>NC_140956.1:1832500-2497500 GCF_014529385.1 Adiantum capillus-veneris
GAAACATGGTCGGATTTTGCCAGGGAAGCTCGAAATTTGTGTCTAGGCCTGGCTATGGATGGTGTAAATCCATTTGGTCAAAGATCAACATCTTATAGTGTATGGCCCGTTTTCATCGTCAACTACAACATTCCCCTGTGGTTGACTACGAAGAAAGGGGCACCTATGGCTAAGCTTGATTGTGCCGAGGTGGTAAAAAGTGAAGAATATGGATGTGTATCGTCGTCCACTACTGGAAGAGCTACAATAATTCCGGATTGGCATAGAAGTGGTGGATATGAGCCGACACACAGGTCGACGGAGTGCTTTGATCCGAGCCTTTCTAATGTGGACCATGCATGACTATCCCGGACTAACAGAATGCTCAAGTGATTTACACTTAAACTCAAACACTATAAATCTTGGTTTTTCTCAAGCTTATCTATTGTCATGTGTATACATGCAGGGCTTCAAACAAGCGGATACAGAACATGTGTCACATGTGGACCTAGACTGAATGCACGTCGGGCACCCTCATTGAAGAAGCAAATCTACAAAGGTCATTAAGAGTATCTTCCAAAGAATTATGTGTTACGCGATGGATTTTTGGGAAAAGAGCCACTGAGGATGTCTGCACAAGCATGGTTAGAGCAAAAGGAGATGTGTGATGACGGTGATAGACCACTTTTGATGTGTACAAAGTAGCACTTATATACATGGTCATATGTACAAAAAGATGTAAATACATGCATTTGGGAGCTTTGCAATGTTGTTTCAAGTTCAAAAAAAGATGCAACATGTACACATTGTGAATAGTCAGGTTCGTGCGCTAGCAGTCGAACACATGTACATGCCCGTATAGGGTATCGGGGCCTTTGGTTTTAGGTGGCCTATTTTGGTTCTAGATAATTTTTTTGAGCTTTCTATAATGTAAATAATGCAAGTGACAAGTATGGGTACTCTCATCCAGCTCGAGAAGTTTGAAACATGCAGTAACTGTCTATTTACGGTACCTGATTTGCGGTGATGCGTGCATCGCCCTAGAAGTGGTCAAAAATAGAATGTGGGGATGTGGCAAAGTTCTTTGGGTATTGAGGATCAAGCGTACAAAATTTGGTGAATTTTGGAGTCCCGTTTGGGGTTTTTCCCACGAAAAATGCCCGTCGGGGGTCAAAACTGGCCAAAACTGGCCCAAAAAAGGTCAAAAAAGGTGTGAAAAGGCATCAAAGTGCCACATCAGTGACGCTGCCATGAGTGCTTGGGCTAAAGGAGAATTTTGGAAGCCAAGTTTTGGCACTTTCACCTCTCTGTGTTGGGAAGGAAGCAGGGTTCCTACAGGTGGTCTAGTGGAGTCCCGTCGCATTCACGTCCTGTTTTCGAGTGTGTGGAGGAGTGAATGAGAGCTTTCTCTCTTCAATTTTGCACTTGGGAGAGTCTATGGAAGTTCTGAGGTTTCCATGGATGTGTGTGTGCGAGGAATTGAGGGAAGAAGGTGCGGCTTTCTGCAAGACTATGTGACCCTGTATCGGTGCCATTAGGGTTGGCGCTACTCCAAAGAGTCCAACAAAGTGGAGTTGGGTGAAGGCTTTGCAATGGTTTGAGAGTGGTATTTTGTGGCTGGAGTTTTTGGGTTTTTGATGGTTTTTCTTGTGTATTTTGGTCACCATCAAGCGTGATTTCCAATGTTGATCACCTCGACTCACCTTGTAGTGTCTGCGGGCAGGCAAGGGCTTGTAGGTCGAGGCGTTTGGAGTTTGAATTGAGCTTGTGGGTAGAATTTTTAGGGAGCTTTTGAGTGGTGGTGAGTGAGGTAAGGAATTTAAGTAAATTCCTTGTATTGTGTTGAGTTTTCTGGGTGTGTGAGTGTGTGCACGACATCTTTTGCTCCATCATCCTTTGGCGATCATGCTGGGGAGCGGAAATTTGCCGGTTGTGCACCCAGGTGAAGGGTTTTGTTGTGATGTCCGAGCTTCATTGAAGAAAAGTGGTGGTTTGGTTGAGGTGCAAGACTTCAAATTTTGTGGAGTTACTCACGCAAGGGAGAAGCGACTCCGAAGAGATGGCTTATATTCAGCCAGTGTTCACAGGGAAGGAGGATGTGAAGGACTGGATTGCGGATTTTGAGTGGCATACGCTTGGTATGCACATTCTGAATGACGAAGCAAAGCTTCATGTATTTACTCTCGCACTCAAAGGAGAAGCTCGGGAGTGGTTTGAAGGTTTAGAGGAAGACAAAAAGCAAACATGGGAGCAGGTGAAGCTGGCAATTTTTGACAGGTTTGGGAAGAAACTAACCGCAACAAAAGCGACGACAAAATTGAGAGGTTTGCAACAAGATGTTCATGCTAACTTTAAAGAGTTTTTGCAACACTTCAAAGGAATTTGGGTTCAATCAGAGGTGGCATCCCAAGTACCTGCAGGGGATTTCTTTAAAGTGCGTCATTTTATGGATTGTCTCCATCCAAGTGTAAGGGAGAAGGTTGATCAAGATGAGCCTGTCACATTTGAGAGAGCTGTGGAAATTGCTAAGAGCAAGAAGATCAAGAGAAGGTGGGAGCAAGGCATGACATACACTGAGCCAGTTGTGGTGCAACCAATGGTCCCTCTGGCAACGGATGATAGAGTGGAGCGAGTGGTTCAAGGTCCAGATCCCGTTATGGCTCGGGTTTTTCATGATCTTGCCGGTCAGTTGTTGCAAGAATTAATAATTAACATAATGAATAGGAACCAAAGAGAAGAGAGGCCAGCTGGGAGAGGTAGGGGACGAAGGCTACAAGGTAGATGCTACAATTGTGATGAAGAGGGTCACTACACCCCTGATTGTCCTGAACCACCACGAGAGAGAGGAGGGATATACCCCTTGTAAGAAGGTAGAATAGAAGAAAATCATCAAGAGCGAGAACTAGAAGCACCACCGCCGCAGCAACCACCACAACCGTTGCCTGGAAGTGGAGAAGGTAGAGCTATTAACATCATTACCCTTGAGCATCAAGATGTGGATGTTTTGGCCAATAAGAGAGCTAGGCATGATAGGGAGAAAGAGACAGAAGAAGAGAGGGAAACAAGAGCAAGGAAAGGAAAGGCTAAGGTAGAAGACAAACCAGAAAGTAGCAAGAGGCGGCGAAGAAGGAAAATTGGTCCAAAGGACTACCTCCTTGGCCAAGGTGTTGAAGACTATGATATTGTCGACGACATACGAAATCAAAAGGCAAATATATATTTTGGTCAATTGGTGGCTTTGAACGCTAAATTGAGGAGGCAGTGGACCAAGTGATTGAGTACACGGCTTCCTTCCAAGAAGGAAAAGCATCAAAGCATGGTGTCTTCCTTGAGGGTTGGTCACCCAATGGATATGGTTCCATTAGTTGAAGCTATGCTGGGAAAGAAGACGGAAGTCCAAGCATATGTGGATGGTGGTGCCCAGGTATGTGTCATGACTGAGGCTATCATGAAGGAAGCAGGCGTTAAGATGTCAGTGAATGCTTCGATCCGTATGAGGATGGCCAACCACAAAAAGGCAAGGTGTCTTGGAATAGCTGAAGATGTGAAGATAAAAGTCTTGGGGATTGAGTGCTTGGTTGATTGCTACGTGATGCAAGCGGGTGAGAATGCTTATCCGATCATTTTAGGGAGGCCATGGATTATAACCCTTGGTGCAAAGCAGGATTGGGGCACAAGCTTGATCACCATCCCCGACAAAGAGAAAGGAAGGACCATTGTCTACAACATGAAGACACACGAGAGCCGTACACAGCGCCTATTGGAGATGCAAGATACAGATTTGACATAAACTACGTCATACGATAGTGATGCGTCGTCTACGACATCAGAAGAAAGTGTAGAGGAAGGATTGATGCAATTATGTACTCATCTTTTTGGGATAAGTGTTGAAAAGGAAGCATCGATGCATGATGTGAATGTCAAGGAGAAGAAGGATAGTCCAAAAGCAATTGTAGAGCCTGCCAAAGTGAATGTAAGGAGCATGCTAGGAGAGGACTTGACAGAAAAAGAAAAAAAGGAGTATGAAGACATGTTCAAGGAGTTTCCAAAGCTATTCTCCATTGAATATACAGAGTTGCAAGGAGCTAAAGGAGTCGAGCATAGAATCAATCTAAAAGAAGGTGCCAAGCCAAAGGTTCAAAAGCTTAGGAGGTTGGGGGTCATTCATGAGAAGGCACTTCATGAAGAGGTGACGAAGCTTTTGGAAATAGATTTCATCTTTCGAGTGCCCAAGAAGAACGGAAGATTTAGGACATGTGTTGATTTCAAACCTTTGAATGCTGCCACAAAAAGAAATCATTATCCACTACCCTTCCTAGATGAAATCCTCAATCAGGTTTCCGGTCATGAACGTTACTCAATCATGGATGGATTTTCTGGCTACTTTCAGATCTTGATAGTGATTGAAGACGACCTTCATTACTCCTTGGGGTTGTTTTGCCTACAAAAGAGTGCCTTTTGGGCTGGTTAATGCATATGCTGCCTTCCAAGGATGGATGAATAGAGTGTTTGGTCCCTACTTGGGTAAGTTCATTCGTGTTTTCATGGATGACATTGGGTGTTATAGCTCCAGGGTCACACATTTGGAGAAGCTGAGGTTGAGTTTTAAAAGGCTTCAACAGGAGGGTGGGCAACTCAACCCAAAGAAGTGTAAATTTTCTCCTGCCATAGTCCATTTGCTAGGACATGTGGTTTCCCAAAATGGAATAGAAGCTGACCCAAAGAAAGTTAAGGCTTTATTGATTATGGATCCGCCCAACAACACAAAGGATTTAGCATCATTTGTGCATAAGCTCAGGTACTTGTCACGTTTTTTTTGGATGCTATGTCAGTATGTGTATCCTCTCCAGAAATCGAGTCAAAGAGTTCAAGGGTTTGAATGGAATGAAGACATGCAACAGGCTTTTGATGGCATCAAGGAGGAATTGTGTGCTTTACCAACAGTGAGTCCTCCTGACTTGTAGTCGATTTTCTATGTATCTATTAGTGTGGGGTCAGTAGCTTTTGGGTCGGTTCTCTTACAAAAGCAAGGAAGGAACTTCAAGCCTTTTTTTTTGAGAGCAAGATGAAGAATGTAAGCGAGTTCTCCTACACAGAAATGGAACAGTGGGTATTTGCCTTGGTTCTTGCTTGTCGAAGGTTCCAAACCTATTTGTTGCCCCAAAAGTTCTATGTGCTCACCACATCGAATCTTTTGCCTGATGTAGTACAACATTTGAAGCCTAGCAAGCGCATCTTAAAGTGGACTTTGGAGCTTCAAGAGTATGAGTTTGAGTTTAAAGTGGATCATTCTATTAAAGCTCACTTGGCAGACATAGTGGTACATAAGGGGGGGGAGCTTCCATCTTACCCAAGGGTGGATAAGGATGATCATGAAGAGGAAGTAGATATTACAGATGCGTATACAATGATGTTTGATGGTGCATACAAGAAAGTACTTCAAAAGGCAAGTGGTGGGGTAGTCATTAAGAACCCAAAAGGCGATGTAATCTTTTCTAGAGCTTACGATCTTGATGAAGCTGAAAGCAACAATGAGGCCAAGTATCTCACGCTTTTACTTGGGTTGAAGCAGTGTGTTGAGTTTGGATTGAAGAGGGTCATTGCAAAAGGGGATGCGTTGCTAGTCATGAATCAGTTGCTTGGTTTGTGGAATGTTAAGAAAGACAATTTGAAGAAGTGGTTCTATGGCATCAAGAAGCTTTTGCATGAGTTTGAGAAGATACAATTTAAGCATGTTCCTCGTGAGAAAAATAAAGAAGCTGATGAATTGGCTAGGGACAAGTTGGATGCCTTGGTAGCTCCTTCAAAGGTCAAGGAAGCCTTGTATGCAGGAAGGGAATCATTGCAAGATGTAGAAGTATTTCTTAGTAAAGGGAAATGTCCAGAGGGCATGTCAAAAGTTCGATGTCAGAGAATAGTTTCAAAAGCAAGAAACTACACATTGGTAGGTGAGGATCTCATGCTTTATGGCAAGGATAGCATTTTGAGAAAAGTGCCGTACAAAGAAGAGATAGGCTTGATTTTGGAGCACTACCATGAAGAAACAGGCCATCAAGGCAAGGATCAGGTTGTCTTTCGTGTTTTGAGAGCAGGTTACTTTTGGCCCTCTACGATGAGAGATGCTTATTTTTGGTGCAAGTCATGCCATGAATGCCAAGTGTTTGCAAATCGGAAGCTTTTGGATGAGCCTCAAAAAGCTATAATGTATTTTGATGCATTTGCAAAATGGGGAGTAGATGCTGTAGGTCCAATGTCGAGGACCAACAATGGCAAAAGGTATATCCTTGTGGCTATGGACTATTTGACAAAATGGGTGGAGGCAAGAGTAGTAAAAGATGTAACAGCAGGAAGAGTGGCCTCTTTTTTATATGAACAGGTGTATTGTAGGTTTGGAGCTCCTATGGTTATCATTTTTGATCGTGGACCAGGGTTTAGGGGAAAACTTGTTGCTGCTCTCATGGAGAAATTGAAAATTCAGCATAGGCACTCTTCTCCTTACTGTTGAGAACTGCAATGGTCAAATTGTGAAGATGCTAGCAAAGTATGCTAGAGAGTATCCTAAAGAGTGGGACTTGGACTTGGAAAAGTGTTTATGGGCTTATAGAACTGCATATAGAGTGTCAACACAATTTACACCATATGAGCTTTTTTATGGAAAAGAATCTCTTATGCCCATACAAGTGTAGTTAGATGCCTTGAAGTTGTTGTGCAAAATGCAAGGTGAACATAATGACAAGTTGCAAGAAAGAATTCTTTCTCTAGAGTTGCTACGAATGAATAGAGAGAAAGCCAGTGATTATTATCTTCAACAAGCAGAGACAAGGATGGAGAAAATGAATAAGAGGCTGCCAGAGAAAGAGAGATCTGGTGATGAAGTATGATTCTCGCTTGGATTTTACTTTTCAAAAGAAGTTGAGGGACAAATGGTTGGGTCCCTACAGAGTGAAGCATGTATTTCATAATGGAACCTATGAGTTGGAAAAATTGTCTGGTGAACGTTTGCGCTACAGAATAAATAGGTATCGATTGATGAAATATTTGCGAGGGATGTGGTTCCAGATGCAAACAGTCTCTTGGTTGAGCATAAATGCTCTACCTAGAGTGTGGGCAAAGATGACAGACCGCTTTTGACGTATACAAAGTAGCACTTATATGCATGGTCATATGTACAAAAAGATGTAAATACATGCATTTGGGAGCTTTGCGACGTGGTTTCAAGTTCAAAAAAAGATGCAGCGTGTACACATTGTGAATAGTCAGGTTCGCGTGCTAGCAGTCGAACACATGTACATGCCCGTATAGGGTATTGGGGCCTTGGATATGGTTTTAGGTGGCCTCTTTTGGTTCTAGATAATGTGTGTGAGCTTTATATAATGTAAATAATTCAAGTGACAAGTATGGGTACTCTCATCCAGCTCGAGAAGTTTGAAACATGCAGTAATTGTCTATTTACGGTGCCTAATTTGCGATGATGCATCCACGTCCTAGAAGTGGTCAAAAATAGAATGTGGGGATGTGACAAAGTGCTTTGGGTATTGAGG
The DNA here is from genome assembly GCF_014529385.1 of Adiantum capillus-veneris. Lineage (NCBI taxonomy): Eukaryota > Viridiplantae > Streptophyta > Polypodiopsida > Polypodiales > Pteridaceae > Adiantum > Adiantum capillus-veneris. Next base: position 1,840,021 of record NC_140956.1, read on the forward strand.
ATCAAGCGTACAAAATTTGGTGAATTTTGGAGTCCGTTTGGGGGTTTTCCCGCGAAAAATGTCCGTCGGGGGTCAAAACTAGCAAAAACTAGCCCAAAAAAGGTGTGAAAAGGCATCAAAGTGCCACATCAGTGACGCTGCCGTGAGTGCTTGGGCTGAAGGAGAATTTTGGAAGCCAAGTTTTGGCACTTTCACCTCTCTGTGCTGGGAAGGAAGCAGGGTTCCTACAGGTGGTCTAGTGGAGTCCCGTCGCATTCGCGTCCTATTTTCGAGTGTGTGGAGGAGTGAATGAGAGCTTTCTCTCTTCAATTTTGCACTTGGGAGAGTCTATGGAAGTTCTGAGGTTTCCATGGATGTGTGTGTGCGAGGAATTGAGGGAATAAGGTGCGGTTTTCTGCAAGACTATGTGACCCTGTATCGGTGCCATTAGGATTGGCGCTACTCCAAAGAGTCCAACAGAGTGGAGTTGGGTGAAGGCTTTGCAATGGTTTGAGAGTGGTCTTTTGTGGTTGGAGTTTTTGGGTTTTTTATGGTTTTTCTTGTATATTTTGGTCACCATCAAGCGTGATTTCCAATGTTGATCACCTCGACTCACCTTGTAGTGTCTGCGGGCAGGCAAGGACTTGTAGGGCGAGGCGTTTGGAGTTTGAATTGAGCTTGTGGGTAGAATTTTTAGGGAGCTTTTGAGTGGTGGTGAGTGAGGTAAGGAATTTAAGTAAATTCCTTGTATTGTGTTGAGTTTTCTAGGTGTGTGAGTGAGCGCACGACATCTTTTGCTCCATCAACGGTTTGCTCCCAAGGATGAAGAGACTCTCTCTATCGTACGAGTTACCATATTGGCCCCGACTCATGACCAATCACTTGCTTGATCCAATGCACATATTCAAGAATGTGGGTAATCTACTATGGGACCATCTGACCGGCAAGAAAGATACTTTGGGAGCCAGGGTTGAGCTTAGAAATGTGGATCATATGGAGCAATATTGGCCGCAGATAGCATCCAGTGGATTGATAAAACTCCCTAAAGTGCCATGGATTTTCATAGGAGCCCAAGAACGCAAAGTAAAAGAGACCATTTGATCTTTGCGGACCCCACTGGCGTAATGCACTCGCTCCAAACGTGTTTTACTAAAGAACGAAAACTTACCAGTTTGGAGTCACACGACTGGCATAAATGTGTTAAGTATGTTCATAGTGGAATATATCATAGTGGGAATTGTGTAACAAATTCGTGTGTGGACTTTAATATCATTGCTGCACGTGTTTTGCAGTTTATTTTATCGGTGGCCATTGAGGGATGTTTGTCTCTTGACATCCGTAACACAATCTACAAACTTGCGAAGTTGGTGCAATGGATCTTACAAAAGGAGATCAACGTAGACTCCATACCATTCGCAAAACTAAACATTGTGGAGGTTATGTGCATGTTTGAGAAACACTTTCCTACTACCATGCTAACCATTCAGGTGCATCTTCTTGTTCACATAGTTGATGAGGTGGAAATAGCTGGCACAATACATTCCAGATGGATGTTCTTTTAAGAACGTTTCATGAAAACGCTCAAGGGATATGTGCGTCAGAAGGCACGCCTGGAGGGTATCATGGCAGAAGTTTGGCTAGTATCAGAGTCCCTAGTGTACATTGGAGAGTGGCTAGATGGATTTGATAAAGCCCAGGACATGCTATGGCAAACCATAGAGGATGAGCGCATATCTGGGATTTTCATGTGCAATCTTGGTGTTGAGAAGAAGATGATGGAAGACCTAGAGACTAAAATCAACCGATTTTGCATGCTTCACAATCCGGTGATGCAAAAGTGGATTTCACAATATGAGGATGCAAAGCAAGAACGACAAAGGGCATGAATCGAGTGGAGACGGGGAAGACGACCACCGATGCACTATTTCGACGTGTCTGGAGAGCCTACCAACATTCATGAGCTTAAGATGGTTGCACAACCAATTGAAAAGAGCACAACAATGCGGTGAAGAAGTGGCTGAGGAGGAGTGGGAGTACTCTCGGGGTTGCGTGACCAAGGTAAATTTGCAAGGTACAACTAGTGACTTTCTAGATGTTTGAACGGCCACTCATAATCTTTGTTGGTTGTAGTATAAGTCATACACAGCAGCATGGTGTAAAGGTCGATATTTTAGGGTGGAACGGATCGACAAAAAGCATTTTACTCAAGATTGTGGAATCGTGGCAAAATTTGAACAGTCTAGTTGACGGCGGTCCTCTGATGCAGTTCCTATGGTGGCGGAACTCACTTGCTTTGGCATGCTACAAGAGATTTTGAGGATCGATTATAGAGGATTTTTTGTCGACTTGTTCGACGTGCAATGGTTCAAGATAATCATGGAGGGTTGCAACACTACTGTGCATAGAGGAGAGTCTGGTTTTCTTGAGGTGGATTCAACTAAGAAATGGACTGACCTAAGAGACACTTTCGTACTACCCGAGCATTGTGAACAAGTATTGTAAATAGTTAACATCCAATTTTAGAAGTTATGTGCTTGGAAGCTCTTATGTAAGTTATGTGGCTCTGGCAGGTAATATTTCATCCTACAAAGTCTGCATCAAACTAGTGGTACGTCATAGAGGTAGCACCTTGTAGTGCACTGACATATGAAGGATACCATGTGCCAATCACAGCAGCATCAATGGAGGAGATTGGAGAAGATGCTCAGTCAGAAGCCGCTGAGGTGGTGCCAGACGAGCATCAAGCTGCTACTTTCTATGGGGTGCATGCAGAGGATCTACAACTGAAAGGGAGGATATATGTTTAAACGTAGAGATCTATTTAGATATAGGAAGTTATGTTGAGCTTTGCGAGGATGAGAGAGAGACCTCTTAAAGCCATAAATATTGTATTTGAACAATCTAGCTCCATTTTATAATGTATATTGTATTCACATGGCTTTTTGTCCATTTCTGTCTATATGCGTCATTGCGTCATTGTATTTAATGGTCATTGCATCATTGTGTCATTGTATTTAATGGTCTTGGCATCCACTCCAGGTACGTATTCTCTAAGTATGTTCTCACAAGCAGGGACGACGAGCAGTGCTCGAAGTGGGATGGAGACTGAAGCTGCAATCGCAAAGATGGTTTTCTCAATATAGATGTTGCTCGTCCCACCACTAGATCTAGCTGATTGGGTGAAAGAGACACTAAGAAGAACTACTACTTCTTCTCAGCGTCTCTTTCACCCGATCTATTAGATTTAGTAGTGGAGCAAGCAACTTCTATGAGCAGACCTTCACGATGCAACTTCAGTCTCCATCACACCCGGAGCGCAGTGCTTTTACCAATTCACAGAAATTCAACAAAATCTCTCTACACAGGAACCCCTCCCCCTTTATGAGTCCCCCCCCCCCCCCCCCCCCTCTCTCTCTCTCTCTACTTGCCCATGTTTTCTTCTTCATTCATTCAATATTAAGTTTAAATGTTCGCATGTTTAATGCAGGTATGGATGATGAGCAATTTCTTTCTGCTTTGTCACTTGAGCAGAGACAGTGGTAAGTGGAGCATCATCGCTCTGGTGCACCATCATGCGTTCCTACTCCTTTAGCGTCTCCCTCTGTTTCGAAGCATTCTGCGTGCTTTGAAGCTTCAGTGTCGATGAGACAATCTTCACACTTGTCTAGGCACCAACGCTCTAGTGGTGGCGGTGGCCGTTGTTGTGGGGATGCCTCCACTGATGCCTTGACACCAGCTCGTGTTCGACGAGGCTCTTTACCCTCCCCTTCTTTTCCCACCCCTACACCAGCCACGGAATCGCCATCTACACCAGGTTTTGCACGGCTGACGGCTGTTCTTAGCAGCTACACACCACTAGCTACTCCTCCAAGAGTCACTCCAGTCGACACTCCTTGCTTCGGGGCCCAGACTCTAGTGGAGACACCTGACGTCCGTACCCCTGTCGACTCACCACTAGAGACCCTTTCCAGGACACCTAGGTTCACGCGTCACCGCCAAGAGGGCTTGCCTTACTCCATCGACTTCAAGGACGGCATCATCTTGGATGATGAAGGCAAGAAGGTGATCTCGCGCATGTGCGGTCTTTACGCTCAGGTGTTTAGACACTACATACTAAACACTTGGAGTGAAGTACCAAGTGATTTAAAAGACAGAGTCATCAGCATGCTTCATGACGAGTTTCCCATTCCAACATGGGATGGCCACTTCAATGAAGACCTGATGAAGGTTGGAATGCGTGAATACTATAAGCACAAGCGTTCCGAAGTGCAAAAAGCAATCAACCATGGGTGGAACAGACAGATTGGCTGGCCAAAGAAGATAGGAAGAATGCAAAGAAAGTAGCGCACGAGAATCCCGACAAGTGGAGGTAGCCAGAGCGTGAGTAGAGGCAGGGAGCTCGCACCACTTGGGGAGCGGCAGGTGGGCATCATTTGAGGCTGATTTTGTTAGTGTTTTTGCATTGCTCTTTAGGTTTGATAGTTTAGGGTTAGGGGTTTTTAAATTCTAACATAATGGATTCTTGATAGTGGTTGATGACAGGATGTGACCCCACACCGTATGAGTGCGAGTACGCAGGCAGAAAGGGCTTAAACGCCTTGATGGACAGTCTGAGTTCTCGTGGTGGCATGGTTAGTATTAGGGTTTACTCTTTTCTATTTGTTGTATTGTTTTATAAACGTCGCTATATGTTTATACTTACCAAAAGATGTCTTATTGTTTTTTTTTGCAGAATCCGACAGATATGCCGCTTGGACGCGATGAGACGTCTGATTAGATGATGTAAGTCTAGCTGTAGCTAGATAGCATTACTTTATTTTTGTCATAGCATATGTATCATGAGATGACGTTTATACGTCTTTTTGAAAACCATGTATATTTTTTCAATAATGACAATGGTGTTGTAACTATTACATTTGAAAAATTTAACAATCAAGTGATTTTGCCTTTGTTGTGTACAATTGTCATTGATTTACTTTCATCAATTTACTTTTGTGAGTTTTGTATCTTTATCTGCAAACAATACTATGGATGATGGAGTTAGTTGTTATATTGTCTTGTGGGTGACTACTTTGGGTCTATATCTAAGCTTGCACTTTCTTTCAAATGAATCAATCAATGAAACATTCAATATGGTTGATGGGTGGCAGGCATTCAATGCCCTGCCACCAATTTTTTTTTCTCTCGGGCGTCGCTATGACCGTTGCTATATAAGGCTCTGCAGCATCGCTATAAACGTCGCTATAGCTGGCTTGTAAACATCGCTATATGCGTCACTATAGCGGCTATATAGCGACGATTATAGCGACACTCATAGCAACGTTCCTGTATCGACACTCTTAGCGACGCCGGGGAGTATCAAAACCCAATGTATTTCCGTCCCTAACAGCATCACAAGTGCACACAACCTCTTGTAGTGCTCGCTTAAAAATGGCACATAGACATATCTGCTACATGTGTGGGAGCTGTTGTATGTACATATACGTCCCTCGTATCATCTACACCCGTCTGTCACGTAATGAAATAACCTGCAAGCATATTGTCAAGTCCGTCCCAAGTTTGTATGCTCATAGCATAGGCCAAACGTGGGGAGTCGCAATGCGAGATGCATAAATAGAAGCGTTGCTTCACATAAGTTCATCAAATGGATGAGACAAGAATGTAACCTAAGTGCTCATAGCTAACAAATGCTCTTGGTTACATACATATGTCCGAGCAGAAAAAGATCGACCTTGTCAAAATGGCATAGGGAAACGGCCTTGCCAAATTTTTCTACTGATTGAGAATCATAACATTGCCTGATAGTGAGAAAGATATCATCTACAACTGAGCTATCAAATGTTAGCGATTGTCCAATACTGCTTGTTCAAAGCAACCTTTGCTTGACAAGTTGGCATTGTGAAAATTCATATAGTGGTCAACATTGCATTCAGCTCCTGGCTGTGGATGTCAATGTTTTTTCCACGACGCTGCATGTACCTATATTTCCTGCTCCCTAGCAAGCTGGAATGGCTTGGAAACGAGTATGCATCCAATGCATGGAGCCGTTCTCCCAAAAATCCTCAGGGCGGTCACTTTTTAGAATGTGTATGCTATCACGTGAGTTAACCAGAGAGGATTATTAAAAGATCAAAATGTATCAAAATGTATACATACAGAGGGGGGAGGGGGTTTTTTAAATAGGCACGTAGTGTAAATATAGTATGTATATTGAGGTATTATTAATAACCTCTTGAACGCACGTGATATAGGAAGCTTTTGATAAGTGACCGCCCCAAGCAAAAATCTTGCTTTCCTTTGCCTAGAGATAGCACAATGAGGAGAGATCCAAAATTAACAACCGACGTAAGGCACAAATTGGTTTATGGGCGTGTCACTATAGGGAGCCTTGCTCCTGAAATGTTTTTGATGGTAGACAGTTACTTGAAATGATACTTACCAATCGGCCTTGCCCGAGTTTCCTTTGTATCAACCTTCAACCTCCGACAAATGTGAGTTGTCGAAGTATTGTGTACTCAAGCCGTGCTTGATGTTGATCCCTCAACCAAACAGTGGGTCTTTACAAACAAAGCAAACAACAAAAGTAGAATGTGTATGGAACTGTCACAAGCCGTGCTTGTGCCTGCATGCAATAGCTACAATAGCATGTTTGAAAATGTCATCAAACCCAAAACAAAAACTATTGCATACCTGGTTAATCATGCAATTCGAACTGTCAGTCAGTGTGTCCATGGACCTCAAACCGCAGTCAAACCGCAGCCAAGCTTACGAAGAAGTCTTTCAGCACCTCCCGATCGGTTGCAGCTTGTCCTTGACGACACCCTTGCTAAGTCTCAAGCCGTGCTCGAGTGCCGAGAACCCTGCAAAGACGTTCATATCACTACAAAAAATATGGCCTTGCTACTTCATAAATGGTAGATTTTCAGAAATTATTTTGAAGAAGTCTGTAAGCTCCAACTTGCGTGAGTGACCTCCAACCCGCGTTTTGCCGAGTCCTTGTACTTGCCAAGATTAACTCCCTTTAAGACGGATTTTCCTTGGTAGCTTGCTAACGAGCATAGGCCGGGGTGGGCTCATGCCCTTAAACAATTTAAAGGGCCAAAATATGTTTGGAATTGGCCAAGTATGAAAAAAAAAACAATGGCAAATAACTTGTGCAGAACTCGATTGCCTGCGCGATGGCTGCGAGAGAGGTTGAGAGGGATGCCTTGCAAAAGAGATGGAGAGAGAAAGCGAGAACGAGAGGGAAAAAGAGGATCCATGCCTTGCCATGCGAGAGCACCATCTCCGAAATCCTCCTTGATAGCTGCTTTCCTCCCCTAAGCTCTGATACCAGTGAAAGGCATAGGGAACTGGAACATGCTCATCACCACCGAGCCATGCCCTATATAGACCCTTGGCCTGCTAAATATAGGGACCCCTTGACTTCATGTCTGTCCTGGCCCATGGCCGTGCCTGGTCCTACCCTTGGCATGACAAAGAGAGACATTTTACAATACAATTCTTTGTGCTCCTTCAATACTAGCTAGTGCAATGAAGATGGAGACTTCAAGCATTAAGGAAAACACTTATAAAACAAAACTTCAATTCCCTCACGGTCTTAGACCCAAGACCTCACACACCTTTGAAGATGGTAAGAGCTAGTGGGGTATGAGAAGAAGGAGTAGTCTTATGAGAAAGATGTATATCTCCTCAGATAATCACTCATATTAGCATAGCTTAGCTTAGTAATTAGCATGGTAGAGGAGATGAGCATGCATTGAAGCTTGTCTCTTGGTTGGAATATTTGCATCACAAAGCCAAGAGTTGTTGGTGTAGGGAGATAATCCTGCATTGAAGCTTGTCTCTTGATTGGATTTGCATCACAAAGCCAACAGTCGTTGGTGTAGGCCTCCCTTCTCACAAGCTTGGAGTAGGTGATGAGATTTCCATTAAAGCTTGACAAGGAGAGAGAGAGATTCTTATTACTCCACACATGGACTAGTGTGAGTGTGTATGCAATAATGCCTTTCAAAAATCATCCCCCTCTCTCTCTTGGTCGACCCCTCTTTCTATTTGATCATATTCACACCCTATTGCCCATGCCAGGCTTAGCCAATGAAATTTAAGAAGAATAAGTGATAGCTTTAATGCAACTAAACTCTCATTGGACCCCTTTGTCTCCTGGCCAATAGGAATTAGGCAAGCCGTTGGGATGTTGAATGCTCATTGGACCCCTTGGGAGACTGTCGAATAGTCTTCTAGAGAGCTTAATTCTTATTTGTTCTTTTATTAAGTGTTTTTAAATTATTTAAACTAGATTTACTCTAACCTAGTTCTAATTGGTCCACCTCCATGGCCATCCAATAGGATTTGAGTACACCTTGTGGGCATCTGGGCTAGAGAGCTGACATGTGTTCCTATTTCCCTTTGTGTAAAGGAGCTTGTGAGTGTGTGTGTGTGTATTTCTCTCTCATCTTCTACTTCTAGGGCTTGCCCCCTCCTATGTAGGGATGCATGAAGACTTTTTGAGCACACACAAAGCATCCTATTTTCCTAGGCTTTTGACCTTTGGACACAACCTTTGAATTTTGGAACCTTAGCATTTTGGAAGTCTTAATGGGCTGAACCTTAGGGTCCTTTAAGCCCATTGTTGCACCTTGATCTTTTGTAGATGGTTCCCCCTTTGGATCCCTATTTTCCCTCCTTTGGATCCCTACTGTAGCATCCTTAATCTTTTGGAAAGATTCTTGTAGGTCTCGGCTATACTCATCTACAACAAAGATCTTCCTGTGTACCTTAAGTAGCAGGGGACTTTTTGATCTTCCCTCAATTACCGCAAAAGGTTCTTTTCCGGTGGAAGTATGCACATTGTTGTTGTAAGCATACTCCACTAAGGGTAAGTACTTATCCCATTGGGATCTTTGATCTACGTTTGTTACATAGGATTTTAGTAGATCAAGAATGTTTAGGTTAGCTATTTCACTTTGGCCATCCATTTGTGGGTGATAGGCCGAAGAGAAGTTTAGCCTTGTCCCTAAATTCTCAAAGAGACCCTTCCAAAAATTATTGGTCATTCTAGGATCTCTATCCAACATTATGGACATTGGAAAGCCATGGTACTTGAAGATTTGTGAAATGAAGAGGGTTGCCATTTGATGGGCTTTGATAGTACTTTTGATAGGTATAAAATGGGCTTGTCTATTGAACCTGTCTACTATCGTCCATATTCCCGTATTCCCATGGATAGACAATCCAAAGATTAAATCCATGGATATGCTCTCCCATGGTGAATTAGGGATTGGAAAAGGTTGAAGCAATCCAGGTTGCTTCCCTCTATCAAACTTTGGCTTTTGGCATACCACACATTTAGAAACATCAAAAAGCTTATCTCTCAACCCGTGCTTACACTACCGGATCTCTCAAAGCCATTTGAGGTCCAATGTGACGCTTGTGGTGATTGTCTTGGATCTCTTTTTCTCCAAGAAGGGCACACCATAGCCTATGAAATTCGAAGGCTCGACCTTGTTGAGCAAGCTCTAGGCATATATGAAAAGGAACTCCTTGCATTTCTACATGCCTTAGACCCATGGAAGCACTATTTATTGGGGACTCCTTTCATTCTGTGAACGGATCACCAAAGTATTAAGTACTTCATGATGTAGACGAAGCTCTGAGGTGGGCAAATTTCCTTTTGCAATTTCATTTTCATATTGCTCACATTGCTGGCAAGCATAATCAAGTAGCCGATGCACTCTCAAGACGACTGAGAGTGAATGCAGTTTCCATAGCAACTCCCAATGATCTATCTTCTATGATATATGAGGATGCTATTAATCCCGATTTTAGAGATGTGATTTCAGTCCTTGCACTAGGGAAGAAAGAGGAACCATTTACTTTACAAGATGGTTATATTCTCTATGGCAATAGACTATGTGTTACTAACTCACTCGTAAGAAAGTAATGTAATGAATATCATGCTCCTCCTTATGCAGGGCATAGAGGGATTCAGTCTACCCTAAGAGGGATTGAAACATATTTCTATTGGCCTACCATGAAAGCAAACATACAAGAGGCATTATTCTCCTTGGCAGACCATGTATACCTAACGTTTTTCTTTGTTAGGTCATGTAATGGTTCTACAATTTGTGAGATCTTTTCTATGAAGCATCTATGGTATGCACACATACCTATAAAGCTTCTTAGTTCATGAAGATTCCTTGGTTTAGGCCATTTGGATGCCATCTTGAGAGATAATGTGACCTAAATACTGAATCACTTGCAAGAAAAGTTCACTTTTCTTTTGATTAACATAAAGTTATTCTCTCTTAAGACTTGAAATATTACCTGGAGGTGTTGCTTGTGTTCGCATGAATTAGAGTAGATGATGATATTATCAAAGAACACGCTAGTAAAGGTTCGGTGAGGCTTGAATAGCTTCTCCATCAAGTGGTTGAATGTGGCTGGTGCATTGGTCAAGCCAAAAGGCATGATAATATATTCGTAAAGACCAAACATGTGCAAAATGTGGTGTTTACAATGTCTTGATCAACTATCCTTATTTGGTGATAGCCACTTTTTAGGTCAATCCTACTGAAGTAGGTGGACCCTTGTAGCTTATCAAATAGGTCTTCTACCCATGGAACGGGAAACCTATTCTTGATAGTGATCCTATTTAGTGCTCTATAGCCAACACACATACGATATGTGCAATCTTTCTTTTGCACTAATAGCACAGGAGAACAAAATGGATATGAGCTAGGCCTAACCATGCCCTTCTCAACTAACTCATGCACTTGCCACATAATCTACTCTTGTTGAGCTTAAGAAACTCTATAAAGAGGTTTATTAGGCGGAAAACTTCCTGGAAGAAGTTCAATTGCACGGTGATCATTGCCTCGTTTAGGAGGTAGCTCACAAGGGATGTCGTCAATAAAGAAATCTTGAAACCCCTTGAGAAAATTGGATAACTCTAATTCCTTGCGAGTGTGTATATTTTCTTTTGCTAAATAATTAGTTTCATTTTGAGAATCTTTAACAAAATCATGTACACGGAAATAGGTCTTTATTGACTTATTGAAAGATTTTGTATGTACAATGGGTATGGTGTTACCCATTTCCTTAGCATCTATGTACATATCTTTTTCCCTGAACCTAAAGTAGATTTTCCTTTCAGTGAATTTAACATTGGTAGCCATGCAATCAAACCATGGTGCCCCTAGGATTACATCCTCATGCTTGAGAGGAGAGATAAAGAAGTCTTCTTTGTCGGCATAGCTTTGGACATGGAGCCTCAATTTCTCAATTAAGGGAGTCACTGAAGCTTCTTGCCCCTTTAAAGCACCGTATGAGGGTAGAACATCCCCCATCTCGTAAGATTGTATGCCTAGTTTGGTGGCCAACTCTGTGGAGATGAAATTGTGAGTAGAACCAAGGTCAAAGAAGATAAAAGCATCATGTTCTCTTACCTTTCCCCAAGCATGGCATAGAGGAGATCTTTTATGGTGAGTTTCCTCCTTTTGGATTTCAACCAAGGTAGCTCTAGGAGGCTCATGGCGGGTGTTCTTTTGGGGACAAGTATGATACACATGCCCTTGCTCGCCGTACTTGAAACAACTGTTATCCTTGCGATAATGCTCAAGCTTTTGAGGGGAGAGTTTTTTTTTGCCTTTGTAAACTCCCTTCTCCTTAGCTTTGTTGGAATTTCCTTTAGGAGACTTTTGGACATTGTCCTTCCCCTTAGGCTCATTGGAACCCTTGTTTTTTGTGGCCTTAGAATTTCTTTTAGCCCCTGTTTGGAAATTGATTCCCAAAGCCACTAGTATGGTGTATAACCGCCGATATGGTGCGTGGCCTTTGGGAGTTGACATACTCTGCCATTTCTTCAGGTAAGCCCGCACAAATTGTTGCTTTTGCTCTCCAAAATCCAACTTTTTGAAGACAATGGATTTGAGTTGTAAGTCCCAAAACTTGTCTACATATTTGTGAATGGATTTGTAGGGAGAGAGCTTTAAGGTTCGCCATTTTGTGAGTATTTTGTCTTTGGCATCGGTGGCCAAAAACTGCTTCATAATGGAAGCTCTTAAAGCTTTCCATGTTTGTGTAGCTTCTCCGTTGGCCCATAGGCTAGATCACCATTGCCTGGAGGACTTTTGAAAGTGCATAGCTACATGGTGTAGCTTAGAGAACTCAGTGAAGCCCTCATCTCCAAACGCGCATTGAACTATTTGGATAAAGGCCAAGACTTTGTTTGTAGCACCAAAGGTGCCATCGTAGGTAAGGAAAGATATTCTCTTCCCTCCCTCTTTGAACTTCTTGAGCTTGTACGACCTCTTCCATGCGGCATAGGATTTCCTATGGCCTCTTCGTTTTGATGGTTCAAAAGTTGCACCATCACTTTCTTCAGAAGATGAAGGATTTGAGGAAGATGGAGAAGAGGGTGACCTCTTTCTCGCCTTTTTGTTTAATAATGTTCTTTGTCTGCACCATCACTTTCATAAAAGGAAGAGGATGGAGAAGAGGGTGTCCTCTTTCTCGCCTTTTTCTTCTCTTGAAAAGTTTTGTCATCCCTCTTTGAATTATGGTGTGGAGAAGTGTGTGATGGTCTTCTTCGTTTTGGAGGTGATGGAGAGCGTTTAAACCGATATCTTCATGGAACCATCTCCACCGAGGTGGCAGGAGAGTCACTTCTTTCTCATTCGTTTGGTGGAGGCTCTTGAGTTCTCCTTTGAGAAGGAGATGCGTCATCAAGAAGAAAATTTTTTGAGCCCTTCGTATGGATCCCCTTCTTCTTCCCAAATCAGAGAGAGGCCTCTTTTGGAAGTCTCACTAGGAGGCTTCTTAGGTGCTCTCTCGTCTTGGTGGGGAGCTTGTGTTGGAATTAGGGTTGCAGAGAAACACACACAGCTTGGAGAAGACGAAGGAAGCTCAAGGCACACAATAGAGAGTGTGTTACTTAGTGTGCAATGGAAAGATAGATAGCCCTAGAGTGATGGGCGTATATATAATGCACGGGGGAAAAAACCTCCTAAAGAGGGAAAAAATGCCCCGACGGTCCTAGTGTGTTCACACACATCACTACCATATGTATATGGTAACAGATTGGAGAATCCCGTGAGCACAAAGCTGCCGTTGCACTTCACTTTGGAGGGATGGATTGCCCATGGCTCGTTGAAGCCTAGAAACAAGATAGTTAACAAGCATAGGGGCATCATTAGTAGCCTGCTCATTAGCAAAATCATAGTTATCAACATTAATTTCACTCTCTTTACTATTGTCAGCCATTCTAACAAATTTTAGGTGTACTTTGGCACTTCAAGCCCTAGTTGCTACTTCTCTTTACCCCTTAATAAAAAGCATTCAAGCCACTGTACCCGTGGCTCAAATACCATTAATCGCAAGGTTCATCAACACAGGAAATGCATAGTGCATCACAATTCTTTCAGCATCTCATAACTCGGAAATAATACACAGAAGTACTAACATCATACTGAAGGTAAGAGATAGAAGGAATTGATAACTCAGAATTAAGATAACAAGAGTGCTTCATTGATCAAGAAGAGCTACAACATCTCTGAATACAACTGCGCCATCACAACTCCCATAACCGACTTATAACCATCACACAAAACAGACTGGTAATAACAACCTCAGTCTTGATATATCATAACTGTTAAATATCCAATTTAAACAACATCCGACTAACTATGATCCGATTAACTATATCCGATGAAGCACTTCCGACTAACTACTAAATTGGTAGTCTGATATGCCTGTCAACACATGGCACAACCCGGTGGTGGATTTCTCTGAAATCTGACTCGAATCCACATATCCCTTGATCAGCAAGAGATAAACAAAAGAATTCCTGACCATCCTAAACTTCAAACATATCTTTGAGAGTTGTTTCAGTATCAGCTTCTTGTATTGTAGTCACCACAGTCTCCTCATTCTTTGCTGCACTAAGTTCTGGAACTTCAATATTTGTAGCATCTGTAATCTCCTTCTGATATTCAACCTCCATTGGCAAAGCTTCTCCACTTGACTTATGAATTTCCTCAGCAGCTTGCAGTGTTTGAACAGAAACATGCACTAGTTTTTTAAGTGTAGAACCACCTTGTACCATGAATTCTTCATCCACCTGCAACTGTTTATCCTTGAACTCCTGAAGCTGCTCTTGATAAACATCTTTTTCTTTCTTTAGAGATTCAACTGTCTCTAATAAGGCAGCTTCATGAGAACTGATGAATCCTGATCTCACAGCCTCATAGGGATACTTGATAACTGATGTCAGCCTTTCTCTCATTGCTTTCCAAACATCCTGCATCCCCTCAACCAACTATTGCCTTACCAGATTGAGATCCCCTTCATATAAAGCACTCCAGAAACATTGATATCTTCTTGAGCTAATACTTGCTTTTCCAGAGCTTCCAAAGGTTTCAACCTTTGTTGTAACATTTCATTCTCCACTTGTAACTCTTTATTTCTGCTAGACACCTGATCCAACTCAGAATTGACTCTGCCTTCCAATTCCTTAGTCCATTCTTGAAACATTCCCAAGGAGAGCTTAACCTTTTCTATCTCTTGTTGGTGTAGTTGCAGTTGATCCTGCATCTCTTGTTGATGTTTCTCCTTCTTCTCTACCAATTTTTGCTTCAAGGATTCCACCAACTCTGACTGTTGGTGCAGCATTGCTTTAGATAGACCAGATTCAGCTATATTTTGTAACTGTTTCTCCATATTGTGCTGCTGATACCTTACAAATCCCTGTAATTCCTGCAACATCTTCAGAGCTGTTGGTACATCAGTAATAAGAAAATCAGATTTAGCAGAAGTACTAGGACCAGCTATAGAGAAATCTAATCATTTGGCCACCTCATGAAAAGCACTATCCAGCTTCCTCTTTTTGGGCATGTTAAAAGTTTTGCCTATAACCCTACTAGGAGTTTGTGTCTCAACATCCAAACTCTTGAGCAAATTCCCCATAAGCAATTTTTGCTCATGACTAGCCAATGCCATCTTGGCCTCATCCTCAGTGTATCCTACTTGAATAAAATCCTGTATGGTCCTCAGCTTTTCATCCACGCTTTTACTAAACTCTGCTTTGTCAGATATTCTCCCCTTTTCGGCCCAGGACTGACCACATTGATAGGAGTAATGAGAGAAACTGTGACCTCCCCTACATCAACTTTCTGAGCAAAAGCAAACAAAGCAGACAGAAATGCTGCTAACCTGCTACTCAACTGGGTCTTTCTTCTATCCGAGGTAAAGACTTCTACATGAATCCTATCATACACCCAATGTGCCCAATTGACCTTCCCCCCATTTTCAGCAAGGAGTAATGAGAGAAACTGTGACCTCCCCTACATCAACTTTCTGAGCAAAAGCAAACAAAGCAGACAGAAATGCTGCTAACCTGCTACTCAACTGGGTATTTCTTCTATCCGAGGTAAAGACTTATACATGAATCCTATCATACACCCAATGTGCCCAACTGACCTTCCCCCCATTTTCAACAAAATACACTGGTTCCCAATTTTCCTTAGACATGTAGTCATATTTAGCTAGAAAACAAACTCTTTCCAAAAACCATTTCAGTTGTTCTCTCCTCCAATACTCTACATTCTTCAACATAAAGTACTGCCTACCTCCTCTTGGTCCAAATTCTTTTTTCAGATCTTCATCTGAATATTTTGGTACTGCAGTAACAGAGGTAAAGGGAATCTGAAATACCTGAGCTACCACACCTGGACTAAGATGTACCTTCTCAGAAATGGCACCTTTGGATTTTTGTAACAGCTCCATTTGCGTTTTTGCATAAATGTTCCCTTTCCACTGGCCCCTGGGTAGAGTAGCAAATTCATATAAACCTGTGGCCTTCAACCACTTCTCATTCCGTTCTGCCTGACAGTCAATTTCCACCCTGAAATTAGTGAAAGGCTTCATTAAGCTTTGCAACATCTTGCTTGATGACATTGGTGCTGATTCTTCCTCACGTAGCACGTCAACCTCGTCTTCTGGGTCAGATACATCAACTCTGAGCACTACTCCTTTTCTGCGAGGGCGCAACTTACCAACTTGTCCTTGCTCATCTTCTAGCGATGGTCTCATGACAAAAACAGGTTTAGGCTTAGGTATAGCTGAAGCAGAAGTAGGAGAAAGCTTAGCAAGTTGTGGAGTATGCATGTGCGTGCTACTTACGTGAATCGCACAAGCGCTAAGGCCTCTAAAAGTGTGTGAGGAAATGATGTCGTCCCTTACTCATATGATGGAGTTAAGTGGAAGGAACTTTGCACCCTTTTCGACGCAAAATTTGAAATTTAAATATTGTTTAAGTAATCGGATCAGGTGAACTCCGACCCAGTAAACTCCGAGCCAACAAACTTTGATGTAATACAATCTGATCCTTGACCTGAATGCAAAGCCTATGCATTCTGATGATAAATCATCAGTGACTTGGTTCATCATTCCTGAAGAGAACTCCACCATTCCACAGAATGCAACCTCTGGTATAATAGGTTTGAGCCAATCCAAATGGGGTGGCTTGCCATGAAATTTTTTTAACCTAAAACCATTAACAGGTTTCTCTACCCTTGTGCCAAAAACATCTGCTACAATAAAAGTTCCTTGACCTAGGTCTGTTATAATCTGATATGGCCCCTTGTACCTTAAATTAAGCTTCCTAGGATGTGGACCTAACCTTGAGTTGTAAAGCATTACCCAATCACCTACCTGGAAAACCTTAAACTTGACATTCATACTGACCCAAGATTTCCTTCTTCTCTGAATGACTTCTGATATATAGGAGCTGATCAACCTGTCTTCTTCCAGCTGCATTAAATACTTGCTTCTATGCTAAACTGAGAGCTTTGGAGTCATCTTCTCAACAGCAATCCTCAGACTAGGTACCACAAACTCCATTGGTACTACAGCTTCCAAGCCATATACCAATCGGAATGGGGTCATACCTGTTGTCACCTTGAAAGCTGTTCTGAATGACCACAGAGCAGAATCTAGCTTTACATCCCAATCCCTCTTATTCTCCTGTACAATCTTTTTCATAATCTTTATAAGAGTCTTATTGGTACTCTCAGCCTGTCCATTAGCTTGGGGATGGTAAGCTGTAGATTTCTTATGCATTATCATGTGGGTTTTTGTCAACTCAGAAATCACCTCGTTCAAAAAATGTGTTCCTCTATCATTGACCAACTCTACTGGACATCCAAACCTGGTCATAATGTTGTGATACAAGAACTTTGCCACACTTTGAGCTTTGTTATCTTTCAATGCCACAGCTTCCACCCACTTTGTACAGTAGTCAATAGGTACTAGAATGTACTTGCATCCCTTACTTGTTGTAGGCTTGACTGGTCCTACAAAATCCATACCCCATTTTTGAAATGGCTCTAATGGCAGTATAGGATGATCTGTCATTCTATCTCTAGAATCAGGTTGACCAAACTGTTGACACACCACACAGCTTTTTGCATAGGAATGAGCATCCTTCAACACAGTTGGCCACCACAAACCAGCTTGGAGTATCTTTTTTCTTGTAATGTCCCCTGAGAAATGTCCTCGTGCTGCTCCATAATGGGCTTCTTGCAACAAGCTGATTGTTCAAAATCTGGTACACACCTTCTAATGACCTGGTCAATCCCTTTTCTGTATAATGCTCCAGCAATCAGTAAAAAGGGTCTGCTTGTTAGGGAAAATTTCCTCCTTTTGTCTGTTGTAAACCTTGTTGGCATAACACCATCAGTTAGGAACACCAGCATTTGGTCATACCATGAATCGGAAATGGAACTCTGCACTTCAAATAAATCTGCATCTGGAAACTGATCTGAAATCCCTGTCGGTTGTTCCCCTGTCTCAATCCTACTTAGGTAATCAGCTATTGCATGTTCCTTGCCAGGTGTATGAACAATAAGGAAATCAAATTCCTGCAACAATAGCATCCACCTTGCCAATCTCCCTGTAAGTAAAGGTTTTTTAATAAGATAAAGCAATGCTTGATGATCCACATGGAATATGACCCTATTGCACAAGAGGTAATGCTGAATTTGTTTAAAGCGTAAACCATCCCTAATGCCTCCCTCTCAGTCACTGCATAGTTTTTCTCAACAGATGTAAGCACCCTACTAGCATAGTACATAGGTCTAAACCACCCTTGGGTCTTCTCCTGCATTAAAACATCTCCAATAGCTATATCCGAGGCATCAAAAAACACATGAAATGGCAATACCCAATCTGGAGGTTGTAATATGGGAGCAACTGAGAGAATTTTTTGGAGAATCTGAAATGATTTTTCCTATGGCTCAGACCAAAAAAACTCTACATGCTTCTTGGTTAAATGGGTAAGAGGCATACATACATTAGCCAGATATCTGATGTACCTGCTGTTCCACTTAACTTGTCCCACAAACCTGCTCAATTCCTTGATATTTCCAGGTGCTTGTGCTGATTGTATTACCTCAATCTTCTTCACATCTATTGACATCCCTTCTTGAGAGACCACATGAGCCAATAGCACACCACTCCTGACAGCCATCACACTTTTGTAGGGATTAAGGGACAATCTGAACATCCTACATCTTTCAAAACATAATTTCAGATGCTCAAGGTGTAAATCCCTTTGACCAAAAACTGAAAAGTCATCTACAAACACTCTCATGAAATCCTGCAAATAAGGTTCAAATGTCTTATAAGCTGTAAAATTAAAGGATGGTGGTCCATTTTTAAGGCCAAAGTTCATGACAGTAGATGCAAAGGCTCCCCAATCTGCAATAAAGGCTGTTTTATGTTGGTCCTCCTTTGCAACCTGAATATGATTATATCCTGAGAAACCATCAAGGAAACTATACATCTCTTTCCCTGCTACTATATCTAAGATAGCATCACAAAAGGGCATTGGGAAAGGATCTGTAATAGCTGCAGCATTTAACTTCCTGTAATCCACACAAACCCTAATCTTCCCATTCTTCTTTGGTACCACAATGATTGGAGATAACCAAGTGACTTCATGAATAGGCTTGATGAACCCAACTGCCAGTAATTTATCAATTTCCTGCTTAACCTGCTGTGCAAAGTTGGGATTCATCCTATATCTCTACTGGACAATCGGAATGGAATCTTCTCTCAGATTAATGTGATGTTGATGCAGTAATGGATCTGTGAGGTCCCTGCCCCTTTTTGAGAGGAGCGGAGTACCTTTGATAGGTCTCCAATCCTGAGAAAGAAAAACCAACGGAAATTGCCTTAGCTACTACGTAGCCACGGGCATGAACCGTTAGTGAAGGATTGGTCCTATGTCGCTATGGCGGAGCGTGACCACCATAACCCTATCTAAAAACTATCTATAATCAATTATACCTAAAAGTATAAATCTTAGAGTGACCAACCTGTGCGCTTTTTTCCCCATGTTTCAGAAGCACAGCCGCCAAGGTTTGTCTCTTTTAACACTAGGTTGGTAACCTAACAGGACATAAAAGTGTCCTTTCAGGGTTTTGAAAAAAACCTCCAAAACCATAGTAGATCCACTCATTTTGTAAAATCCTTTCATGAGGTTATAGTTCAAGGCCTACTACACATGGAAAAAATAAGAAACTTGTAAAATTTCTCATCTTTTGGTCACACCAAGCCTCCAAAGTTGATGGACCAGTGCATTTTCATCAAAAAAGTCATTTCTTACGTTTTGTTGCATAAAAATAAGATTAGGGATTTTTGTAGGACTTAAGATAAATTCCCTAGTTAACTTCAATGGGTTGGTGATCAGAACATATGATTGCTTCTCACTCACTAATTTTTGTTTTGCCAAAATAATTAGGTACAAAAAAGTTGAATTTTTACCATTCTGCAAACCTATCATCAAAGTTTCTATAGCCACGTTCAATACAAATAATATACGCATGTTTTCTTAGTTACCTATTGTCCTTTATGTTCATAAGGAGCCATGGACCATGTCAAAAGAATAATACATCTCTTACCAAGGGGAATCTTAGGGACAAAGATGAAGTGCTAAAAACAGCAAACATGAAAAAACTGGGTTCAACTTTATGAGTTGTAGAATCCCATAGAAACTATTCAATATCTAGCCAAATTTAATCCTTATGATTATATATGGTTACTACCTACAAAATGCATGTAGTTGTCACAAGAAACTAACAATATTGAAAAAGCTATACTTGATATACTAGAATGTTTCGTTTTCTTCTATAATTGAAAAAATCAACCATCGTTGTGTACTATGAAAAATAGGGTATTAGGTGCCCCAAAACTCAAGGAATATTAGATTTATGCTACAATATGCGACATAGAAAATAAAAAATGCATTTGGATATCATGAAATCCACCAAAAAAATCATAGAAGAGCTAAAATTGGCTAAAAAACAGGATTTGACAATTTTTGTAATTTGGTCATAACTTACAACTTTAATATTTATTTCCCCCTAGAAACATCAGGACATGTTGAGGACTACTAAAGATAGTTCGCTAGCATTATAGACCTCATAAAAATGAATTCTAGAGTGGTATAGTTGCAAAAAGTTGAAAAAAGCCAAAAACAGGACCCGTTTTTTCACACAGTTTAGGTTGTGAAATGTTGTGCAAGGACAAGGTTAAAGATGGAATTGGTATTCCAAAAAAATGTCAAGTTTTTTTCAGCTCACGAGACAACTTTCTAAATAGATAGCACCTCAAAATCCATTTTGAAACTCTTGACATAGTTCAAGGAAAATGGTCACTTAACAGGACATAAAAGTGTCCCAAGACATAAAAGTGTCCCATTACCAACCTAGTGTTAAGATTTATGACTAATAAAAAACAATTCTAGTGTTGGAAAGTTACCCGACTCATCGGGTCCACCCATCCATAGAATGATACCGTCGGGGTATCATTCTCCCACTTTCCACACCACACTCACCCTTCTTTTGTTATCTAATTACTACCACACTGTTAAAACATACATGTTCCTTTATTTTATTTATGATACTGGTTCGTTAAAACAACCCTTCAAACAGTATTACAAACAAGAAGTCGTCCAATTTTAAACCAACAACCCTTGGATTAAGTTCACTCAAGAATCTCAACATGACATTTCTAATCCAATTCTAACTTCAATTCTATACTTCAACTAAATCAATTTTTAGTATTATTCAAAATTCTATTTAACCTAATTGACAATAACATTGGTGAATGAGAATTTCATCATGTATAATAAGAATATGATGAGTTCTCTTATGTATTAACTTTCAATTAACAATATATAAGTTAATAGTGAAGATGTACTAACTAGAGAGAGTAGGTATACTTAGAGAGATTAGAGTAAGAGAAAACATACACACACATCTTTTCTAAAGTTAATTGAATCTTACTATCCATTAGAAAGATTAGAGTAAAAGAGAACACACACACATACTTTTCTAAAGCTAATTGAATCTCACCAATCTATTAGAGAGATTAGAGTAAAAGATAACACACACACACACACATATCCTTCTTAAAGATAATTGAATCTTACTAATCTATTAGAAGATTAGAGTAATAGATAGCACACACACACACATATCTACTTGAATCTTACTAATCTATTAGAGAGATTAGAGTAATAGATAGCACACACACACACATAACCTTCTTAAAGCTAATTGAATCTTACTAATCCATTAGAGATTAGAGTAATAGATAACACACACACACACATATATCTACTTGAATCTTACTAATCTATTAGAGAGATTAGAGTATGAGATAGCACACATACACACATATCCTTCTTAAAACTAATTGAATGCTCAATTAATACACACCTTATTAGTCCACTAGAGTTTTTGCTCTCTTAGTGGTTTGTGGACGCCTTCTCTCTAAGAGAAGTGGCAGCACTTCGTGAGCGCTATAGAGGCAATCTGTATGTCTAAAGTGTGAGCATGGATGCTCTATTTATAGCAGAAAAAAAAAAGTCCAACTTTTTTTTTCCAAAAAAAAATAATTTTTTTATTTTTTATTTTTAAAAATATTTTTTTTCTCCCCAAAAATCATACCCGCGTTTTGGGTACCCTTGTGGTACTCATGAGCTTGAACACTTTGTCATTATCATCAAAAGATAAGGCCACATAGGACCCCCCTCATTAAGATTAGTCAAGAGTAGCCTCTCCTTTTTCATGCGACAGTGTGTCCCACTTTGTCCCCTCCTAGTTAAACTTTACAGTTTTATATTAACTTTACAGTAGTAAAAGAAAAAGAAAATTCTACAATCAGTAAATAAGTCTTGCAATAAGTTAGTTAGTGATTCATATAGCTAAACATGTCAGAATTTTGTAGCGTAAATTTTAATTTCTAGGTTTTCTCAACCTACGATTCATAATTTGAACTTGAATATCTTAAATAAGGAGTGATGGTTCAAAAAAATACAAATGCGTAATAGAACTTGTGTGCAATTTGAAAGTAGAGACCTTACAATCTCCCCAACTTAGAATTTGAGATGCCCTCATCTCAAGAACAGTGAAGGGTAATCCTTAAGAAGGGATGTCTCATCTTCCCAAGTAGCATCTTCTATAGGGAAATCCTTCCATAAGATAAGATGTTCTTTGATGGATCTATTCCGAAGCTTTCTCTCTCGAGTTTCTAGGATAGTATCAGGTTGGAGTTGTAGAAAATCTTGAGCAGGTAAAATGATTTGCTCATCATCAAGGACATGGTCAGGGTTATATACATAAGGTTTCAACAGACTTACATGAAATACATCATGCACTTTGAGATGAGAAGGGAGTTTTAGTCTATAAGCTTGATCACTTACAACCTTGATTATTTCGTAAGGTCCACAATATCGGTAGCTAAGCTTCTTATACCTTCCGAGAGATAGATTGCTCTTTTTGGGTTTTACTCGTAAGAAAACTTTGTCACCTTCTTTGAAAATCCAATCAGATCTTTTTAAGTCAGCGTACTTCTTTTGTCGATCTTGAGCCGCTTGAATATCCCTTCGAATAGCTTTGGTTTGAGCTTCCATTTCTTCAAGCATTTTCTTTAAGGCTTGTACCCTTATAGTGGGGTCAGAAAAGTTAAGAGGTGATAAACATTCTTGACCATAAAGAGCATTAAAAGGTGTCATTCCAATACTTCTATGAGTAGAGTAATTGTATGCATACTCTACCAAGGGTAGGTATTGAATCCACTTGCGAGGTTCTCTATTGCAGTAGGCTCTAAGGATGTCTTCAATTACTTGATTAACTCTTTTAGTTTGGCCATCAGTTTCAGGATGATAAGCAGTACTAAAACATAATTGGGTTCCAATATCTTGAAACAATGATACCCAAAACTTTGAAGTAAACTTGGCATCACGATCACTGACAATCCTCTTGGGTAAACCATGAATTCTGAAAACCTCCTTCACAAACAGACGAGCAATATCTGAAGCTGTAAAGGTTGTCTTGACTGGGATTATGTGAGCCAGTTTAGTAAGCAAGTCGACTATGACCATGATTGAATCATATCCAGCTTGGACAGAAGGAAACCTGGTGATAAAGTCCATGCTAATACATTCCCATTTCATTTGGGGAATATCTAAAGGATGTAATTTACCTGGCATCTTTAGTCTCTTTGCCTTAATCCTTTGACAAGACAAACACTGCTTGACATAGCGAAGGACATCACCCTTCATACCTTGCCAATAGTAACTTCTGCGAATTGCATTGATGGTTTTGGCATAACCTGGATGTCCTAAAGTTGGGCCATCATGTGCTTCATATAGGATAGCATTCCTTAGGGTAGAATCCTTAGGTATGCATAGTCGATTCCTATAGTAAATTTTCCCATCTTTTAAGGAATAATGTAGAGGTTTAGGCTGATTTGATGATACCCTCTCTTCACGTAGGATACTAGCAAGCATCTGGTAATATGCATCTCTGACAGCAGCATCCAAGACCTTGTCTAGAATAGGGTTGTTAGCCATGGAAATTGCTCCCAGAAAAGCTTTACGGCTTAGGGCATCTGCCACAACATTATCCTTACCTGGTCTAAATTTAATATCAAAATCATATTCGTGCATGAGCTCTATCCATCTCCTCTGTCTCATGTTAAGGTTAGGTTGGGTAAAAATCCACTTAAGGCTCTTGTGATCTGTTACCAACTGGAATTTGCGTCCCAATAGATAATGTCTCCATAGCTTGAGAGCATGAATAACTGCTAGCAATTCTAAATCATGTGTAGCATAATTCACTTTATGAATCCTAAGCTTCCGAGAAGTATAAGCTACAAGCCTTCCTTCTTGAGTAAGGACTCCTCCTAATGCAAGGTTACTAACATCTGTGATCACCTCGAATTCTTGGGTGAAGTCTGGAAGTTTTAAGAGAGGTTCTGAAGCAAGATACTCCTTCAGCTGTTTGAAGCAAGATTCATGTTTTTCTTCCCAAAGTATCGTAGCTCCTTTCTTTAGCAAGTCAGTTAGTGGTGCAGCTTTAAGAGCATAGTCCTTTACAAAGATCCTGTACCACACTGTGATACCTAAGAACCCTCTGACTTCGGTTTGTGAAGTGGGTTGAGGCCATTCCACAATATCTTTGACTTTGTCAGGGTCAACAGAGAATCCTTTAGGTGAAATGATAAACCCTAAGTAACAGACCTTAGGGGTAAAGAAGGTACATTTGCTTTTCTTTGCATATAGCTTATTTCGACGTAAAAGCTCTAACACTTTCCTAACATGTCCTTCATGCTCTTCCTCTGATTTGGAATAAATTAAGATATTGTCAAAGAATACTAGGACAAAATCATCCAAGAATTCTCTAAAGATATCGTGCATCAGACGATTGAAAGTTGCAGGAGCATTCGTAAGTCCGAAAGCCATCACTGTAAATTCGTAATGACCATAACGAGTGTTGAAAGCTGGTTTGGAGATATCAGCCTCCTGGATTCGAATTTGATGATAGCCAAATCGAAGATCAATCTTCGTGAATATTTTGGCTCCATGTAATCTGTCCAGCATCTCATCAATACGAGGAATTGGATATTTATTCTTGATGGTAACCTGATTTAAGCCCCTATAATCTATGCAAAGTCGAAGAGAGCCATCCTTTTTCTTTTGGAAGAGAACAGGTGCACCCCATGGAGATGTACTAGGTCGGATAAACCCTTGCTCAATCAGCTGTTTGAGTTGCTCCTTGAGCTCTATAGCCTCTGGAAGTGACATCTTGTACGGCGCTCTTGAGACTGGTTCACTACCTGGAAAATTTTTGATTTCATGGTCTACCTCCCTAGGTGGTGGTAGTTCAGAAAGTTCACTGAGGAAAACATCCAAAAATTCTTCTAGCCACATTGGTTTAGGGTTGGAAGAAGATTTTTCTACTTTGTTTAGCTTGACTACAAAAATTTGTTGACCCTTGCGTAACCCTTTCAAAAGACGATTGGCTTTGACCAAGTAAGCTTTTGGTTGTCCATTCTGGCCTTGAATAGTGACTTCTTGACCTTGGTTGTCCACAAAAGTAACACTTCCTTGGGCACAATGGATATTGGCATTATGACTGGCTAACCAATCCATTCCAAGAATTCCGTCATAGATTCCTATGGGTAAGGTTCGAAAAGTAGCAGAAGTAGAGTATTCTCCCAACTTGAAATCTATTTTTCCCACAGTGTACTGAGATAACACCTCCTTTCCATTGGCTAATTCAACTCTCATCTTTCTTGCAGGGTGTTGATTAAGTCCTAACCTCCTTAAAAATTTAGGTGACAAGAAAGAATGAGTACTACCACAATCAATAAGAAGCTCAAATTTTTCGCCTTGGTGATTTGCAGGTGTTTGAATGACAGCATATTGTTGTCTTGCTCTTGGGTTATCAATTGCAGCATGTAGAGTTGCTCTTTCCTCTTGTTCTTCTCCCAATGTTGGTTCTCCTATGATAGCATTGACTCTGGCAGCCATTCCACGCCCTCGACCTCGTCCTCCATTTCTTCCTCCACGATTTATTATTTGGCCTCGTCCTCTAGCTCGATTAGGTGTATTTGTTGCGGAGACTCGCCAAGGGCATACATTCCTGAAATGTCCTAGCTCGTTGCATTCATAGCATCTAAGATCTGCATTTTGAGCTCCATTTGCTGAAGCTGTAACTATTGGATGAGTTTGGTGAACTGGGTGAACTTGCCTTTGGTTCCACATCATAGACCTTCCTCTCCTTCCAGCATTCCTTAAATTTCCATTTCGTACCCTTTGAGAGTTTGACATCTCTTTAGCTAAGGGTTTAGCTCTTAAAAGAGCATCTTGCAAATTTACAGGCCTCATGGCTTCTAGACGAGTATTTAAAGGAGAATTTAGCCCTTGGCAGAAACGGGCTACTTGTTGATCTGTGGTCATTGGCGGAGCATAGCGCCTAAGAGTTACAAATTTGGAGTAGTATTCTTCCATTGTAAGATGAAACTGAGTAAGTTGAAGAATTCATTCATCTTAAGGGATTCGTGTGCAGGTGGAAGATAACGTCCTTTGATAGCATACTTAATGTCTTCCCAAGTTTGAGTGTTTTGAGCTACTTGATTATCTTTGCAGTGTTGTTTCCACCAAAGCTTGGTATCCCCTGTGAGACGAAACATAGCCAACATTGCTTGGTTATCGGGAGTAGTACCAGCAGCAGCAAAATAATCCTCCATCTCTTCGAGCCACACTTCTGCATCACGCTCAACTAGGGCTCCTTACCCTTTGAAAGAGGGAAGTTTAGCTTGCTTGAGAAGTAGCTTTTTCTCTTGAAGAGATGTGTACACCGCACTCTGTGCAATATAGATTAAGTGAAACTGTATTGGATACTCTAACTTTAATCCACTTTAAGGCAAGACTTGATCAGACAATAATACAAAGAAAAGATAATATTAATCCAAACTTTATTTATATACACATTATTGCTACCAAGGTTGGTAGTCTTTAGGTACAAGGATTGTAAAGTCTCTATATTTTGAGTTTAGTGACTACAAAAGGATAGGCTAAAGGATCAAAATAATAAGTTTCTTTTGACCCCTGAAAGCTACGAGATACACATATGGGTCGAATCCTACCACCATGGATAACTTTTGTAACTTGGTTATAGACCCATTGAGTCTGAGATATCTTTTCTCCTCCCAAGTTAATGGTAGCATCCGGATTCTTAGTACCAAGGAAAAGATAAACTTCGACGACTTTTAACTTCTCTGCCCAACGAAGTTTCTTGAGATTGGTATCCATGCACCATATCTTGTCAGCATCGATGGTATAGATTCCTCCAGATGGACTCCAAATGATACCCCATCCTCTATGCACCCTTGGAATAGGTGGTGCAAACACCCTATCCAAAATCATCATCACCCTTTTTCGAAATTGATAATTCGGTGATTGGCATGCATTTTCAAACATGATGGTGAACACCTGGAATTTCTGGTAGGCTGAATGAACATTTTCCTGTACCAGGAAAGTTCAGTCTTCAATACCATATAGAAACTCAAAACAATTTTTCTAGGTTCTTCTATTATTTCAAACATTCGCATACTTCAACATCCAAACATCAATCTAAAAATCTCCCCAAGCTTTAACCTAGGCTCTGATACCAGTGTGAGGTCCCTGCCCCTTTTTGAGAGGAGCGGAGTACCTTTGATAGATCTCCAATCCTGAGAAAGAAAAACCAATGGACATTGCCTTAGCTACTACGTAGCCACGGGCATGAACCGTTAGTGAAGGATTGGTCCTATCTCGCTATGGCGGAGCGTGACCACCATAACCATATCTAAAAACTATCTATAATCAATTATACCTAAAAGTATAAATCTTAGAGTGAACAACCTGTGCCCTTTTTTCCCCATGTTTCAGAAGCACAGCCGCCAAGGTTTGTCTCTTTTAAGATTTATGACTAATAAAAAACAATTCTAGCGTTGGAAAGTTACTCGACTCATCGGATCCACCTATCCATAGAATGATACCGTCGGGGTATCATTCTCCCACTTTCCACACCACACTCACCCTTCTTTTGTTATCTAATTACTACCACACTGTTAAAACATACATGTTCCTTTATTTTATTTATGATACTGGTTCGTTAAAACAACCCTTCAAACAGTATTACAAATAAGAAGTCGTCCAATTTTAAACCAACAACCCTTGGATTAAGTTCACTCAAGAATCTCTAATGGCGCTATTCTGTCCGATCGGTATATACATTATTTATAAAAACCCTTGTCCTCATGAGCGTCCCATACCGCTCGACAAGTACTCGTTGTGCTAATCTGGACGTACTCCCGTCACAGCAACAACGGTGCCAATCTGGGCATCATCCTCACGCCACGGCAAAACAAAACTGCAGTATCCAGTTGAGCTAATCTGGGTGTACTCCCACCACAGCATCAGTGGTGCCATCTTGGGCGTCATCTCATGCCTCGGCAACTGCCACATAATACCAGCGCTAATAAGTAGAGATACTTGAGAAAAGCATACCGAAGGTTTTGGACAAACATTCTTTCCTATAGCAACCAGTTTAACCAAACAATCTTTCCTACTTATCAAACATATGACGAGTTTCTTGGGGTTAAGCCCCGTGGTTTCGGTCCGTGTTTTCTTTTCATAAGGTAAATAATATATTCCTATGGTCTCGCATATGCAATGATGCATAACTTGAAACTGCAATACTAACCTGTACCATAGCTCCGATTGGTCCGATTGGTGGAGACATAGCATTTTCCGCAGGGATTCCACCGTTACTTGTACCAGCTTCATGATCATTAGCGCCTTGGGTTCGAGCACGCTTTGGAGCCATTTTTTTGTACTACATTTATGTTATACACTTAGAACTTTAAATTGGTCAATTTCCCTAGTAATCTCCTTGTTTTCAAAGAGAGTCTATAATTTGAACCCTCGACAACTTGGATTCACACTTAGTGTTGTTGTTCTACATCTAATTTCTATACATCAAATATTTGCTAATCTTAATTAATCAAAAATTAAGTGTGTAAATTACGAGTGAAAGTTGAGGAATGCATTACTTTTATGCATGACATTTCTAATCCAATTCTATACTTCAACTAAATCAATTTTTAGTATTATTCAAAATTCTATTTAACCTAATTGACAATAACATTGGTGAATGAGAATTTCATCATGTATAATAAGAATATGATGAGTTCTCTTATGTATTAACTTTCAATTAACAATATATAAGTTAATAGTGAAGATGTACTAACTAGAGAGAGTAGGTATACTTAGAGAGATTAGAGTAAGAGAAAACATACACACACATCTTTTCTAAAGTTAATTGAATCTTACTATCCATTAGAAAGATTAGAGTAAAAGAGAACACACACACATACTTTTCTAAAGCTAATTGAATCTCACCAATCTATTAGAGAGATTAGAGTAAAAGATAACACACACACACACACACATATCCTTCTTAAAGATAATTGAATCTTACTAATCTATTAGAAGATTAGAGTAATAGATAGCACACACACACACACATATCTACTTGAATGTTACTAATCTATTACAGAGATTAGAGTAATAGATAGCACACACACACACACATAACCTTCTTAAAGCTAATTGAATCTTACTAATCCATTAGAGATTACAGTAATAGATAGCACACACACACACACACACATATCTACTTGAATCTTACTAATTTATTAGAGAGATTAGAGTAGGAGATAGCACACATACACACATATCCTTCTTAAAACTAATTGAATGCTCAATTAATACACACCTTATTAGTCCACTAGAGTTTTTGCTCTCTTAGTGGTTTGTGGACGCCTTCTCTCTAAGAGAAGTGGCAGCACTTCGTGAGCGCTATAGAGGCAATCTGTATGTCTAAAGTGTGAGCATGGATGCTTTATTTATAGCAGAAAAGAAAACGTCCAACTTTGTTTTTCCCAAAAAAAAAAAATACATTTTTTTTTCTCCCCAAAAATCATACCCGCGTTTTTGGTACGCTTGTGGTACTCATGAGCTTGACCACTTTGTCATTATCATCAAAAGATAAGGCCACACAGGCCCCCCCTCATTAAGATTAGTCAAGAGTAGCCTCTTCTTTTTCATGTGACAGTGTGTCCCACTTTGTCCCCTCCTATGTGAGTCCATGTGCCTTCATTTTTCATCCCTGTGTATTATTTTATTTATTTCCTTAATGATAATTTACTTTACATTTTTAAGTTAAACTTTACAGTCTTATATTAACTTTACAATAGTAAAAGAAAATTCTACAATCAGTAAATAAGTCTTGCAATAAGTTAGTTAGTGATTCATATAGCTAAACATGTCAGAATTTTGTAGCGTAAATTTTAATTTCTAGGTTTTCTCAACCTACGATTCATAATTTGAACTCGAATATCTTAAATAAGGAGTGATGGTTCAAAAAAATACAAACGCGTAATAGAACTTGTGTGCAATTTGAAAGTAGAGACCTTACAGGATCAATACCTTTTACATGTGCATAATCCCATGCAAAAACATCTTTATATTCCAACAATAACTGCCATAACTCTTGTAGGAATTCCCCATCCACATAAATGCTAACCTTAACCATCCTTGGTTCTTCTTCAGTCCCTAAATTCAATTCTTTTAGTTAATCCTGATGAACCCTTTTAGATCCTCCAAATCCTTTGTTGTAAATTTTTTCCACCATATCTCTGGCATCCCTCTCCTCTAGCTGAACTTCCTCTTTGACACTAGTTGATAGACTCTGATCCATCAGTTTTAGTATGTCGGAACCCTGAATTTCCTGTCCCATGACACGTTCATCAAAAAGTTCCTCTATTTCCTGATCCTTCTGCAAAATCCCCTCAATATCAACTTCAAACATAGGTATGACAGTTGGATTAGCCTGCAAAAAGGCTACCTCTTCATCATCCTCTACTTCCTCAGCAAGACTGATTGATTGAGAAAACAAGGGTCTTTCTTTTCCAGGAATGTGCTTTCTTGCCAACATAGGTATGCTAATTATCTGTTTCCCTTTGGTAAGCACCACCTGATTCTCACCCCAATCCTGTTTCACCTTGGCTAACCTAAACCAAGGTCTTCCCAACAACATCTCATAGGAAGCATCACCTTCCTTCATTCTGAGAACACCAAAATTAACTTGAAATTGCATCCCTGCAATCTGAATAGAAGAGTTCCTTAAAATTCCAATTGGCTGAACCCTCCTTTGATCAGCCATTTTAACTTGGAAAGGTGCTGGTTCCAATCTCCCTAAGCCCATTGTGAGATAAACTGACTCAGGTAAGATATTGACACCAAATCCTCCATCCACAATACTTCCTCAAATATCCTGTCCTGTAAAGTCACCTTGATAACTGGAACCGTGAAATCCACATCAGAAGGATGAATGCTATTCACCCCAAGCTCCTCTTTCTGCTGCATGGAACTTTCATAGTGCTTTCCCAGTAACTTATGTAGCGATCTCTCTTTAAATGCTGGAACTATAGAAAGCATTTGGTCTAAAGACAAGTGTAAAGGAGAGTTAATTAATACCTCAAACCAATCTGGTTCAGGTACTTCAACCTGCTTTTTATGGTGTACTGGTGCATCAGAAGATTCTGCATGATCCTCTAAGTGTTAACCTTGCTACTCCTTCTGTTTCTACACCTGATCTCTAACCCCTTTTTGCTGCTCCCAATCAATAGGACCTTTAGCCTTGGATCTTGTCACAGCCAACACATCAATTTCTTCTTCCATATTATCTGGATATTGACAATCATTCTCCACATTGTCATACTCTTCAGTTAGAAGCACTCATTAGGGGTATCGTGATAAATCGGAATGTCGATAATGATCACATTTTCTTGTGCCTATGGTTGATTTGGAGGTGGTTGTGGAGGACCTGCTTGCTGGTTCTCCTGATTGAATGGAACAACAGGAACACCTCTCTCCTCACGATGTTTTACCCATAAGGCAAAACGAAGGCAAACCCAATGTGTAGGGTCACCACAATATACACAAGGCATAACCCCTCGGGGCCTTCTTTGGTTATTATCCTGGTTTCTTCCAGGTCCCCTCTGAAATCCCTGTCCAGGAGGTCTTCCTCTGAATGGAGCCACCTGATTTGCCTCTGCTAAAGCAGTACCTCGCCCAGCACCTGTACCTGTTTTACCCCTTTGCTTAGGGTTGTACCAGCATTGAGCAGTGGTGTGTCCATCTCTTTCACAAATCTCACAGTACCTTTTCTCTTTAGGTACTATGACTGAATAGCCAATATTCTTTAATTGCTGAACTATATCAACTTCACCCCCTGTTTTGTCCTTCTTCTTCTTCTTAGGACTCTTCTTTTTCTTCGTTTCCTCCTCATCAGATGAACTACCAGTATCCGATTCTTCAGAAGAAGATGTCTCTGACTCTGAACCTATTTCAGATTCCTTGTCTCCTCTCTTATTAGACTTTGTCATTCCCAGCCTCTTCTCAACTCTAGAAGTAGACTGTACCAAATTATCAAAACCTCCTCCAATGTCAATGCTGGCCACTGCATTTTTAATACCACTCCTCAATCCTTTGAGAAAGTAGCCAACCAACATTTCATTAGTTGGCCTTTCATTTCCTTGCAATCTCTCAACAAATATTCTAAATCTCTGAGAAAAATCTTATACCAACATTGTCCCCTGTTTGATGCGTCGTAACTTGCTTAAAATATCTGTAGGAGTTTTCGCCTTCCAGAATCTTTGTAGAAAAGCCAAACTAAGTGCAGCATAAGTAGGAAAGTGGGCCATACCATATTGGCTGAACCAACTCATGGCCTTGCCTTCCAAGGTAGCTGCAAATTGCTATAATTGTATAGGATCTGGAAACATCACCTCATATCCACTTGCTTGCCAGCGGGTTTCAAATTGTTCTACATGACAATCTGCATCCTCTTTGGGCTTCCCTCTGAATTTGGCAGATTTGATCTGCGGATTAGGAGGTGGTTGAGCCATGGGGATGGGATTTGGGATTCTTACAGGTCTTTGCCTTCTAGATCCTCTCAATGGGTCAGATTGGAGTCGCCTTCTACTTCGTGCAGGTCCTCCTGTCAAGAGTAGTGCCCCCACAAGTTGCCTCACTGCCCTGTCCTCTGCTGCTCCAGAACCCTCCTCCCCAGAATTTACCATCCGTTCTTGAGGTGGTAGATCAGTTTCTTCATCTACAATCACATCCTCATAGTGGAATGGATCTATATTGCCTGCTCTGGCTTGAGCCCGTGTGTAATATATACGAGAGTGTCTTCTACCTCGCTCGGACATGCATTATTACCAGAATGAGATTCATGAACCGAAGAATAATACCTGATAATTGCATACGTCCTCAACCACGAGAACTGAACCCGCAGGATCGTCAAATGTGTTGTGGTTCATCAACACAGGAAATGCATAGTGCATCACAATTCTTTCAGCATCTCATAACTCGGAAATAATACACAGAAGTAGTAACATCATACTCAAGGTAAGAGATAAAAGAAATTGATAACTCAGAATTAAGATAACAAGAGTGCTTCATTGATCAAGAAGAGCTACAACATCTCTGAATACAACTGTGCCATCACAACTCCCAGAACCGACTTATAACCATCATACAAAACAAACTGGTAATAACAACCTCAGTCTTGATATATCATAACTATTCAATATCCGATTTAAACAACATCCCACTAAC
The DNA here is from genome assembly GCF_014529385.1 of Adiantum capillus-veneris. Taxonomy (NCBI): domain Eukaryota; kingdom Viridiplantae; phylum Streptophyta; class Polypodiopsida; order Polypodiales; family Pteridaceae; genus Adiantum; species Adiantum capillus-veneris. The sequence goes on from NC_140956.1 coordinate 1,873,586, forward strand.
TATGATCCAATTAACTATATCCGATGAAGCACTTCCGACTAACTACTAAATTGGTACTCTGATATGCCTGTCAACACTTCTAATAGCTCAATAGTGGTTAAGCCGTAGGCAAGCCCCATAGGAATCCGCTATTAAGACCATAGCTCTCGACGGTGATGCCCCATTATCTGCACGAAGGCAGGTGCACTGCAAGGTTGAAAAGTCCCTATTCTACTTACTCAAATCAATTAATAGGACTAACCATTTATAACTAGCTTGAGGACCTCCCTTCTTTGAGCAAGAAAAGAGAAACATTGTTCTCTGATACCAATGTAACATTTAATGGCATAGTAACTTGTGTGTAGCGGAAAATAGCATGAACATAGTGAGCATTTCATTAGAATATATTCTTAATGAGAATAACAAGAGTGCTTGGGTGGAGAGAGCAACAAAAAGTATAACACCTAGTTAGATAGCATGAACAATACTTCAAAAGAGAAAGAATTAATCTATTGACAACAGTTAAGGACCGGATTTACATGGAGCCCGTCCCCGCTCCAAAAGGCTTTGTATTATGGTTTCTCACATCAAGAGAGACATTTTACAATACAATTCTGTGTGTTCCTCCAATACTAGCTAGTGCAATGAAGATGGAAACTTCAAGCACTAAGCAAAACACTTATAAAACACAACATCAAGTCCCTCACAGTCTCAGACCCAAGATCTCACACGCCTTCAAAGATGGTGAGAGCTAGCGGGGTATGAGAGTAGATTGAGATCAAGAAGGAGTAGTCTTACAAGAAAGATGTACATATCCTCACATAATCACTCATATTAGCATAGCTTAGCTTAGTAATTATCATGGTAGAGGAGATAAACATGCATTGAAGCTTGTCTCTTGGTTGGATTTGCATCACAAAGCCAAGAGTTGTTGGTGTAGGCCTCCCTTGTCACAAGCTTGGAGTAGGTGATAAGCTTTCCGTTAAAGCCTGAAAAGGAGAGAGAGACTTTTCTTACTCCACCGGTTGCTTTTGCCTGTCAAATTTGACTTTTTGGCAAACTAAGCATGATCTTACAAACATATCAACATCTTGACGCAAAGCTGGCCAATAGAAGAATGCCTCAACCCCTTTCACTGTCGCATCAATTCCACGATGCCTAGCATAAGGTCGAGCATGACTTTCCATCAAAATCTTTGGTCGTAACTGTTTAGTAACGCTTGTGTATACAATAATGCCTTTCAAAAATCAGCCCCTCTCTATCTCTCTTGGTTGACCCCTCTTGCTATTTGCTCATGCTCATACCCTATTGGCCCATGCCAGGCTTAGCCAATGAAATTTAAGCAACATAAGTGATAGCCTTCTAACATGTGTCTCCCTTTCCCCTTTTGTGAGAGCTTTAGGTAATTAATTAATGTAACTAAACTCTCATTGGACCCCTTTGTCTCTTGGCCAATAGGAATCAGGCAAGCCATTGGGCTGTTGAATGCTCATTGGACCTCTTGGGAGACTTCCCAATAGTCTTCTAGAGAGCTTAATTCTTATTGGTTCTTTTATTAAGTGTTTTTAAATTAATTAAACTAGATTTTCTCTAGCCTAATTCTCATTTGGTCCACCTCCATGGCCATCCAATAGGATTTGAGTACACCTTGTGGGCATCTGGGTTAGGGAGCTGACATGTGTCCCTCTTTCCCTTTGTGTAAAGGAGCTTGTGAGTGTGTGTGTGTGTGTGTGTGTTTCTCTCTCATCTCCTACTTCTAGGGCTCGCCCCCTCCTATGTAGGGATGCATGAAGACTTTTTGAGCACACACAAAGCAACCAATTTTCCTAGGCTTATGACCTTTGGAAACAACCTTTGAATTTTTGGAACCTTAGCATTTTTGGAACCTTAGCATTTTGGAAGTCTTAATGGGCTGAACCGTAGGGTCTTTTAAGCCCATTGTTGCACCTTGCTCTTTTGCAGATGGACCCCCCTTTGGATCCCTATTCTCCCTCCTTTAGATCCATACTATGGCCGGTCTGCCAGCTTAACCAATATTCTAGCTTTTTCTCCCCTGCACTTCCCCATATTAAATGATCAGTTTAACATGAGAAAATCATTTAGGAGAAATAGATATTAGTTATTATGACAGCTCTTCTAGGATATCAACGCTAATATTTTGTGAAATGTCTATTGTCACCTACATTTCTTTGACATAATGCCTCCTACCTCAATTATTTTTGTGTTAGGGCTATTAGAGATTTGATCATATAAGGATTTTTTTCCCCTTTACGCAAGTATATAGAGGAATTTAAAAATGAACCTCAGCATTCGGCCAAAAAAATCTGTTTCTAATATTTTTTTATTACCTTGTGGAAGGCTGGCTGATGGTGGGACTTGCCCTTGCTGCTCATCTACCTAATTAACCAATGGGTGGTCCCTTAGAATGTACCTTGACCCTTTCTCTCATTCTCTCGTTCTTTCATTCTCTCATTTGACAAATGTCATCTGATATAGTTCTTTCCCTATTTTTCTCCCCTCTGTTGGAATCCTTCTTGATCCTTCCTCTTGGCGCCATGCTGTGACTGGCTCATGAATAAATAAAGAATGTAGGGTGGCTTTGCACATATCTTTGTGGAGATTTCACTCCATTTCATGTGGTTTTATTATTTCTTTGATTGATTGATTAGCAGATCTAATGCCCCCATGATGTGAAATTGGCATATGGTATCCCTGGATGATAGCTGGCTTAATGAACCATGCATAGCAAGTTTCCCTCTGATTACTATTGGTAACTTCCTTATTTTGTTGTTGAGATTATAGGCACCTATACTTCAAGCTATGCTTCCATCCATAAGGTGAGGGATCTTTCATTCCTCCTACCCACCACTTCCATCTATACAGTGAGGGATCCTTCATCCCTCACTTACCCTGATTTTTTCGTATTTCTTTAGAGAGAGAGAGAGAGAGAGAGAGAGAGAGAGAGAGAGAGAGAGAGAGAGAGAGAGAGAGAGAGAGAGAGAGAGAGAGAGAGAGAGAAGGATCATACTTTTGAAAAATTTTCTTCCCTGGTGATTGAGTGACCTCTATTACAATGGATCTAGTTGAAAATGTTTCCTCTTCATAGGTTTGTTTTATTGTCCTTCTGGTATTAGAAAACAAATGTACCTGATTCATCTTCAAAGGCTTGAAGTCAAAGTACATATTGAATTATGGTTAGCTTGACTTTAAATGGTTGTATTGGGTTCTTGAAACCTTTGTGATTCTGCCCTTTTCTACGATTAACCATTTTTTTAATACTATTGGTTTTTGATTTGTATGAGACTAAATGGAGATGTTTTCCTCTTGGGTTTGTTAGACTTCTTGGGTTGATTTCCCTTCAAGGTTTTTTAAATGAATCTTTCTCCTCATAGTAGTCCCAAATCTGTATCCTAAACATTGATGATTTTGTTAAAGGTCTAATTTTTGTTGGTGTGCTGATATTATATACCAAAAGGATGTATATCCTTTTGGATCCTAGATTTTTTGAAATGGGTTAAACATATTCTAAAATCTTTGGCTTTGATGGCTCTTTTGAGGTATGACTTATGATTCAACTCCTCATAAGAAATCTGGTGGATTCTAGCCTAGAGTTTCTTCTATGCTTACATAAAGACGTGTTGCTTAGGTTTTGGCTATTGTCTCATACTCTTTTTTGATCACTTACTCACTCACTTTGGTTGATTTACTAATGAAATATTGTTCACTACTTTTCAATTGATTATTTCAATGCAATCCTCATGCTTTTTTTGAAAAAATGATTTAATTAATCTTATGGCTTCATAGTCTGCTGGTTGCTAATAAATAGGGTCACTTATTGATCTTAATAATCATGAAATCTTTTTCAAACTCAAAAATTACATTGATATTTGATAACATCAATGGCTTGTATTTTTGCTCCCTAGATTCTAGAAAACGAAGCTCATCTCACCCTCCAAAGTTGCTTGATTACCTTTCAGTGGATTTTAACTTATTTTTTCTCTTATAAGGAACTTAGTAGGATCTAGCCCTAAGAAATACCTATGGCTTACTCATAAGTGATCATTGTGTAGTTTTGATATATGCTTTCTACTTGGTTTTTGACTTACTTACCCTCTTTGCTCGTCCTAATTCTCTCTTTTATTATAATGGATAGTTGTTATTTTCCTAATAGCTGAAGGGCATGATTCTATTATCCTTACTTAAATTAACCTCTAAACCACTTTTTCTAACTGATTTGCATGATATTTTTTCCATTTATGCTAGCTTTGGTCTTTACATTCATTTTGTTGATTGTCTATTTCTGCATTAACAAGCTATGAACTATTTTCTAATCTATAAATGTGATGTTTCTAGGTGTTGTAGAGAAATATTTTTAAGACTTTTGGTTGTCCCGAAGTATTGATTCTACGGTAGTGAGAAACTCTTTGATGTGACATTTATGGTTCAAGAGAATGTTTGTGGCCTTGTTTAGGTTGCCTTGCTTTAAGTGAGCGATTTCACATCTTTTTATACAAATAAAATCATTATTGGCTACTTGAAGCAATCGTTCTTGACCTTCATCTTGATGCATTTATGCCCCTAACTATGGTAAGTCTAGTTGAATATGGAATGCTACTTTATCATCTAGATGTGAATCTAGATTTTTTTTCTCAAAGATTGGCTCACTAGATGAGTTACTTATTGGAATTTTCTTGAGATAGTGCTCATTTATAAGGTTTTGATACACAAATTTACACGCTAATTTCAAATCTAGAAATGGTAAACTTGCTTTCTCTCTATAAAAAGTCATTAGAAGATTCCTAGTCTTTTTAAGAGTATTCATGCTTACCTCATCATTGTTGGTCTAAGCTAATGAATTCAAAGAAGGTAGAAAATTCCTTGTGAGAATCATGTTTTTTTTTCCTCCTCCTTGTTAACTTAACCTATGGATGATTGAACAAACCATTGCCTATTGTGGCTCTTGTGCTGAGTTAGGTGAATTTTTTCCCTAGAGAGGATACTTTGATAGATAGAAAAACCCTAGTACTTAAATATTCTTGGGATAGGCTCTCTCTTGGTGTGATTGAATTTTATACTTTAAATTGCTTGTTGTAAATGATCTATGTTATCTTGGGATGTTTCACCTTGCCCAACTTTTACCTTGGTGTTTTGACATATTTCTCATTTGTTGATTTATAAGATTAGGTTATACTAACTTGAAACAATATAATGATTTAGAATTATAGTACCCTTTATGAATTCTTGCAAGTTTTTATATAAACTCTAACCTTGAGAAAAATTTAAAATTTAAGGATATTTTGATCTATCCTCAAGGCCCTTCTCTAAAAAGACTACCATTTTTTTAATTGTTGGATGTTCCTAGCTTAAGATAATATTTATTTGACTAAACGGATTTGGTTTCATATAACTGTAGACTAAATAGGGCCAATATATCTGGTTTTCAGAAGATTTTTCCTAATGCTAATGCTTTACATAAGGTGGTTATTTGGGTGCTGATTTGGATTTAAAATTCTAGGAATGCATGTAATTTGGATGTAAGACACTTGGAATCTATGGTGAGTTGCATAAATAAGTTCCAAGCTTCTTTGGATGGATAGTCCGACTAGATATTCTTGGTTGAAGTAACTTTTGAATGTTCCTAGCTTAAGATAATATTTATTTGACTAAACGGATTTGGTTTCATATAACTGTAGACTAAATAGGGCCAATATATCTGGTTTTCAGAAGATTTTTCCTAATGCTAATGCTTTACATAAGGTGGTTATTTGGGTGCTGATTTGGATTTAAAATTCTAGGAATGCATGTAATTTGGATGTAAGACACTTGGAATCTATGGTGAGTTGCATAAATAAGTTCCAAGCTTCTTTGGATGGATAGTCCGACTAGATATTCTTGGTTGAAGTAACTCAATGAGTTTCAAGCATGAAACTCATTGGATTTCATTGTAGTTAGGCTGATGAAAAAGTATTCCAAACAGAATGTACTACAAGAGATGGCCCAAAGAGAGTCACATTGACTTCATAAAGTTGCTATAACCACCCATATTAGCATTGATATAAGCATCGATATTTGCATTGATATAACCAATAATACGTGATCTGATATAAATGTCCATATTTTTTATACTTATACCAACGCTAATACTGGTGAAAAAACCTAGAATTGTTTTTGAGAGAGTGTAGGTTTCAAAATGTAGCTGCTATAAATGACCTATGACAATCATTTTCAATAGTTGCAACAAAAAACCTACACTCTATCCAAAAAATCGAGTGAGCTCTAACTTTTTCTCTCACCAACTGACTTGATAGTTATGGAATTGTGACAAAACAAGCCATAAAAGTTTTGTTAGCTAGGACTCACAACTCCTCTTCCAAATCAATTGGAAGGTAACAACTATACTATCATAGTACTATAAGTAGCTTCTCAAAATTTTGGTGATAATTTGATTCATAAAACATGCAAAAATCACAAGTTGTTTGTAAACAAACATGATAGAAAAATATGCCACAACTTTTTGTGCAAACCATATTTGACCATAAACAATAACCATCACTTGATTGCAAACAAATGTAATAGTAAATTATGCCAATTTTTTTTGCACAAGCCAACATAGCCAATCATGAACAACAATGATAAGTTATATGTAAACAGATACGATATCAAGGTATACCAAAATGTTTTGTACAAATCACACTACAAGGGTCTCTTCACACTTGTGATGCCCATATCAATGGAGATGATCTTGGTTCTTTTCCCTTAGGGTTTTGATATGAGCATTGATATTTTCATTGCAATCAAAATGGCAATAAAGATGTCGATACATATGTCGATATCTTTGTCATTATGTACATATATCAACGTATATATCAAAGCCTATATTGACTATGATATGGACATTGCATGACCATATATACCAACGTGTATATTGATGCTTTCAAGCACAAATTTTTTTGGGGTGGTAGGACAAATATACCAATGTGTATATTGATGCTTGCAAGCAATTCTTTTTTGGGGTGGTAGGATATCTTGGTACTGCCATCCAATTCATCATTGTAAATAGATTTGACCTTTAGACCAACAACAAATTAACTCTAATAACATTGAGATGACACAAAAGTTGAATAGATATTGTATTTCATTGATACAAATGTGATATATACAAGGGAGTCCCAACTTCAAAGATAAAAGGATTGATTTATAGTGTGCAAAACTACATTACAAAAATTGAGTAAATGCCTCAAACTAAGATGATATATAAACACTAAATAGAATTTTTGTGGTAAAAATAGGAGAATTATATCATCCCCAATAAGTACATGTACATAAAACTAAAAGCTATAGTAGTGCATGAGTGCACTACTTTAGATAAGAGATTTTCTCAAGATACAAGCTCATTCAATTTGGAATTTGAAAAACAAAAAAAGACAATAAATCTTTTTAAGATAAGAGCCCTATAGAAAAACACATAGTTTAACATAAATAAAAGTAATGATACAAGTTTGTATGTTTCACCTCATCAGGTTGCGAGCTCAAAATCTCCATAAGCTTAGCAAGATCGTGGCTTCCACCATAACTCCGCGTAAATGGGATAGGCTTGCAGTTCAACATCACCCACCATTTACAAACATTGAAAGAAACACAAAAAATATATCAAGTAATTATTTGTAAAAATTAAATCATAAATACTTACAAAAAGTAGATGCAACTCTACTTATAAAATTGCCCTCAAAGCTCACCCATCTGTCATCCTTAAGTGGTGTGAACTTTCTAACTCCACTCACACCTTTGCTTCATCTTTTTTCTACTTGTACTTGTCGGGATTATCACATAATCTTCTTTGCTTTCTTCCAATCTTCCTTGTTGAGCTAGGATGTCTTGGGAACAAAAACAAAACGGGCAAACCAACTAAACCAGGAACTAAAATCCCATCAAAAAACTAGGGTTGTTCCGAGCACTATGGATGAGGCAAATTCTCCAGAGATACAACCAATCCTTGAAGTGCCTTATGGGAGACAATCAAGAACCAAAAAGATGATAGTGCCATGTTGTAGTCACCCCTCTAATCCAAGCATCTAAAATGTGCATCCAATGTTTGTAGATTTTTTCTTGAATGAGCAAATAAGAACTACCACAACAATGTTCATTTGAAAATTTGAGAGTTGAAACATGGATCACAATCCATGTCCCCCTGCTAAAATTTTGAGCACAGACCATACATTCTTGTAGCAAACACCAATACAAACAACTTATCCAAAATCAAGGGTACCAGATACCTCCAAGGAGTGAGCCAAAACAAGGAAAGAGTCATTCAAGGCCAAAAACCACCAACATACCTTTTAGTTGTTTGTTTAGTGTGGTAGTTTTCAAAGTTCTATAAAGCCCTTCCCCTTGAGCAATGATGGCATCATCGGTGCCTTTGGAGGGAGAGGGCTCACAATTCCATTTTACGGTGCCCTTCTGTATGTGAAAATGTAAGAAAGAATAAAATTTAATGTGGTCAAGTGATTTTCAAGATGGATGTGCATCACCCAAGGAAGGATGGAGTGCTCACACATGTGATGAGAATTTGGATTATGGTTTATGGTTATGGATTAAATTATGAAGTGGACCAGGTTTTGATGGATTATGTGTCAAGCATATAAGGGTAGAGATGTTATACAATTTATTGCCTTGGAAAGGATTGTTTATGAATATACAAGATGCTAAGATATGGTTGGAATCATGTTCTATGTTTCTCATAACAACATTGATACAAGATTAGGCCACCTACATTGCTTAGCATTAGAGGTGTGTGGACCCTAGATCTTCTTATTTTTTTAGTTTGGATCATCTACAAAATTAGTGCATCGAGTGTTGAATGACCTACACAACTAGTCCATGAGGGATCTTGCCTTGGTTGGGTCTAAATTCCTCATGTGAAATCAAAGAGGCATGGTGTATAAATTGATATATTTGATGTTGATATCCTATTACTTACTACTATTTGGAGTCCTTTTAGAGCTTGGTCTTGTGGAGAGAGGAGATAAATCTTGACTTATATCTAGCTCAGTTATGTTAGAGGTGTTTTTGTCGTTCCTAGAAAAGTGAAATCCTCTATATCCATAGTAAGATGGGATGTGAGTGGGTGGACCAGTTGATCCCACACAAGTTTTGGTGCTTAGTCATTTATGGTTTTCAATTTATGGTGTACTCAATTTTGATAATATAAATTAATGGTTTCACTATTTCATTTTGATAGGCCATCACCTTTGAAACTACACATCCTTTAGCATGTGCCAACTTGATTGAAATCTTAGTAAGCACCCTATCATGGCCAACTACATGCATGTTGCTATTAGACACCCAATTTCTAGCTTCATGAGTCCTTGAGGATCAAATGATATAAGTAGAAACTATCCAAACATTGTAGCTTCATAAAACCCTTATGACATGCATGGCTACAAGAAACCATAATGTATGAGTGTTTTATACGCTTCACATAAAATAACACCATAGCTTGACCATAATGAACTTGTTTCCATATTTTTTTGATCCACTAGGTTTAAAATGCACTGTTGAAGGAAGTTGGATAGAAAGGAGAAGTCTACGCTCTTTATGACACTCATTTCCCTTTGAGAAACCCTAAATCTTAAGCCAAACCAATGGAAGATATCCAAAATGCAAGGCCTTGACATCAACCAACTTATAAATACTAAACAAGAAGAAGAGCATAAGTTTCACTAAGTTCAAAATCCAAATGCAACTGGTGGTGCAAAAATCCTGATTTTTGCACTAGCATAGGGGCATGGCAACAGTGGAATTTACAGTATATAAATAACACCCCAGCTCCTTATAAACCATTTCAAGGCTGTCACACATAGAGGGATAATGTAAGTCCCTCCCAGCTGGCTAAAGAATGACCTAAGTGACTAAAATTGACCTAACTCATGACTAGAGAATCAAAATCAATATGTAAACAAAGTAATAATCTCTAAGTAGTGTAGGAAACATACCCACCAAGTCTGGTGACTCACAAAAGCCTAAAATGAAAAAAAGTGCAAAAATCATAATTTTTGCAGGCAGAGTGTTCTCATCAAGTGAAAAGACACTACAACTATGGGAACTAGATTGGAGGAGCATGTGGAACTTCCCTATGAAGCCAGAATGGAAATTACATCCACATCAACTATAGGGCTAGACACTTGAAGCAAACAATTGACTGCGGCTAAAATTCTTATCAATAATACACCAAACCAAATCTAGGGCCAATAGAAGTGATGAACATCAAGACCATGTGATCAACACTTTAAAAAGATCACTAGGGCTTAAGTCAGTGGAAAAAATTGTGATTTTTGCACTGTCTTGACCACCTACATGACAAATGAGAATACATCATTTAGTCTCTAATTACACTTTGAATTACGACAAGTATCCATAGGTGCAATGAAGTCTGAAGCTAAAAGTGGCAAGAAGAGAATGAGTCACAAGAACAATCTTGAGAAAATTCCCCCATTCACCTTGCTCAAGGACTCCTTCAAGGAAGCCTCTAATTATCTAGAGAGAGAAAGATTGATCTTGAAGGAGCATCAGTTTATGAAGTAGCTTATAGAGACACATAAAGAAATGTGATCACCATCCCCATGATCCCTAGAGAGCCATACACTTTGGCAAGTAAGAAACCCATAAAGAAGCATTAGAAAAGACAAACATTCTTAACTACTTCCATTTGCACCCTTGCAAAATGGATATCCAAAGAGCCCATGAGCTCTACTCTGGCATCATAGAGGAGGGAACAACAAATTTGGCAAGAGGAGGGAACTTAGGCTATAAGATAAAGGAACAATTATGAAAGGAAAAAAAGAAATGGAAACAAAAGTGTACATGAAAAAAGAAGTGGTGGCTATCTTTGCAGATACGACATGTTGGGAAGTTGAGTTGCCCACCCAAATGTTCATACAATTATTCCATATTGATGACAAACGACTAGGCAATTACACTACCCCTAACCATAGAATAACTACTACGAACTACACTTGGTCCTACCAATAGAATACGACGATAACCATCGACCATGCCCAATACCTTCTAGAGCTGCTAATAAAGAAAAATAACATGCCAACCCCACATATCTATCAGTTCCAGATATTTTGATAAGAATTTCATATCACTTCATTGGAGCAGCTCAAGATCTCCCTGAAGCCCCTTTCACAAAATGATTGGATTTGACTCCAAGAAGAAGAAAGTGAGGAAGAACTAACAAAGTCAGGCTCAACTCAAACCACTACTAGAACTTGCTCTAAGTGGAAAGAATGGCAATCAATTTTTTTGAAAAAGAGAGGAAAAAAAAGAGGATCCAGTCGACAAAAATTGGTAAGAAACCCATGACAGTGCCAAAACTAGGCAAAGAGGACAAAGCTCAAAATCAAGGATGGGAGGAAAGACTAACAAAGGAATTCAAAAAGCAACAAGTGGATGAGGGAGACTTTGGAAAAAAGTGGGTTCCACGCAAAGTTTGCACCAAAAATCCATCAGCTCCACCTATCACCCAAGAACGATTAGAAGTCATGTGCACATAGATGGAAAAAGAAAAGATTGTAGAAGAACATGCAAAAAAGGTCTCAAAAGGGTTCCCACCCTGGCGTTGATGACAGGTCTCAAGGTGAGTTTGGATTTGAAACAACACACACACATGAATCTCAACCCGAAACATCACAAGAGAAGCACATGCAAGGAGAAACAAAAGACTAGAATAGCTGCACCAAACCACAAATATACACATGTAGTATTAGAACAAGTACAAAAAACAGTGCCAATCCATACTACTTCGCTAGATCAATGGAGCATGGTAGACCCCTACTACCAAGCACTGCAACCAGTGGCTGCAAATTTATAAAATGCAGCTGTACAAGGACACACCCATGATCGATATGCAGTTGATGAGCATGTGACACCACAAAAGGAATTCAAAGAGGTCTATGTTGAGCTTCTCACTCTCCAAAATGAATAGGAGGAATTAATAGTAGATGCCCAAATAGCCAACAAGCACATGAATCACAAAATCAGTTACTACTGCAAAGACATAAGTTAGTGGAAGCTTGTGAAGAAATCATGGCTACAATACAACCAAGAAGATGCACTAGAGAATCATGTAGCCATGGAGGAAATACAATTAGTCAGCAATAAGGAAAATCTCATCACTCGATGCTAGATTGTGGAAAAAATCAAGGCTAATCCTTGCTTGGAAACATTGGCAAAGATGAGCACAACACCATTTGATGCAAGCTCATAGAGCTAGAATGAGCCGTGTCATGGTGTATGAAAGGATTCATCAAGATGCCACCAATGTAGCCCTAGCCAGAGATGAGGAGCTACAAGTAGAAAATACTGCCCTGAAAAAGGAGAAGAAAGATTTGAAGGCACAAATAGCTACATTGATGGAAAAACTAGATTACAAACAACAGGAATTCCATGACACACATGAACAGGGTGAAAGCATGTTAACCTGTCGCGCTTTTTGTGCTAGTTAGCAGTTTCAAGTTAGCACATCTTCAAAAAGTTGGGCGTCCGGTAAATTTTTTACAAATAATATCAAAATTTGTCGAAGGTTGTGCATTTGGATTCCTTGTTTCAAGTGCTTTCTATTGATATATCATATGTCATAGATCTTGGAGATGTAGCTCAAGTTATTGTTCTAGTTAGCATATGTCAAAATTGTGCTAGTTAGCATTGTCCGGGACATGAAAAAGCATGACAGGTTAACATGCTTTCACCCAACAAGGAGATGATGACCATGGAGGACACAAAGACACTCAAAGAGAGCAAGTGACCAGACAAGGGCAGCCAACGACTCAACAATGAGGGTAAACATCTCAGCCCACCTTCTCATTAGGGATCAAAGTAAGGGAAAGCAACAAACTACACATGATATTCCCAAAAGCAGCTTAGTACCTAGTAGAACAAAAGAAAGACTAGTGTCTGAAACAATGAGTGAAAAAGGCTTACTGCATGATTGAAGAAGAGCTATATGAAATGGGAGATACTAGAAAAGAGCTATGGAAAAGGGGAACACTAGAAAAGAGCTATGGAATGGGAGATACATATTATCAACTCATTAAATCTGTAGCTCCTTTGACACTCTACAATCAATGAGGACTAGCACACCCAATCTCTTCCATTCCCACTCAAAAAAATGAATGCATTTATAGGAAAGTTGTAATAGAACAAGAGATGTTGGAAGTTCAACTGCTAGAAAAACAACCCCAATGGTGGCTGGCATGGCTAGAGAAACATCCTGAGTACAGGATCCATATGGTCAGAGTGCCAACAACCATAGAGAAAGATGCTACTTTTTCTCTAGTACCCAGAGTAAGGACTTAGTTCCAACATGAAACAATCCAATAGGAGCACCACAACTTGCTCAATTATCCAATTTTTTGAGGGTCCAAATACAAGCAAATACTGGATAAAAGGTACATGCTTAGAACTCTATATGCAATAGTCAAGAAATATGAAGGGCTTCTAGATTTGTCATGTCAAATGCTAAAAAAGATCTACAGAATGATGGAAACCTACATAACTATGTACCACAAACTTTGGGTATCCAAAACACCATGGATGTATTTCCCAAAAGGAAATACAGGGTTAGCTTATGATCTCAATCAGTAGCTTGATGAACGGATTTTGCACGGCTTCTTTACTCACCTAATGTTCATGCCATTATATTTCCTGAACACTTTTGAAGAGCACTACAATATTTGGGCCTGAATTCAACAACATTAGAGCACGTTTATTGAGCAACCATGCAATGGAGAACCTTTCAGTTGACACTATGTGGCCCTTTGCTCCAAAGGATAGAGATTTGGCAAGAGAATACCCTGTAGGCTTGCAAGAAACACAAAATTCTATATCAACAAAGGAAACCTTATCTGCAATTGCAACCACGCTCTTGATTCATGCGAGGGATGATAGAAATAGGAGGGGGGAGTGTTGGAAGATTCCAATAAATATTCTCTAGTTTACTTTATCTCTCAAAAAATTATAAGCGTAATTCCCAATGATGTAGACTTTCCCATATTCCGAATCTAAAATTGATTGTAATGAGAATCCTAGGATGTAATTGTTGATGAGAAGAATGCTAATTCTTGCTTTTGTACCATAAAACCCTAATACAGCGTTAAAAGGAAACCTTGTAATGTTTTCTGTACAATGACTATTAGAAAGAAGAGTAGATAAGGTTTTATCTCTATATGTCATGTGTTATCTCTTGCACTATGTCTGTGAATTTCTCACACCACACCACACAATGGTTGCATTAGATTTCTGAGGGCACAGCTGTGTTTGACATGAAAAGATCTGTGTGTGGATAGCTACATTCCAAGCGTGCACAAAAATCAAGAAATTTCAGCTATGACATCATAGGTGACATTTCTCTCTATCCAAGTGTCGTATCGAGAATCTATCTATTGCATAGGATTCTTGGCACTTATGGGAATTCAATAGACATATCCCAATTCCAAACATCTGGTTTGCATTAAGTTGCTAGTAGGAAATCACAATTTTTGCATGAGGTCTTCTTGCAAATTCTATGACCTAGTAATGTTCAACATAGCCCCGCATTTTGCCTATGAAGTTTGGAATCAATTGGAGATTCTTTGTTTAAGGATTTTCATGTAGTTTGGTGAGATATCCTGTCAAAGGATCAAAGAATTTAATGTATTCATCAATACACATTGAGTGTCATAGTGGAATGTGTTGTGTTCCTCCAAGAGCTTGACAATCTCTTGGTGTGCCTCCATGTCCTAGTTGACTCATTTGCTTCCCAAGATTGACATATCATCTTGGTTCTGTCTCTTTCAAAGATGTCATTGGTGTTCACCTATGTGGACCACTAGACAATTAGGTAGAATGAACAGAAGGAAACCAAACAATGAAATCATCTAAAAGAACATAGTCAAATATTGAATACAAGACACTAGAACTGATGTATTCAAACATTGAGTGAAAAGTAGAACTGAGAATTGAGTGCTAGATTACAACAAACCTTGGTTGCAAGTAGAGAATCAGCTCAAGGACTACAAAGGACTAGATAAATGACTAGCTAGCAATAGGCATATAGAGTGATAGGATGTCCAAAATCAAAGAAGTGGGTCATATTTTTAGATTGTCGTATTGGGTTCTGACACATTGTACATAGTTATAGTTACTATTTGTGATTGGTAATCTGACTATGTACAAGTGCATGCATAAATAAATTTTCCACTATCTACACTTCCCCTTTTCTCCTTTTTTGAAAGAGTAAGAACCCCTAAGAGAGCCTTTCCCAATCTTCTCCTTTCTTGAGGTAGAGCACGCCAAAGAAGCATAAATGCCCCTCTTCTTTACATTCCCCCTTCATCTTTTCATCATTCTTTCTCTCTACCTCTTTCTTCCTGCAGCCACCAAAAAATAGTAGAGCACAAAAACTTAGAAATCTTTCGATTGGTGCTGAATTTTCTTACGTGCATCAGACACAAAAATGTCTAAAAAAGACTTTTTCTTACGTGCATAAGACGCAAAAATGTCTAAAAAAGACTTTTCCTTGTTCTATATGGGCCATTTTTGCAAAAAACACTCCTTTATAAATATTTTACAGACTAGCATTTTTTAGACTCCCTCATGCATGATAGGTTTAGGGATGGTAGATTGGAGATCCATTCATAATGTATTCATGGTAATAATAATGCTAATGGTACAAAAGAAAGTGTAGAATGTAGACACAAACTTGATTGATTGATGTTGTTAAAAGTGTGTACAAATGGCTCATTATATAGAGCTAACATAGACATCTCATCTGACATCATGCATGACATCACATAGAGTCCCAAAAATCAAGTTTCAAACTCGTGGTGACTTTTCAAGGCACTTTAGGAGCCACTTCACTCTTTCTAGGTGAGTTAAAACCCTCTAGTAATGATCCCCATGGGTACCCACATCCCTTAGGTGCCTAGTGTGTTTCATGCTAGAAGGGCTCTTCATAAATCTTTATAGGTGCTTATCATAGGTGGTTTCAGTGGTGCAATAGTTCTTCCTTTCAACGGTGTGACTCATGCAAGGCTATAGAGGCACTTGTTTTCCTTTTTGTTTGCATGCTAACATTGTTTTGGTGCCCCCATTGAGGGGCAAGTGCTCCTGCGCTCCAATTTTTGTGAAATATGTCTATTCTACAGGCAGAGAATGCAGAGGGGATGTGGGTCCTTATGGACAACCGCATATGTATGTTCAAATTGTGGACAACAATTGAGGTAGTCGTGTTATTGGATTGTAGCCTTTGGAGGGTCGTGAGGTTTTATGAATCCAAGCACTAGGGGCAAGGTCCCAGTGTGAAGTGGATTAGGTACTGGAGCGATCCATTGACATCCCTTGAACTTTCGACGTCACATGTAAGTGTTTTTGTGGCAATCAAACATGGCAGAGAATCTCCTCAATTTCATGGTGAAGAAACCTACTTCTCTTCCACTCTCATATGTTTAATTCTTGGCAATACCTGCAAACTTTCCAGAGAGCTAATTTTTGAGCAAGAGAGAGTACACTCCCAACTTTGGATGGCCATATCTCTCTCATTTTTCCTTTGTTTTTAGTTTATGGATACTCTACGGACATCTACTCAAGACAAGCTATGTCATGATGTCCTTGGTTTCTCCTAATTACAAGTGTGTTTTATTCTAGAAGGGTTCTTCATAAATCTTTACAGGTGCTTATCACAGGTGGTTGTAGTGGTGCAATAGTTCTTCCTTCCGACGGTGTGACTTGTGCAAGGCTATAGAGACACTCATTTTCCTTGTTGTTTTCATGCTAAAAGTGGTACATTATTTTTTTAGAAATAGGACCACATTAGCACCATGGCTAAAGTTGGAGCAAGGCCTTGAGGGTGGAACTGATTTTGCAAATGATGAAATGGATGCCAAACTCAATCAGAGGGAGACTGATCGTCTTGGGGGCTCTCATAACTCTGATCAATTGAGGAGATGCATTCAGTGAGAGCTAAGAGATTTTCTCCCTTGCAAGGGTCTCATGAAGCAGACAAGAAGGGAAAAGGAAAGGATGAGATGGATAGTAGTGATGGGAGAAAATGGAGTTAGAAAACAACACATAGATAGTCTAAGAGGAAGAATGAGGTGGATGCAATCATCATGGAGATAGATGATCAGTACAATGATAGGTGGGATATTGACATTGATCATCACAACAAGCATAGAGCCAGAGACAAGAAGTTGAGTAAGATGGAAAAATCCAGACACACAGAGTATGAGACACATCATCATAGGACCAGACATCAAATAAATCTAATGACCTACATATTCATTTTCTATATTTAAGGGTGGAAAAATGATCCCAATTTTCATGTATAGACATTCAAGCAATACATAGAATTGAAGGACATCAATGAGGAAAAATGGGTAGAATACTTTCCACAAACCTTGGAGGACACAACAAGGAAGTGGTATTACCACTATCCAGCCTGCAAGATGAAGACGTACAAAAAATTAATCAAGGAATTTCATCTAGAGTACATTGGTGATAGAGGCAATAAACATACTGTGTGAACAAGATAAGATTAAGCAAGGTAAGAAATAAATTAGAAGCTATGCTGAGAAGATAAAAGAGATTACCAAAAAAATAAATGAACCTCCTTCCAGAAAACAAATATGATCTTGTTTACTTAGTGTCTTCAAAAGTAAAAATTTAAGGGAATAGGAGGTACTGGCATAGACAAAGAAACTCAATGATGTAGTGCAAAGGGTCTTGAAACTAGAGCTAGAGGCCAAGAAAGATAAGGGCCACAAGGAGAAGGGACTTTAGTGACAACGTGTCATCAATAGAGGAGTCAAAGGCCAATTTCAATTCAATCTCATCAGATAGTGAGTCAGATGATCAGGCAACAAACAAGAAGAAAGGGCCATGGACAAAGAAAATTGAGGCAATGTCCAAATAGTATGCAAAAATGTTGAATATCAGATCATCAATAGTCAAGGTTAAAACCTAGAGATTGAAATGTAAGTCATGTGAGACCAAGGATTTTATAATCTACCTCACTTCCCACCCTCTTGCCCCTTATATAGGCAAATCCCTGAGCTCAATTTAGACTCGCCCCTGACCTCTAGTCCCTTGGCCTGACTGACATTGCTCCACCCTTGGAGACGTGTTTTTGTCCTAGAAAACAAAAGTGAGAATTCTCTTCTTAAGAACATTAATGTTGAGTCCCAAGTGCAACTTCCTCACGTCTATCTTTAATGATTTTTGATGCACATGATGATATGTACGTTGTTCAAGACAGTCAAGAATGCACTCAAGATCATGTGGTTGGTTTGGAGGTTCAATGAAATCAACCAAATTGTTTTTGGTTAGTGACAATTTTGTCCCTATGCAAGCATTGATGTAAACAACTTACATGAAAATCTAGATGAGTACGAGAGTTCTTAGGTAAAGAGAGTTTTGAAGACATACCTCCAACTTGCTTAAGTATCTTAAATGGCCCAAAATTTAGGTATTGGTCCAATTTTTAGAGTTTTTGAATGTCCTGGCACACATGAAAGGTCCTCTTTCCCTTTCAAAACGACTGTTAAATTTGGGATCACAATCACTCACAATCTTTTTGGGCGACCCATACAGTCTATACATATTTTCCACAAATAACTTGGCTAACTCTGAGGTTCTAATTGTGGACGGTAGGCATAGAACCAGTTTCCGAAGACCGTCTGCGTTTTTCGGTAGAAAAACACAACCGGATTTCACCTACGGCTTGTGTATTTGAAGTTTCTTATGTCCGTTTGACCTATGGCTTTCCATACATGTTCTTGACATTGCCTTAAGAGTACCTAATGGACTACGGATGGTTTCGGTAGGCATAGAATCCATTTCCGAAATCCGTTTGCGTTTTTCCATAGAAAAACCCAACCGGATTTGACCTACGATGTAGAAGTCGTTTATGAAGTCCGTTTGCGTTTTTCCGAAGAAAAACCCAACCGGACTTCAAAAACGGCTTGTATTTTGGGCGTTTCTTCTATCTGTTTGACCTACGGCTTGTTATATGCCCCCGCCCAACCTTTTTTGAGGAGGAAGCTTGTCTCTAAGAGCAACGATGGCACTCTTGTTGCTCCCTAGAGGACTTTCATGTGTAAAGATGAGAGTTGAGCTTTGAATGTATTTTGAGCTGGTCAAATGAAGTCAAAGAAGCTCAAGAGGAGTGTCACATGTCGGCCGGTTATTAAAAATGCTAGAGGAGAGTGAGAGAGAAGCTCTGTGGAGTGTTGTGATGGTTTTTTGAGCAAGCAATGAGCCACCATCTTTGCCTTTTGTGTTTTGTCACTCCTCCCTTCCCCTTTTCTTCTTCTATTCTGCTCTCGTACTAGCCGCGGCGCCGACGGAGCGTGTGTACGCCCGGGCCGCTGGTTCTTTGCACACACACAGAGAGAGAGAGAGAGAGAGAGAGAGAGAGAGAGAGAGAGAGAGAGAGAGAGAGAGAGAGAGAGAGAGAGAGAGAGAGAGAGAGATATTCTGTGTGCTTTACATGCTGTCACTAAGAATGCCGAATGATGACAGTAAGATGCAAACGTTTCCGTTGGTCATGCAGGGATATGCAAGCTTTTTGTTAATGTATTTAAATCTTTTTTATTCTATTTTTGGATATACAAAACCCTAAAACTAATTAACTTTAACCCTAAAATTAATTTCAAGAAACCCTAAAATACAATTAACAATAACAAATGTGAATATAAAATTAAATAACAATAACAAATTAAAATTAAACAACAATAACAATTTGAATTTGAAAATTAAATAACAAATTTAGATATAAAATTAAACCAAAATTAAAATTAATGTGTGTGTGTGTGTGCGTGTGAGAAATGAGATTGTGCACTCACATACACTCGTATGTGTGCACAAAGCTTCCGGAGTAGCTTCCACATCTGCAAAAAAAAACACACACACACACATTGTGTTACACACACACACACACACACACAAATAACCAAAAAACAAGGACAAAAGGTTTACCTGCAGCAAGTAGAGAAGATGCGATGGTGTTTGTCCAAGCCCGTAGTAGTCCAAAGGTGCAGATCTGGCCGCGAGTTGAGTGACGAGAGAGAGAGAGAATGAGTTTTTGGAAACGCGCAGAAAATAAGCCCGCGGTTTCGTTTTTACCAGTCGGTGTCGGTATACGCTGCTGTATACGTGTCAGTATACACTGTTGTAAACGCGTCGGTATCTGCGTTGGTATACGCGATGGAAATTGAAATTTGAATTTTTTTTAAAATCTGAGCTCCCTCCAGTATTGCCGATGCACATACTGACGCCCGCCAATGACGTCGGTAAGTTGGCATCGGTATTCAAGTGATCTCTAGTAGTGTCTCTCTCTCTCTATATATATATCACTCTCTATCTCTCCATTTCTCTCTCTCTGTCTACGTACCCTATCTCTTGTTCTCTCTCTCTCTCTCTCTCTCTCTCTCTCTCTCTCTCTCTCGCTATCTCTCTTTCTCTCTCTATTTCCCTATTTCCCTATCTCTCTCTCTGTATCGCTCTCCACTTCCCTATCTCTCTCTCTCTCTCTCTCTCTCTCTCTCTATATATATATATATATATATATATATATATAGAACTCTCTTTCTCTTTCTCTCTCTCTCTCTATTCCCTATCTCTCTCTCTCTCTCTCTCTCTCTATTTTCCTATATCTCTATCTCTCTCTCTCTCTCTCTCTCTCTCTCTCTCTCTCTCTCTCTCTCTCTCTCTCTCTCTCTCTCTACTGATCGAACGAGCGACTGAGCTAGGGAGATCCAAATGCCCACGACTGCGGAGGACTACACAACATCGACAAAGGCTGCATCAGAGGATCCAGGTCACTTTGGCTCGACATGCACAACGCCCGGTCAGACTATTGACCATGGAGGAGATTGATGAGATCCGCCAACGATAGATGCTGGATCTCCTATGATCTACCTATCCCAGCTAGCTGTTTTAGCCGTTTAGTCCACACCCTGCAGTTTAGGATTCCATAATATTTTATTTTGTCATTTTGTCATCTTTTTACTCTGACCTTGTATCAGATCCACCACATTGTAACTTTCTTGTCTCATAGGTCACTTTGGCCTTTTGAAGACGTTAATATAACATTTCATTTCATTTCTCTCTTTAATTTTTCTTTATTTAATTATAATTTCCTACGCATACATTAATTCTCTCTCTCTCTCTCTCTCTCTCTCTCTCTCTCTCTCTCTCTCTCTCTCTCTCTCTCTCTCTCTCTCTTTCCTACACACACACACACACACGATGTAGAGAGAGAGAGAGAGGGGGGGGGTTGGGAGGGGGGGGGGGGGGGGGGGGAGAGTGACATAATACCTGCGCAGCAGGTTTCGGCCAAGATTTGAGCAGGCAAAAATGGCCCCTACACGCGCGGGTTTCCCTTTTTTTCCCCAAAATTTTTTGCGTCGCAAATTGCATCAATATACCCGTGGGAATTTGCATCGGATATATGCATGGCAAATAATGCCTTTCCACGCATATATCGACGCGCATTGCGACGCGTATATCGACGCATATATTGACGTGCTCTAATTACGTCGATATATGCGTGGAAAGGCATGGCCATCGATATATGATGCGTCAATATCTTCATGTTATGTTGTAGTGTTTGTAAGCATCCTCTAAATAATGCATTAAAATGAGTGCATCTTTGAAAATCATGCAAGCTAGTGTCCTACTAGTATATGATTCCTTCCTAGTAGCTATTAAAAAGAAATATAGAAAAAATGCATAGAATATATATATATAGATATATATATTGGAAGCTACCCTAGATATAGCATCTAGCTAGGGTGTGAGATGATAATAAGATAGTAAAAAAAAACCAATGCTTTTTGCCCCAAGTTAAAGAGGCGGAGCTATTGAAGCTTTTTTCATAGTACTTTCTATCGATAAAGTAAAAATAAGTTACCCTTGAGATAAATAATAGGATGAAATAGGAGGCTTATTATTATACTTAGATATGCATATTTACATTATAGGAAATATACTTATGTATCTAGAAAGTTGCAAGATAGATCTTGTAGCATTTGTTCCCATTATGTACGTTGGAGAGGGGGAATGGGGAAAACACGCAGCACACAACACAATGCCTCACTATAGCCCAAGGTATACACAACACCCCAATCCACTAGAGTTCACCTTCAAAATTCGACACTATCTACAAGGAAAAGATCACCTATACACGACCATACACACACACACACACACACACACACACTTTGCAATGTACCAAATAGACCCAATCATTCCTCTCTTCCCAATTCACAGCTTTCCACACGCACACAACCTCTCTCTATCTCTCTTTGCACGACAAACCTCGGGGGGTACACACGGTGACATATGCTCAGAAACACACACACACACAAGAAAAGAAGAGAAGGGGGAAGAGGGAATGACACCAAGAGATAGCAATGATGGCTTTCCCTGCATACACAACCATTTACAATCACTTCCCTGAGCGAGCACAACCCTCGGCCAAAAAAAGAACTATGGAACAAATCCCAATGGCTCCCCCAAAAAGCCCATAAAAATTCACGTGCAGCTCCTTTTATAGGTGTTGGCTAAGAGATCCAAAAAAGAAAAACATGAGAGCTTCCCAGCTCGTGCACTCAACTTCAACTGCTTATACCATTTTTCTTTGAGTTACATATACTTGCCCTATTCCCTTTTAGCATGGTTGCATGGTGGACAACTCGGTTTGTTCTTGTCCGCCGGGTTTGTCCGCCCACCTGCCCTTTGGGCCTCTTTGCACATGGTGGTCCCCCATGGGCGAGCTTTGAACACACTCTCTCTCTCTCTCTCTCTGTGCTAGTTGTTGCATGAACTTCATGGTCTCCCGCTACTCTGAGCGCCATTGATGCAACGCCCGAATAGGTCCACCATCACCAGTGCTCCTTGGAGCTCTCCGCCCCTTGCTCACTTGTACACCCATAGTGGCTCGCCATCCAGGCCTTATACACTGCTGCTTTGCGTTCAAGTTTTGCCTACGGGTTTAGTCCCCGCGCCACATGGCAGGATGCAGGCGCCCCACCCTTCAAAAATTTCTACATTCACTTTCAAAAAATTCCCTTTTTCTTCTAACCCTTTTGCATGGTATACCCTTTGTTGCCTGGTGATCCGACTCCCGATCTGCAAAACCTGACCAAAAGTTCACATGATCGAATTGGCTCCTCCATGACCTTGCCGCACTTCAAGATTCTCCAAGACCTCGAACCGAGGCCGCAAAAACATGAGTAAACCATCTGCAACCAAACTTGAACAACTACACCTTGACTTTGACCGGCCATAACTGGCAGTTCGAAACCTTGTTTGGCAAGAAATCAATTCTTGTGAGCTCCATACACCAAATAGCACCTTCTCGAACTCTATCAAGGCCCAAAAAATGCCAGATAGCATGACTCCCCATGCAGTCAGGTGGGCACCAACCCGACCCTCGACAAAATTTCAAATGGACATATCCTGCAATCCATAGTTGTGATTTGCAATCTAAAAAGATGAGTATGCTCCATTATTCAAGCACTACACGTTTATACACTGAGATCCACTTGGGCTACTGTTCCCAGTAGCCCTACTCATCGAGGATCTGCAATGCATTGAACCTTCAAACTCAAATATCTTGGGCTCTGTAGCTTTATTTGACAAGTTGTCTGGACTTGCTCCTTTAGTACTTCAAGGTCTACATTTCTAGGTCCAAAGATTGCGCCTTGAACCTCCTTCACCTGCTCCTAAAATTAGCCTCTTTTGGAGCCTTTCTTGGCCTATAAACCACATCAGCCATATATATATGCGCTGATACCTCTCTGCCTAGGATCTTTGTAGCTTCTCTATCCCTTTGCCATGCATCTGCTAGCCTGCACATACCTACCCATGCCATCTTATATGGTCGACCAACTTTGGATGTACCATTATTGCCCACCCCCTGGTTGAACATTTATGCTCAACCAAAAAAGAGCTTTATTTCACTTCAAACTACAAAACCTTGGCACACACTATGAGAAAACCAAAACCATATTTACATAGTCTTATTGCAACCTACTACCTTCGAGTGGGTTGCCCCACCCCCTGCATCGCATAGCTTCTTCCTGGATCAAACACCTGTCATTGGTATCTTCCACCCATTTGTAACATCACCCCATAGTGCCGTACCCCAGCACATAGACCATCATGTGTGTGGGCCGCCCATAGCCTACCTACACTCCATGCATCCCTCGGAAAACAAGCATCCACTCCATACCAAGAGGCACCAAGCATACCACCATCCAAAAAACATGTAACTAACAACAAGCTCAAACACATGTCTAACCCTCCCTCAAGTAAAGTGGAGGCCTCAAGCATAGACCCCTACACCTGCTGAACCATCCACTGCATAGTTGTATCTACCACCATATTGATCAACCATAGATCACATACCTTCAGTAGAAGAAAAACCATCGCTTGGTATTCTCCTTTATCCACCACTCGACATGGCTGCTGCATCGGAACCTCCACCATCTTTGGCAACACAACCTCCTCTTTGGCCATACACTCAATTCCAAAATCATCGAGCCCTCCTTTGCAACCAACTACTCTTCAAGGTCAATCGGCTTCACTTGGTTTCAACTTCAACTGCTTGTGCTTCAATTTCTATCGATGCACCATGCTTTGCCAAGGTAGACAGAAACTCTCCCCACACTGCATCCTCTTGGCCATCATCCATGGGTAGGGCCACATTATCCCTTGTGGCAAGAATCTACACCATCTCCATCTACATAGCTCCACCTGTGGGCATAGACTCCTCCACTTGGTCTCCATGAAGCACATTGGCTTGCTCTGTTCCCTGCTCTTCTTGAACATTGGCTATCACCATATCATCAAACACATAAAAAGTCAGCTTTACCTTTACCAGCTCGGATTCCTCAGCATCTGTCTCCTTGCCATAGGATGTGGACTTATCCGCTTTATCCTTCTCACTTGTATCTTCTCCATCACCGTCATCATATACCGACTACACATCTGCATCTTCATCCGCTTGCTGCTCCATGAATGCTTGATCATCTCCATGACTTGCTCACTTTATCCACCTGATTTTGAACCCTTGGTATGTGCAATCTGATTGCATTCTGGTACTTTTTCATGAAATTTTTCCACAAGAATAGGCTTTACCTCTTTAATTTGTTATGGAACCTCAACATCTGCTACTGCTTTTGCACCTTGGTTCACCTCGACATGGAGCTTCTCCTCGTTGACAAGCTTGTCCACCCTCGGAACATGCACATCACAAAATGGAAATCTCTAGGAAACATAACCAACCATAGGCCTTACCTCCATAGCTTCTCCTTGTTGACAAGCTTGTCCACCCTCGGCACATGCACATCAAAAAATAGAAATCTCTTGGGAACATAACCAACCATAGGCCTTACCTTCATAGGCTCTGCACTTCGAACAACTGGAACCGCCTTTGGTAGCACCAAATAATACTCTACTACCGCCGCAACATGGACATAATCTGCAGGCTTGAGCACACCCAACTCCAGCTTTTTCTTTACCTTTCTACTCTTCATCCTGGCCAGATAGACCATGTCCTCATAGGTATCAGCACTATCTCTGACCTTTTCTCTAATCCTCGGATGCAAGCACTCTAGCAACTTCGACAGCTTCAAATACTGATTTCCCTTTACCCTAGTAGCAACCTCTAATTTCTTCCAACAGGCTTCAAAGTGCTCAATGAAAATAGAAAAATCCTTACTCACAACCTGGCGTACCGCCTTCAACTTTGCACCAACTTCCTCTACAGTAATCACCTCTCAAAACTGCTCCAAAAAGTGACTCTGCAGCCCCTGCCATGATCCTCAATCACTACTCTTTAAACCATCAAACCAAATCTTGGCCCGCCGTCCGTGCATCAACAGCGGCACTGTCTACAGCTTTTCCAACATATACATCAACAGCAGCCATAACTTGGAATCTACTAACCAATCCTCAAGATCCTCAAGGCCCGTAAATATGGGGACAAAACCTGGATCCATCATCTCTGCCAGCTTCAAACTCGACCACCGAACACCTCGACCATCAGCCAACGGTTTTGTCGGCTACCAAACCTTACTTTTAACCTCAAATCGGAGCATGAGATAGCTTCTCAATGCGGGCACCAGAAGATGGAGAGGGGGAAAGGGAAACACACCCAACACACAACACAATGCCTCACTATAGCGTAGGGTATACATAGCGTCCCAATCCACTAGAGTTCACCTTCAAGACTCGACAGTATCCACAGGCAAACCAACGCTTGCACATGACCATACACACACACACGCTTTGCAATGCACCAAATAGACCCAATCATTCCAGCGTGCCCAATTCACAGCCTTCCACACGCAGACAGTCTCTCTCTATCTCTCTTTGCACAACAAACCGGGGGGGGGGGGGAAGGGGGGGGAGGCACACGCCACACACCTAGAAACACAAGCACACAAGCAGAGAAGAGAAGGGGGAATGACGCCAAGAGATAGAAATGATGGATTTCCTTGCATACACAACCACTTACAACCACTTGCCTGAGTTGGCACAACCCTTGGCAAAAAAAAAACACTATGGCAAAAAGCCCAATGGCTCCCCCAAAAAGCCCATAAAAATTCATGTGCACCTCCTTTCATAGGGGTTGGCTAAGAGACCCAAAAAAGAAAAAAACGAGAGCTTCCCAGCTCTTCGTGCACTCAACTTCAACTTCTTATACCATTTTTCTTTGAGTTACATACACTTGGCCTATCCCCTTTTAACATGATTGCATGGTGGGCAACTCGGTTTGTTCTTGTTCGTCGGGTTTGGCTGCCCACCTGCGCTTTGGTCCCTCTTTACACATGAAGGTCTCCCATGGGCGAGCTTTGAACTCTCTCTCTCTCTCTCTCTCTCTCTCTCTCTCTCTCTCTCTCTCTCTCTCTCTCTCTGCTAGTTGTCGCGGGAACATCGTGTGACACCTCCCCTTCTCTCGAGAACTAGTGAGGTCGCTGGTGGTGGGGGGGGGGGGGGCTGCTTAACTTAGCTTCAAAAGGGGGGTCGCTTATGGGGACACGAGACCGGCCACTGTCTTGGCCCCTGCCATGTCATCAGCTCACCACTCATGTTGCCCATGGGCACCGTCGGCACTGTTGGATACTACCAGCACTCCATCGGTGCAGCCAAAACTCGTTGTGCGCTACCCTAAGCGCCACCGATGCAGCACCCAAATAGTTTCACCATCACCAGTGCTCCTTGGAGCTCTCTATCCCTTGCTCACTTGTACACCCATGTGGCTTGCCATCCAGGCCTTATACACTACCGCTTTGCGTTCAGGTTATGCCTACGGGTTTAGTCCCCGCCACATGGCAGGCTGCAAGCGCCTCACCCTTCAAAAATTTCCACATTCAATTTCAAAAAATTCCCTTTTCTTAAAACCCTTCTGCATGGTATGCCATTTGTTGCCCGACGCACTTCAAGATTCTCCAAGACCAACGCAAAAACATGAGTAAACCATATGTAGCCATACTTGAACAACTGCACCTTGACTTTGCTCGGCCATAACTGGCAGTCCAAAAATGTGTTTGATGAGCATTCAATTCTTGTTAGCTCCATACACCGCATAGCACCTTCTCAAACTGTTGAGGCCCAAAAAATGCCAGAGCAGTCAACCTGGCCCTCAAGAAAAACTCAAATGGCCATATCCTGCAATCCATAGCTCTGTTTTGCAATCTAAAAAGATGGGTATGCTCCATAATTCAAGCACTATGAATCTATACACTGACATCCACTTGGGCCACTATCCCCAACTGCCCTGCTCGTCGAGGATCTGCAATGCACTGAACCTTCAAACTCAAATATCTTGGGCTCCATAGATCTGTTTGACAAGCCAACTGGACCTGTAGCACTTCAAGCTCTACATTTCTAGGCCCAAAGATTGCACCTTGAACCTCCTTCACCTGCTCCTCAAATTAGCCCCTTTTGGAGCCTTTCTTGGCCTATAAACCCCATTAACCATACATATCTATTGCTATATGTATGCCCAGGATCTTTGTAGCATCTTTGGACCTTTGCCATGCATCTGCTAGCCTGCACATACTTGCCCATTCCATCTTCTATGGTTGACCAACTTTTGTTGCACCAATGTGTCACGGCAAGACAACATCATATTTCCTATCAAAGCAGTGTCCTCAACAACCCTTTGAAAGATCTATCTATTCAAATATACATTTTGGCTCAAGTAGAGAATTTCAAAACAATCAAAAAGACACTTGTAAAACTTCAATTTGACTAATGAAGCCATCCACAAAGCTTTCACGAGGATGTGCAACAAATAGAAAGGGGAGAATAGTAGCAAACCTACCCACCAACAAGCACCCTTCTAGTTGGCCACACCATGGGACATGATTTTTGGTAATCACACTATTTTTTTGAAAAGCCTTGTGTAAAAGAGGAGATGTGATTACTAAGCCGCATCATTGTAAATACTAAAATCTAAGTTGTAATATTTTTGTCCTGGGTTGAGTCCCTTGTAAGGAATAAAGTTAAAAATTTCAAAGTTTGAGTGCATCTTTTGTATCTTATCTAAAGTCTTGAAGAGCTCAAAGAGTACGACTAAAAGAAGCTATTGTGAAGCACTCTATAATCTATTTTTCTCATACTCTGGTAATCAGATTTTATTTCAACAAGTGCATTTTTGTTTCTTGTCTCTTGTTATTCATGTTAAGTTCCCACTCTCAAAGAATCTCCTTGTCCCATCCCAATTGCTTCCTTGATTATTTACGCTATGTTAGTGCGAGACTGCTATGTTGGAGACGTCCAATTGCGCCAAACCGCTAACATGAGTGAATTGCAACCATCCCTACGCAACATGCTAGTTAGGATATGCAAGGTAGTGCCTTCATGGAAAACATCTTTTCTACAAGGATAAGACTCTAACTACAAATGTGGAGTGACACACCAAAGAAGGTTGTGGAGAGGTGGAACAAGGGGAACGAGGGGCGACTTAGGAGGGAACAAATTGTCATGACGGGGATAGATACTGAAAAGATGTCATGAGAGCTAATATAGGTTCATCCATACAATAAAAACTTAATGAATGCATATAAAGATTTGTGTACATGCACATAAGACATGCACTCACACATCATAAATGTATACAACTACATACATGCATACATGTGACAACATGTGTACAAAAGAAGAGGGAGAGGGGACTTCAAGTGAGTGAGTGAGAGGACATACATGCCACTCGCATAACATAGCATCAACTCATGAGAGAGAGAGAGAGAGAGAGAGAGAGAGAGAGAGAGAGAGAGAGAGAGAGAGAGATTTGATGGATAAGAAAGATGGCTTAGAGGGAGGGAAATAGAGGATAGAAAAAGAGTGGGAGGACAAGAAAGAAAAAGATAGGGAGAAGGATAAAGAGGCAGCAAGGCCACCTCGGATAGCCTCTCTCTCTCTCTCCACCCCCATTCATAGAGAGAGAGAGAGGGAACCTCATGTAGTCTTGCAGAGAATGTAATTACTATGACACAGAAGCTATAAGAACATTCAAGATATTTATTTTACAAATAAAGAGAGATACCATAAGAAATGGAGATAGAGAAAAAGATTCTCTCTACTTCTCTCTGTAGAGAGAGAGAGAGAGAGAGATCTTGGTCCAAACTCGATATAATTTACTTTTGTTCTACTCATTGGCTTCCTTTTGATGCCGATCTAGTTGTAGATGTTTGCAATGTCTTATGATGGTCAATAACTCCTTATTGAAGCATCCTATGTTCAAGCTATTTATGAGTAGACTTATGTAAGCAAATTAATGAAAGATATGATGAGACCATGAGGGGTTCACTATATGTAAAACTACCATATCACGTGCGTTCAAGACATGTTTGTAAAACCCCTTATCTATGATTTGTTTTAGGAATATAATGTACCCTTTTCTTTTAAATCTGTATTTTTTTTTAAAATTGAAATAATAGCATACTTTTGTATGTATATTTCTGTAAGTTTCAAGGACTTTAAATACCCTTTTGTTGTTGAACTCATGTGATAGGCTACATTTTTCTTAGGTGACGTCCTTGAGGATGACACTAATCCTATTCATGCATGGCTTTTTTTGATGGACAAAATGCAATATTGCATCAAAAATATGGAAAAACATGTAGCAAATCAGAAACATAAAAAAATCATAGACACTTGAGAGTTCATCAAACAAATTGTCTGAAGGGATGTATCTACCATTACTGAAGTAAAAATGGGGAGCCTAGTTGATGCAATAAAAATCATAAAAGAATTTGATTCAAAAATGGCCATT
Source organism: Adiantum capillus-veneris (assembly GCF_014529385.1). NCBI lineage: Eukaryota > Viridiplantae > Streptophyta > Polypodiopsida > Polypodiales > Pteridaceae > Adiantum > Adiantum capillus-veneris. The sequence goes on from NC_140956.1 coordinate 1,903,893, forward strand.
AGGGCAACGTTTCTATGTAGACAATTTGAGCTGAAAGATATGCACTATTCATTTAAATCTTTCTTTAGCAGCTTAGAGAAACATTGAAGATAATGTATGTCTAAGGTAGTGAAGAATGATGGTACGGTATTCACAAAGCCCGTTCAATTATGGTGGATGAATGTAAGGAATACTTTGAGGGCATACTGAATAGGAAAGTGGACCATTCAAAGGAGAGGCAACAGGTTGTTGATATCCTTCTGTCAATAGTTGACCCATGCATTGAGGAAGGCAATTCCAAAAGAATGGAACAACAACTTGATCAGAAAGAGCTACATTATGCTCTTAAGAAATTGGCTAGTGATAAAACTCTTGGTAAATGTGGTCTAACCAAGGAATTCATGGTGGAATACTAGGATCTTTTGAAGGATTTGATCACAGCAACAATAAATCATATATGGCTAACTCAACACATGGACTGATTACTGAAAGAAGGTATCATAAAATTGCTCCCTACTAAGAATTCTTTTCCATCTTCTCTATCTAAATAGAGACGTATAACCATGATGGGAATTCTCTACAGATTGTTGGCTAAGGCCATTGCAATCAAAATTTCCCCATTCTTAAAGAAATACGGGCACCAGGCTCCGACAGGATTCATAGGGGGAAGATTTATATTGGATAACATTCTTACAGCTTTGATAGGGATAGAAGCTGCTCCTAAATGCAATCAAAAGGTAGTGTTGCTCCAGTTAGACTTTGCCAATGCTTTTGACTCAGTAATCTGGGATTTCATTGTTGTTAGAGTGATGAGGAAAATGGGATTGGGACATAGAATTTCTAACTATATTTAGTTACTAGGACTAGGGGCTACCTCTAGAGTGATAGAGAGGATCCAATGCAAAATGGACTCCTGACATTGTACATAATGACCCATACATGCTAAATTGAGAGTGGTGCAGGCTATTATGATACCATATTTGGTGTATTTTCAGCCTTTATTGGACTAATCTGACAATGCTTTGAATAATTTGAAATCTAAACTATTGAAATACTTTTGGGGATCCTCTACTGCTACCTAGATTGTGTGGGACATTGTGGCTATGCTTCTGAAATCTAGAGCGCTAGGGATCATTAATTTGAAAATGCATTTGCTTGCAAGAAGGGAAACTCTGGTTAAACGTATGTTTACTATTGAAACCTACTAGGACAAAATCACATGGATTCTCATTGACAAATCACTACTGTATTATCATGGAGTTTGGGACATGCCAGTGTTGGATAAGTTTTTTTCAACAACACTTGTAAAATTGTGTGGTAACTCTGCTAATATGCTTGTGCCATCATGGAAATCTATATTTTCTTTGTTGATTTGGGAGGGAAGAGCCAGATACACTAGCAACTCAATGGGAATGAATATTGCTTTTGGAAATTTTCTAATAAAAAGCCTTAATCCTCTTTAGGAGGGGGTTAAACTCAATTAATCAGGTAGCCGACTCTAAGGGAAATCTTATTTATTTTTTGATTTCCAAGAGAATATTTAGACTTGGCAAACTTTGTGCTCATGTATTCAACCTCAATGGCGATGCAGACTTCCAATTTAAAGATTGGGTGCTGCCAGATACCTAAGCTAACTGGTGGTCTTTACCTACAAAAGTGTTCTACATGCATTTGATTCCTGAAACTCTGATACAAGACATATATAACAAAATATCCCAAGCATAGTACAACCAGAGTTGGTGGATTTAGAAGCTATCAAATATTTGGGTATCAAGAATGAGTTTCAGGCATCAAGTTTTTTGGTGGAGTATCATCACATGAGCTCTTCCCATTGGGGAGCTGCTAGCTAGAAAAAAAAATGTCTGATGGGAAATTCCCTAAATGTGGTCAATTGTACTCCATTAAGCATGTATTTTGGAACTGTCCCAGAGTGCACTCATGGTGGTTATGCTTGTAGAACACTTGTATGATGCAATGGAATGTAAAGATCAATAAGTATAGCTTGACTTTCGGTGTAATCAGAACTTCTATGAGGGTTAAAACCTACATATTCTCTCACTTAGAGTGTGAATGCTTTTTTTTTTGGTGGAATGCCAAAAAAATTGCAATTCTTGATTCTAAAACATTTTAGAGATTCATACATTACCTTGGACCATTATCAAAGCTAAATTGATGGAGAATTGTCTGTGAGAGAGAGAGAGAGAGAGAGAGAGAGAGAGAGAGAGAGAGAGAGAGAGTTTGAATGGATAAGAGATATAGATTAGAGGTAGAGAGAGAGAGTGGATATGGAAAGAGCGAGAGAGGAACAGAAAGAAGGAGACCAAGAAGGGACAGAGAGGCATCAAGTCCCCTCTAGATAGACTTTTCCCCCTTTTTTTGAGGGGGGGGAGGCACTTGAAGATTTGTTGACAGAGCATTAAGAAAAGGGGGTTATTTAGTTCCATTTATTATTTTTTCATAACATCCATAAGGGTACCACTTGGAATGGACATACATAGAAAATGGTGTGTCATATCAATGAAAAAGCTATAGATTTGGGATTTTTAGATTGGGTCTTGAATGCATGTGATATGGAGGGCTCCCATATATTAAACCCCAATAGCGGATAGATGGATAGGGGAGTGAGTGAGTGAGGGAAGAAAAGGGATATCAAGAGAGAAAGGGATACCAAGAGAGAAGAGAAGGAGAGGGTTAGAGATAAAGAGAGATAAATAAAATGGAGAAAACGGGATAGATAGACAAAGTGATATATAGATAAAGGGAAGAGAAAGAGATAGATATGAGTAAGTGAAGATAGATTGAAAATCTTTGTGTGTTGGGGGGGGGGGGGGGATGGGGAGAGAGAGAGAGAGAGAGAGAGAGAGAGAGAGAGGAAGGAAAAAATATAGTCACTATGTCTCTCTTTTTCCATCTTTCTCTTTATAGATCTACAATGGGGCTAATGAATGCAAAGGAAAACCATTCCATGCTGTTTTCCCTACCTTAGACTCTCTCTCTCTCTCTCTCTCTCTCTCAAGTGTATGTGTGTGTGTGTGTTGATCAAGAAAATACATATACACAAAAGGACACATTCAAAAGATAACGAACTCTAGGTATCCGAAAAGTATTTGCACAAAAATTATTCTCTATATGAATCATTTTTGTACATTGTAGTTAGAATGAGGATTCATTACAATGAATGTATACATTGGGATATACAAAATAGACTAGGGATGAAATAGGTCTTCATCTTTAGAGGTGGGTTTCACCTACACTAAACTTTAAGCACATATAAAATTTCACCTACATCCATATAAACATTAACAATAGATTCTAGTAGCCTTATCCTAAATGTATTTAAAAGTTCTTTAATGGCAATGTTTGCAGTAGTTTACAAAAGAAATAGTTTACCAAGAAGGTTTCAACTACTCTCAGAGTAGTATCAATATTTTTTCATAGAGAGACCACATAAATAGTACTGGTAAAATAACTTAAAGGTCTCTACATGCAAATGTATGATAAACTTTTTGCATTCAAGCTCCTCGAGTAGTAGAATAGGAAGATAACTTTGTGCATGATAAAGTTCTTTAGTGGCAATGTTTGCAGTAGTTTACAAGAGAAATAGTTTACCAAGAAGGTTTCAATTACTCTTGGAGTAGTATCTATATTTTTTCATAGGGAGACTAGTATCAATAAACTTAAAGATCTCTAAATCCATGATAAACTAGTATCAATAGGAAGATAAGTCTTTACATTATGGCAATGTATGAAAAATAAAAAATAAAATAAAATCCAATCCTTTATAACAAAGGCATGCCACATCAAGGAGACAATGGACCAAAATTAGCTTAAAAATTCAGAAGGGAAGTGCCCATCATGCAAGATTCTATTGAGAATGTGAGCTTATTTTTGGAAGACCGAGAAAGACTACCATCTGGGTAGTTGAGCTGCAAGATAAGGCAATATCAAGTTTCTTTATATAGATCCTAGTTACCCAATGGCAGACCAATCAATTCACATCTTATGTATTAACGTTTAAAAAGAAAAGGAAAGAAAAGAGATCTTAATCAATTCACATTACCCTACTAGATTTGAACGTGTCCTAGGAGAATTAATCGATTCCTAGTAAGAAATCTAGGTTAGAGTTTCTTTAGAAGACCCAAACCAAAGTATATAAAAAAGAAAGTAAAAAACATAGCTCCATACTACTCCTTTTTAGCCTAGCCTAGCAAAAATCCATACACTACAAGGAAGATTTAGCATTGTGACGCCCTTGAAAATAGCTTATGTGATGTCATCTCATTTCTTATGCAATACACCCAAAAAAAAAAAGATTTAAAAAAAGAAGTGTCACTCTTTACAACATAGACAATGATGCCCGAAAACTCTTAAGCGCTACATATGCAATGCTTGAGAGTTTGTAGGTGCACATATTTTTAGGTGTCCCAAATGCGACCAACACCTACAAAAGCAAACAATTTTGGTTGAATGTCGCACGGAGACATTTTTGCTCCCACACGACTCTCTCTCTCTCTCTCTCTCTCTCTCTCTCTCTCTCTCTCTCTCTCTGTGCATGTGTGTGTTTGGGAGGGGGGTACTTGGAAATGGTTAGTTGGTAGTCCTCTACCAACTAACCATTTCCAAGTACCCCCCTCCCAAACACACACATGCACACACAGAGAGAGAGAGAGAGAGAGAGAGAGAGAGAGAGAGAGAGATTTTATTATCATCCTTGGAGGTCAAATATGACCTATGGGGCCAAATTTACATGTGATGTAGTATGTGTGTGCCTGATGATTGACTCTCAATGCTCCAAAATTGTGGTGATGAGAGCCACAATGGAGAGCCCAGACTATGGTTGGGAGAGGAAAGTGTGTAGGTCTAAGTCATGGGTAAAGATGTGAGGGAAGCAAGTTTGGATGTGGCCAAAAGCTGATTACTCTAGTAGTGTGTGGTACTCAGACTCTTGAACTTGCAGTAAGCATAATGTGCACAATCGATTTGACTCTTCTTCATTTCCCCAACACCCTGTCTCGCATCGAAGGAAGTGGGAGCTAATCTGAATGGCTGTGATTGTACATATTGCCGACAAGGGGATAGGCTCAAGCATGTAAGGGTGAGTACGGTTTCCTCTTTCCGCAAAGAACATGGTTTTGTAGTTGGGGACACTATGGGTGGTGTAATGTATGAAGCCTGACCCTCCGGCAAGCTATAATACATTGGCATTGTAGAAAATCTTCATTCATTTGGGAGTTAATCGAGGCATCATGTAGCAAGTGTAATGCATCCCATCTCCCAAACCACTTGTTTATTTCTTGCATCCATCCCGTGCTCAAGATCTTGCTTTTAGACGTTGTTGCACGCATTTTAAAAACCCCATTTTTTTGTAAATTTGTACATATGGAAATGACATCGGATGTCAAAAGGGGGTGTGCGATTTCTTTTTTTTTTTTGAAGTGTCGCTTGATATAACTTAAAACCATGTAAAAAATAAAAAAATTTCAACCAAAGTTCAAAAATTTGCATGTTTTTGCTTGTTGTGTCTCCTTAATGCTTTTGGATGCAGTATTTTGCCCTCATCTTGCCTTCTTTACTTGTAGTCATATCGGGACAACTCTCTGTTCGCATCAATTTTGGAGTGTAGAATCAATTTTGATCATCTTCAGCTTTCTTGCCAATCATTTTTCAAGAATCTAACACGTGACCCAATTGGAGTTGTGATCTTCAAGTTACGACTAGTTCTCTGCAGGGTTATGGCTATGGTAGCCTAGTGGCAAATTGCATGCAGACAGATTGAGAGGGCATGTATCTATGAATTGTGGATTTAGTGTTGAAGGTGCGGGTTTGTGATGTTCAATTGTGAAAGGGGAGGACCTTGTCTTCATATGCATTGGTTGGTGTGTGTTCTAAATCGGTGCTTTGATAGGGTTTTTCTCCTATATGCTATGGTCCTTTGGGTGGGTGTGTGCTTGTAAATTCCCTAGAGACTATAGGTCTTTTGGTTAGGGTTTACTAAGGGCTGTTTTGGTATACTTTTTTGGTGATGAGGTTGACATTTGAACAAGCTTGGGCTATAAAGCTATAGAGGTGTCCCACTTTTTCTTTTTCCCAACAGTGTTTTGGTGCCCGCCATCAAGGAGTTGCTTCAAGTGATGTTCAATTTACACATTTCATTGACGTGATGATAGAGTTTCCAAAGTTTTATGGTCATGTAGATGAAGACACTAAGGACCTGGTTGATAAATTTGATTTTGCTTGTTTGATTGAAAATATGGAAGATCCAATACCTATGTTGAATACTTTGTTCTTTTGCTTGAAAGAGGATGCAAGGACATGGTATGATGAGTATGTTTCTTTGTTGAAGTCATCCCAACCTTCACATGTGATGACTTATCATGAGGTCAAAAAGGTTTTCCTTGAGAGGTTTAGGAAGGTAGGTGACCCAACGGATGTATGGCACTCCATTGAAGGGCTTATACAATGTGATGAGTTGAGTGTAGATGCCTTTGTGAAGCAGTTTAAGGATTTGTGGAGTAAGTGGTGTGCTGCTTGGGGCAACAATATTACTCCTCTTATGATTAAATTGAGCATGTTTATGCAAAGCTTGAGGGCTGATTTGAGGCTAAAATAGCTTAAAAGGCCAAAGAATTTTGAGGATGCACAGAAGGTTGCAAAGCATAAGTAATGGAAGCTAGAGAGATTGAGAGAGCTTGGATTGCAGGGTGATGTGGAGCCAAAGGTTTATCTATGCATTGATGTAGATACAAAGAGTTCCTCTAATGCAATATTATATCATGATGTTCTCTTGAGAAAGAGCAAAAAGCATATAATGAGGACAAAGACGCTAAGATGAATGTACACATCATGCCATCCTTGTTGTTTATGCCACTCAATGGCGTTTCACATGGAAAAGATGATGTTTCTACCAATGTTAAAGTTAATGATATGGAAAAGGATGCAATTAGTGAAGTATTAAAGAATGATCATGATGAGAATTAAGTTGTAGATGCCATTGTTGATGTGTCCAAAGTGAAAGATGAGCATGTGGGTGATGTGAAAGAGGATGTTGAGTATCCCTCTCCTTTATTTGAAGTAATTGAGAATGATTTGCAAGTCAATGAGGATATTTATATGGAAGTGAATGATGTTAATGAAGAGATCTCTCAAATGCATGCTATTGTTGGGTCTTTTCCAATAAACGATGATGCTATTGAGCATGTTGTGGACCTTGTTAATGAGAAGATTGTCCATGAGGAATCTTTTGATTGCATTTGTAGTGATATATGTGGACATCCCTTGATTGATAAAGAGATATTGAGGTTTTAGAAAATATGAAAAATGATGGAGATGCTATTTCTATGCCTCATGTGAATATGGTTGATGCTACCTTGCTTGATCCTCTGGTTAAGGAGCCCAAGGTACATATGGAAGATGGCTTGCATATCAATCATGGTGCGGTTCAATTGGTGGATGAATTATTAGTGAAGAGTGGGTATAATGAGATGGATATATGATGAGAATATGATTTTCGTCCTTCCATAACTCCTACATATGATCTCCGAGACGTTTTGCCTGTTTGAATTCAAAAGCTGTCCTTTGATGACTTTCTTAATACTAAAACTTTGACTTCCTTAAACTGCGAAATAAAGAGGCCCTCCTAGACCCCATTCTCTTCCTAATGATGAGAATATGAAAATGGATGAGGTAAAAGTTGAAGACCTTTTGGATGAGATGTTAAAGGCTTCCTTGCATGCTATGGTAATGAAAGGGTGTCTCTATGTGGTATTTGTTGATAAAAGTACTTTATGCCTAAACAAGATTTGGATTCCACATATGGTTTATGATTTGATATTGGGAGCATTGATATGGCTGATGTTTTATCATGAGTTTTGCACTTATGTTATATGGCCTTCTGATCCAGGTGGACAACGTGTCTACGCTACCACTGCTAGAGCATGAATGCTCTAGCAAACTGAGGGTTTGGCAAACTATGTTGCGTGCATTTTGAGAATCCTTTTTTTTTTGTAAATTTGTACATATGGACATGACACATGATTTCAAAAGGGGTTGTGGATTTTTTTTTTGTGGGTTTCTTAGGTTGCTTTAGCAAGCACATGTACATGCAGTGCAAGGTGCTTGACTAGTGTAGCTGTCCGATTTTCTTGGATACTTGTAGGTGAGTTTTTTGAATTGTGACCTGTATATAGCTTAAAACCATGTAAAAACTAGAAAACATTCAGTCAAAATTCACAAATTGCACATTTTTTCTCATTGTGCATCCTTGATGCTTTTGGATGTAGTTTTTTACCCTCGGCTTGCATTCTATACGTGTAGTCCTATCGAAACAGCTCTTTGTTTGTATCAATTTTGCAAATAGCGGAGTGTAAAATAAATTTTGATCATCTTCAATTTTCTTTCCAATAATTTTTCAAGCTTTCTTCCAAGCTTTAAAGTGCCCCAATTGGAGTTGTTCTCTTCAAGTTACGACTAGTTCTCTGCAGGGTTATGGCTATGGCAGCGTAGTGGCAAATTGCCTACAGAGGGCATGTATCTATGAATTGTGAAATTGATGTTGAAGTTGTGGGTTTGTGATGTTCAACTGTGAAAGGGGAGGCCCTTTTCTTCATATGCATTGGTCGGTGTGTGCTGTAAATTGGTGCTTTGACAGGGTTTTTCTCCTATATGATATGGTCCTTTGGGTGGGCGTGTTCTTGTAAGTTCTTAAGGGACCATAGGTCTTCTGGTATGGAGTTTACTAAGGGTTGTTTTGGTATAATTTTTGGCGCCGAGGCTGAATTTGAACGCTCTTGGGCTATAAATCTATAGAGGTGTCCCACTTTCACTTTTTCCCAACAACGTCTTTTGACCTTTTTTGCTTGCTTCCCATGCAATTGTAGGAAGTTGATGTGAGGGTCTTTGACATATCTTTATCATGTACTCCACAACCTTTTCCATGCCCATAACCTCAATTGGAAGAGATCTCAACTCAAGAAGTAGGAGCATATACAGCGTTGGTGTCTTAACTTGGATAAAGTTTGTAAAAAAACTATTTTGGACATTCTCAAACTCTTTCCAAGAAAACTTTGATATGATTTTGCCCCACACTTCAGCTCCATAAAGAAGAACCGGTGTCACCAATGTGTCCAAAAGGTTCTTCTTGAGAATCCAACACTTGATATTTTATGCATTACACATATTTTGAGATGCATAGTACACTCTCTTTTCCACTTCCAAACGATGCATAGCACATTCATGCCACTTATGATTGGTCAAAACCTCAAGGCCACGGTACTTAAAGCTCTCAACAACTTCAAGTGTCTCATTGTTGTACACATTGCATGGCCTATCCTTATGGTTGGTTTTCACAAGCATAACCTTCGTTTTGGATTCTTCACAATCAGCCCGCTATGCAAGAAAAAGTTTTGAAGGACAACCGAAAGCTTTTGTGCATCCTCTAAAGTGTGTGCTAGGAGCACAACATCATCCACATACAATAAAAGCATTATTACCGCATTGCAAATAGTGACCTCTTCAATGCCTTCTTGTTGCATAAACTCAAGTATCATTTGTTCCAATTGATCAATGCATAGGTCCATTAGGGAAAAATTGGACTCTCAAAGGGTCCCTTATACGGATGTTTGACTTGTCTCTCTTGTCCAAAGTGGGCAACCTGGTGAGGTCCATGAACTCTTTGTCAAAACCCTATCAACCAGCATATCATTGGAAAGATCTCAAAAATTAGGTTCTAAATACCCAAATTTTGACAAATTTGGAGTTTATTTGTAGAATTTATGGCCTCCTCACTGAAGCTAAAATGTGGGGAGAAATTCCATTTATAAGGCGTAGTTGTCACATCAAAAAATAAAATCTTCTAGAATATAAGGAATCTGATGTCATGTTATTTATCAAAGGATAGATCTCAATGAGTACATTCTAATTCCAAAAGGTTCAGCAAGTTTTGATTTCGTTTGTAAAAAATTTACTGTATGCCTGTTTTGGACAAGAAAGAGAAAGTCAAAGTTCTTATAGGGTTCCTTTGAGAGTCCAAATTTACCCTAATGAAAGAGAGTTGGTGACAACGGACATCCTTGTTTAATCCCAATAGTGCTTGCAAGAATTTTTGAAATTCCTCTTCCCATGCGCAATTGACACATCACGTTCTCATAGATTCAAGAAACTGGAAGAACTCACATGGCACTTGAAGTTCTTCCATCCTTCTCCACAAATTGCTACATGGAATCATATCAAAGGATTTCTTAAAGTCCACAAATCAACAACACAATCACTTTCCTTTCAACCTAATTTCTTATAGGTTGAAAGGAAAGGGTGCTATGGCATCGACAATAACCCGCTTGTCCCTTTGCACACTTGAAATATTCTTCAGCCCACGCACTCAAATTTATCTCCATTATGCACCCAAAAAAACTTTTGCATAAGCGACCCAATTATTATAGTCTGGTAGTTATTTACATTCTCTACATCCCCTTCTTTATGTAAAGGCTTGACCCAATTAGTATTCCAATCATATGGCATACCATGTTGAAGTGTAAGGTTGAACATATCACACATTCACTCATGTGTAAAATCTCCTATCCATTTAATCATTGCTAGCTTGATACCTTGAAGATCTCATGCTTTGCGAGTGGTCAACTTTTCAAGCCCACCGTATACATCCTCAATAGTCAAAAAGGAGGGCATACATGGGAGTGAACCATAAGATAACATTTTTCCAGCATTTGGTTGCTTATATAGTTGCCTACAATGCATGTATATATCCACAAGACTCAAGTTACCAAAACCTCAACATGCTTGCCCCTCAAGTTTCTCCAAAATCTTCCACATGCACGTGCCTTTTCTTTGAACTTGAAAAAATTGTTGCTTTACTTGCCATCTTCTTCTCTTCCTTTGGATCAATGCCTTGTATGCATGCAAATGACTTTGATATTTTTCTTGTCCATAGTTGCATCAAGATTTATCAAGGACTTTTGACCATCTTGAAATCCTTTATCAGACCACCTTTTGTGTGATCTGTCTTTGTTGATACCATGGGCATGAGTGATGGAAAATCATTCTTCGGTACAAGAACAAATAAATTTCTTGAAAGCTTCCAACTCCATATTAGTGAATTTGAGGATTTACCAATTCCCATTTTGAATAAGAGCTTAAGATCTGATCACATGGTCAAATCCTAGCCAAATTTTTGAGAGCATGCAGATATTTTCAAGTACTACCTTGTGCAAGTCCTTGATCTTTAAAAAAAATTTGAGGTTTGTCCATATGGCCAAATCTTCAAGAGATTGGTGATTCCCAGATCGGCTCTAAAGTCACAAACTCTTTAATATGGTATTTTTCCATTTAATTTGCAATAATGTGTCATATTGGAGTTTTTTCATCCATAACTTTTGCTCAACCATTTCAATGTACATAGGTGCCCATCTGAAATCCATACATAGTGATAACTTCTCTTTCCTTTGGCTGAGATTATCATGCTTAGTTGCTTCCCCATATGCAAGGTCAATAAATAAGGTTTGATCATTTGATTCCAGGGTCCATTGGTCAAGCATAAAACTCTTTATGCAATACATGATGTCTTCAAAGAGTAGCATATAATCAATCACACTATCCCCATTATGTTTTCTACATGTATATCGACTGGTTCCATTCCACAAAGATATACCATTGGAAATGAGCATATACATGCTACTACATGTGTAAAATTTTCCATAGTGACCCGGCTCTTTCTCATCCATTGAAGTACGATCATGTACAAGTGAAATTCCTCCAACTCCCTTGAAGTGTATGGCATATAAAATTGTTGAGTATCATGTTGCAATGTTTTTTGTGCAAGTATTCATATCCCCAAAGACAAGAACATCTCTTTTGCCTTTAAAATAGGAAATTTCCTCTTCTAAATAAAAAAATGGGTGATCTCTATCCATGCAAGCATAAAAGGGGGGATCATGGTGAGGAATATAACAATCGGCTACAAAAATGGGTGGGGGTGCTCTTTTTGGTGTCATAATGTTTAGCCATACATAACGTTTGTTGTCATCTTTTAAAATAATTGATACAAAATCTTCCATTCCTTTCTTAACCATGCATGCTACCCCTCCTTGCCCTCTTCGTTGCTTGAGATTCTTTGACCACATCAATGAATGTACATTGTAATCCTCCAATCCGTTAATCTTTTGTGTATCATGCTTCCAAGTTTTAGCAAGAAGTACAATATTGACTTTGATTGTTATTTCATCAATGCCAACCCCCCACATTCCATGGGTATCCATTGAAATTATAAAAGCATGCTTTCAATTGTAACTCGATCTCATAGGTTGCGCATTCCTATTTGCTTGAGGGACTTGCCTCCTCCTTGGGCACAATTTATTCATGAGAGTTCTCCTTGGTTTTCTTATTCTTCTTCTCATATACCTTACGACGCATATTTTTTTGCTTAATAGTGCGATTCTCACATATATAAAAATTTGTATCCCTCAAATAGATCCAATTATTATCAAGGATAATCTTTTGTTTGGTCTCATCCGGCATGGTGCATACAATTGGCCATTCTCCCAAGCAAGGAGCTCCTTGGTTACCCACTATATGTGCTTCGTAAACCATAACACCTGACATGCCAAAGTGGGTTTTGAAGAACAATAACAATGGCAAGAGAAGGAGGCGTCTCTAACTTATCTTTAAAAATTCTTCAAATAACAATGTTCTTGGAATGTCGCTCTCGTTCCTTCAACTCCTATACATCCACATTCTCAACATTATTTGTTTGAGCCATAGATTGCATGAGGGAGGAACTACGAACCACATTGCTACTACATGCATCAGCCCAAGACTTGTTTGTGCATACATTTTTCATGTCGCATACATCCCGTCTCATGGGTTGAAATTTCTCCTCTTTCAAAATAGGATCATGCTACCTTGCTCATGTGCTCCTTCAAATTATTCAAGTTCACAAGAGAGCATTTACATTCCTTGACTTCCTCTTCAAGTTGCATCAAACCTGTTGTTTGCATATCAAATGTCCTCTTGAGATTCTCATTCTCAGCCACAAGAACCCTTAGAGTGCCATTCTCCATTGCAAGTGCCCATATTTCTTCACCTTGTTTTTTACGATCTCTTGCAATGAGAGAGAGAGAGAGAGAGAGAGAGAGAGAGAGAGAGAGAGAGAGAGAGAGAGAGAGAGAGAGAGAGAGAGAGAGAGAGATAGATTTGAATGATTTTATATTTCATGTGGACCATATGGCATGCAAGATTTCTTGTATGCACCTGGGCATAGCGTGTTGATCATTATCAAACTTGTCAGCAGAGATGCGCTTTGAAGCCTAAGTCCTTGAGGCACTATTTGTGGGTATTCCTGTATGCTCAACTCATGTGGATATTAGTTTCTTTTTATTGATCAAATTTAATATTCATGGATTGTTTTATCAAATCAAGGGAGTTTTCTGGCTTTTGCAATTTCTGTGGTTCATACATCTTTTTTAAGGGCTCTTTGATAGACCCAATCTTCATGCTTACTTCATTGGGTATAAGCCAATGGGTATAAACCAAGCACTCCATAGATGATCATTAGGAAAAGTTTGAGGTTGCTTTTTACCTTCTAAAATTGTGTGAGAGAGAGAGAGAGAGAGAGAGAGAGAGAGAGAATTCTCTAGGCAAATGATGGAGGGATTTTGTTTATGAAACCTTTAATATAAAAATTACTTTTGAGTTTCCAAGACATATTCTCTTTGAGAGACACTCTAAGATAACTTTCTAGTACGAGATCCTTTTACCTCAAATAGGTCTCTTTCATAAATCAAAAGGAGTTTTTGAATATTCTTAGAACCTTCTTTTCCCTCCTTGTCCCACCATCTTTTTCTTCCTGCTCTTTTTGCTACCATCTCATCACCTTCATCTTCTTTGTGCATCTTCTTCAAGCAATGGAGTCCACCTAGTCAAAATGTCCTAACACATCCATTGAAACCATCATCACATATGGCACATTAGATGAACAAAATATTGGATCCCAATATCCATAACCAAGGGTATCTCAATAATAATGCAACAAAGCAGAAGAGAAAAATCAATTCTTGTTATACTAGAAAGCTAGAGCGAAAGATTTTACATTTTTTGAAGCTATTAAAATAGTAAAGGAAGTTTTAGCATAACATGTTTATATCAACAAAGAGCTTGACCTCCATTCCAAGATCTCTAATCTTCCTCTACACATAACTACTTGTTAGTGGTTCATATGTTTACACTAGGTTATTGACTATTATTTCCACTTTTCTGTTCCTTATTTGTGCTACTTTGCTACTCTGATTTTTATAATATTTGTGTTGCTATGATTCTCATAGGTCTCTATGAAAGCATAGAAAAATGGCAGTGGATGGAGGGTGTCATTGTCATTTTGGATGTCTAACATTGTTCCATTGAGGAGAAGCTTTACCAAGGGAGAACTCATAGGTCTCTTACAGAGAAGGGGGTATTTTTTTATCATCGGTTTTATGCTCGACTAAGATCCATAAAGGATTGGGCTAGTGTTTCTTTTGCTCATCATGCAATTTCTCCCTCTTAGCTTCTTCTCTAGGGTCCTTCCTAGAAGTTTGTTTTATCTTTTCCACATCAATAAATATCAATCCTACATTATCAACCAAAGTTTAAGGGGAAAAATAATAAGTGTTGATTGGTGTCACCCCTGTGCAAAAATGGTGCAAGTGGGGCTTATCTTAGTATACTAATTTTATGTTTTTGTATTTTTTTGTGGGGGGGGGGTATTATATATAATACCTATATATCACGTGCACTTAAGGACTATTTATAAAACCCCTTATCTTTTGATTTTTCACCAATAAAAGAGCCCCCTTTCCTATTCAATCTGTAATTTTTTGTAAGATCGATTTTCAACACCCTTTTGTATGTGAAAATGTGAGAAAATATACCAAAAACAAATATGTTCTATTGAACCCAAGCGATATGCATTTTTATTGTAGTAACACCTCCCCCCCCCCCCCCAATAAGTGGATGTCCATGTGCAACCATTTTTGCATAGAGATGATACCATTCCTAAAAATATGCTCAATTAACCTTTTGTTTTCCATTAGTCCTCTGTACTAACACTTTCTCAACTAAGTTATTTTTGAAAGATAAACTACGATATGCACGATGAATATGTGCTTGATTTTGGAATAACTAGTCCATTCCTAAGATGCCATAATAGATCCCTAATGGCAAGGTGTGAAAGTACGATGAGGTGGGGACTCGTCTAAGTTCAAATTATATCTCCTTGGTTAAGTATTGAGAGAAAACTTCTTTCCCATTTGCTATTCCTACCACCAATTTCTTCATTAGTTGTTGATTTAACTCTAGCTTCCTCATGTGTACTACCACAATTCATAAGTAGCTCAAAATTTTTACCTTGTCAGTTGGCAATGGTTTGAATAAACATCCATTGTTGTTGAGCTCTAGGGTTGTCAAGTACAAAAAATAGCTTAGTTCTTTTTCCTTCTTCACTCATTGAGGTTGATTATCCATGATTGCATAAGCTCTTGGTCCTCCTCCTCTTTCTCTACCACATCTCCATTCTTAACACCTTTTTTGTTTTTTTCCTTGATTTATTTGAGTTTGCAAAATGGCTCCTACAAAAATTCTAGGGTTTTTTCTTGTAAACATCTATTTCTATAATTTTCTATTTGATTGCTTCCATAGGATCTGACATTTATAAGGTTTTTGCGGGTGTAACACCATGTCGTTGATTTCCTTGATTAAAATCAAACCTCTAATGTTGTTTACCCAAACCTCTAATGTTGATGATGCTGTTATAGTTTCTTGTAGGAGGGGATCCACTGTTATGAGAGGTTTGGCCCTGAGAAGGCAATCTTAAATTTGTTAGCATTCAGGCCAACTGACCAGCCACCCATCCCTAACCACACTCACTTATTCTTTGGATATAATGAAATAAGAAGGAGTGGGGAGTGACTCTCATTGAGAGCTCCACCTAACCTATGTGTCTTGTTGCACTACACCACATTCGTGGTCTTGCATGCATGGACTCTTGCATCACCGCACAAGGGGTATCAGAGCATGGTGGTTTTTTATCTTCTCCAGGGACTTTGAGTAAAAGCTAAGGCTCAAAGATTTAGTAGAGAGAGGGTGTTCATAGTCAAGCTAGATGGGTGCCCTTCAAGTAAACCCCTTCTTCTAAGAGCCTAAATTTTCAATGTATTTCTATTCTTTTCCAAAAGCCTTGTAAATATTTTGATCATCTCTAATAAAGATGAACAAACTCTAAGAAGTTGAATCATAACAGTGTGTAATGAGTCTGGGTCTTGTAAATTTGACCACTAGACAAAAGAGCCCTAGGTATAAAGCCTAAGTTGTAAAGTTGGATAAGTTGTCATGGAAAAATGACCATTATCATCATCATGTTTTAAAGTTTTGAAGCTTACAGCTAAGAGTGACTTCTTTCCTACAACTTGGAGTCCTCATATCTTGAGCTCTGGTAATGAAATTTTAATTTTGAAACTTGCAATGTGCTTCTTGTTCAATGCTCTTTCATTGAAGTATGCACATTGTCAATTCTGCTGTGATTTTTGACTACGCATTAGTAGGCTAAATTGTTGATTTGAGTGCATTAATGAGTGATTTTTGACACTCTCACTATGGGAGAGTGTTCATAGACTCTAGGAAAACCATTATAATGTGTTATGTTGTAATTTTTGAGACCTAAATTATGATGGATCGTGATTTTGGTACCTCTTTGAAATGCGACCGAACTTGGTAGGTTAATACCCCTAAGTGTCCTTGACCTCCTTCTAAAGTTTTGCAGCATTTGGACTGTGTTTGAGTGCTGAAATGGGTTGGTGACTGAGAGTGGTGATGTAGGAAATAGGTATCAATTTGGAGTTGTATTGTGCAAATTACAAGCAAAATAGAAATTGTGTCAAAAGCACAGCAAAATTTTGATTTCTATAGATTTTGACTAACCCTATGAGTGTAAGGTGATAGCCACAAACTGAATTTTGTATAGGTTCAGCGAATCAAAGTTGCATGGACTTGTCTTTGATCGAAGGACTAAATGCACCATAAAAGCTAAGAGGTCAGGGTTTTATAAGATTCATTTTCTTGATGTATTTGTGATAAGACAAATTGCATCAGAATAGAAGTCCTAACAATAGAGACGAAGAAAGACATATTTCCATCAAGGTAGTGTCAACCAAGGTACTATACCTATCTTAGAGCCAATCTCGAAAGAGAGTCTTTCACACACTTCATTGGAAAGGTGGAATCCAAAAGTGTGAGCTTCAAGGAAGAAACCAAAATGGGAGTGGGACCATCTCATCTTGCACCAACACAAAAATTTTTGCACTTGCAATATCACTTTGAGAATGAGCAGGGTGCTCAAATTTATCAAGACGATATAGATCGATACTGTCTCGGGAGTTCACCTCTTAGACATGTAAGTTACCACGTGAGTTCAAATGAATGGGTTTTTAATTGCCAAACTTTTAAAATTTTAACAAGGTTCTATTAACACAAGGTTTTTTTATTGATTTTAGAGAAAAACCCATAAATTATTGAAGAAAAAGGGTCATTTTATTACCTTATTCATTTAAGTAAAGGGGTTTTTTTAATACCCTTTTAAAGCACGTTATATAATAGTTTCTTAAAGGCGGATACAGTGTGAAAATTGAAGAGAGGCCTACTGAGCTTAAGTTCATAGTGCCAGTAGATTATAGTGGCGATCGATACTTTGCTGAAGAGGGAAACACTTATACAGTCGTGCTAAATCCTTTCATTGTGGATAGATGGGGATTTTCAAGCACCAAAGAGAAAGTTGATGCGGAACCTAAAGAAAAACCACCAACTTTGGACAATCCGAGTGCCAAGCTGAGGCACTTGGATACATGTGTCAACATTGATAACATGCATGTGGGCTTATACAAATATGACAATAGAGAGAAAATGCTCTACTATAGATGTGAAGAGACACACTAAAATCTTTGGATTTTGTGAGGGATGTGGAAGAGACAGTGTAGAAGGCGATGATGGCCCCAGCAGGCGGGAACTCTCTCTTGGAAAGCCAAACAGTGGAACAATCACACGTCAGTAATTACCAGAGCAGTTACAGTAACTTTTGCAGGCTATAAATAGGACCCATTACATTGTATTGGGCTTCTTACTACTTAGTTCTCTTGGCTTATCACTTATCTCTTGGCTTTAGCTTTCAAGTATTTCCAAGCTACAATCTCTTCACCTTGTAATCATTACTATTGTAATCATTTGAGCTTCAATCCGTTACACCTTGTACTGGTTGTCCCTAAACTATGAATCTAAAACTACAAACACTTTTCCAATTGACCAGTATGTCTCTCATTTCAGTATACTATTTCAGTTCAGATAACTGTTTCAGTCCAGTCTCTGTTCTCTATTCCAGCTTCACTAACTAAATTGACGATTTACCAGTAGCTTAAAATTCTAACACTGGAATCGGCTATTTGAAGAGATTAGCTCCAATCCACTTTGGCGATCATGGTGGTTAGAGTTGTTTGCTCGTTGAAGAAATAACTCTTATCTCCCAGTTATAATTTTTTGATGTAGTGATGGTGCCCAAAACCAGTCGTGATTGTAAACCGTTACACTGCGTTGACCTTGTTCCTGAGGAATCAAAAAGAGACTCTAATCTTAAGAAGGACCTGGTGACTGTGACTGAGTCTCAGGAGGAGCACAGTCATGCTGATGAGTCCAAGGACTCTCAGCACTCCAGTCAGTCCAGAAGGAGAAGGGCTGAGCGAGAAGAACGCAAGGCCAGGAGTTCTCCGACCACACATAGGGATGGTGGGGGCCAAAGGCAACAAGGGTAGTTGTCACAGTTCCAATAGAGAAGCCAGAGAAGAGGCAAAAACTGAGACTGATAAAGAAATTGATTGGGATGCTGATACAGACCATTACAGGAAGTCTTCAAGATGGAGTCAGGTTCCTAAGGTCAAAAAAGGCAGAGACGATGCTGACCGGCATGATTATACTTCTTCATTGAAAATTTATTTCCCAGTGTTCAAAGGTGGGAAGAAAGATGATCCAGATGTTCATATCTAAGCTTTTGAACAGTATGCTGAGTTGAAAAATATTGATGAAGATGACTGGGGTGAATACTTTCCTCAGACACTAAAGGATGCAACAAGGAAATGGTACTACCATTACCCAGCTTGCCAACTCAGATCATACAACAAATTGCTCAAAGCTTTTAGACTGGAATATTCAGACAACAGAGTGATGAGGACATCCTCTACGAACTAGATAAGATAAAGCAAGGAAAATTATTAGTCAAAAGTTATGTTGAGAAAATCAAGGAGATAACCAGGCAGTTGTAGGAGCCACCATTAGAAAAGAGGTTGCGAGCATGGTTTCTAAATGGGTTCCGTAGTAAAAAGCTTCGGGAACAGGAGGTGCCCGCACCAACAAAGAAATTCAACGATTTGGTGCAGCGATTTCTGAAGCTTGAAGAGTAGGCAAAGAAGGAGAGGAGTCACAAGAAGAGGAGGTCCAGTAGTAGCAATTCTTCCACTAAGAATTCTGATCCAATAAAACCTCCAGTAGCTCTGAAAGCAGCTCAGATGAAAAGAGGCCAAGAAAGTGTCTTGGTCCAGAAAGATTGATGAGATGGCCTGGCAGATTGCTGAAATCAATGAGACCAGATAACCAGTTAGAAGAATGGAAACCTGGTGTTCAAAGTGTAAATCTAAAGATCATGTTTTTAATGAATGTCCACAGTGTACCTATTGCAAAGCATATGGTAATTTATGGAACATTGTGGCATTCGTATTCATCACTTCAAGAAGGGAAAAGATTTGTCTATAGTGGCATTTTACCAATGCTTAACCAGTCAGAGTGGGGACAACCAGTGTACCCCAAGACAAGAAATCAAGTACCAGTGGTACTGATACTGGGCGCAGGTACCAGGGAGGTACATGCCGAGCCCAGGGTTGTGGTAATTTCTAGAACCGAGGTCTAAACTATTATACTTGTTGCAAGTATGGGCATTTTGCGGCTCAGTGTCCAAAAACCACCTACTACTGTGGCTACTGAGGCAAAGGCCCCAGAGCCAGTTCCTGTACAAGCAGTTACATGCAGCAAAGGGGTGGTCATTGAGGAAATTCCAGGTGAGCCAGCAAAACCAGTTAGTCCTGAAAATAGCAAATGGGCTCAGCAAAGAGAGGTGTGGAAGGCAAAGGGTAAAGAAAAGGTAGTTGATGAATGGTAGGAGCAGAGAGAAATGGAGGCTAAGATCACAGAAGATCTAGCCAAGAAGGGTCAGAGCATCCAAAAATCTATGATGCTCGAGTTATTTAGAAGATACCAGCCTAGTCTTCTAAGATATCACAACCAGATCAGTTAGGGTCTGGAATTCTTGAGACCATGTTGGCTGCAGTTCAAGGACTGGTAGAAGAACTGGCGAATGTTAAATAAGATACAATTGCAACAAGAAACACTGAAGGAGGCACCGTAGGTACCAGAACATAGGAATGGCACTATGCAATAGTCCCGATTCTTCAAGTTCTGTTAATAACTCTGATCAAGAGAGAGAATAAATTCATATCAAGATCTGTGATACAATTTAGAAACTCACAGTTGAACTAGATGATATTAGAAAAACTTTTCCTAAAGCAACCAGACAGCGAAGAAAGACTGAAGTGGAAGCCAGAGCAGCTGACTTGGCTACTGTCAAAGATGATGAAGTGCGGATGATCTAGGTAGACTACAAGGTTAGGAAACAATGGGAGCCACTATCTAGTGTCATACTGGATGGAGGAGCAGGAGTAAATATCCTTGGGGCACACCTTGAGCAAAGAATGGGTATCACAAACTTGAAACCAACACCTTTCAAAGTTCAAATGGCGGACATCGAGTTGTGCAAGAAATTGGGATGATAGAGAGTATGCAGATAAGGGTGGGCAAATAAAAGTTCAAGACCAGCTTCCTAGTACTAGATGTGCAAGTGGCACATATGGGATGCTACTGGGGCGGTCATGGTTACGAACAGCACAGGTTGTTCATAACTATGCCAATTAGTCTCTGACAATACAAGGTGCTAGAGTAGCAGAATTTAGATTCAGATGAGCAACACTAGGAGCTGGAGAAAGGAGCTGCGATTAGAAGAGCTTTGCCAGAAGTATAGGGTGAAGAAAATTGAGAGGATGCTGGCAACCAATGAATATTTTCCACTAGCCAAAATAGATCTAAACGCAATATTATTGGACAAAGATTAGGCTGAAAAGCAAACGAAGCAATTTCCAAATTAGTTCAGTGAACTGAATTCTAGGGAATGACCAGTTCGGCTAAGTGGAAGGCCAAAAGAACTAGTTGATTCTAGTACGCCAGCAGCCTCTGAACAAGCACACTCTGGAGAAGTTACTAAAAATCAGAATAGCAATTCAAAGCTTAGAGGTCCGTCTTGGGATTATGTTGAGGAGTCAACCAAAAGAAAGGGTGGTGGGCCTAACTAGTTGCTTTCGGATGATCAAGAAATAGAGAAATGAATCTGGGTTCAGAGGACAATCCTAGATTGATCAAATTCAACAAGCATCTGAATCTAGTAATGAAAGAGAAGGCCCGACACATGTTCCAGCAGTACAAAGATGTGTTCGCATGGGAACATACTGATCTCAAGGGAGTTTATCCAGAGGTATGTCACATCGAATACCATTGAAACTGGATGCCAGACCAGTGTGGTTGCAATGATACAGAATGAATCCAAATTATGCTAAGAAGGTCAAGGAAGAGATCGATAACCTTTTGAAGGTTGGGTTTCTTACTGAAGTAGCTAGTAGTGACTGGTTATTTCCTATTGTAGTGGTGCCCAAGAAGAATGTAAAGCTTACAGTCTGTGTGTATTATCAAAAGCTGAATGCTAAGACCATCAAAGATCCCTTTCCATTACCCTTTACGAACATGCTGCTTGATGAAATTGGAGGTTATGAGATGTATAGCTTTGTGGATGGTTATAGTGGTTATAACCAGTTACAGATTGCTCCTGAGGACTAGAGTAAAACTACTTTTATTATTGAGTGGGGAGCATTCATGTATCTGGTTATGCAGTTTGGTCTTTGCAATGCTCCAGCGACTTTCCAATGATGTATGATGGAAAAACTCAGTTAATTTCTCCACCGATTCCTTGGCATATTTATGGATGACTTCACTGTATATTCAGCAGAGGATAAGGATTTACTTTTTTTAAAAATGGTTTTGCGTTGTCAGGAAAAGCGGATTGTTTAAATCCATTCAAATCTGTTTTCTTGGTCTAGAAAGGACAACTACTGGGACATGTAGTGTCCAAAAAAGGTATAGAAATGGCCAGTGACAAGGTTTAGTGTGTCCAACAGGCCAAGGCGCCCTGCAATGCATCAGTTTGCTTCCCAAGCATTACCTTTGTGTGAGCTCACGAAGAAGAACATCAAGTTCATTTGGATTGCTAAATGTGAGGAGAGCTTTCAGAATTTAAAGAATGCTATTATCAATAAGCCAGTACTCCGACAACCGAATTGGGATGTCATTTTTCATGTACATGTAAACGCTTCGAGTCTGGCAATGGGAGCAATATTAGCTTAGCCATAAGGGAGAACTGATTATCCATTGTATTTTGCCAGCCGGAGATTCAATCAGGCTGAACAAGGATATAGAACTACTGAAAGAGAAGCCCTAGGAATGGTTTTTAGTGCTACTAAATCTCGACACTATTTGTTGGGCAAGCTATTTCATTTTTATGTGGATCATCAACCATTATTATTTTTTATTAACAAAGTCATTATTCATGGCAGACTGGTAAGATGGATGATGTTTTTGATGGAATTAGAATTTTTCATTTTTCATAAGCCCGGTAAAACCCATTGTGGTGTTGACTTCCTCTCCAGGAGTACGAATGGCTACTCTGAGGCATCCTTGAGAGATGAGCCAGTGGATGCAGAACTATTTCAGATGACAGCTGAGGAAACAACTGATCCAGAGTTGTACGAAGTATATCAGTTCCTTTCTAAGGGAGGATTCTGAGAAAACTGGACTCAAAATCAAAAGAAGGCTCTGATTATTAAAAGTTTGAAGTTCACCATCATTGACGGATCACTCGTGACAGGCTAGGAGTAGATGGGGTTCTTCAAAGATGTGTGCTTATGGAAGGGAAAATGCAAGTTATTTTGCAAGCTGAATTGTGGTGGCAAACTTTAATATCTGTTGTTAGAAGCTTTTGTAAAACATGTGATATATGCCAGAGGATGGGTAGATCCACAGCAACAGATATGACTCCTCTAACTTCAGTCCAGCCACTGGGAGTATTTATGAAATGGGGTCTTGATTTCATGGGTCCATTCAAGAAAATTACTCCAAGGAAGAATAGGTTTATATTGATGGCCACTTGTTATGTCACCAAATGGGTGGAAGCTAAGGCTCTTTCCGATACCATCGTGAAGTCCACTGTTGTATTCTTATTTGAAAATATTATCTGTTGATATGGATGTACTGTGGAGATTGTGTGTGAACAAGGAACACACTTTATAAATGATACTATGGACATTCTAATGGAAATGTTCTTAGTAAAGCATCGAAAATCAACACCATATTATCCTAGATGCAATGGGCAAGCAGAGAGCAGTAACAAAACATTCACGATTATTCTCACTAAGATTGTGCAGAAGGAGCCACACCAGTGGGATCTGAAGCTCCAAATTGCTCTATGGGCATATAGGACAGTTTATAAGGTCACCATTGGACTAACACCATTTAGAATGGTGTGTGGCACTAAAGTTGTCGTCCCTATGGAATTTTCAATTCCCAGTCTCAGGATGGTAGTAGAGTATGGATTGGATTTCAATCATAATTTAAACAGAGACTAGAGGAGTTAACACAGTTGAATGAGTTAAGACAGAGGGCTATGTTGGAACAGGAAATTGTGAAGGAAACACTGGAAAGATAGAGGTATCAAAGTAGGGATTTTCAGAAAGGAGATTTGGTTCTGCTCTATCAATCTAAACTAGGTCCTAAGAAACCAAAATTAAAGATAGCTTGGGCTGGTCCATATGAAGTCGACTGGGTGTTTTCCAATGGCACCATAAGGCTGAAATATTTATCAGGGTTAGTGCTGCCAAGTGTGTATAATGGGGCCAAAATCAAGCTATATTATTCAAATGACAAAGAGACTTCCAGGGATAATGATACTGGTAATCTGGGAACTGATGCCCAGGAAAATTTAGAATCAGCTATTTTAAGCCTTTTCCATGTATAACCAGTACCAGAGCTAGTCAAAGGGTTAGAAAAGTCTCCATGACAAAACCATGTCAGTATAGCAGAATCAATAAAGTATCAGAGCCAGTATTAGTTTTTATGGGGAAAAGGGCCAGTCGGACTGTCTGTGATAATCATTTCAAGGAACATGGAGAGTATTAGCCAATGCATGTGTGCCACATCATTGGCGGTGCACAAAACTCTAGGAATGGTATGTAGTGGAGCTTTTATGGAACGAATGCATATAACAGCAAGGCGACCAGGCATTTTTCCTCCTAAGTCTCTTGCACTATGTCCACCTGCTGTTACACCTTCGCCATCACCAAGATTTGAAGCTTCTTCACTACAACCACAAACTTCTTCATCATCCGAAGCACCTCTTGATTGCTATCTCTCTTTACCAGATACACTTGGATATGGATTTGAATATTCAAGTAAGTCTTCTTCTTCTACAGATTCTTCGTCTTCACCGTGTATGGGCAGAAGAAAAATGCTGGAGAAGATGCAAGACACTATAGACAAAACTTCGATACTTATCACCTCCATCAAAGATTCTCTACCACTTATTACCCATAGTAAGATACAGTGGTATGTGTTTACTAAGAAAGTAGAAGCGTTGCGATGACTGTGGGATTTGCATGTGGTTGTGCAAGCCAGAAGAATCAAGTTTGACACAACTATAATTAAGTAGGTTCTTGATTTCTTCAATGTTGATGAAGGCAGCGCTGTAGTGTATGGTAGAAAAGTGTCAGCAACTCCGGACGACATTGCTTATGCTTTCAAGATGCCAAATGAGCCAAAGCCAACCATTTCAACTGCATAACAGATAAGTGCAGCTCTTAAAGAAGATGATGTAGCCAAGAAAAAATGCAAGGCCAGTGCACAAGGGGTTCCAGTAGCAGGTTGGACGTCCTTGTTGCTTATCGTTTTGTGGCTAAATCTGTGAGTATAAAAAATAATCCCACATATGTCTCAAAAAAACTGTTTGCTATGCTGCTTGCAAAGAGACTAGATGCCACAACTTCGATCAATTTATGTCAGATTTTGTCACATAATGTGCTTCAGCAGACTACCAAGATAAAGTCTCAGACTATTTCTAAAGCCTGGTATGTCTGACACTTTCTTTACTCGGCAACTTCTCCTGATGTTCATGACCAGGTACGGATGGCTTGGAGTCAAAAACCCATCCCAGCGACTAACAATGTTGACTTATCTTTAGATGAACAAGCCCCAAGTACTTAGTTGGCTATCACTGGAAAAAAGAGAAAGGCCACACAGGTGGAAGCTAGTAGTTCAAAGAAACCAAAAACTACATTGGCCAAGAGCAGCACTCTCTTGAAGAAGTTAAAAAGTTAGCTTAAGCCTTTGCCTACTGCAAAATTTTTGGTTGGCCAGACTTCAGTAGCTTAGACTTCAACAACATCTGAAGAACAAGTTCCAACAAGAATTACCATTTGAACCAGCTAGCAAGCAGATCAGACTCTAGAAAACACCAGTGCTGGAAAAGACCAGCCAGGCAGGACCAGTACTGAGCAGTTGGCAATCCATACTGAAGTGCTGAGCTGTTGGCAGTTCATACTGATAAGGGAAATGGTCCAGCAAGCCCAGTTAGTAAAGTTACTATCTCTTTCAGCGAATTGGCTTTATCCTTAACCAAAAAGGAAAAATTACAACAGCTATAGAATCACCCCCTCACGGGACGATTAGTTCTGCAGAAACCTGACTTTACCACATTACCATATAAGGCTTCTATTACGGTTTACGAGCTAGTTTCCTCTGACCCAGCGACAATAATGGATGGTTGCTCAGTGCTTATCTAGTCATCTCGGAATACGATTGTCAATGCTTTGGGACAAAATATGGATGCCTCAAGGTCTACTGATGAAGTGAACAAGTTAAAAGAAGAACTAAGCATCAGTGAGCACCAAATTCAAAAGTTGAAACAGGATATAGGCACACAATCCTTGCGGTGTAGTATTCTTAAAAATTAGCCAGCCAAGACAATTCATTGGAAAGTAAGCTATTAAAGCTTGAATTTGAGGATAGGCAGTTAACTGAAGATAAGGGACAGGCTAAGAGAGCTGCTGATAGATTTGAGACTATGCTGAGGATGAAGCGGGTTGATTTCAACACATTACTGACTAGCCACACTGCATTAAAAGCCTCTCTAACAGAAAGATATATATACAATAACTTGGCTGATATTCTAAATCCAATGGGCAACACCATTTTCAATATGGATAATCTGACGGCACTTATGGAAACTATGCAAAGTGATTTGCAGGGATAAGCTTTCTGCATATAACAATGCTTTGGCAAATCAAGCTATTCTGGACTACATTGATAAGCAAAATAACCTTGATGATGATTCTTAGAAAGCAGAAGAGAAGGATGAAGAGAGGGAGGATGAACCAACATATAAACATGATGATGATGATAATGACTCTGCTCCATCTCCACCTTCAGGATCTAGTGCTGGTGGATCAGCTGCCACAGGCGGTAGTCATCCCAACACAGACCAGCCAAACCAGTACAAGAATTAGCAGTCGAGAAACTAGAGGGCTGATGATCAACAACCAGGAAACACTGAAGCTTCTCCAGTACATCAGTCACAGCATAGTTCAGATGTGAAAGGAAAAGCTAAAGCTGTGACTGAGACCTTGAAGGGTGATGAGCAACATTTATTAGAGCTCATCACACTGAACAAGAGGCTAAGGCATCAACAAGCTAGTATTACGAGGATGTATCTAGAAGATGATATTCTTCTTTTTTATTTGAAACGCTTTCAGACTATAAGTCAGCGCCAAAGAGATGATCCAGCATTAGAAATCAGTTGCTTTCCATGATCAGGAGTTATCCCAACTACCTGTGCATCCCAACAGCATCCAACTGTTTGAAAGGGTACCTGAGTGGACACTGACTTCTTCTAAAGACAAGATAGTCAATCCTCACTGGCAGCGACAGTCTACTGTAGACACACACTCTTTAGCCCTTGAATTGGATCTTCTGCTTGGTAACAGACCTTCATATAAGTGCATGGAAGTGAGGAATCAACTAGAAGATGTTCTCCTTCAAATGCAAATTGCGGGAGGAGTTTTGGACCAGAGGGTACAAGATATTATTGAAGATCAGACTTCCAGCACAGTAAAGGACCATGGAGTCAAATGACAGTAGGGAAACAGGAAACTGCTCTCCGGAAGCTTTTTTAGTTACTCCATGTAACTCGAAAGATGATACATCAAGAGAATCAGACTGTACTTAATTTCCTGGAATTTGTGCCTACTAAGGAAGTTGAACTGCCCAGATTTTTCCCAGCAATGTATCCTTAGCGTCCAAAACCAGTGGATAGGCTCACATACTTTAACATCACTGATGATATTTAGGATTGATATGAGCAAGCCACTGTAGAATGAAAAACTTGGCAAACACTAATCAATGATTTTCTCCAACTAAATGATGTTTTGGAACTGCAAGGAGAAATGCAGAGGGTCAAGCTATGTATGGGACAATGAAGATCTGGCTCTGAGGTCTGACCAAGATCACAAATCAGCTACTTAGTCCTCTAAGATCCCTGAAAAGGATATTACGGCTAAACCAGGTCTTGGGCCACAGTATAGAGAAATGGCTGAGATCCTCTTTAAAGCCAGAATTAAAACAAATCAGCCTCTCCTAGAAGGATGGATCCACACAGATTCATATTGTCATGAATTGGTCAGATGCCATCAATGCACGCTGCATGATCTTGACACCAAAACATATAATCCTCTCATGCCTTATGAATTGGAGATGTCCACTGCAAGGTGGGATCATCTTGAGAAGGAGGCCATTTCCAGACTTATCCAGAAGGACAATGCTGGCACTAGAACTTTTGAAGCACCAGCACAAAAGAAGGGCAAGAGGAAATGGGTTCAATGGAAGGATACTAGGTAGTTCCATCTCAGAATCAGATGGTGGATTTTTCCCAGTAAGGCGCTGGAACTTCTTTGGCTGGGCACCCTTAGAATTATAACTATAGGGGTGTCAAGCACTCAACAAGAATGAAGTATGGTATAAAGCTAGCAATACTAGAAGAGCTAGCAACTCCAGAGGAGTACTATCATGAGTGAGGAACATAGGACAACTCATGAGGAACATAGGCCAACTCATGAGGAACATCGGCCAACTCATGAGGAACATCAACCAACTCAACAAACAGACAGATGGGTTTAGGATTTAGGGTTTGGGCCCCAACCAAAAACCCGGAGTTTTTTCAAAAATTTTGGAGTTATACCAAAATTCAAGAAAGGAGGGAAGGATGTAGAAGGCGAAGATGACCCCAACGGCGGGAAGTGTCTCCTGGAAAGCCGAACAATGGAACAGTCACACATCAGTAATTACCATGGTAGTTACTCCAGTAACTTTTGAAGGCTATAAATAGGACCCATTACATTGTAATCGGGCTTCCTACTACTTAGTTCTCTTGGCTTAGCACTTATCTCTTGGCTTTATCTTTCAAGTATTTCCGAGCTACAATCTCTTTGCCTTTAACTTCACCTTGTAATCATTACTGTTGTAATCATTTGAGCTTCAGCTCATTACACCTTCTACTGGTTGTCCCTGAACTATGAATCTGAAACTGCAAACACTTTTCCAGTTGACTAGTATGTCTCTCATTTTAGTATACCATTTTAGTTCAGATAACTATTTCGGTCCAGTCTCCGTTCTCTATTCCAGCTTCACTAACTGAACTGGCAACTTACTAGTAGCTTAAAATTCTAACGCTGGAATTAGCTTTCTAAAGAGATCAACTCAAATTCTAGACACTTTTACTCAAAACTATGCAAAAAACCCGGATAATCCTAGGAAAGCAATTATAAATGTCATTGGGATGTTACCATGCATAAGAGGATCAGAGAAGGATCCAACAGTTCTTATCAAAGTGGTGACGGAGAATGGAAGTATACAACAGTAATGCTCAAGCCATACTACAGCCATAAATCCCAATAACTTCTGAGCCAGAAATGTTGGAACTGACAAAAGAAAACATGAGAAAAGACAAGGAAACCAACACAAGTACAAATGACAAAATTCAAGGATTCCCTAATTGATGTGGAAAATATCACTTGTATGAAAATTGCACTTAGAATCTGGACAATAAAATGAAACTTCTGCAAGCAGACAAAGAAGAGCCACTTTCTATTGGAACTGTTGCAAATACAACAGACGAGGGTAGATCACTAGATGCAACCAAGTCTAGAGGTAGACAAACCATGGACACAATCATTATGGGAAACGATACAAAACAAAAAAAGACGAGAGTGCCACTCTGATATCAGCACCAATTCCTGAGATAAATGTAGATCATGAACTCTATCCAAAAGATATTTATTCATTGTACAGAGACGCGAGAATGGAGGTCTTGATAGAGAGTAAACGAGTATCCATAAGAACGTTATCTTACTTTATAGGGAATATGAGAGTAAATCCAAGGTTAAGGTTGTGCTATCCAAATGAAATTTAACTTCTCAGAACGAATGTGAAGATCTTGCACGACCTACTATCTTTGTCTATCAGGTGTACTATCACACTCGCGGAGCTATTGAAAATCAAAACCATATCTGTGGGGACAAATGAGAAAAAGTTTGGAGACGTTGGGAGTAAAAGTACATCCAATAGATGAACCTATGGAAGGATCCAAGAAAACAAACCATCTTGGAAAACCACAACCAAAACCAAGACCTGTATCAATAAACAAGGTAGGTGATTATTGTAAAGGTGAAGGTGGAAACACCACCTTACCTTTGGAATACAAGGGAGTAACCACCGTTGCAATACTTGCATTAGGAAGAGAATGGGGTCTAGGAGGGCCTCTTTATTTGGAAGTTTAAGGAATTCAAAGCTCCCATATTAAGAAAGCAATCAAAGGACAAACTTTTGAATTCAAATAGGCAAAATGGCTAGTTTATTTGAATTCAAATTTTCCACCCAAAATAAAATTTAAAATCTAGAGGAAAAAACCATATCATGTAACATATTTTTGGAAAGAGCTTGACATTTGTATTATAGATCTATAATCTCCGCTCAAATCAAAGATCGTCTGTAGGAGTTATGGAAGACCGAACATCATAAGTTGTTCATCCTTTGGGGGGAAAAAGTGCATCCTTTGACCACTCTTACACCTCTCTTACACACCCACCATTCTTGTACACATGGCGTACACCTATTCGTTAAAATGTTAATCACCTCCATAATCTCATGGAAAATAAAGAGGCCATGCTACACTCCATCCTCTTCCTAATGGAAAGTGGGGTGGAAATAGCGATCGCTACAAAATAAATCTAGGAGAAAGGGAAAAGACCATATCTTAAAAAACATGCATGAAATTACAATTAGCCGACGGGTATGTGGAGAGACCCTTGGGAATGTTGGAATAAGTAATAGTATCCTCATGCAAGATAGAATACAAACACACCTTTGCAATGGTAGATTTCAAAAAAAGCAATAATTTTGATGTTATTTTGAGAAGACCATTTTTGCATGACGTATCAACTTAAAATGATTCAAGACTAGGGCTATGACGATCTCTATTTGTGGCACAAACGAGTCACAACCAAAGTCAATACCAAGGACCATAGTTTTTGGGACGTCAATCAAAATCCATTGGAAGACTTTTCTATAACTAAGGACGATGGAACACAAATACCTGTTTGGCTAGTAAAGGATGCTCACATTTGGATGTGTGGAGCATTAGAATGCAGGAGCCTTAAGAAGGAGGACTGTATCCTAGAGCGTGCAGTAGAAGATGAGCACTACATCAAGGAACCATTCCAGGAGGATTTATTTGAACCCTTTGGATGGGATCAAATACTGACGACTCTCGACGTTTGTGTAAACAAGGTAACCAATACCACGTTTTGTGGCAAAGATGGTTATGATACAAGATCCTTTCTAATGCTCTCGATGGTCCAAGAAATTGAAGACATTTTGGAGACTACATAAACATAACTAGTACTATACGGTGACTGTAAACGGATAGTGGAAGAGGTTTCCATACGTGACCTTTCACATGATGATGCAGATAAATACCACAATTCAAGGAGCGAGGAATTAGAAACGATGTAGAAATTGAATTTTCAAGTAGTTCAAAACATGAAATTGCAAAAAAGGGAGAGAGCTAATTTTCTACGAGTTCCCTAACCTAAAATTGCGAAGAAAAGAGAGATATCAAAGGAAACAAACAAAGAAATAACATAACAAAATTGAGAAAAGCATGCCAAAATTGATAAACAAAATGCAATATCTTATGCTCGTGGGAGCGGATGATTGTGTCTAAGACAAAATAACGAGGAAGCTAGTAAAATCGATAACAAGGCAAAAAAAACAGAGAAACAAACAACAAAAAAAGAAAACCAAAAAATCACCAAAGATGTCAAAATGGAGCGCAAGAGTGAATACCATAAATAAAAAGAGGTTTGGACTATGAAAATGGAAAGTGAGGGAGAATCTGACTTAGAGAAGTTCAATGCACCCTCTCATTACAAAAAATACACCATTCAAGATTGACACATTGTGGTGGAACAACCTATTTAAGAGTTTAGATTTGGTACAACCAAGAGAAGAATCGAAGCTTTCTTACATCCCACTGAAGAGGAGGAACGGTTGTTGATAACTACTCTTATACAATATAGAGATGTATATGCATGGTTTTACAAATATCTAAAAGGGGTAGATCCTAACATTTGCAACACACGATACCTTTGAAGAGTGATGTAAAACTCATCGGCAACGTCTCTACACCTTCAGCGAGACTTTTGCAAAAAAATTTAAGGAAGAGATAGACAAACTGAGAGAAGCAGAGTTTGTTTATGAGATTGAACACATGAAGTGGGTGTCCTTAATTCTGGTGGTGCCTAAAAAGAATAGCAAATTGTGAGTGTGTGTAAATATCAAGCAAGTAAATGTTGCTACAATTCAAGACAACTATCCCTTACCCATCATAGATCATGTGATTGAAAGAGTCACTGGATAGGAGGCCTACAGCTTTCTGGATGGCTCTTCAGGATACAACTAGCTCACAATCAGGATGGAGGATCAACACAGAACTCCATTTACGACAAAATGGTACATATTTACATATCGAGTGATGCCATTTGGTCTAATCAATGCACCTGCCACATTCCAAAGGCTAATGAGTCATGCATTCAAGAATTATCTAAGACATTCTTTGAAATTTATATGGATGATCTGTGTGTACATTATCTTTGCTAAATGAACATGTAGATCACTTAAGGAAAGTCTTTGAGAAATGCAGAATATATATCATATTTTCTTAAACCCTAAAAGGTGTGTTTTCATGGTAAGACAGGGCAAGATTCTAGGACATATTGTGTCCAAAAAAAACATTTCTACAGATCTTGAAAAGATATAGGTGATTGTTTTCTCTTCTACGACCAACAAAAGTTAGGCTATTTCTACTCCAATCTTGAAAGCTCCCAATTGGAACAACGTCTTTTGTGTCCACATAGATCATTGACTTATGCTATCCGCTCTATCTTTGCTCAATCTAGGGAAAAAAAACATGGATTTTTTGATCTGTTACTCTTGTAGACAACTATACAGAGTGGAACACAATTACACCACCACGAAGAGAGAGGGCTTGGGGATACTCTACTCTATAAAACTGTTTAGAGACTACCTGCTCGCAAATTCATTTGTGTTCTTTGTGGACCATTAGGTATTGTTATACCTAGAAAACAAACCCTACAATAGTGGTTGAATTGTTCGATGGCTCCTAATATTACTTGAGTTTGATTTTGTAGTGGTGGTAAAAAAGGGAACCACACATCAAAAATTAGACCATTTGTCACGGATGTTACATGGGGAATCTCCTATAGGGGTTGAAAATTATTTTCCAGACTCTTACCTCTTCAACATCCAGATGGTACCAAGGTGAAGCGAACAGATCAAACCATTGCTCACCGTAGGTTCATTGCAAATAGAGAGACAACCAATAATCATTGAGAAATGATCTAATATTGATATTAGAACGGTCGTATAAACGAGGATGAGACGGCATACTCAGGCTATATGTTGAGCCACGGAAAAAAGAGTTTTATTTTCAATAAGCTCATGTGCAAATCACGGGCATACATAATGCCAAAACACAAACATATCAGAGACTAATGCTACGTGGGGTATATTGGCTAAACAAGCAAAAAAGTGTGCATGACCATGTTTACTCATGTAATCACTGCACAATAGAAAAACCAATCGAGCATGCTACATTTTTTAGGGTAGCCGTGACACCCAAATGGGCAAAGTACGTGCTAGAATACTTAGAGCAAGGACTTCTACCAGAGAATTTAAGTAGAGCCATAGTATGCTTGATATAACACAAATCCAAAAACTATGCTATAATTGAAAACCAACTTTATCAAAGAGGGATGGATGACAACTTACAAATTTGTTCTACAAAAAGTGATACCTGCGCATACTTGAGCAAGCTCATGTTGGTCTAGTAGGAGGACACTTTTCGGCAGACAAAACCATGAAAAGTATACTCCTAGTAGGGATTTGGTGGCCTATTTAATGATGCAAAAAATTATGTGAAACATTGTGATGCTTGCCAACTTATTAAAGTACCGATGCAATGAGATGACATGCCGCCAAGACCAATGATGGGAGTAGGCGCTTTTGCCAAGTGGAGATTAGCCGATCTCTCCACCAACCTATAAAATGCATGCCCAATACATTATAGTGGCAATGGACTATCTGACAAAGTAGATTGAAGCTAAGGCCACCCAAAGAAATGATGCTCACACCACATCACAATTCTTATACGAGAACATTTTCACGCGTTAGGGCCTTCCTATCAAAATTGTGAGTGATCAAGGCACCCATTTAGTCAATAAAATGAATAAATTCTTTCTACATGAATTCATGATCATTCATTCTAAATCAGCACCATATCATCCTAAAGCCAATGGACAGGCTGAGAGCACCAATAAACTTTTGTGCATAGTTCTAACAAAAATTGTTAGTAAATCTATAACGGATTGGGAACTCTAGCTACATTTAGTCATTTGGGCATATAGGGTATCATTTAAAACACCACAAAATACAACTCCTCTCAACTTAGTGTGTCCAATAAATGTTATACTGCTAGTGTAATTCTAAATTCTTACACTATGTGTAGCTCAAAGCTTGGACTAGACTGTACATGAGTTGTCTGACAAATTGAATCAATTGATACATTTAGATGAGACCAGACTTCAAGCAGCTGTAGATATGTATGCACACAAACTACAGTTGAAACAGCTCCATGATCAATATGTGAAAAACAAGGAATTTTAGCAGGGTGACTATGTATTAGTCTATACCCTTAAGCAAAATTTCAAAAAACTTAAAAAGTGGGGTAACAGCCCCTTTGTGATTAACAACATATCACCAAGTGGAGCTGTCCAACTGGCAACATTACAGGGAGAGGTAATGTGTAATTGGATAAATGGTTATAAATTGAAAAAGTATCACCAAACTCTCATAGTGGACATGCTAGAGAAGATAAATTTAGCTAAGGAGGGATAAAAGAAAGCTCAATGTGTCAAAGACCAAGCATAGAAGGAAGTAAAATTACGAATTTTAAAGAGGATAAATAAACAACCCCCATCACCTTCTATCGCCACAGTTCAAGTTGAACAAACTTGGCTCAGTGAAATGGATGTTCGGATCAACGTACGGCTAGCAGATGGCACAATGGAAAGAGCATTAGTGGATACCGGAGCACGTGTAAATGCTATGCAATACCAACAGACCTCAAACTATCAGACTTAATGATTGAGACAACCAAGATTGAACTCAAAGCAGCGAACAAGGAAACCATGGTTAGTTTGGGACAAGCCAATGTCTCAATTAACATCAATGGAAACCACTACCCACATAAGTTTCATATCATGGCTGATATAGATCTCAACGAGCATATCATCTTGGGAGTTTCATGGATGCGCACTTATAAAGTTGTTCTTGATTGGAAGGATGACACAATTTATTATTATCTCAATAATCATTATTATTTCTTTCCATTCACACAAACAAGCCACATATGGGATGCACAAAAGGATTTAAGTGACTTTGAAACAACAACAGAACTACTTCATTCAACAACCACACTATTTGTCAGTAAATGCTAAAGAAGGATAAAGAAAGTTTGGACGAAGAAATCAGTGATGGAATCAAGATCAAGACAAATTTAGATTCCAGAAACATTGCTTGCTAAACAATCTTTCAATTCAACACACATACAACACATACCACATTGATAGAACCCAAAAAGCTTCAAATCACCAACGAGAACATTTCAATGAATTGAAAGTTTACAAATGGATATCAAAAGACAACACTCATAAACCAAACCAGCCAAATAATGTCACATGGGTATGGAGACCAAAACCACGCAAGAAACAAACCATGTTGCATACTCCAAACCACAAACTCAAGATGATTCAAAAAGTTAGATATAATAAAACGGTGGCGAGCACACCCATTCAAACAAAACCAAACCGACCAACTATTTTGGAATGGGTGGCTCATCTTCAATTACTATTGTTCGAACGACGTACAAAGCAGGCAGCTTCAACAACAAAAACCACCAAAATGCTATATCAGAACCCACATCCTGCATAGCACATTGTTACCCAATGCATCTCTTCTTTAAACATCATAGGGCCAAGTTACATGATGTTTTTGTCCATGCACATCGCACAAACCTTCGTTAGGGACGACTCAGAATGGGAAGGGTGGAGTAACAATAGTAATTACAGTAGACAATGCAACACATTGTAAGATAATAGGTTGCAAGGTGATGAGAGACCATGCGTATAACGTATAAAGTGTGTTTGATGCTTTAAATTTTTGTTTTTTAACAGTTTTTAGTAGAATTCTACTCCTATTTAGCAAAGTATTGAGCCCTATCAACAAATTTTACATGCTGGATACATAGAGTAAAAACATGTACATACAAGGGTGAGGAATAATTTTGGCAAAACTTTTGGTCAAATAATATTAATTTTTAATAATTTTCCTTGCTTTTTAACCTAAAATGATCAAAAAGTAATAAACAGAACAAGGAAATTCGGAAACAAGTTTTGAAAGGAAATGCCAAACCTACAAAATAAAAGCTTTGAGCACGAGGAATATAGAGTGATTTGACGCAAATCAAATTTTGGGCTAACTTGGAACCGGCCAAATTGCAAAATCAAGGGCAAATGACGACCAAAAGTCCAAACAACGAGCCATCTGAGTTGTAGGTGGTATGGCATGGAAAATATGGTCAGCTAAGGTAAGTATGCAAATTGCATTCTCTTATAGGCAACATGGGAAAATTTGAGCTCGTTACAACTTGAGACCTTAAGAGAAAGACAAAGAGAGAGCTGTTGTGACCTAGATCTTTTTGCTACATTTTTGCCTGCTAGAGTCACCACAATGGGACTCCATACCACACAAAATTTCACAAGTATGAGAAATCTTGTATGGTCAAAAACTGTTCAAAACAAAAAATAGTATAAATCACATCCAAAGTGGGATTTTTACAAACTGCCAAAGGTCCTTTGGAGGGTCTAACCAAAGCCAAATCCAAAAACAAGTACATCACAGTCATCCTCTCACTATACAAAATCAAGCAAGACAACCACATTATGAAAAGTGGTTGGAACATGGATCGCAATCCATGACCCCCAAACTCCATTTACACAAAGAATTTGGGCAAAATGTTGCTGATAAAATCACCAGTGCACTCCTGCCATCACAGATCTAGAATATTATAGAAAACATGGATCACAATCCATGACCCCCAACATGGCGAAACTAGAATTTATCAAGACAAAAAGTTTTGAGATGCATTAGGGAATTTATCTTTCAAGTTTGGCCTAAAATGGACAATGCAATTAGCAAAAACCAAGCGAAATAGGGATTTTAGTTTGCAAATGGTCTATTTCACTCATGATTGAAAAAATTTGATCCAAATTCAATTGAAGGAGCAACAATAGCTTGGTCAAGTTGTCTCAAAGTAAACCTGCAAGTTTAGTCCACATTAGTGTTAGAACATGCATCGCAATCCATGAACCCCTGGAAAAATTTGGCCAAAAATCTAGTGCAGAAGGATTGCAGTGAATTAAAGTATCAAAATATGTCAATTTTGTGTTGTTTTCTCATCTTAAATGGCTTCATGGGTTAAGAAGAGTAAAGTCAATGGACAAAGTAGAAAGTCGGTAATTTTGAACAAGTCAAACACTCAAGTAGAGTTTAGTAACTTGTTTGATCAAAGAAATGCTAACAAATGTTAAGAATGAGCTCTAACTTGCCAGAGTGTCCAGAGTGTCCAAAAAAGCTTCAAAAGAGATACAACTCATTAGACAATTGAGATTGGGATACAAATTCAACACCAAGTCGTCAACAAAATGTCATACATATTGACCATAATCAGAAATCTAAAGTGTCATCCAAAAACACTTATGGAAAAGTCAAACCAAATCAGACCCTAAATTGGGAAACTGAGGAAACAAGACAAACACTTGTTCAAATTTCAAAGAACTTCACCACTGTGTCATGACAGACTAGAGGAACAAGTACCCAAAGTTTCATCTAAAAAGGGTGTCCAACATGGATCGCGATCCATGACCTCGTGAAGGGTGACCAAACAAAAACCACATCACCTTCTCCCCTACATCAAGTCTAGAATTTCAATTTATTTGGAATTCAAAGTCCTTCAAAAAATGCCAGAAATCTCTAAGTCTAAGAAAATTTCCAAAATGTGGCATAACATCCCAACCAATGATTTAAATCTAAAAAGAAGTGAACCATAGCATCCTTAACTGATGCTGAATCAGATGGTATCACCAGAATACCAAAATGCTAATGAACATGGATCGTGAGGCACACATGGTTTGTAGGAGCTTGCCATAGTGCATGTAGCTAGCCTAGATGCACTTGTGAAGTTTGGGTCAAATTGGGCTTGTTTTGATTAATTTATACTCATTTTTCAGCTTATGGTCAAAATTTACGTTTTTTGACTTTTCTCGACAACTTATTGGCCGACTTTGGGAACTAATTTTTGGAATGTTTGATCACAAAATGCCTCGCAGATTACCTAGGAAGTAGTGGGAAGCCCCACCTACCATGTCATAGAGATAGCATCAAATGAGAAAGCACATGTGTCTAATGAGGAGCTGGTACAAATCCCAACAAATAATTTCATTGGAAGGTTTCAAGCAGACGATGGCACTAAGGTAAAGACCACCGTATTTCCAAAGGAACTCTAGAATTTGCATCAACAGTAGGATATGATTGAAGGATCAAGGGGCCTTCAGATGGATACATTCTTCAAACTATAGCCATGGGGAAGAGACTTCTAGTTGGCCATGAGCTGATGCCCTCCATCCAATACAATGCTTTCATAGTCCCTTCTTGGATGGTCTGGGCTCTCACACCATGCACCTATTTACAAACCCCTGTCTCTTTTGAGGTATTTGATTTGATGATGACTGTCCAGATGTTTTCCCTGTTTCTTCAAGCCTTGCTAGCTTTAATTTCAGCTCGCGTATGCCCTTCACAACTTCTTCAAGCATAGATACATCATCCTTAGAAGCTACAATAGTAGGTTTTGGCTACTTCTCAGTAATAGTAGAAACTGGAGCACTATTATTCACCACCATCTTGTCTCTTCCGCGTTGTCTTTTTGCCAACAGGGAGACTGCATCTTATCATTCCACCTTGTCTTTAAACCTTGCTTTGTATCTTTGTCTTTCAAGGGAAGCTCTAAATTTTCTTTAATTTCTTTGCCCGCTACTTGTAGGAAAGTTTCTACCTTCTCCCTATCCAAGGAATCTTGTTCAGTTTGTGATAGTTGAGCATAGCGTCTCTCAAACTCTCTGAGAAGGTAGCAGAAATCCCTTCTTCAGGCTTTGCAACCCAATCTAAGAAAGTTCTATTGGTCACCCTCTTAGAGTACTCCATAAAATAGTCTTGTTTTGGAGAAAGCTTGAATTCCTCCCAATTTCTTTCATGAGCATTTTGAATTTCCCTAATAGGGTCTCTGATCTCTCGGAAACAAACTAGCTCAAAACTTCATACCATGTCTTCCTCACACACTCGGTTCAACTCCATTTCCTTCATATAATCTCGTAAATACTTTGTGATGTCCTTGCCATCAAACAAGTCAATTCTCTTCACAATGGACTACAGTGATTTTGTGGTTGAAATCTGGCTTTTTTTTGCTGCATATACATGGAAAATTCTTGAAACATCTACATGACTGCAGGATCAAAGTGCATCATGTGTCTTTGGATTCTCATCCATGGCTAACAAAGTGTGTAGATCAATTCACCAACTCCC
Source organism: Adiantum capillus-veneris (assembly GCF_014529385.1). Lineage (NCBI taxonomy): Eukaryota > Viridiplantae > Streptophyta > Polypodiopsida > Polypodiales > Pteridaceae > Adiantum > Adiantum capillus-veneris. Next base: position 1,943,472 of record NC_140956.1, read on the forward strand.
ACCCCAACAACTTTGCGTTGGGTTCACCAAAAATGTCAGAATGTGTGTGGTCTAGCTGGGAAGGTGCAAAACCTCTAGCTATGAGAGTTCGTGATGAGAGTCACAAACACTTTAAGATAAAGAGTTTATGGAAAATCACCAACTCTATTTACAAAGATGACTTGAAAGCTAAGAGAGTTCGTGAGATAGTCACAAACCCTCTTCCTTATTATGCTTGGAAATTGCTTGTTTTCTGAATTTAGCTGCATTGATGACTACTGTGAGTGCTTCTTATTTTGTTTTTGAGTATCCATGTTCAATTGTGTTGAAGCAAAGTAGATTGGATAGTCTAGCTCCCATCAAATTGGGTCAATGCTGCTTCCATCACCATTCGAGATGCATCAGCATGTACATGAAAAATCACCTCCTAACCTGATTGATGAAGGATTGGCTTCCTGTTGATGGCCTCCTTCAAGCACTAGAAACTTTCCTCACATTTTGGGGTGCACATGAACTTCAGTCCCTTTTGGGTTAGTTCATACAATGGAAGAGCCTTTGTTGCAAACATATGAATGAATTTGCGATGGACATTATGTAATCCCAAGATCTTCTTTGTTCCATACTTCTTGCAAAGTTTCTCTAGTCTCATAGATTTCTTCTAGCCCTTAGTTGTTTTCCTTTTCTTGGATACAGGGATTGCTCCCTTCAATGGTCAATGCCTGACTCCCATAGTCATGAATGGCTCTCGCACTTCTGAGATAGAGTCTTCCCAATAGTTATATGCTCCTTGCACATCCAACATTAGAAAATTTGTTTTAAACTTTTGCTTCCTTGCTCTCTGACTTGCAAATTTTCCACCAACATAGTGGCATGGACAACTTGCTAGTCAACCATCCTTATCTTTGATTGCCTTGGTTTCATTTCTTGAAAGCGGAGTTTCTGCCTAAAATGCTCTCCCAATATATTCACCACGGTCCCACCATCTAGTATACACCTAATCAAGGATCCCATTTCTACCTTATCTTATAATATACCTGGATAACTAGCACTTCATCATGTTTGATGGTAGAGAGGTCCATGGCCATTGTTTCAACTTATTGTTTTCTCTTCCTTCTGGTAAGTTTTGCAGCCTCTAGTAGGGTCCACCCACTTGATATCATCTAGCTCTATAGGTATCCTCTAAATGCACTCGTAGACCTTGCCATAAATCTCAACTTGCTCATTTCAAGATCCAATGTATAAATTGGAAGTCCTATCTTTAGAATTACTAGCCTTGTAGAGACATGCGTGAACTGGCTTCCTACAACTAGTGATTGATTGATCCCTTTGTGAGGATTCTGATGGCCTCTTAGCATTTTTGGTCCTTAGGTCTATGTTATCAAAACTAACCAAGTCCAATTTGACTTGTCGTACTTCCTCTTTTAGGCACTCTATCAAGGCCTTCGCTGATGAATCATCTTTATTACCAGCTTCTTCCTTGCCTGATATGCCTATAGGTATGTTCTTCTAAGCTAATCAAACTTGTAGGGTCAATCTTTGGATGGTTGTAAAATCACAGACATTGGTTTCACCAACATCTTCTTAGCTAAATCCTTTGTGATCTTGGATGCTAGAGCTCGTTGCTCTTGCTACTCATCAATCTCCCTATATTTTCCCTTAGCTTTCCATGTAGCCCGCTACTTTTCCCATCTCCGAGCCTCTTCACCTTGATTCATTTTGTGTACATGCTCATTTCATAGACCCTTGATCACTACTCCAGTGCTTTTGATAACAACTCTCACTAGATCTGGTTCAGCTAGTTTCTCTTTATATTCTTCTGGCTTCACATTGTCTGTAAGATCCTTGATTTTTGAGTCTCTTTTAAAAATAAGGAAAATAGATTCCAATATCTGTTTCATCATATTTTGGTCTAGAATTCTTTTTTGGTAGTGTTGTAAGGTTCTAAAGTGAAAAGCAAGGACATTTGGTCAATTTTGAAAGAACCCACTTTTTTAAAGCTTTTTTATGCTTTTCGTGTTTTTTTGCAAAAAGCAGGGCCGGATCCTTAATCTAAGAGTTCAAAGAAAGCTATGGTGCAATTTTGTAAAAGTCTGCTTCTTTTCATGCTATTTTTAGCTTTTCATGATTTTTAGTGCTTTTTGGTGAAAATAGAGCTTGCTCTCTTGATGCGTAGACGAGGAGAACCTGTGGTTGAATTTTCAAAAAATTTGTTCTTTTTTTGCTTTTTATGCTATTTCTAGCTTTTCGTGCTTTTTGTTGTTTTTGGAAAGCAACGTGCTTTTTAGGATGTCCTACAAATAAAAATATTATTTTTAGCCACCATCGGGTATAAAATGACCACCAGTGAAGAAACGAGACTAACAAAATTTTTACAAAAAGTATTTTTATAAAAAGTGACACCGTAAATACATCAAGGCAGTACAAAAAAGTCATAATAATGTCGGGGAACATGGTACAAGATAGTCTAGTCACCATCACGTTAGTTTTCAGGATAATGTCCAATTAGTCAATTTTTACTGTTAAAATTGAATGGTAAGTGGGAGAGTTGACTACAAAAAATTGTGCCTTGTGTTTAGTAAATTTCCCAAAAGTAAGAGCTATTTCAGGTCAGAGAAGGGCCTTGGAGCACACTCGAGCTACATAGAGATCTCTATCTTAAGTGCCGATAGTTGCATCTACTACCTCACAACAATACGTACGTATTATACGATATGGTGCAAGCTCTCCATCACAATATCCATAAGATCTTCTCTCTTGTTCATGGGAAGAAGAAGAAGAAGAACACTCGCTCTCTACTTGCCTACTATCTTCTCTTCTCTTTTCACTGTGTGCACGTTCTCCAAGACTTCATGGTGAAACCTCTACGTAGCACTCATCATCACTCTCTTATGGCAAATCAATAAGCCTTTTAACAGCCCGTAATCACTCCTAAAACACGGTATGAAGCTCCAAACTCCATAGCCATAATCTCTTTCTCTCTCTACTCCGTGTTTTGAGTAACTACCCTCTCGATGGTTAATTTTTTCGTATACGAGGGCATGTATGGACTTTCCGGGTATGTATCAATTTTCTTTATGTTTATTTCATCATGTTTAGCACGTTGATTTATGCAAAAGGTGTGTTTATGGTCACGTATGCACATGAAAAGCACTTTTGGTCTCACGCTGTGAAGGCGATAGGAACACTATTTTGATCATATCTCATTAACCACTATGAATCATGTGAAATCCTTTAATACAAAGATTAAACACATCATTTATAACATTTTCTCTTTGGGTGTCATATGAAAAATCTGCAAGATTGAAGAGTTATGGTCAAAACACAAGTTGCTACCCACGATTGTGGAAGCCGGTGTGGCTCTTGGATCTTTTTTGGGATATGGTTGTACTGCCAAAATGTTGTCAAATTTTTTGCAGCCATGTTATGTGCTAAAGAGATTTTATAGATTGGATGTGCATGAGTGCTAAGTGTGAAGAACCCTGTGTAGAAAGTTTCTTTAAAAGTATTCATAAAGTAAGAAGGCATAAACATCAAGGTGAGCAAAGAAGCCATGTAGACTGTGCTTATCTGGATGCTGCTGATTGAGATCATAAACTAATCCTTTGTTACCTTTGGGGTAGGACATCCACGATGTTTTTGATATCAGGGTTTTATGATACATGATTATGCAGGAATCATTCTACATATCTTTTTTAGCATTTGACAGGATAGATTTGGAAGACCTTCATACATGTTGATGGTTTCTTATAGAGTATTGAGCATATATTTTTCATGCAATCTCTGCTTGTCTTTGGGTCCTAGCAAGACTAGGTAGTTTAGCCAGTTGCAGGGCTACTTCTATATCTCTGCATGTTAGATCCATGCCATACTTTGGGCACTGGGAAAAATGTGACATCTTTTTCAATGGCTGTTGGTGCTCGCATAATGTGAATTCTATATTTTGGGTGCTTTTCTAGCCATGCCATTCTTCATTTAGGTTGTCTATCTTGCGGTTGACCTTCTAGCATCTCTTGCTCTATGGAATCCTTTCTACGGGTACCTTCATACTTGATTAACAGAAAGGGGATAGAGCGGGTATACCAGTCTTCATTAATAGTAGTGGGTCGGAGGAGCTATAGATTGATTGAACGAAGGAGACAAATCTCTCATTCCATGGACTTTTCCCACGGAATCACTCAAAGGATTTTGGGAGGTGCTTCCTCCTCGCATAGGTCCATCATAGGTGAAACCTCTTGGCTGTTGACTACCCATCATGAAGAAATATTTGTCTGACGAAGTGTCAGTATCACTACCCTCTTCAATAATCGGTGCTAGCGGATCTAGCCTTGCCTGAGTTACACTCTCTTCGGTGGACTAAAAGCTACCTTGGTCACCTGCCACCTTCTAGTCTCTAACAATGTATCTTCCTGATCTTAAATTCATCAAACTTATCAATGCAATTTATCACAAATTCAACCACTCACCTGGCAAAGGGTCAGTTTCTCCACAACTTCTTGCTTTGTTGCTGAATATACCTGTACACAAGCGTTTTAATTTCGGCAATCGAATCAAAGCATTTATCTGCTAGAGGTTATCTTAGTAATGATTGGTATAACTGGAGAGTTAATCTCAACCACTACTGTATTTTATATATTAATGATGTTCTGGATTAGGTTTGCTAATCTGAAACAGTACTATCCTCAGATGTTGGTCAATTTACACGAAATAGTCTGAATTCAGTCTTTGCTTCGTCAAATGGGCAAACAAGGTCCAAATTCACTTCTAAAAGAAGTTCTGGAACCCTTAAGCCAAATGGAATCTCACTGTCTATGCCAGGTCAAATTTTCCTTGCAGTAGGCCCTAATAGACATCCTACGCGTAGGATGTCTCCTGCTGTGTTTTGCCTGGATTTTTGCACTATTGTTTCCCCTTGTTGTGCTGAGCTTACAATTGCTTTTACTTTTTGGTTTGGACACCTATAGCTGGTCAATGAGTCAGAAATCTGTTCCGACAGCCTGTTGCTGATATTGATCAGTCTAATCAACTCCAAATTGGACCAAAATTGATTAGGAGGCTTGCCTTAGGCTATATAACACCTTACTATGCTCAAAGTCAAAGTCTGGCTTCATTTTCTTGCATTAGACATCCTACGCGTAGGATGTCTTTTTCATCAGAATGGCTTCAAACTCAAAGCCCAAGCTCCCCTTGAGTTGTTAATCATTTTGGTATACTCAGAATTCAATTTGGAGTCCCCAATCACTCAGAAGACATCCTACGCGTAGGATGTGTTTTTGGCCTGTTTGACCCCAGATTTGTCCTACAGCTTCCCTTTGATGTCAGTAACCCAATGGTATGCTTAGATTTTGGTTTGGATGTCAAAAGTCCCAAATTTCAGCTGTTCTTGCCTTTTTCAGTCAAAAGTGCTAAAGTCCGCTTTGAACCCAATTTTCTCACCCAAATGAGGTGAAATCCCTTTTAGTCACTCAATATATCATGCAAGACATGCTCATGCAGCCCTCTTATGGTTTTGGTCTCAAAATAATGTTTTGGCACTATTTGGGTAGGTTGTTTGGCAATTTCAGTCAATTTGGCCTTATCCTGTCAAGATATGGCCAAATTTCCACTTTCCAGTTGAAATTAGGGTAAACCCTACCTTCTAAACACACTGGTCAACTCAAAATCCCAAAATTCCTCCCAGATTAGCCTGTAGACATCCTACGCGAAGGATGTCTCCTGGCTTAAAATTAAAAATTTTTCTGACAGGAATGCTCCTGATGCTCTGTAGATCTATCAGAAACACTCAAACACTCACAATAACTTTTGGACTTCAATTAAGCTTTCAAACACACTTTTGCGTCTTTTACAAACTTGTAATGACTTTACCAAGCAAGTGTTCATGCATGAAATGCTCTAGATCCTGAATCATGATGTCCTACTTACTCTACTCCTACCTATCATGTGAAATGGTGATGATGGTGCTTTTGGTTGCTTTTTGGCCTCTCTAGGCTCTCAAGCTCTCTTCTCACCGCTTCTACCACTCCAACTCCTACTCTAGAACTCGACTACTACTTAAAACTACCTAAGTCGAAGGATCTAGGCCAGACACACGCTTCCTAGACTCCCTTTAAGACCTAGAGAGTCCTCCACCCTCTGATCCTACCTAAATGTAAAGCAAGACTCTTGGCAAGCTACTAGATATCGACGCGTAGCTCTCGTCGGGGGCAACACGCTGCACTCCTCCGCACTCGATTCCGACCACCGGAGCACACGTAGCGTCAAGATGAAGCTCACACACACTCTCTCTCTCGTACACAGTGCGCTCACTCACAGACTTCAAAACTTGTTTTTAAAAATGACAAAAGGTTTTTTCATTTAGGTCAAAAAGTGGTATATATACCTTACAATTTCTTGAACGCTAAAGTTCCAAAATCAACCATCTACTCAATCTAGCTATCAAAACTTGGATACAATCTGGAAACTTCTGTAAGTCCCAATAATTACAAGGTGAAAAATCAGGTTTTCCTCAATGAATGAATAATTACAAAAAATAATAGTCCGCCGAGTAGTTACTGTCGTGGGGTGTGTCCAGCTTCTAACATTCTTCTAAATGAATAATGTTTTTGTCTTATAAGACTAGAATCTCGATTTTCATTGTGCACAAAGTTGAGTAGTATGCATGCTTAGAATCATGTCTATGATGACAATGTCTCCCAAACACGAAGTAGAATTTATCACTTTACTTCGGAAAGTATGATATGGACTAAAGGGTAGACATGCTTGTGGTAGCTAAGTCTCGCACCAAATGGATTAGTCATCCAATCTAGAAAGATGTTGTAGGGTAAAAAGGGATCCTCTACCCACTAAGAAAAATGACTAAGTTTTTATCTTCCCTATCTCATAGTCAAGGACGACTATGATTTCAAGAGAGAGGTAATGTCATAAAATCTAATATCTAGCTAACTCAAATTATTTTCTCATATTGAACTGATCATTTAATGTGGAAAAATAAATGGGAACAAGACTTAGAATATAAACATGTACTTTTAGATCTAGCTCAACACGGGACCAAAGGGAGAGAAGGCAACGGGTCCAAAAAGGAGATGATCTATCAAAGAGCAATGACTCGATAATGGAGCTTAAAAGACCTTGGGGTTAGAATCATTAAAGACCTCCAAAGGCTAGTGCTAAAAGTACTTAGACCTAGGATTTTAGGCAAGCTTGGGCTGACCCTAAGGTGGGAACCCTGCCCAAGCTTGCGGTGCTTGTCGTGCTTGCTGACTAAGGTGCTTGAGGTGCTTGTAATGATTGATGATTAAGGTGCTTGATGTGCTTGTCATGCTTAATGATTAATGTGCTTAAGATACTTGGGGCCCAAGGTGCTTGAGGGGCTTGAAAGTCAGACAAGGGCTTACAAAAGACGGTCGAGCCTAGAGAGTAGAGGATGGCATTGTGTGCCTAAATCCTATTGGATGGCATTGAGAGGTCCAATGAGAATTTAGCTGAATTAAGTAATTGTTCCTCTCTCTCTAAGGGGAAAGAAGGAAACTTGTCCTTGTTAAACCCTAATGTAGACAGTGCACTACTCCCTAGGCTTAAGACTAAGGTCTCTGGGAGGAATGAAGGGTCACCATGAGGGAGGAGCCAAAGGGCATGGGAAACTTATAAAAGAAAGCCTTCTATTGTAATAACAACATCTCAATGAATGAACAAGTTTTAGCATGTCTCTCTCTCTTTCTCTCTCACATCGTGTCTCTCACGCTCTCTCTCTAACCGCTGACCGCCATCTCTCTATCTCTCCCCCTCTTACACATGGCGATCCCTGCTGGTGTCTCTTCTTGTAGAGATGGGAACGAGTTTAGATAACCGTGAAGGAGATGATGGGGTGGTTACTTCGGAGGTTCGAGAGCTTTCAATGGGCATGGCACGAGTTTTAAACTCCTTTCGCAGTTTTGTGCAGGCAAAAGAAACATTGAGACTTACCTTGCGCACTATCAAGCCTTGAACCCTCATCGAGAGTGAGTTTGAAGGCTCAATCACTAGGGCAACGACTTTTGATGCTTGCAATTCACATTAATCTAATATTACTATAACTTTTCATGGTGAGGATGGCATAACAATGCGTAAGGATCGCCATTTACTATGATGCCAAAAGATGGACATGGGAGTGAATTCTAGACACATTGGGAGTCATGGCATAGTGGTTACGATTACCTGCTGAAGGGTCTCAATGACAATGGGTTGTGCTCAATCTTGTCAAAGCTCTAGGACTGTTGCAGCCTTGGTCTTTTGCAAAGGCGAAACCAAACCTCTGTGCCCATTCATCATTGTCAGAGATTGGACCCTCTTTGTGCTGAAGCCAACCGAGAGCACAGTGCCAAGGTAATACGTTTCATGCGTATTGCAAGTGATTGAGCACAACATAGAAATAACCAAGATCTGTGAGAGGCACTGGATTCCGCTGGAAGCATAACCGTTCAGGTAACGGTATTTTGTGTGTGCAATTTACAATTAAATATTAACGCTAAAGTTTGTAAGAGGAATTTTGCAATTGCGAATACGCCATGCTTGAATCTGCACTACCTAAGTGATCATGCCCTTGTTTTCTCCTTTGGAGTTGGAGCCTCTAGCCTTGCAAGCCCCAAGCGGCTACAACTATTCTCTTATGCCCTCACGATGATGCGCTTCCCGAACTCATCCGTGATTGCGCTGCTGAATCTCGAACTGCATCAGGTTACAAGAGTTTAATTTTTTGAAAAATATCAAGCTTTACATAAAGTCTATTCACACATACAAACAAAAGCCTCCAAAATTGACTTACGCCCGCAAAAAATTTTGCTGTAAGGCTTGATTCTTGGAGATTTTAATGTGTATGTTATACATTGTGGATAAAAAATCAAGGCATGGCAAAGAAATGCAAGCCACCTTGTATTTTTTGCGGGGAAAGTAACCACAAATGGGAAAACTGTTGCAATAGGCTGTCAGCACAATGCAATCATGATGATCACATTGCTCATTGACAGTATTAGAGCAGTTTCACATTTTAGAGCATGACATTGCACAAAACAATTTGCATAAACCCAAGGCATGGGTAGCAAATTTTGTCAATGCAGCACAAAAAGCATATGCATGGTTTTGCAAGCATGGAGGAAACAGATGCAATACATATTTGCATTTGAATCTCATCAAAGAGTTGCAAGAGAACACTCAAAATTTGCATGAGTGCCTTAAGAAGAGGAGACTTCTTAAAAAAGTGTTGAGAGCATGGCATATTGTAGCAGATGAAGGGGTATTTGATGATGATGATGAACATGGGATTGGTGGGCAAATGATGAAGATTGGAGTAAAGAGAGAGGACCCTATGAGCCAAGAGAGCCAAGGAGAGTCCCCGAGTAGCACCATACTTACATCTTGCACCATCAACCAAAGCATCATGGGTCAAATTCCATATGTTTTTGATGGAGAGTTGCATAGTTTTGATGTTGTAAATGATGATGATGACATGGATTTGTTTATTGAGTATCATGAGGTGGATCAAGAAATTAATGATTGCAAGTCTAAAAATGAATGCTTTTCTGAAATTTGTGAAGAAACTGAAGAAAAATCAAGATGAAAATGATCTCTCATTTCTTGTTGATGAAGAAAATGATGTCATCGATGCTTTTGTGAATTCTCTACATTGGAAGAAGATTTTGGTGGCTGGCATGATGCTGAAATGGTGAATAACCAAAATGATGTTTCTGTTGATGAAATTTTCAAACATGAACAACAAAGTTTGGTGTGTGTGAAGCAACCTATATCACAAACTGATGCTATGCTAAATGATTGCTTGCTTGAGGCAATGTTTTGTGATGGGATATGTGTATTTATCCACAATTAGTGCCTATATAAAGCATGATGGGGCATGTATGCTTATCCATTCTAGGAAATGTGATGATGATTTGATTTTAATCAAACTAATGCATATTTTTGTGCATGAAGATTCAAAGATCTTATGCCTTTTTCTCATTGTAAGCGTAGAAGGAGATCATGTTTGGTGTCTTGAAGTCCAAATTTCATCAAGGAATGGAGTTTATCTTTGCACAAATAACATGGAGCTAATGTTGTTGAATTTCAATTTGCTTGTTGAAAGCATAACTTTACAAATTGAAGCCAAAGCTCACAATCTTTTTGAAGAAGCGTTTGTCAAAGCAAATGATTTTTTGTTGAAGAATTTTGATCCTTGTTTGCAAAACAATGAAGCTTATTTTGAAGTGATTGGCTCAAAGATGGAATCTACTCAATGGAATGGAGATTTTCTCATTACTTTATGGTTCTACAAGCTTGTTTTATATGAGCTCTCATGGATGTTGATGTACTTGATGGGTTCTGAGCCCTGGCATGTTGCCAATAAATGGTGCACTTGTATTCACACTTTTTGGGAGAAGGCATACTACACCTGGTTTGGTGATTGTAATGCAAATATAGCTTTACTAAGTGTATTTTTGCATCTTGGATTAAGTTCCAAGCACTTTGCTTTGCATTTTCTAAATGCTTGGAGGGAAAAAGGGCGGTGTTTCATGGTCTATTGCGGTGTATATGTGTACCTTGGAGTAGACTCCAGGCACTGCACTTTGCATCATGGTATTCTATGAGCATTGAGTTTTTGGAACAAGGGATTTGTGGGTATCGAGTCAAAAGTTTTTGTCTTCAAAAAACTCTTTACCACCGGACTATGCCAGGTGTTAAACCCTAATGTATACATTGCACTACTCCCTAGGCTTTAGACTAAGGTCTATGGGAGGAATGAAAGGTCACCACCATGAGGGAGGAGCTAAAGGGAATGGAAAACTTATAAAATAAAACCTTGTATTGTAATGACGACATCTCAATGAATGAACAAGTTTTAGCATGTCTCTCTCTCTTTCTCTCTCATGTTGTGCTGCGTTGCATTTATACGCTCGTATAACAAAAATTATACGTATAAAACGTCAATATACGCCGTATCTCTGAATAATTACCGAATAGCCGTATAAAACATTTTTCGATCAATATATTTTTTCGATCGAAAAAAAGTATATATATACAATCGTCGCCGTATTCGATCGAAAAGCATTGTGGACTTTCTTGGAGTTTGGAGAGCTTGGAGCTTCTGAGAGTTTGCCAGATAGAGACAACGACTTTGATTTACAGCGGTTTTCAGGTATATTTTTTAAATTTTCAATAAATATTAACTTTTTTTTTGTGTTGTGCCAGACTTGTGTGGTGTAGTAGTTTCGGCTCTCACAACAAAGTTGGCTTGCAGGTCGTAGACCACTTCGTGGTGTGTAGCCATATGGCTCACTCCAGAGGTGTATAGAATATAGTTTCCTTTCCCGTGGTGTGTAGTTATATAACTCACTCCAGGGAAGGCTTAGGGTAAATTTAGATTCTCACTCGTATGGTGTAGTAGTATATCTCTCACCATAGAGATGAGTTAGGATTAGAGGTTGACTCGTGGAGTGTAGTAGGCATGATGCTACACCTCTCACTTCAGAGTGGCCTATAAAATTTACAATCTTAAATTAAATCATTATTGATTATTCTACATAGAAGCACAAAAACTAACGTTCGTCATTTTAAGAGTGTAGAGATGCATACTTTATGCCCTCTTCATCTTAATACGACTTTCGTTATTTTTGTGCTTCTATTTCTGTAGTAACATCATTGTTCATCAGCAGATGACTTGGTGTTACTCTGAACGTAGATATATACAACAATTGATTTACATTTGAGATTGTTGAGCTATTTGCTGATGGTTGTGTTGTGCGTGCCACACACTCCATTAGAAATAGCTTATAAAATTTACAATTTTAGATTAAGTTTTTCTGTCATATGTGTTACATAGAAACATAAGCGTTACCACTCGTTATATTAAGAGTGAAGAGATGCATATTTTCATGCCCTCTTCATCTTAATGTGACATACTGGTTACTCGTGTGTTTCATATTCCAAAAGAACATCATTTTTCATCATTAAATGACTTGGTGTTGTTTTGGACGTAAACACATACGATAGGTAACTTACATCTGCAATTGTTAATTTATCCGCTGATAGTTGTGTTGTGAGTTCCATACACTTTATCAGGGATTAGATTGATAAAAACTATCAATCTATTTTACAACAGCATCCAGGACTTGTGCTGAGAATATCTCACACTAGCTGAGTTGTTCACATATACGATTTTCCAACCCTTTAGATGTAATTTCTTTCATCATCTCACACTTCTGCACATAGCAGGGTCCAGTTCTTGTGCTAAGAGCATCTCAGACTCCTGGCCTCTCTCTCTCTCTCTCTCTCTCTCTCTCTCTCTCTCTAAATTAATTTTCATGGTCGATTCGCACAATGTGGTTTGTAATCATAAGATTTTCTCTTTAATTTGCAATAATTTAGTATTGTTTAATAAATTTGAATCATCATTTAATATATATATAGGGTTAACACTCATTATATAATAACTATGTTACTATGGTGTACAATCATTTTGTAAGATTCTTAATTTATAATTTTGTCATACAGATATGGCAGACACGAAGCTAGCGAAACATCAACGAAAGTTCGTCTCCGAAGTGATTGTGAGACATTTCCATTACTCGTCAGAGGCAGAGATTAGGCGTTGTTTAAACCCTGTCGCTCCGGAGCATTTTTATCAGCTTTCAGAGACTCTAACCAAGTCTTTGTTTGAGCAGCTCCAGGCAGAGTTTGCACTAGCTATTTTTGACATAGCCCTCTTGACATCAGGTGCTTTAGTAAACATGGTCAAACAAACCATTGGACAGATCATGAAAACCTTTCAAGAACTGAAAAATCTTGCAATTACTTCCTTGCCAAACATAGCTGAGCGCATACATCTTGTGCAACAGCTTTACGCGGAGTTCAAGAGTAAGGAAAAGTTAGAAAGAGCAGCAAAGCGTGCAAGAGTGGAAGCCAGCTCTAGCTGCTGTTGAACCAGAAATCATTCTTAGAACAGAGCCTGCAACGTCATTCGTTGCTACATTAGACCTCTCTCAACTACCACCTATTTTACACCTTTTACCCGACACAGCCGTCTTCAATATCCAAGCTCCACAGCTAGGAGAGGGAAGATGGGCACATGTGAAGCGTGTGGGTGTCACACATCCCGCTTTTAAAGATCAAGTGTATGCTGCAAAAGTGTTCAAAGTACACTTACATGGGCCCACCATGGAGCAACAAGTCAAAGACGAAGCAACAATTTTGGATATTTCACATCGAGGTATTATCTACCCTCTTGCCATGGTGCGCGATGTGGAGCGACCAATGCTCATTTCACGATTTTGGAATGGCGTCCATGTGGAGCAATGAATCAAAGAATGCACTGCATACGGCAGCCAACCTGTCATCCGCGATTATGTACTCACTTCAGGAACAGTAGAGCTATTCCAGGAGAATATTTTGCAGATCATCAATGCTCTCCTCCAAACTCTAAAGTATATACATACGCATAACTACCTCCACAATGATCTACACTCTCGGAATATGATGCTGCATTTTGGCAAAAAAGGTGTTTATGCCGGCATTGTGGATTGGGGTTCATGCACCAAAACAAATACCACAGCCGGTTTTCCTCCTCTACGCAATATGCAGATAGAAACTAGAAAACAATATGAGAGAGATTATCCATGGGCAGCCCCTGAATGTATATCTAGTAATCCTCCCTCCTGGACCAAAGCTATGGATATTTATTCCATGTGTCATACATGTAAACGCATTTTGAAGTGCTTACTAGAGCCCCAAGAACAAAGCAAGAGACATTTTTTGAGTAATGTACTTGCTCATCTTGAAACCGGCAAGCGCCTAAACCCCAAAACCCGGCCTAACGCTTTTGACCTCTCCTTATGTCTAAATGGTGCCCATAGAGTGGGTTACAACATTGTAATGACATCTGGCTTACGACCAGCTGATGATTAATGAAAACACAAGTCTCTTGATTTCATCATTGTTTTACTTTTGGTGTCAGATTTAATTGTATGTTTAATTGAACAAAATATCTATGTTTGTCATTTGATATACTGTCCAATGTAAAATTAATTGAATGGGTATTTAAAAGTAATGACATGTTCACCTAATATGCAGATATGGAAGAAGAACTCAACCACGCTGAAGCTTAGGAAATTTTTAAAGAAGAACAAGTTAGATGTGGACAAGTAGATCTTTCTACTATTGCGAACATTGAAGAAGATGAATCTGAGCTGCAAGGCGAACCACTAACCCTTAAAGAGTGCAAAAAGCTTTTCCCTGATCACTTTGTACGCCATCAACTATTTCAAATAAGTGGAAATGCAAAAGATACAGCTCCGTTAAAGCTCTTTGATTTGCAACATAAAGGACTGGCACGTGTATTGCTGCAAAGGTTTATACGACAAGAGAGATGCCTACCAAACAACAACCAAGTAGCAATTTACTTTATCCAACAATGCTATGTTCGATATGTTTTGCTGAAGAGAGTGGATTGGTCAGATCGTCCAGGCACCGCTGGCGTTGGACGTGGACGCATTGCAAAAAAGGTGGCAGCACGCAATGCAAATAATCCAATGCCTCCTCGCAAGCGTCCTATTGTTTTACTTCCTGAAGAGTCAGAAACACTGACCGAATTAGCCAGCCAAGGACAAGACCTTGCCAGCCAAGGAGAAACACCGGACATGCTTCGTGGCCGTATTCTTGATCTTGAAATAGAGTTAAGTGATGCACAAGCAAATCTTCAACGATATGAATCATTGTATGGACCTTTGCTAGATGATACTACCACTTCACATAAAGATGGTGCTCAACCATCCCCTGAGCTAGGAATTACAGATTTTACCATAGACCAGCTTATAGAAAATCTATCAAACTCATAAGTCACTCACAAGATTTTTGTAATCTCAGAATTATATCAAACTCTTTTCGATTGAGTAATTTCCCAGAACCTTGTTGTAATTTCAAACCTACATCGACTTTATGTAATTGTTATTCGACAAGATATTATCGGCAATTTATATTTGTGTGTGTAAATATGTGCGTATGAGAGAGAGAAAGAGAGGTTTTGATGTGAACGACAACGAGATACCACTTTCTTTTATCAATATGCAAAAACTTGTTAAGTATTACAATGGTACTCTCACAAATCATCTCCATCTTCAAAAACTGCAACCATATCATCTACTTCGTCCATATCTGAGCATTCTGAAAATATCTCCCATTCCATATCATCTTCATTATCAACTTTTGCAGAAATAGCTTCATGCGTTTGGAAGACTCCATATTGCTTTTGAGCGGCTCTAGTTGCAATGTTTTGAGGCTTATAAATAAGTCTCATATTGCAAAAAACATACACCAAATCAGCAGCCCCGTTTAGTATGAAGTCTGTTTCGCTTTTTCGTGTGCACAAAGTCAAATGCTGACCAATTTCGTTCACAACTTCCACTTGATACAGCTACTGATAAAACTCTAACTGCAATGTGTTTCCACTCCACTTTCTCTCCACCATACTCCTTCCACCATAAAGGTGCACTTGTTTTGCCAATGGCATCTATATGCCACGGATCCTGAAACATACCAGTTCTGTTGGCATAATCTACTCGTTGATGAAAAGATGTTTTTTCATCTTCGTGCCCTAAGAGTTGGGAGCACACTGTTTTGAAGTCAGACATAACTTCTTTGTTGGCAGATTGCTGATGCATTTGAAACTTAGGATCCAATACAAAAGCCGCACCATGCAATGGCGTATGCAACTGCACCCAACGCTTGTTAACAATTGTAATCATGGTAGCTTTATCCTTTGCACCAAAACTGACATTTTCTCTTAGCTTGCGTATAGCCTCTGACATATACCAATAGACCCGACCAAAAATAAAAGAATCTGTGTCAACTGCTCTCAAAAGATCTACAAATGGCTTAGACACAGTTACTATTCTTTCTACATTACGCCAAAAGACTGGCGAGTTTACTATTTGTGCACATCGACCAGCTGCTTCCTGATAACTTGGATACTTGCTGAGCCATCCATCCCATCTTCTGTCTACTAAGGTTTCTATCAATGCAGGCTTCAACTCTTGCACAGCAGCAAGAACATAGTATGCCGTACCAAACCTTGTTGTGCAAAATATTTGCAGAGCTTTATTTGGCGACTTGGTTCGAAAAAGAGCATACGAAAATTGATGCTCTCTAATGAATTTCACCACATGATTTGCATCCAATAAAGTTTGCTTCACACATGCCATTTTACCAATATCTTTTAAAAGAAAATTTAAAGTGTGAGCTGCACATGGTACCCAAGAAATCTCCAGATACTTGACTTGAATAGCTCTTCCTGCTCCTTTGTAGTTGGCCGCATTATCTGTGACAATAGCAATCACATTCTTTGGTCCACCTGCCTTTGCAATTGCACGCTTATACACCCCTGCTAGGTAGGTGATAGTCTTCTCTTTCAATGAGCTGTCAATTGCTTCCACGAACATAGCCCCTCTAGGGTTAATAAGCATTACATTGATTAAAGGTTTTTTCTGACAGTTAGTCCATCCATCCAATGCTATGGTGCATCCATATGCTGGAACAAACTCTAGGAATGTGCGTTTGAGAATGGCTTCAGTACTGTCTTTGACTTTATCAAGATATTCGGTTCTCATCTTGTTATAGTCAGGAAGCACAAATCCTTTTTTGGTTGTACTCATCAAAGCATCTTGAAATATTGTATTGCGCATAACATTGAACAATATGCCACACGCAACAAATGCTTGTGTCCATTTTAAATGCAACTCAAGCAACCATTGTTTACCTAATGCTTCAAGCATTGTCTGTCCATTGGATGACGCTCTACCGGATTTTCTTGTGCTAGGAACTCCTCCTGATGTAGAAGCATGTCCATGAAGAGGGTTCAATTGAGAACTTTGATCATTTACTTGAGTGGTACACACCTCTTCTATTGCCTCATTGCATACAGATGGTTCAATATTCGCATATATCTTTAGAAACATCACCTTTATGTTTAGCTGCAAGAATCAACTTTACTTTGCGAGAATACATGGAAAATTTTTCATGAATATCTTTTGGTGGTGCCCCGCACTTTTTAACATTGCCAGGGACTTTAAACAAATGCTCTTTAATTCTGGTTGCATTACCACTGAACTCGTGGCCACAAGATTTACATTTAAGTCGAGATGTATTTCTCCCAGCTTTCAACTCATGCACATAACTCCACTCTTGTCCTTTCACCATGATGCACAAAAAATAGTTTGCTAGTAAAAACAAAGTCAATGATCATTCTCATAATCAAAATCAATTAAAACATTAAATTAATTTAACTAACAATGATTGAACGAAATTAAAATAATTAAAAACAATGATTGAACAAAAATACAATAATAAAAAACAATACCATTGGATTACATATAAATTGCATCGATTTATCTAAAGTGCAAGCTTGTATCTTTAACACATTACGATAATCAATAATTACAATTAAATCAAGTATTAAAATGATTATCATTATAAACTACTATACATACAAGAGCTATAAGTGACATTTTTAAATGTCAAAACGATAATCACTTACAATACTTGATAATTATCGTATCTATGTAAAGTGCGAACAAAAAGTTCTTACACTTTACCATAGATTTTTAAGCGATTATCTATCTACAATGCGAGCATATGTATGCTCTCACACAGTACGGTAGATTTTGCAGTCCAAATAAAGATAAGAGAATATCATTATTTTTGGACATGTTTTTCCTAAATTTTTACTCTAGTGAGAGCATAGCAGTGTGAATAGCTCTACACAAAACGTAAAAATATAATTTTGTTTCATTATATTCATTTTGAAGTGAGAGAAAATCTCTACACATCAAAATCGAACTTTAAATTACATAAAATTAATTTTTATGTAATTATATTTTTAAACTAATTATCTCATGTGAGAGTACACTCTACACACAACGATAATATCTTACTTTTTTTTTATTAGTCACTTTCACGTGTCAATTAATTGAACACATTGACAAGTGATTCTTATAATTACAGTTTGTATCAGGTGAGAGATTAAACTCTTCACAAAATACAAACTTTCAACTATTTACTAAGTTTTTCAAAACAAATTCATATATTTGAATCACAAAACTTAAAATTCTATTGAATTTTAATTTTTATTGCATTCAAATTGTTTTATTTTTTTACAAATTACATTTTTTGATCGTTTGGTGAGAGTACTCACATGGAAAACACTGACTTTGAAAGCTGGTATGAGGCCTTTCGCGTGTTGCTATATATACTAACATATTCGATCGTTATAATTTTTGATCGAAAATACTTTCGTTCGAAAATAATTTCGATCGAAAAGTTTTTCGATCAAAAAATCAAGAAGTTATACGATTGGCCGTTTCTGCTGATGTGGCACCGTATAATACGGCCATATAATTTAGATAAACGAATAATACGCCCATTATTCGCGTATTATACGTCTCCTGAATAACGAATAATGCAAATTAGATATTGTGTCTCTCACGCTCTCTTTCTAACTGCTAACCGCCATCTCTCTATCTCTCCCCCTCTTACACATGAGGATTTAGACTAAGGTCTATGGGAGTAGTGCACTGTATACATTAGGGTTTAATAGTCCTAATGCTACCCTTGTTCCTTGATATGCACAAAGCATGTGATTGGCCAGGCTTGAGGAGGTCCAATCATTTTCAAGCTTGAGCTAGAAGAGCGGGCTGATCCAAGCAAGGAGGGGGTGTGCTTGACCATATACCCTCTCTCACGCACTCACACACTACTCTCTTTCTCATTGTGTGAAGCAAGAAATTCGGCTCCTTCTCCAAGCTTGTTGAGGAGTTGAGGGCCTACATCAACACCTCTTGGCTATGGAATGAAAATCCAACCAAGAGCCATGCTCCAAATCAAAAGATTGCCATCTTCTTCATCTTCATTACTATGCTATTATGCTATGCCAAGCAAAAAATAGTAATACAAGTGAGGAGAGTATTTCGTTCTTGTGTGCTACTTCTTCTTCCTCTTCCCTTCTTTCACTCCCTGCTAAGTATCTCCACCTTTGAAGGTGTTTGGGGTCTTGGGATTGAGGTTGAGGTTATGTGAAGAGTGTGTGCGTGTGTTGTGTGGTGTGCATGTGGAAAGGAGAGAAGGAGAGAGTACACAATGTGTGGGTGGAGAAAGACTCTAGTATGAGCTGCCCCTTATTTTTTGTATATGTACACAAGAATAAGGTATCAGTGGCGGGTGCCCATAGCCTAGGCGATTGGACAAGGCAGTGACGCTTGTACCCCAACAACCTCCCACTTAAAGGTGAATGTGCTGATAAGTGGGTCCTACTAGCTAAACTACTAGTATATACAATACAATTCAATATTGAGAGATTCTCTCAACCTACACCCACTGGTCGCTGAGACAATTTACATGCAATGCTATTGGCTCTTGTGATAGGTGAGTATGCATACCCATGCTAGAATATGCATGTAAATCTTGCAAACTACTATGTATAGTCTGCAATACTCCATTATGCATCATGCTATTGGCTCTTGTGATAGGTGAGTATACATACCCATGCTAGAATATGCATGTAAATCTTGCAAAGTACTATGTATAGTCTGCAATACTCCATTATGCATCATGCTAGTGTCAATCATCGCACGACTAACAATACCTTCTACAAATGCTCCCACTGTAGCTACTAGGTTGGGCCTTGACACTAACATGTCGTACATGAGACGCCTAAACGTTGATGAAATCCACACAAACATGGTTGTACTCGCCTCCATTGTTCTATGTGCATACTCTGCATCATCGGGACTTGCTATCACAATTGGATGTGTCGATTCTGACCAATGGAGGACCACCTCCCCCTCATCCATAGGAACTCGATGTGTGTGTCTTGATATCACCTCATCAGCCTCTAGTATGAGCAGATAAAAAAACTCCATATCTGTCATCTCTTCTTGTGCATCTAGGGAGAAAACTTGCTCATTAGGAAGAGAATGGAGTCTAGGAGGGCCTCTTTATTTGGCACTTTAAGGGAGTCAAACCTTTAGTATTAAGAAAGCAATCAAAGGATAGGTTTTGAATTCAAAGAGGTAAAATGGATAGTTTATTTGAATTCAAAATTTTCCCCTAAAATGAAATTTAAAATCTAATAGGCAAAAGTATATTATGTAGCATATCTATTGAAAGAGCTTTCCATGCAGATTTCAGATCTATAATCTTCACTCAAATAGAAGATCATACGTAGGAGTTATGGAAGTCCAAATGTCATAAAGTTTTCCACCCCCTTTTTTGGGGGAAAAGTGCATTCTTTGACCACTCTTACACCTCTCTTACACACCCACCATTTTTTCACACATGGCACGTATCCATTCGTCAAAATGTTAAACAAATACATAATCTCGTGGAAAATAAAGAGGCCCTCCTAGACCCCATCCTCTTCCTAATGTCTATCTCTACTTACACAAACTATGACAACAGTTACTGTGTCTCACTAGAGCATTGTCGCTCTATCTTTCTCTCTACAGAGTCCATTGGCATGTCTTGCACAACTAAATGCTATGTCTTGTGATCATGGTGGATCTCACCTGCAAAGGAGACATGCCTCATGTCTTTCTCAAAGCATGCCAGCAAAAAATTTGACACTATGTCGTCTCGTACCTCAGACACATGCATAGAATATACCAAGCCACTACGGGCTCCTCTCGCAATCACTAATGAATGGCAATGCATCTGGAAAGACTCCTCTCTCAAAGTGTTTGACAACCAAAAATTTCTAGCTGTCTCACTGAGATCAACCTTTGTCTCAGCAGAGGAACAGAGCACGCATGTCATAGCGTGTATGATGCACCAATGGGCAATGACAAAAACACATCTCCTGTACCCTCTATGCCAAACATTGAACCATCGTCCAAGTGTACACACAAAATCTCCCACTAGAGATGGTGCTAAATGAGTCACTATGTGGTGTGACATGAAAAACTGCATCCTCATCTAGCAACCAACATGGAGAAATGTCACCACTCAAAGATTTTTAATCATGAGGAACACTAGAGGGAAACGTGATATCAAAATCACTAGCATATGAAGCCTCCACTCTAGCATATGTCAAAACCTCATCTGCACCACGCATAGATCCCCATTGATGTCTCATACATCTAAAACAATGACACCTAATTTGCCTTGTGTGACCACAATGGCAACAATGCATGTATTGGAAAGAACGAGACCGTCGTTTCTCATGAATCATCATTGTTGACTCATTTCCACAGATGATGTCAAATCAATGAAGAAATTGCATATGCCTCAAAGTGGGAGATCACTCGACCACTACACTAATCAAGAATGAAAAACTACGTCTATCGAAGGATACTCGCATATGCAAAACCATAGCTCAATCAAGATCTTGAGCGTACAAAAAGTATCAAGTGATAATGCAGACTCAAACTGGGATTAAAAACTCTCAACCAAGCATAAAGCACATAACCATATACACAAGCAGTGAGCAGACACCATGCTCAAAACGAATCCCAAAGATTTTGCTGCAAAATTACAGTTGTAGGCACGTCAAACCAATGACTACCTGTAAAGTGTATGCAGGAGGCACACGATCGTAATTGTCATCGATGTGAGACTTTGTATATGAGAAATCTACCTATAGCCACTATGAGCATACCATAAACACACTCCTGTGAGAGTGATACAAGAACACTAAACCCGTGTCCAAGCATCAAGTGAGAGTAAACACTCGATCACTGTCAAAGTGGAAATATATCGACCACTGTACAAGATGGCATAACATTACAAACTTTTATGGCAAGAAGACACGTAAAAACAAATAGATTTTCCTTTGCAAAATGAGCCAATACTCAATGGAAACCATAGGCCAAAAAAGCCAGAGTGGGAGTAAACTTGACCATTGAATTCTTTGAAAGAGGACTCTAAACCATAAACCTTAACACTACTCAATTCCAATGAGTAGAAATGCCAAAATGGCTCCAAAATTTTGCATATAATGGCTATCCACAGTCAACGTACATCAATGGAGTGACCACACATAAACACGCACCAATAGCATTGCAATCCAGAAACTGATCAATGTGAACACAATGCTCACAAAAATGCATGTACAATGGGCATCAACCATGTGCCATCACCATATGCAAATTCATCCGCAAAGACCATGAATCCAAGCACAAAATCACTGCCAAAGTATCATGTGAAAAAATCTAAAAGAAGCTCCACGTGTGTGCTCCAAAAACCTTGTCTCTCAAAGAGACCACTTCGACGGTGTGTAAACGCCTCCGTACCTTGTTGCCCAAATTTACCAAAACCCCTCAAATCACAAGCTCTACATAAGCTGAAATTGCATCTTCAACTCAAAATTTATACACCCAACTTTGAGCACATGTCATGCTTCCAAAAGTGCATCAAGCTCGCACACTTTGCAAAAACAGAAAACCTACAATTTTTGAATATAGTCAGTCTGAGTTTATATCAGCAAAATGGTGAGCAATTTACCAAACAATTCTTCTACAAAGTTGTGGACCACATCAAAACAATGGGCATGCGAGGCAGAATATTCAAATCTATCTTCTACAAGGAGAAAAATGAATCTACAAATAGTGTTGTTGCGCACACAATTTTTAGGGCAACACCTTCACTTACACACAGTCTTTCACACTATCTTATGAGATTTCACAGAGTATACATCACTCTCACATGAGCTCATAAGCTCCCATTGCATTCTCACAAAGCTTTTGAGATTTCTTGATCTCTCCACCACTGAGAGCGAGCAAGCTATCGCATCCAAGATCTCAAAGCCGTCGTGCTCTCAATGGTCACCATGCGCCGCAACAGGCATATAACCTGCAAAATTTAGTAAGCCCAGCTCGAGCTTCTGGATCACCTTTTTCCTCTTTACTTTGGCCAAATAGACCATGTCTTCATAGCTATCCACACCAAAATCTACCTTTTCTCTAGTATTTGGATGTAGGCAATCAATGAACTTTGACAATTTTAAGTAATGGTTATCGCTAAACCCCATAGCAACCTCTAACTGCCTCCAACAAGCTTCAAACTTCTCCAAAAAAAACTAAAAACTCTTTGGTTACATCTTGTCACAACACCTTTAGCTTTGCACCCGCTTCTATGGGAGAAACCACCCAAGAAATTGAGCCTTCCACTATTGCCATGAGCTTTGATCTCCACTCTTCAAACTACTAAGCCAAACCTTTGTATATTTTGACATCAGTAGCGGCATTGTCTAGAGCTTATATGCATCCATCACCATGTGCATCGACAACATCCATAGCTCAAAATCTGCTACCCAATCTTTTGGGTCTTCAACACCTATGAAAATGGGGCCAATGCTTGGATCCACCATCTCTCCCAACAAAAAATTTCATTGCACATCAACTAAGAATTTACTGCACACATTCATGTTAAGAATTGCAGACCATGTGTAGATTGGGTTGCACTTACACTCCGAGGAGTCACTATGTAAAAAATTTACATATCGCGTATATTCAAGGACTATTTTTAAAACTCCTTATCTATAACTTTTTATATATAAAATACACCCTTTTCCTAATCAATTTGTAGTTTGTTTTTCCAACTATATTCTACACTACCCCTCTATATGTGAAAATGTGAGAAAAATAATAATTTAATAACCCCTTCCACTCCACTCTCGTGATAGTCGCATAATTATTAAGTGAAACCCCTGAGCACTTAAATGCTCATTTTTTAATGATTATACATATAAAATGCTATTATATTTCATAATTTCAAATACTGTTAGAATACCCGTATTTTTCTTTTTTGTTCAGAAGATTTTTTAATCAAAGTTTTGTAAAAAAAAACTTTGATCAAAGAAAATACTTATAGAATGAACCGATCTTGATTAAAATTGGGGATTCTCTTGCATTGTCAGATCTTGAGATACTACCAATAGGAGAGATCACTTTGCTACAATGCAACCATTTACATGTAGAGCACTATTGAGGTACAATTTTCAACCTGATTATACATACTATCTTGTTTTGCTGTGATGTGCCAGACTCGTGTGTAGAGTAGCAATCTCTGTCTCACCATAGAGTTGGTCGCAGGCTATAGGACACTTCGTGGTGTGAAACCATACAACTCACTCCAAAAGTGAGTAGAATTAACTCTCTCTTCTTGTGTTGTGCAACCACATGGCTCACTTCAAGGAAGGGTTTTAGGACATACTTAGATTCTCACTCGTGCAATATAATATTTTATCTCTCACCATAGAGCTGAGTTAGAATTTAGTGGTTGACTCATAGAGTATAGTAGGCATGATGCTACACCTCTCACTTTAGAGTGACCTATAGCTAGGATTCTCAATTTTAGATCAGGACACGTCATCATTTGTACTACATAGAAATGAAAGAGTTTTGCTCGTCAAACAGAAAGTGGAGAGTTTCATACTTCATGCCCTCTTCATTTTTGTGTGATGCACCAGTTACCCTTGTGCTTGCAACTCCACACACACCATTGTTCATCACTAGATGACTTGGTGATGTCCTAGATGTAGATACATATGATGCATAGTCTGTATTTGAGATTGTTAAGTTGTCCATTGATGGTTGTGTTGTGAGTTCAACACACTTTATCAGGGATTAGATTAGGTCACAGTATTGTTATTAACACATAGAAATAGAGGGTTACACTCGTCAACCTAAGAGTGGATAGATACATACATATGTCCTCTTCATCTTAGCATGACATGCATTAACCTTGTACTTTCTAATCTATAGATGCACCATTGTTTATCACTAGAGGACTTGGTGTTGTCTTGGATGTAGATACATAAAATATTTGGTCTAAATCTAAGATTATTAAGATGTTCACTGATGGTTGTGTTGTGAGTTCCACACACTTCATCAAGGACTAGATTAATTAAACTATCAATCAACACTACAAGACTCTCCAAGGCCTGTGCTAAGTGTACCTCGCACAAGCTGGGTTGTTCACATGTACGCTCCTTTGACTTATTATGTGTATTATCTAACACTCTACATTCCACCTTGCACACATAGCAGGGTCCAATTCTTGTGATGAGCATACCTCACACTCTTGGCATGTTCACACCTCTCTCTCTCTCTCTCTCTCTCTCTCTCTCTCTCTCTCTCTCTCTCTCTCTCTCTCTCTCTCTTTCTTTGTATCTCTCTTTGTGTGCATTTTTTTTCCTTCAAATTTTAATCATTTATTGTCTAGTGTATGATTTGCAATCATAACATAGTAGTTTTGGCTACAAATTATGTCAATGTATGGTTCACAATCATGATATGATTCCGCTAGTTTGCATTTACATCATAATGTTTATGCTTTAAAATTATGTTTTACAGATATGGTGGACACCAAGCTGCCAAAACATTAGCCAAGATTATGTTTTACAGATATGGTGGACACCAAGCTGCCAAAACATTAGCAAAATTTTGTCTTTGAGGTTGTAGTATGCCACTTTTGTCACATGTTGAAGGCCAAGCTTTGTCATTGCCTAAACCCTTCAGCTTCGGAGAATTATTACCAGTTTATAGAGACTTAAATGAAGTCTGTATTTGGGCCAAAGAATGTATTGGTGGTACCAAAAAGTGGTGTCTTCAATAGTCCTTTGGTAGCACTTTACAAGCGTCATCTTCATGTGTTACATGTAAAACAAACTAGCATGCTATATATCAATGGATATATTATTTCATGTAGAAACATAAACTATAAATCCAACAAGTTTTTATTTGTTTTGCAAAACAATTACCAATCCCCACTTTTTGTAAAGGGTACCGCCAAAAAGTGCAAAAGTGGTACCACCAATACATGCTCTTACCCATTTGAGCATATCCAGCTTGTATTTGTGTTCATTACCTTTGAAATGTCTCTAATGACATCAAATTCTTTATTGAACATGGTCAAACAGTCTATTCGAAGATCGCAAGGACTTTTCAATAGCTAAAAGATCTTGAAATTACTACTTTTCCAGGCATAGCTACTCGCATACAACTTGTGCAAGAGTTGTATACTAAGTTCAAGAGCAAGGAGAAGCTAGGAAGATTAGTAGATTTTATGAGAGTGGAAGGCAGCTCTTCTAGTGTTGCCAAAGATGAAGGAGCCAACATTAGAGTGGAGTCTGTTGCTCGTGCCGCTATTGCTTTAGACCAGTCACAACTCCCCCTTGTATTACATCTTTTTCCAGGTAGTGAAATCTTCAACATGTAGGCTCCACAGTTGGGAGAAGGAAGATGGACACACGTGAAGCAAGTAGGTGTCACACATCCCGCATTTAAAGATCCAATATATGCTGCAAAAATCTTCAAAGTCCACTGCATGGACCCATAGTGGATGACCCAGCTAAAGATGGATCTACAGTTCTGGACATTGCTCATCGCGGAATTATTTATCCACTTGCCATGGTTTGTCACGTGGAGCGTCCAATGCTCATTTCACGTTTTTGGAATAACGTTCATATAGATCAGTGGATAAAAGAGTGCAATGAAGATGGGAGCCAAACGGCCATTCTGGATTATGTAACCATTAAAGGAACAATATAGTTATTTCAAAGTAACATTTTGCAAAGAATTAATTCTCTTCTTCAAACCTTGAAATATCTTCATGCACATGAGTACCTCCACAATGACTTGCACTCCCTCAACATGATGCTCCATTTTGGGCAGAAGGGCATAATCTATGCAAGCATTGTGGATTGGGGGTCATGCACAAAGACCAAAACAACGGCCCACTTTCCTCCTCTCGAAGACTTACAAATAGAGACTAGAAAGCAAAAAGACAGAGTTTTTATGTGGGCCACCCCAAAATGTATATCTACTAATCCCCCCCCCCCCCCCAAGACTAAATCCATGGATGTTTTCTCCGTGCGCCATAATTGTGAACAACTCTTGAAGTGTGTGTCTGTGCCCCAAGAGCAAAACAAAAGGGATTTTTGAGCAATGTACTTACATAGCTTCAGAGTGGCAAGAAGAATAATCCATCAACCTGACCTAGCGCTTTTGATCTTCCTCTCTGTCTAAGTGGTGCCCATAGAGTGGGTTATGACATTGTAATGACTTATGGTCTACGACAAATTGATGACTAAAGTGATGATTTTATTTTTGTCTTGTCTCTAGTGGAAAATGCAGATATTCAATCTCTTTCTTGCAACATGATTAACTTATCATGTCTCTTTCTTGCAACTATATAAGTGGTATTCAATAAGCGGTTTTAGCATGATGACTTATTAACTTCACATCCAACATTTCTAATCTTGTATGTTGGCATGATTTGCAGGTATGGAAGAAGAACTTATGTTGCAGCCGAGGTGATCTATAAAGAAGAGAGAGAGAGCGGTATGGTAAGGAGAAAGACCTCGCAGTTATTTCAAGCATCGAAGAGGATGAGTCTTGGTTACAAGGCAAACCACTCAGTCTCAAAGAGTGAAAGAAGCTATGCCCAAACCACTTCGTGCGTCAGCAACTATTTTGAATTAGTAGCCATGCAAAGTATTTATCTCGAGTAAAGTTATCAAATTTGCAGCACAAAGGGCTAGCACTAGTACTGCTAGAAAGATTGATACGAAGAGAGAGGATCATTCCAAACAATAACCAAATGCCAATTTAATTCATACATTAGTGTTATGTTTATGACATCCTACGGAGGGGGGTAGATTGGTCAAACTGGCCAAAGAATGTTGGCGTTGTCCATGGTCGCATTGCATAAAAAGTGGCAGCAACCAACACCAATAACCAAATGCCTATACCCAAATGTCCTATAGTTCTACTTCCTAAAGAGTCAATGACACTCATTGAATTAGCCCCGAATTAGCGAGGTAAGTGGGTAAAAGCATGTTAACGTGATACACTTTTTGTGCTACTTAGCATATCCAAGTTAGCATATCAAAAACAAATTGGGTGCATGGTAAAAATTTCACAAAAGTATCAAAATTTGTCAGAGTTTGTACAATTGGAATCCTTGTTTCAGGATCTTTCTATTGATATATCATATGTCATAGATCTTAGAGATCTAGCTCGTGTTATTGTACTAGTTAGCATATGTCAAAATTGTGCTAACTATTATTGTCCGGGACTACATTTTTTATGCATGTTAACATGCTTCTACCCAAGTACAAGATCTTGCAAGACAAGGAGAGACACTTGACATTCTGCATGGCTGAATCCTTGAGCTTGAGATAGAGCTATTGGAGGCCCAAGCAAAGCTGCAACGATATGTTTGCTATATGGATCTCTTCTAGACGAGGTTAGTCCTTCACAACAAGGAGTTGATCTCTTGAGCCTAGAAGTTCTAAGTTTAACAAAGATGACATATTGAACAAGCTGACACAATCATTGGCTTAAGCACTACCCTCACTTACATCTATATATTTTCTCAAGAAGCCAATGTGTTGTATCACAATTTTTGTAATCTTAGAGTTGCATTTAACCTCTCATCTCCCCCTTTTTCTATCCTTAAAAATAAACCGTATTGTATCTAGCTGTAATTTTGACTCTTATTGCAAAAGTAGTTGTAAAACTTGCGAGAGAGAGAGAGAGAGAGAGAGAGAGAGAGAGAGAGAGAGAGAGAGAGAGAGAGAGAGAGAGAGAGAGAGAGAGAGAGAGAGAGAGAGAGAGAGAGAGAGAGAGAGAGGTGAACTGCTTTGTATTTCATAGCGCACTGCTATCAAACTGAGCAGACGTTATAGGGATTAAGTGTGCAAGTAGCATTATTTGTTATTTTGGAGACAAATAATACGCAAATAATGGGTGTATTATTCATTGACCCAAATTATACACCCATTTTATACGATTCCATGTACAAAATTGGCCTTCCATATAACTTCTTATATTTTCAATCGAGGCTTTTTTAATCGAATTTTTTTTTATAAAAAAAACCTTGCGGCAGCACGCCCTCTTAAGCTCAATTGACATCACAAAAGGTAATCCATGTGAGAAACAAAATAGAAATAAAACCTTTTATACTCACTTTGACCATTCAAGGAATCTATAAAGTAAATACGTGTAAGAGGGAAATGGTCACTCTTGCATGGGGGGAGATTGCACCCATTGTCTGGCATGCTACTCTTCTCTCCTCCTCCCTCTCCTCTCTTGTCGTTCTGGTGTAGCACTCCACTGTAGGAGGTGCACTTGCACGTGCTCTCTCTCTCTCTCTATCTATCTATCTATCTGACTCTTTGTCTCTCTATGTTTGCGTATGATGTTGAATATGTGCTACACGATTTGCTGCAGTGGCTGGCGACCAATGTAATTGGTATGATTTTGTTATCCGGGTATACAAATGAAGGATATTTTGATTTTGATTTGAAATGGGTATATGTTGGTAGCTATTTGGATTTCGAATTGGTATACGATGATTTCATGTTGCAACAATATTTATGGATTGAAATTCAGATTGATCAAAATTGATTTATTGCATGATGAGTGTGACCAATGATATCCAGATTCATCAGGGTATGACATATTTTGCTTATTCTAGTGGTATGGGACAATAGAATAGGTAGTATGTGGATAATGATAGGCATAATCAACGTTGTTTGGTTTAATAATTTTTTTCTTTTATTATGAGATATTCTTAACACAAAATACTAATCATTGCTTTTTACCAATATAGTTTGTAGATTCTTATCTTTGCAACTGAGGACAATTGCTTTCTAGTAGAGAGGTATGTAATGGAATTGATATTTTACTATTTATTGCAGTGGATATATGGAAAAGGCTTGACCGATCTAGGCCTATGCGAATGGATATATATTTTTTATTTATATTTTGTTATTCAAGTGCTCTTTATGAGCTTTGGCCATTTATGACCGGTCAGCCAATTTGTACTCACTTTGACCATTCATGAAATCTATAAAGTAAATACATGCAAGAGGGAATGGTCACTCTTGCACGGGGGCAATTGCACCCAGTGTCTGTGTTACTCTTCTCTGACTATCAAACGAGCTAAAACGCTTTCAAACTTGTGGCTACTTCACAACAAACCCTAGTAAATACCAAAGCCCAAAGAAATGCAGCATTTTCCTATTCAAAAATGGATTTTGAAGAAATGAGGAGTGCCAACAAAAACATCCAACACAGGAGTGTCACAATCACTCCAACATTCTTCGAATGTCACAACCAAAGAATGGTGCGGTCAATATTGAAACACAGTTTCCAATCTCAAATCGATACAACCCTATGATGATTCACTAATGAGCTATTGAGCTACAGTTCTTATTACATAGTACGCACTCATTGACAACTACATAGGTGAACCTCACCATTGAATGCTTTTAAGCACTCTGCTTAAGACCCGCCTCTTGCACAACATTATTTTTTTCATACATTGATTGAGTATGCATATGTAGGGCCTCTTACACGGTCTTGCATAAGGCATCATTTTATGGCCCATGCACAACACACACCTGATGAAACTGTCTTCCAGGATGACTCCGATTAGAAGGGAGGGAGGCATTTTGAAGCATCCCAAATGCAAAACTGGAAAGGATTTCCTAACAGTGAAAAGACTCAAGAATAAGGAACAAACATTAAACATGAGCCTATAGGTGTGTGTAAATGTATAGATAATAAGACTTTTGATTAAAATTTATAATAAGAAGTGAAATACGTCGCTCAAAATGTGCAAATATAGATTATTTGTTGAAAGTTAACTCCTTTTATATATCTAGTTTGTTTTTAGATTTTCAAAATCAAATTTTTATTTTTTTCCTCATTTTTTTTATTTTTAGTGATTTTCTAAGCAATAAATGGCTACAAAAATAAAAATTACTAAAAAAACTAGACACTGGTACATGGACTCCACGAAGAGAGATGAATTTTTACAAGTGGATTCAAAGCAACAACAAGCAAGTTCTGGCCAAAATCAGATAAGTTGCATAAAATTTTTTTAAGCTGCAAAAGTTTGATCGGACAAAATGGAGAGATTGGGGTCATACGATGTCTAAATTCAAAAAAAATTGACACATTGGTCATCCGACACATGAGGTAGGGCTAACTGTGAGGTGGGGGAAATCTGAGCTAAGATCCTAGGGTATGTATACGTCGGACCCACCTACATCTTCACTTTTAGTTGTGAGTTTGTGTGTGTGTGTGTGTGTGTGTGTGTGTGTGTGAGAGAGAGAGAGAGAGAGAGAGAGAGAGAGAGAGAGAGAGAGAGAGCTACTTTGGATAAAGTTTTCTTGTGATCCCCACGCCCAGCATGCTTTGAGACTCAACACCATACATGAAAGGTATGCTCCCTACATAGTACACTACCATTTGATGCCAATGCATGTTGAATCCGGCAAGAGAAAAGAGCAATTACACTTGGGCTGACCCAAATCTAAAAAATGACTACTACACTGGGTCGGGGCAACCAATCACCACAAAAGTCAAGTGGGGGATCAATTTTAGGTGGACTAACACTTCCCTAGCTTCAAAAGTTAGTTTTGGTCTACTAGGAAACCCTTGTAGCAATAAATTTATTGCATTTTTTTAAAGTTGTCAAATTGAACCCAAGCTTGACTAATAGCTTTTGGGCATCAAGCCAATACACTTTGGTAAAGGAAATTTCATAGAAGAGGTGATTTTTAGGGTTTCCCAATAGAAAATTTCTTTTAACTTGAGAAACTGCCAAAATCAATGCAAGGCAGTATTGGACAAATGAAGTAGGTTAAGAACTCACCAAGAGCTTCAAGAGACTATTCACAAACAATGGGGAATGGTGCATTTTACTACGCAAAGACGAGGGATTAGATATCAAAGTCAGAGAACTTTTTCGGAGGACATAGTGGTCCTATGGTCCACCTAGAAGTGAGTTCAATGATGAGACATCATGAAAATGTTTGAAATAAGTGTATAAATGTGTGTGAGTTATTGCTTGGTTGAAAAAGCTCACTTTTGTTTGAGGTAGGAAAAAAATCACCTTTATTGCTCACTACCTTGAAGCATTTGGTGTTTAGAGTTTCCCACTTAATCCACATGTCCAACTAGGGGTAAAATCCACTCTTAAAGGAGATCTCACATTTTGGAGTCCTCTTGATTCTTTATGACACAATTTTCCCAGATAGAAGACCTAACTCTAAGCCCAAACTTATGGAAGTGACTTCAAATACAATACAACGTCATCAACTACTTTACACGTACAATAAAATGTGATGCATGAGTTTCACCATGTTTATAAGCCAAATGCAAGAAGTGGGATAAAATTTGCAATTTTCTCCCAAGCAGAGTCAACCTGCAATCAAAAATGGAAATTGAAGTTGTATAGGTAAACCCTAGCTAATCAAGACCTATCCCAAAGGTTTCACAAATATTGGAATAGTGTAGGACCCTCTTAAAAAAATTCAAACTCAATAAAATGACTAAATTTGACCTAACCCATGGCCAATTTATCACAGTCAGAATGCAAGTGAAGGGATAATCTATAAGCATTGAAGGAAGCAGACCTACCAAGTCTAGTGGCTGACGGAGGTCTACTATAAAAAAGGCTAAGAAAATTGTGATTTTCTATTGTAAAACGTTATCAACAAGTTTAAAAGTGTTTCAATCACATATACAAGTTTAGGGAAGCATAGGGAACATGCCTATGAAGCCAAAATGCAAAAAACTCATATCTACATCAACCAGGGTGTCAAACACTTAGAGGAGATGACTAAAACCTGATTACTACTAAACCTCTTATCCAAACCTCACCAAATCAAGATTGGAGTCTATAAGGATAGTAAAAATCAATTCTAAGTAGTCAATACTTTAAAAAACTCACCAAGGCACATGTTTGAGCAAAAAATGATTTTCTCTTTTGCATGAAAAATGATTGTTTTCTCAACTTTTGAGGTTTTACATCGTTTGTACATGAATTTTGGAACAAAGTGGCTTAATAACCAGATATTTAGCTACATGATAAATAAACAAGAATCATTTCAATCTTTGACTAATTTTTGAATTACAACAATTGTCCATGGTAGTTATGAAGCCAGAAGCTAAAGGCAGCAAGAAGAGATGGAGTAGTCGCAAGAAAAAGCATGAGCAAATTTTTCCATTCTCTTTTCTCAAAGACTCTCTCAAAGAGAATGCACTTATATATAAGAATAAAGATTCAAGCTCAAAGGAGCAGCAACGCACATGGATACATAAAATAATATGGTTACCCTCCCTATCCCTCAAGAAGCCTATAATTTGTCAAGGAAGCTATCGATAAAAGAAGCTTTGAAAAAGTTAGACTTGCATAAGTATTTCCAAGTTCCCCCATGTGAAATCAACATCCAAATATCGTACAAGCTATACACGAGCATCACAGAATAAGGAACAACTGAAACCTCTAGCCTTGACAATAATAAAGTCCACGTTAAGATCACCTCGGAGCTCCTTTTTGAATCCCTAGGTCTGTCTGACAAGGGAGCAATTATGAAGGTAAAGAAGGAGATGGGGACCAAGTGTTCATGAAAAAGTGAGTTACAGTCACCTTTTTAGACATGACATGCCGAGAAGCAGTGGTACTAGCCCACATGTTTATGCAATTCTTTCACATAGAGGACAAACAACCAGGGAGGTACACAACACCCAGCCACACTATGGCAACAACTTACACCCAGGCTTACCCATCAACCATGCATAGTACTTTCTCGAGTTGCTTATAAAGAAGAAGAATACCAAGCCATCCATGAATTCGATGAAGACCTTCTAGAAGCCCCAACACAAAACAATTGGATCAAGGAAGAGGAGAGTGAGGATGAAGTGACTGAGTCGGGATCAACTTAGACTATTGCTAGAACATGATACAAAAGGAAAGTATGAGAAATGGACTTCTTCAAAGATGAGTAGGAAGATTGGAAGGATAAGAAACCCATGCCAATTCCAAAACAAGGGAAATAAGAGAAAGCTTAGAAGCAGGCAAGAGAGTAGAGGTTAGCTGAAGAGTTCAAAAGAAAAGATTAGATGAAGGTGGCTTTGCAGAGAAATGGGTGCCTTGCCAAGTTAGGACAAAAAATCCATTAGTTGCCCCTATCCTCACGCACAACAATTAGAGGAAATGTGGGTACAGATGGAGCAGGCAAATCTTATAGAGGAAGATGCTCAAAATAATGGAGAGGATTCAAAGAAAGAGGAGCAAAGACTTGACCCTGAAATCTCAACAGACAGTTCTCAATCTTGATCAGAGTAGCATTTTTAAAAAGAATTCAAACATGAAACAACACACGGTAACACCTCTCAACCAAAGACCTTGCAAGCTCATTACACACAGGGCAAAACAAAAGATCAGGAAAGATGTCCCAAGTCACAAAATCTACCTGCAATAACAAAAGAACTATGGCGGCTAGTGCCAATCCCTAGCACCTCATCACATCAATGGAGCATGGTCAACCCCTACTACTAGGCATTGCAACACGTGGTGACGGATTTGTACAATGTGGCTACACAAGAGCCCATGCAAGACTAGAACACTGTCATAACCCTGCAAAGTGAACTCACAAAAGCCTATGCCGAACTTGATGCTCTCAAAAATGAACAAGAGGAGCTGGAAATAGAGGCTCAAATATCCCAACAAGAAGCATAGGAATCACAAATCCAGCTGCTTTAGTGCTTTCACAAAAACAAAAGCTAGTTGAAGCTTAGGAAGATATAACTGGCACCAAAAGAGTTTTTGTCGTCCACCAAGAAGTAATCAATAATCTGCAATCAAGTTTTTTAGAATTCTACCACCAAGCAGATACACTAAAGAACCAACTAACAATGGTAAAGATACAGTTAGTCACTGCAGAGGAGGAAGTCTTTTCTCAACAATGCAATGTTGAGAAAATAAAGGCAAATCCATGACTGACTAGGCTGGCAAAAACAAGCACATCACCATCCTCAAGAATCTCTAAATTAGAACGGGCAACTAGGTTGCAAGAGAGAATGAGACAAGATGCCACAACCGCTATCGTGGCAAGAAAAGAAGCACTTCAAACAAAGAATGTTGCCCTTTAAAAGGAAATGAGGATCTAAAGGCACAAGTAGCTTCCTTGCTAGCAAAACTAGAGTGCAAATATAGCAAGATTTCCTGATACAAGATAACATGGAAATGATGACCAAGGTCAACACGATGACACACAGAAAGAGGGAGATACCAAACATCAAGTATCTCAAAAAATTGAATAACAAAGGTCCACATCTCAAGGTACTCGCCTCATAGCTAGTAAAGATCAAGATAAAGGGAAGCAGCAAGCATCACAAGAGGTTCCAAAAAGTAGCACATCTAAAAAAATAAGAGAGGAAAGAACTTCACTTGAGACAATGGTTGAGAGAGCATATAGAATGAGCAAAGAAGTCATAATAGAGATGAAGAAAAGAATAACAGGCACAGAAGAAAAGCGGAATTAAGCAAAGACAAGGTTCTTTACTTATTCTCTTATGAAACTGCTATGGGGAAGGGCATAGTTTTTGTTGATAGATACGGGCGAGAATACCAACGTATTCTCCCAAAGGAGGTAGAGAGAGCAACAGGTCCAGGAGCATCAGCATATGCCCCTGAGGAAGTGCCAAGAGCCACCTACACCCCAAGCAAGTCTACGAATCCTTTTTCAGATGAGTATGATGCATCCTCACATTCCACCCGACCGCAAGCATTCAACGGCCAAGACCAACCAGCAAACCAACCATCATTGCAGGCATGGCTTCGACAGAGTGCAACAATGGAATCAGACCGAAACCGATATGGTTATCAAGCCGCACGAGGGCTCAGGGAGTTGCAAGAACCACCGCTCTACTCAAGGTATCAGGCAGAGAGTAAGCCAAAGACAGAAGGGTCGACAGAGCCTGGAGGAGCACCCATAGAACGAGTTCGAAGAGAAGAACCACCTCGAGCAAGAACCTTTATAAATTATGGTTTAGGAGCACCACTGGGAGAGGAACTAGCCTATTACAGAAGGCCTGAGGAGTTATATCGACTAGGACGGGGAGATCCCATGATGAGGTTTGTAGACCATCGAAGAATTAGACCTTCTCAAGTGCAAAAATGGGTAAACAAGAAATACACAGGAAGCAGAGACCCAAGAGATCATGTAGCAGCCTTTGTGCGTGTAATTAGAGCCGAAGAGGTGTTAGATTTTCCTACCCAATTTGCAGGGTTTGGACTAACCCTAGAGGATGATGTTGCCACATGGTTTGACTCTGTGGAGCGTAGAGACTTTGAGTCGATGGAGGAAGTGTTTGATGAGTTTATCGAGGAATTCTCTCAAAGGAGAATAGCTTATAATACCATCTCACAAATCCATAAATTCAAACAGAAAGATGGAGAATCTGTACGAAAGGCAGCCCTAAGACTAAAAAGATATGTTAAGTTCTGTCCTGTTGAAGAACTGTCAACTCAGTCCAGACTTATGCTGATATTCATCCAAGGACTAAGGAATGCAGATCTCCAGAAAGACTTACATATGAAGAGGAGCACGACGTTGAATGAGTTGACCAAGGAGGCTCTGTACCTTGTGGACAATTGTGCGGTCTACAAAGAAGGGGAGTTCAAGGACCTTGATGACGATTCGTCTTCACAGCAAAGTGGAAGCAAGTCTTCTAAGATAGCACCGAAAGGAGAAGTAGCGGTAAACCAGGAGCAGCTCGATTAACTTGTACGCCAAACCCCAGGCTAAACAGCCCAAGTGGTGTGCCATTGAACAAAAATGGACAAACCATGGGACCGAGGAATGTTATTATAATAAGGGATATGTGAGAGAGAGACCTTACGCTCCCCAAGCTCCAGTGGCTTCCCCTCAAGTTCCACCGATGCCTAGATATCAAGCAGGCAACTTACCAGGACCTGTAGGTGTAGAAAGACCACAACCGGTGTTGGGGCAACAACCACCCCTACCAGGATTACGACCAGTTGGTATCAGATAGACACCAACAATAACTGAATCACAGGATAAGGCTTTGGTGCCTATGCATGCATATTATGAAGATCCCAATGGATATGTGGAAAACCCTGTCTATTATCCATCAAAAGAACCCTCGACGCCAGAACCATGGAGCATGATAGGGAATACAGGACCACCAACTGCTACACAGGCAGCAGGAAAAGGAAGATATAGCCTAGATGAACGAACACTGATGTTCATAGCCAATGGGGGCATGGGCGGATAGAGACATGCTTACCAACAAAGAGGAGCTCAAGGAGCACCTCAACAACCCAAGGGACCCTGTTACAAGTGTTGAGGAGACCATTGGCTGAGAGACTGTCCTCATGATGAAATCATTAGAGTCAATGCGTATTGCCCAGAATGTGGAATTACTCATTTGATTCCCGATTGCCCTAAAAACCCAAGCAAAGGAGCAAAAACCACTTTGAACATGTTAGAAACAGTACCTTCTAGTGGAGGATCAAAAAATGAAACACTCATACCTATTCATGCGGTAACACGGTCCCAAGCTCAAAGAAGGACGAAAGAACCCATAGTTGAAGAACCAAAAACCGATGCCCAAAGTTCAGAAACGAAAAATCAGAGAAGCACTTGGAAAGCTAGAAAGGCGCGTAGGAAAGCCAGGAAGGAACGAGAGCAAACAGCCCTATCCGAGGAGTTGAAATATACCAAGGACAGATTGGAGTGGTTGTAGGATCTAGCTAGCTTAAGCTCACACACTACAGCAGCCATAGCACCTAAGGAAATAGCAGAGCCCAAAAGTGTAGGATCACGAGGATCTGTACTGGAAGACAAGGTAAAAGAATAGTTGGATGCGCTTCTAAAATCTTATGAAGCTCAACTTAAAAAGAACCAAACCCAGGAGCAAAGGTGGATGACTTATCCATATGCAGAAATAGAAAAACAGAGGTTGGATATGTGCAAAAAGATGATCGAGACGGCTCAATCATTGATGGAAGACTCGTTGGGTAAACCGGCAAATTGGCATGAAGCACCAGCTCGAACCCCTATCCAACCAACTTTAGAGAAACATGTGGAAACAAAAGAAAGAATCACTAATGCCTATGAGTCCAGAGGAGAGCCTATCATAGTGCCAAATACCACCGATGGGGCAAGTGACGGGTTCCAGCTTAAAATATTGGCAGAAATGGGTAAGGACTGTAACGGTTTAGATGATCTGTGGAAGCAAATCCGTGAGGCCAATGAGGCTAATAGGATGAGTAACCACATGAATAGCACAAGAAAGAAAATAATGTGATCTTACCTCCTATTGAAGAATTTGAGGCAACGTCGCAAATGAACTTTGAGATACATTCACAAGGGGGAGACCAAGGATCAATTAGTTCGAGGCACAGCCAACCAGACTCGTTGAGAACTTTACCCTCTTACCTGGGAGAGTACGAAGCCAAGTCGGAAGTGAGAGCAATCCCATCTCAAAGACTTTCTTCTAACAAGGTGATGGATTCGCAAGGATTGATTGAGTTGTTATCCACTCCGGTGGCATGCACAATCACGTTAGCATAACTCCTAAGGTTAAGGCCAAACATGTGGACCACAGTAGGAAAATGACTATAAAAATTTGGAGTAAAAGACCCCACCTTGAAGCTTCAAGAAGGGATCAGAGAGTTGGACATGCCTCATCTAAACACTAGGCCGATACCATTGAATAAGGTTGGAGAATATTGCGAGGGAGAAGACGGAAACACAAGCTACCAATAGAATTCCAAGGAGTAGTTTCCAAAGCTATTCTTGATAGTGGAGCGGGGGTTGCTATCGCCACCAAAGAAATCTGGAAAAAATGGGGAAAACCAGCTTTGAGGGCTACCAGAATGAAACTGCAGACGGGTTCATGGAGAAGCCTCTAGGACTTTTAGAAAAAGTAATTGTCACTTCGTGCGGAATCGAGTATGAGCATACATTTGCAATAGTCGATTTCGACAAAAAGAACAATTATGAGATCATCTTGGGACGACCATTCATGCGACAATTGAAGATGGTCCAAGATTGGGGTTATGACCACATATACCTCAGACATGGCGAGACAACAACTAAAATACACCTGAAAGACCATAGTTACAAAGATGTGAACCAAACACCTATGGAAGAGTTTGATTCGGCTACAGTAGCAGGATCAGAACTACCAGCATGGTTAGGGCAACCAAAAGAGCTATGGATGTGCGGAGCCTCACATTGTGGAAGCTTAAGAAGAGAGGAATGCGTCTTAGAAAGAGAAATTGAGGGCAAGGAGTATATTCCGGAACCTTTCCCTGAAGATGCCTTGGAGCCTCTAGAATGGGAACACATACTAGAAACATTGGATGTCTGTACCATTACCAACAGTCCAACAACAAAATTTTGCGATAAGGATGGCTATGATGTGTTACCCTATTACATTGTAAGTGTTATACCAGAAAAAGAAACGGTAGAACCACCAGAACAAGAAGAGTTTTACAACTCCTCTGAACACTTGGAAGTAAATGATGATGCAGATAATGAGTGTTCAGACACCTCAAGTGAGCGTGGAAATGAAACCGAGAATATCAAGTTTTATGATTTTGCTAATTAACACCCTAGACACCAAGAACGCTATAGGAGAAAACGAGCAGGAAACAAAGCGAGAGAGAACCTGATGCCTAGGATAAAAGGTAAAACTCACTATTTGATGCTTGTAAAAGTAGAGGATTGTGTAAAAGATCAAATATCAGGAGGATTCTCAAAAAATCAAAAAGAAAGAACGCGAGAGGAAATAAAACAGGTACGGAAAGCTAAAACCGAAATAAAATCACAAAAATCTCAAAAATCAAAAAAAGAAATAACAGAAGACCAAGAGTGGACCAAACTGGAGCGTAAACAGAAATACCAAGAACTGAAACGGTCTTTGAGAGAGATATGGACCACTGAAGAAGATAGCAATGGTAAAGGGGAGTCAGAAAAATGGAACATAAATGTACCATCACACTATCGGAGATTTACTATCCAGGACAGAAAAATCATCATGACACCACCAGTCAGTGAAAGAACCAACCAAGAATCCTTCGATAGGCCTGAAAATGCAAAAAAGATAGACCTCGCAGAACTAGGTGAAAAGCCTCAGCCGGTCTATATAGCTAACGATTTAGAGCCTGAGGAGGAAGAATAGCTAACACAACTTCTCAAGAAGTATAAAGATGTGTTCGCTTGGTCCTATAAAGACCTCAAAGGAGTTGATCCATTGATATGCCAACATACAATTCCCTTGAAATCGGATGCAAAATCTAGCAAACAACGTCCTTATACATATAATGACACATTTGCTAAACGAATCAAAGAAGAGATTGATAAATTGATGGAAGGGAAATTCATCTATGAGATTGAACATACAAATTGGGTGTCACCCATTGTGGTAGTTCCCAAAAAGAATGGAAAACAGCGAGTGTGTGTAAACCTCAAGAAGGTGAATGCAGCAACCATAAGGGATAATTGTCCCTTGCCAATCAGTGATCACAGAACATGTACTGGAGCGAGTGGCCGAGAAACAGGCTTATTCCTTTCTGGATGGGTTTTCAGGATACAACCAACTGGAAATAGCAAGGGAGGATCAACACAAAACAACGTTTGCCACAGAAATGGGAGATTTATGCGTATCGAGTTATGCCATTTGTCTTAACTAATGCACCAGCCACTTTCCAAAGGTTAATGACTCACGCATTCAAGGAATACCTAAGAATATTCTTAGAAATTTACATGGATGACGTGTGTGTACACTCTCTTCTACGAGAGGAACATATTGACCATTTGCAAAAGGTCTTTGAAAAGTGCAGGACATATTGAATCTGTCTTAACTCGAAAAAGTGTGTGTTTATGGTTAAGCAAGGACGAATCTTAGGACACATTGTCTCAAGAAATGGCATAACCACTGACCTGGACAAAGTCAAAGTCATTATAGACCTACCCAGGCCTACTAATGCGAAACAAGTGCAATCCTTCATGGGACTCTACAGATATTATCGAAGATTCATATACATGTATGCGGTTATCGCACAACCTCTGTATCGTTTGCTAGTCAATTTCGAGTGGACCGAGGGTAGCTTACAAAACATCAATCGGAACAACACCATACAACATGGTGTTTGGCCTAAATGCTATACTACCCATAGAGTTTTTAATTCCAACTCTACGAGTAGCAAAAAGCTTAGAATGGATAGGGCATGAGCTCTCTTCAAAAATTGATGAACTTGAAAAGCTAGATGAACTCCACTTACGAGCTGTCGCTTCAATCTATGCTAAAAAGAGAAGACAAAAAGAATTTTTTGACAAACATGTGCGTACCAAAGAGTTTAAAACAGGCGATTACGTACTGGTATATACCTTGAAGCAACATGCCAAGAAACTTAAAAAGCGAGGGATGGGACCATTTGTGATTAGTGATCTATCACAAAGTGGAGCTGTCAAGCTTGCTACATTAGCAGGTGAAGAAATTCCAAACTGGATTAGTGGATGTCGACTGAGGCGGTATCATCTACCCCTCACATAGAAGATGCTTCAACAAATTCATCAAGGAAAAGAAAGAACGAAGGAAAAACAGAGAGTACGAGAAGAAGCTCAAGCCGAAGCACAAGAACACATTTCAAAAAGACGGCTTCTGCGACAACAACAACAAAGTGGAACACCATTGCGAATCAATGTCATTCGACTGACGAAGTTGGAGGAGGAAACAGTGGAGCCAATAATTGCGGTCAAAGCGGGCAACAATCAAGTTGAATCAACAGCATTGCTTGATTCGTGTGCTCAAGCAAATTTGATCTCTAACGGATTATACCAACAGCTCAAAGTCACAGGTCAACTTCATCCTACTCCTCAAGTGCTGGAAAGTAGCACATCACACCCGTTGAAAACATTGGGATGGACTATATTGCACGTACAGATACATCAATCTATTTACCCACACAAATTCTATGTGGTGACAGATGAAAGCACACAACACCCAATGATGCTGGGGCAACCTTGACAAAAAGCATACAATGTGCAGATAGATTGGAAAGCAAAAGCGGTCAAAATTCAACATGCACATGAACAACAGGTGATAGCTTTTGCTCAGCAATACAAGCATGATCAACTGCAAGACATGCAATCACTGGAAACAAAGCCAAAAGCACAAATGCCATTCAAGAACAACATGATACCCGAAAACACCAATAAGGTAAAAGCCAACCATGCTAATTACAGACATATGAAGTCACCGGCCGCAATGCAAAGATCTAGGTTACCAACACAAGGAAAACATGTATGGATGCGGAAGGATAGAAATGCCATGGCAGACAAAGAACAATGCAACAACAAAATTCCAACAAAGCAGATGGTTCAACCACAAACCAAGGGAATAAAACAGATATGGATCCCAAAGAAAATGGTTATCCATAACCCAAATGCCACTCACATTTGGATACCAAAGCAAAAGCAAAAGGAACTCCCTTCAGTACAAGCAACAACGGAAAGCAGACAGCTGCATTTCAAAAAGGAAAACCGACATATGAGGATACCAATGAAAGACAAACCAGTGGCAAACAAGAAAGTGCCAAACCATCTACAAAAATCGACAACAACAAAATACCAATGGAAAGCCAAGGCCATACGGCCCATAGCCATTACATCCCAGCCATTCTATCCTTAGAAACAGCTACGACTCTATCATCAGTTTTGGCAAAGCAACTCCTGTTTGGAAAAAAGACAATTAAACAGAGAGCAGTAGAGTTACAGCTGTTACTTGCAAAGAAATTAGGAAACCTTGACGGCGAATGCCAATAAGAAACTTGCTTGTTCCCTTCTCTTGCACAACATTAATTTTTCCATGCATTGACAGAGTATGCATAAAGTAGGGCCACATTAATCGACCAGGCATTAGCACATCTTTTTCAACCTATGCATGGCACATACTCCAAGGCGAAACCTTGTCGTCCGGGAGGACTCCGGCTAGGAGGGGGGGAGGCATTTTAGAGGCACTCTCAAATACGGAACCAATAACAAAAACAACAAAAAAGGGCATGATTTTTGACTATTTTAAGGGTAAAAATTTTCTGGAGTAACCCAAGTACATATGCCCTTATACAGCATGAAGCTATAGGTATATGGGGCCAAACGCCAAATCAAGCCCCTAGGTGTGTGTATATAAGTAGAAATAGCCATTTTTCAGGCAAAAAAATTGGTAAAATGGAGAAATCCGGCCATAAAAATTGCATGTGAGTGTATATAATGTGTTGCGGTGATGTTTGTGATTTATTATGATTTTTGGGGATTTTATGGGTTTGATTTGCTATTATCCTTTTAATTTTGCTAATTTTCGAGAGAAAAACTTCAAAAATACAAAAATCAGGTGAAAAGCAATCGTAATGAAAAACAAAAAATATGGGGATAACCAGTGACTATAGGAAAACCTGTGGTACAATGGGGGTGCAACTATGAGACGGGAGCGGAAAGCGTGTTTTGGCCAGGTTTTGACCGAAATGCCAAATTTCTGGTAAACAGAGCAAATGGAGTCCAAATT
This sequence comes from Adiantum capillus-veneris, assembly GCF_014529385.1. Classification (NCBI taxonomy): domain Eukaryota; kingdom Viridiplantae; phylum Streptophyta; class Polypodiopsida; order Polypodiales; family Pteridaceae; genus Adiantum; species Adiantum capillus-veneris. Next base: position 1,986,851 of record NC_140956.1, read on the forward strand.
AAGAAATTTTTGAGCCTAAACCATATCTCACAAGAAGATAGGAGCACATGTCAAATTTCATGTAAAGTGGTTCGGGGACCTCCATTATAAGAAATTTTCATCCCATTTTTAGCTCATTCTCACTATTGACTTTGTGGAGAGAGCTTCTGCCACCTAGAGCGGATCGACCTTCCAGCAGCTTCTACGACGCACACGACTACCCGACGAGCTCCAGACATGAGAGGTAGGCTCACCACCTTGAGCTTTTCGCACATGTTTGTCATTATGTCGCAAAAACTAGCGTAGGGGTCACACACAAAGCGGGCGGTAGAGACCTACAAGAAGAGACAGCGGCCTAACAGCTAACCCGAAAGCAACAAGACTTCATCGGAAGCTTACCCTAGTCTAGTAGACCAGTCCTGGATATCCAAAGGCAGTAGGAAACCATCGGGAAAAACCCTAATTCCCAGAAACCCGCAAGAGGCCACCAAATGGGAAATCGGCAAAACGGCGACCAAATGCGACCAAAATTCATGGGTAAGAGCATCTTGACATGCTCGACGAGTCTATATCACCCACATGACCAAAAAGTGACCCGAAGCGGCACTAAACTTCAGAAACGGCATCAGACACACAAAGCGTCAAATTGCACTTATGGCCAAACCGCAAGTTCGTTTGCCACCAAACTTCACGAGCGGCTTTCCTAGACCATCAATAACCAATTCCTACGGTGGTAGACCACCACAAATCATCAAAGGTATGTAAACGCAACCACGGGTGCTTCTAGAGCGACAAATTGCCAAATGGAGCTCCGGTGAAGCCAAAATCGACAAAAACCATACGGCAAGGATCCCAAAGGGATCAGGAAGCTATGGAGACCAACATCAAGAAATTTCATCGCCAAAAAACACGTAAAAAGTCACAAAACGGCTCGAAGGCTGTGAAGTCCACACAGGGAGTTATACTCTATCCATTTGACTTTTTTGTTGAAATTAGGCTCAAAAGGGACTTAGGGGGGCAAAAGGGCAAGCACTGGGAGCACCAGCACTGAAAAAATCACCAGGAGACATCCTATGCGTAGGATGTCTCAAGGGCACTTTTTGGCACAAACTCCAACATTTTTTATCATGCACATGTTCTGAATGACATTTACAAGCCATACACCAAGTTTCATCACAATTGGACCAAGTTTGACCTCATATGCATGGAAAAACGCAAAGTTACGGCATAGAGGCAATAATGGGCCAAAGACCAACCAAATCTTGTCCAAATCCCATAAAACTTGTACAACACATTCACCAACGTCAAGTAGAAAAAATGATGAAATAGACCTCCTACGCGTAGGATGTCTAATTGACCTTTTTGACATGCAATAGATGTTTTATCATTCCAGATCAAATCACCTCATCATCAGGAGCCCATATATCAAGTTTGAAGCCATTCTAATCACTTTTTGTTGAGCTTATATGTGAAGCTACTCAATATATGGCTTCTCTATATATGGCACCTAGGTCCCCTCTATATATACATCATTTCATGTGTGTATTCTACACACTTTGGGGTTCAATTTCTGTGCTCTCTCTTTCTCTCTCAACATGGTATCAAAGCAATACGTTTTTGTTTTCGATTTTTCTCTTGATCAAAACCGATTTTATAGAAACCGATTTTTGTTTTCGATTTTTCTCCTGATCAAAACCGATTTTGAGTTATCGTTCGCGGACTGCGTACATACCTGAAAAGCAAATTCTGCTTTTTGTTTTTTATTTTTCTGCTAATTGAAAACGATTTTGCAGAAACTACTGGCTAGGAGGATTGGAATCGATGTGGTCTACAACTTTGCAGAAGGAAGTTTTTTCAAATTCTGCACCGATTTTGAGTTATCCTTCACACACTGCGTACATACCCAAAAAGCAACTTCCGCCTTTTCTTTTTGAGTTTTTTGCTAATTGAAAATAATTTTGCAGAAACTACCCGCAAAAGACGACGAAATCAATGTGGTATACAACTTTTGAGTAGAAAGTTTTTTCAAATTTTGTATCGATTTTGAGTTATCGTTCTCGCATTGCGTACATGTTCGAAAAGCAACTTTCGGTTTTTGTTTTCAAATTTTCTCCTGATTTTGCACCGATTTTGAGTTATCGTTCGCGGTTTGCGTACACCATTGAAAGGAACTTTCGCTTTTTGTTTTCGATTTCTCTGCTAATTGAAAATGATTTTGCAGAAACTACCTGCTATAGGGTCAGGACTTGATGTGGTCTACAACTCTGCAGAATGAAGTTTTTTCGAATTCTGCACCGATTTTGAGTTATCGTTTGCGGACTGCGTACATACCCGAAAAGTAACTTCTGCTTTCTGTTTTTGAGTTTTCTCCTGATTGAAAACGATTTTGCAAAAACTACCCGCACGAGGGACCGGAATCGATGTGGTCTACAACTTTGTTTTTTCAAATTCTGCACCGATTTTGAGTTATCGTTCGCGGACTGCGTACATGTTCGAAAAGCAAGTTTCGTTTTATGTTTTTGATTTTTCTGCTAATTGAAAACGATTTTGCAGAAACTACCCGTGCAAGGGACTGGAATCGATGTGGTCTACAACTTTGCAGAAGATTTTTTTTTTTCAAATTCTTCACTGATTTTGAGTTATCGTTCGCAGACTGCGTACATGCCTTAAAAGCAACTTTGCTTTTTGTTTTTTATTTTTCTCCTGATTCAAAATGATTTTGCAAAAACTAGCCGCTGCAGGCATCGGAATCGATGAGAAACTGTTTGCTTAAGCCATCGGAATCGATGTGGTCTATAACTTTGCAGAAGAAAGTTTCTCTAAATTCTGCATCGATTTTGGGTTATGGTCTTGGACTGCGAATATGTTTGAAAAGCAAAATTTTACTTTTTGCTTTTGATTTTTCTCATAATTGAAAACTTCCCAATTATATTTTTTCTTCATCAATCATATATTTGTTACTGACGTAACTTTGCTGCAAAAGCCAGTTACATATTGTTCCGATTCAATCGAGCCATTGATGATCGTCCAAATTCTATCGAGCTACTGTTGGTACATGATCTTTTGTTATATGATATACTCGTTCATTGATTCTCGTATAATTATTCTATTAGAGATATAGTTTACGTCGTTTTATTGATAATTTCTCGTGAATACCATAGTGATTTTGATAGTACCATGATGATGTTTTGTTAGTACTTTGGTCATGGTGATTCTCGGTGATGCCATGATGATGTTTCGTTGATACCATGGTTATTCTCAGTGATTCCATGATGATATTTCGTTAATTCCATGGTGATTTTTGTTGATACCATGATGATGTTTCGTTGATACCATGGTTATTCTCGGTGATACCATGATGTTGTTTTGTTGATACCATGGTTATTCTCGGTGATACCATGATGTTGTTTCGTTGATACCATGGTTATTCTCGGTGATGCCATGATGTTGTTTTGTTGATACAATGATTATTCTCGGTGATATCATGATGCTTTTCGTTGATACAATGATGATTTATTCATTTTTATTGATACAATGATGATGTTTTCTTAATACTTTGATGATATTCATTGATCACTACGTTGATAAATGTTGTTTTATGTAGTATATACACATATCATTTGCATCACGTAATCACACATCTTGTACTTTTACGTTCATACTTTATGTACCATATGCTATCGTGCGTATATATGTCGTCAAAAGATTGGCGTCGCGAACCATCTCTTATGACATTGTGAACGTAATTATTTCACTAACGATGCTAATAATTTTCATGACTATGTTTTTTTTTTTTTTTTGAGTTATGATCTATGTAGGATTGATCAAAGAATTGATTTCATGAAGAAAAACTTGGTGACAATAAAAGATTTATGAAGACATGTTTGGTGATGCCATATTGACGACAACATGAAGATATGTTTGGTGATGCGATAGTGATGACAAGCTACACAGCAGATTCTTGGAGACACTTCTGATTACGAGCTAATCGATAGCCTTTACACCTCTTCATTGAACCTTTATATTCATTATTGTATTTGATAGGATAGGAGTAACGTAACTCCTCATAAACATTCATTGTAAAAGGAGTGATGTAGCTCCTCATAAAATATTCATTGTAAAAGGAGTGATGTAGCTCCTCGTGAACATTTGTATATTCAATGATTTTTATAATAAAATGGTGGGTGTATATAGAGTTATGGGTTTTTCCCTTGATCCCCCAAGGGTTTTTTCATCCACAGTTAGGGACCCTTATTTGAGCGGGGGTGTTGAGCTTATATGTGAAGCTACTCAATATATGGCTTCTCTATATATGGCATCCAGGTCCCCTCTATATATACATCATTTCATGTGTGTATTCTACACACTTTGGGGTTCAATTTCTGTGCTCTCTCTTTCCCTCTCAACACTTTTGACCCCCAACACCCTCAGGATATACTTTTTGAGCCCAAAAACACCTCACAGAGCCTTACAAGCATCAAATATTGTCTAAATTCAAATCCAAGAACATGGCCATGTTCCATAGGCCAAGGACGACCCACAAAACAAGTTTCATGTCATTTTGATGAAAAAGACATCCTACGCGTAGGATGTCTCCAACATAAATTTAGCCTTCTGTGCAAAGAATGACATCATGGGAGCCAATACCATGGTGCAATGAGCCCATATACCAATTTTTAACCCATTTGGACATCAATTGCTACCTATGATGGACATTCTACCCAAATTGTGACCTAAAGCCTGAATCAGCCCAAAAATCCACTTTTTGATATCCAAATCCAAATCCAAGCATATAGCCATGTTTTATGAGCCTTACACTACCTGCATGTCAAGTATGAACCAATTCTGATGAAAAAGACATCCTACGCGTAGGATGTCTAGATGGAAATTTTTGGCCATATTTACACTGTGAGCACATGCACAGCTTCACAAGTTCCTTTTAAGCTTTATTTTCAATTTTCAAGTCATTTGGATACGTAAAACTCAGTTTCGTAGCTAATATGGAAAAAACGCTAACTTCGGACTACTGAGTGCAATAGGATCTATGGTGGCCTCGAAGTCACCGGCAAAGAGGAAAAGAATGACCATCAACGATTATCTAGACGAAGTGGAACCCTTTGTCATTCCAGAAGGAACACTCAAGCCCACCAACACCTGGATACAAGAGGATCTGTTAGAGTCGAATGACCTAAAGATCTACCAGGGAGTGTTCAAAGACAATGAAGGCAATGTCATAGAGCTACCAATGCTGCCGAGACAACTCAATGAGTTTGTACGAAGCAAGATGGCCGGCTACTTGGAGAAAATTGATCTCCACAACTACTTCGAAGCAATACCGGCAGGAGTGGACATCAAAAGAGTCTGGGAGTTTGTAACAAGCATCAAAGAGGATGGAGTAGCCAAGGTAACAGATTTACAAGGCATACCAGATACAGAGATAATAATTACTGAGCGGGTTGTAGCCCATGCACTAGACCTCTCCAATGAGGGAGACAATGTAACAAAAAGAAGGGATGAAGTCAAGGTGTACAAAGAGAAAAAGGCAAATTACACCTTTGAAGACATTGCCAACCCAAAGGTGGCAATCATGAGCCAGTTATACAACCAGTACTTCCACATGTGCATGAAGAGGCCACAAAAGTACAGGATGCCGCCAGGTGCAATTGCCACAACGTTTACTTGGGCAATGACAAAAAGCACCCCAAAGATAATCAACTATGTGGCATACATACATGACAACTTAGTAAAGATGGGTAACAAAAAGCCAACCTACATAGTGCCAGGAGAACTGATCACCAAGGTGGTATATAGGGCACTACACGCTAAAGGAAGGTGGCCTGACCCCCCATCTCAGAATGATTGGCTGAGAGTAAAAGAAGACAAGGAAGATGAGCCTCAAAGGGCACCAAGGGTGGCTACGAGGTTGAAAAGACGGCTAGAGCCAGTTGAAGAGGAGCAACCCGAGCAGAAGAAAGGAAAGAAAGAGTTTGATCAAGTGCCGACCAAAGAGAAAAGGTCACAAAAAGCGGCAAGACTAAAGAGGCTGAAGAATAGTGTAAGGAGCTTAGCAAGTCATTGCGAGATGCCGAAAAAGTACGAGATAATTTGACGCTACAGCTGGCAGAAGAAACGAAAGAAGTAGAAGCTATGAGGAATGCCAAGGAGAGAGCAGAGATAGAACAAGAAGCAAGCCTGGATAAAGTCCTTGAGCTCAAGGACCAACTAAAAGTCAAAGATCAAACCATCCAGAGGTTGTGAGCATCACCTGCTAGAGTCAGAGCTACGAGCTTGACTCAAATCATTTCCGAGTCAACTATATGAAGAGCAAATGCAGGAACTTCAGAAGGAGCTGACTCTCGAGAAAAAGCAGAGATTGATGATGGCTGAAGGTTCTATAGTAATGCAAACAAGAATGGAGGAGGGCCAAAAATCCCTACAAGAAGAAGTGGAAAGCATAAAGATAAAGCTCGAGGAGGCGGAAAGAGTAAACGCTGAACTTAATGACCTCCTCGTGAATATGGGCGGAGAAGCTAAAGCGAAAAAGAAAACACTCCTCAGGAAAATTGAGGAGTTGAAAGGCCAGCAAGGAGGAGAGGCAGAAAGCTCAGGGCCAGCCGCCAATGAGGGCATCGACCTCGAAAATGTGGCAGATCCGGTGGAAACACCTATGCAAGAGGAAATCATAGCAGGATCCTCTCAAGAGCCACAGGATCTAACACAAGAAGAGGATGAGAAATTGCGTAAGGCAATAGAGGAAGAACTCAGAGAAACCACGAAGGAAGCCTTGGAGTGGGAGCAGAGGGTCTTCAAATCTATGACCATTCAGAAGATCGACGCCAGCAATCTCAGGCGCGAGTGGCTTCAACCCTCTCTCCCATATCCATTGCTAAAATATGAGACAGCTACAATAAACAAGTGGATCAGAGAAGAGCCAGTTGTACCTCTCTACAATGAAGACACCTCAAAGCCAGAAGGAGTTAAACGTGGATTCTCAGCCAAAGTAGAGCAAGGCTTGGCTTATAAAGTACCCACAATACCTAATCCACTTGGTAGAGGCACCTAAACATATCAGAGACAACCTTAGCTTCTGTCCTCTACCAAGGGTTAGGACGTGGAAGGCACAAGAAATTTTGCAAAGAAGCCAACCCACTTGGCTGAACTACCCAAAGTTGTCGGGCGTGAAGGCAGGTGAGAGAATAAGTGTCCAATACATGGTGAAAACCCTAACGGGAGCCATAAAGTTGTTCACTGGCTGACCTGACCTTACATGCATTATGATGAGGAAAATCTGCAGAACCATCTTAGCAGTGTTCGAGACCTTCAAGCCATGCCAGGTGACCGACAACATATTCTTCTTCCAAGATACATACAGATGTGCCTATGATCTATCAGGTCAGCCTTCCAAGGAGGTGATACATGCGCTGTATCAAAGAATCATGTTTCTACATCCTATCACCTCCAGTCTTTTGAAGAAGCATTCTATACAAGGTTCTTCACCATGAATACAGACATCTTTGGCCCAACAATGTTGAACCTACATGCCAGGTACGAATCACTGCTAAAGATGCGAGAAACGATAAGATGAAGCAGTAGATCAAGGCCATGTCAGGGACAACATGAGCAAGGAGGGGGGGAGTGTTAGAAGCTAGACACACCCCACGGCAGTAACTACTCGGAGGACTATTATTTTTTGTAATTATTCATTCATTGAGGAAAACCTGATTTTTCACCTTGTAATTATTGGGACTTACAGAAGTTTCCAGATTGTATCCCAGTTTTGATAGTTAGATTGAGTAGATGATTGATTTTGGAACTTTAGGGTTTGAGAAATTCTAAGGTATATATACCACTTTTTGACCTTAATGAAAAAATCTTTTGTCATTTTTAAAAACAAGTTTTGAAGTCTGTGAGTGAGCGTACTGTGTACGAGAGAGAGAGAGTGTGCACTTCATCTTGACGCTACGTGTGCTCCGGTGGTTGGAATCGAGTGCGGAGGAGTGCAGCGTGTTGCCCCCGACGAGAGCTACGCGCCGATATCTACATTGCGCGTGTACGATTCAGTTTTGCGAGATCCTTCTACGGGCTTCATTGGGTGTTTGGGTGAGCATACGTTATCCGATTTTGCATTGCAGCATATCCACGCGTTCACATTGAGTAGAACTACACATTAGGCACTTTAGATTTAGGAAACGAAGACCTGCAGATTTCGGCCAGACATCCTACATGTTTCTGCACCAGGTGTTTTGGGTCGTGATTTTGGTTCATAAACCTTAGGGAGAGCGACCTATTGGTATTAGTAGGGTCTCCTTCAAGTTCTATGGTGTTTCGAGATTATTGGATGGATGTTCGACTCTAGAAAGCGTCGTAGGAGGTTCCCTCTTGTTCACTCTTGAAGGCTGTGACTTAGACAATTGGTAGAGACCTCTGTAGGAATTAGTTAGAAGTCGGTCGAGTGTAGGTTGACACCTTATTCTTGCTTCCACGTGCCTGCGGGTCGAGATTCGTCCTTAGCTGACATTACATGTTAGGTGAGTTCTCGCTATGCTGACGTCCGTCGCGGCGTATCCGTCCAACAAAGAAACATTTACATTTGCATACTCTAATGTATCATTGTACGCATTGACAAGGTTCATACTATCCTTACGCTGCTGTTTTCTTGCATCCATCTAGCATCTTCAAAAGGATAATTTTTGAATTTAATAAGTATCATCGGATAATCTTACCATGCCATAGTACCCTGTCCTCATGTCAAAGGATAGCTTTGGGTTTTAGCACCTCTTCTTGATCTTCGATCTCTGGGGGGTCTTCAATGATTGGTTTTGTTGGTGGCTCTCCTTTGTAAGGCTTTAGTAGGCTCACATGAAAGGCATTATGCATGAGACAATGCTTGGGAAACTTGAGTTGATAGACCATCTCATTGATTTGTTTTAAAATTTGAAAAGGACCATAGTATCTTTTTACTAATTTAGCATAATACTTTTGGTGGCCCATAGGATTTTTGACCATAGTTTGCCTCAATCAAGCCTTGGGAAACTTAAGTAAGGCCCAATCATTTTCTTTGAGCATTAAGGCCCTTCTGTGCTTATTAGTAGCAGCTTTTTGCCTTTGCTGAGAGATGGATATAGCCTCCTTAATCTTTTGGAAAGATTCTTGTAGGTCTCAACTATACTCATCGGAAGCAAAGATCTTCCCATGTACGTTAAGTAGCAAGGGAATTTTAGTAGTATGGACAGTGTTGTGGTATGCACACTCTACAAGTGATAAATACTTCTCCCATTGTGAGCGTTGATCTACTTTTGTAACATAAGTCTTTAGTAGAGCGAGAATTGTAAGGTTAGCTATCTCACTTTGGCCATCCATTTGTGTGGTTGATGGGCTGAAGAGAAATTCAAACTTGTTCCTAGATTTTCAAAGAGACCTTTCCAAAAATTATTGGTCATTCTAGGATCTCTAACACCATGGATGTTGGCAATCCATGGTGTTTGAAAAATATGGGATATGAAGAGGGTTGCCATTTGGTGTGCCTTAATAGTCTTTTTGATAGGCATAAAGTGTGCTTGCTAAAACTGTTGACTATTGTCCATATTCCTATATTATTATGAATAAACTTGGGTAATCCAAAGATAAAATCTATGGATATACTCTCCCATGGAGAATTAGGGATTGACAATGGCTGGAGTAATCCAAGTTGCTTCCCCCTATCATACTTTGTCTTTTGGCATACCACACATTAGGAAACATACTCTTGTATGTCCACTTTCATGGTGTGCCAATAAAAACACATATCTACTCCTCAAAGATTAGGTTGAATCCCTTTATGCCCCGCATAGGGAGGAGCATGGGTTTCATACATCGCTTTCTCACAAAGGGAGTGAGTAACACATAGCCTGTTTCCATGAAGAATGTAACCATCCAGCAAGGTGAATGGCTCCTCTTTCTTGCCTAAGGCAAGGGTTGACATTATGTCCTTAAAATCAAGGTCAATAACATACTCAACTATCATGGAAGATAGATCATTGTGAGTTTCTATAGACACCGCATTTGCCCTTGGTCGCCGTGATAGAGCATCAGCCACTTGATTATGCTTACCAGCAATATGAGCAATATGAAAATTGAATTGCAAAAGGAAATTTTCCCACCTCATTTGTTTGTCAAAAATCTTGGTTTGCTTCATGAAGTACTTGAGACTTTGGTGGTCCGTTCGTAAGATGAATGGAGTCCCCAATAGATAGTGCTTCCTTGTGTCTAGGGCATGTTGAACAACTAGTAACTGTTTTTTGTATATGCTCAACACTCGTTCATCGGTATTGAATCTTCAACTTTTATAGGCTATGGCATGCACTTCTTGGATCAAGAGTGATCCAAAGCAATCTCCACAAGCATCACAGTGGACCTCAAATGGCTTTGAGAGGTCCGGTAGTGTAAGCACCGGTTGGGAGGTAAGCTTTTCTTTAAGCTTGTCAAAAGATTTTTTCTCTTTACTAGTCCATGCATACTTAGCATTCTTTTTTGTTAATTCATGTAATGATCTTGCTATTTGAGAGAATTTTTTTATGAAGCATCTGTAGTATGCGCAAATACCAATAAATCTTCATAGCTCATGCAGATTCCTTTGATTAGGCCATCCTTTTATTACCTCTAACTTTGATGGATCCATATGGATACCATCTTGAGAGATAATGTCACCTAAGTACTGAATCTCTTGAATAAGAAATTCACTCTTCTTTTGGTTAATTAAAAGCTTATTCTCCCTCAAAGCTTGAAAGATTACATGGAGATGTTGCTTATGCTCCTAAACAGAAATGGAGTAGATGATGATATCATCAAAGAACACTCCAGTAAACTTGCGGTAGGGCCTCGGGGAGGTCACCTAAAAAAAACGCAACCTATCACATGAGTTCAATAGAAGGATATTAAAAGTTCTTGAAACTTAAGTACTATATATACAAAAGGATACTATTTTTTTAAATTTGTAAAAAAGTTACAGATCTAAAAAAAAAGGGTACATTATATTCCTAAACAAATTCACAGATAAAGGGTTTTATAAACATGTATTGAACACGCGTGGTATGGTAGTTTTACACATAACGAACCGCTCAAGGGTAGGGCCTAAACTTTTTCTCCATTAGGTGGTTGAATGTGACGGGATCATCTGTCAAGCCAAAAGGCATGACAAGATATTCACAAAGACCAAACGTTGTGTGAAAAGTAGTATTTACAATATCTTCATTCACTATCCTTATTGATGATAGACACTTTTTAGGTCAATCCTAGTGAAGTAGGTAGAACCTTGTAGGTTATCAAACAGATCTTCTACCCGCGGTACGGGAAATTTTTTTTGATAGCAATCTAGTTTAGTGCTCTATAGTCGACACACATACGATATGTGTCGTCTTTCTTTTGCACGAGTAGGACTGGTGAACAGGGAGAGGTGCTAGGCCTCACTAGCCCCTTGTCTACCAGCTCATGCACTTGCCTCATAATCTCATCTTGTTGAGCTTGATAAAATCTATAAGGAGATTTATTAATGGTGAACTCCCAGGTAGAGGCTCTATCTTATGGTCATCATCCCCTTGTTTTGGAAATAACTCCATAGGATGTCATCAATAAATACATCTTGGAATCTATTTAGAACGTCAGACAAGTCTAATTCTTCTTGATTCCTACCACTTTGTTTTGTCAAAGAATTAGCATCATATAGAGACTCTTTAACAAAAATCATGTATGAGGAAACTGAGTCTTTCATTGATTTATGAAAAGCAGGTGAATTTACAAGAGGTATAGTACGACCCGACTCATTGGCATCTATATACATGTTCTTTTCCCTGCAGGTGAAATAAATTTTCCTTTCAGGGAACTTCATTTTGGAAGCCATGTGGTTTAACCATGGTGCTGTTAGGATAACATACTCATGTTGGAGAGGGAAGATGAACAAGTCTTCTTTGTCAACGTAGCTTTGGACATGAAGCCTCAACTTCCCAATTTAGGGAGTACGAAGGCTTATTGTCCCTTAATATCTCCATTTGGCAATTATAGTATCTTCCATCTCAAAAGCTTGAATGCCCAACTTAGTGGCCAACTCCATTTATATGAAATTGGGAGTAGATCCATGGTCAAAAAGGATGAAGGCATCATGCTCCCTCGCCTTTTCCCAAGCATAGGAAAGAGATGACCCTTTGCAATGAGTATGCTCTTTTAGAGCTTTGGCCGTGGAAGCTCTAGGAGTCTCATTGCGTGCATTTGTTTTGGGGCAAGAACAATAACCATGCCCTTGCTCCCCGCACTTGAAATATTTGTGATCCTTTCAAAAAGCCTCTAGCTCTTTAGGAGACAGTATATTTTTACCTTTGTAAAATCCCTTCTCCTTGGTCTTTTTGTTGTTGTTGTTGGAGTTACCTTGGGAAGAATTTTGAGCATTTTTCTTCCCTCTTGAATCATTTTGGTCTTTGTTTTCCATGTGCTTGGCATTCCTTTTAGCCCCTTGTTGGAGATTAATGCGAGAAGAAACCGTAGTGTGGTGGATGAATTTGATGAAAATGCTAGGCCATTGTGAGTTGACATACTTGGCCATATCAGAGAGATTCTTCTTTTGGAAGTCTCAACAAGAGGCTTCCTAAGCTCTTTCTATTCTAGGATCCCATACACACAAAATTATTGAGTAACTTCGGCTTGCAAGGCAGGATTGGCCTTAGCTTGTTGCAACCTAGTAATAAGACAATTCACAAACATTGGGGAATCATCAATAGCACCTTCATGTGAAAAATCAAAGTTGTCAATATTCATTATACTCTCTTTATTATTGTCAACCATGCTCTTGGGGGGGGGGCACTTAATAATTATGTGAATATCATGTGAGTGCAACAGAAGGGGTTATCAAATATTATTTTCTCTCACATTCTCACATACATAAGGGTACCATAAAATGGATTTGAGAAAAAAATTTATAGATTTATCCATAGTGACCCCCCCCCTCCGAGGCCATGCTTTTAAACTTATGTGTATGCTACTTTGTGCTTTGGTACCCTCAAAACCCTTACATGATACTCTTGTTTACCTTTGAAGATTAGCTCTCAAATAGCCACACCCATGGTTTAGAGACTGTTGATTGCAAAGAGTAGTGGAGAGGGTCTAACATTTCTCGGTTGATTATGGTTCTTGTTGAGGTTGCTAGTAGCTCAATAATGGTTAAGCCGAAGGCAACCCCTTAAAGACTCCATTGTTAAGTCTATAGTTCCAAATGGTGTACCTTGAACTAAGTCCTTTTCAACCAAGATAAAATATCCCTGTCCCACTTACCCTCTTGCAATAAACATGTCCAACCTTTCATGGACAGCTTAAGGACCTCTCTTCTTAAGCAAGAAAAGAGAAACCAATAGCTCTAATACCATTTTAATGGAATATGACTATAACATTGACTGTAGTGGAAATTGAAATAAAAATAGTGAGCATTTTCTTTAAGAGAATTCTTAAATAGCATAAGAAGAGTAATTGATTCATGGTAGCAAGATGAAGATTAAACTTAATTAGCCTGGCATGAACAGTACTTGTAAAAGAGAAAGAGAAAGGGTTAGAGAAATTGACAACAGTTGAGGACCAGATTTATGTCGAGTCAGTGGTCCCCCCTCCAAAGGATTTTGTATTATAGATTCCCCCATAAAGAGCGACTTGGTACAATACAAGATCGCATTCTTTGAGACCTTCTTGGTGCAATGAATATGGTAGACTTCATACACCAAAATTATGCCCTTAATTGACTTGCAAAAGCAGTTACACATCCTGGGCCTCAATCCCAAGCCATCAAACACCTTCAAAGGTGGAGAGAGCTAGGAGGGAGTGAGGGAAGGGAAGAGGAATAAGAAGTAACATATGAGAAAGCAATAGGCTCCTCACTTGTATTACTCTTTTTGCTTAGCATAGGATAATAGCATATTAATGGAGATGAAGAAGATGGAAAGATTTTTATTTGGAGCATGGATTTTGTTTAGATTTGCATTCTATAGCCAAGAGGTGTTGGTGTAGTCTCTCAACTCCTCAACAAGCTTGGAGAAGGAGATAAAGTTCTTGCTTCACACAATGAGAATGAGAGTAGTGTGTGTGTGAGAGAGAGAGGGTATAAAGTCAACAATAAAATTCTTGCTTCACACAATGAGAATGAGAGTAGTGTGTGTGAGAGAGAGGGTATAAAGTCAACAAGCACACCCCCTCCTTGCTTGGGTCTTCTCGACCCCCTCTTTTGGCTCAACCCTGAAAATGATTGGACGACCTCAAGCCTGGCCAATCACATGCTTTGTGCATATCAAGCAAAAAGGGTAGCATTAGGACAAGTGTCCTTCTCACCCCTTAGAGAGAGAGGGCTTGAATAATACTTAAACAATTAATTAATTCAACTAAATTCTCATTGGACCTCTCTCAAGGCCATCTAATAGGCTTTAGCACACTATCAGGGAAATCTAGTTAGGAGATTTACATGTGTTCCATATGCCTCTTTGAGCAAGGGGTGTCCCTTGGGTGAGGGACTTTCCATTCAACCGCATCCCCTACTCTCTAGGATTTCTCCCTCTTTTGTAGGCCCTTGTTTGACTTTCACGCCCCTTAAGCACCTAGGTGCCCAAGTACCTTAATCCGCTTAATCATCAAGAATGATAAGTACCTCAAGCACCTTAATCATCAATCATGACAAGCACCTTAGTCAGCAAGCACGACAAACATCATCTTAATCAGCAAGCATGAAAAGCACCTCAATCACCTTAGGCAGCAAAGACGACAAGCACCTCAAGCACATTAGTCAGCAACAAGCATGAGAAGCACCTCAAGCTTGGGTAGGGTTCCCACCTTACAGTCAACCTAGGATTTTGCCTAAAATCCTAGGTCTTAAGACTTTTAACACTAACCTTTGGAGGTCTTTAATGAAGCTACCCCTAAGGTCTTTTAAGCTCCATTATCTAGTTATTTCGCTTTGATAGATCATCTTCCTTTTGGACCCGTTGCCTTCTCTCCCTTTGGTCCCATGTTGAGCTAGGTCTAAAAGCACATGTCTATATTCTAACTCTTGTTCTTGTTTATTTTCCCACATTAAATGATCAGTTCAATATGATAAAATCATTTGGGTTAGTTAAATATTAGATTTTATGAAATGTTTTAAATGATAGTTCCTCAATGTTGCATTCTTCTCTCTCTTCTCTTTACATCTATGGCTACTTCTCTATTACTTGAAAAAGTAAATGTTGATAGTGAATTAAAAGAATTATTTAAGGAGATTTTTCTAGATGATTTCCCACTAGGGTTATTGCTGACACGTTGGAAAGGGGGTACACACCCACGACACAACAAAGTGTGTCTCTTAGCCCAGGATACACACATCAGCCCAATCCACTCGGATTTACCTTAAAAATCCACATAATCTCACCTACACACACCTGTCTTGATACACTAATGCACACAAACACCACTCAAAAGCTCCAACATATTCCACACCCACATAATATTTGTTCCATACCACAAACACACACCAACCTCTCTCTCTCTCTCTCTCTCTATATATATATATATATACATATATTTATAAATATCTATATATATATCTATATATATGTGTGTGTGTGTGTGCATTTGTGTGTGTGTGCGTGTGTGTGTGCGCGCTTACACGAACCTCAATTTGGGGTTGCACCCAATCACACCAAGCAAAGCATAATAGAAATGAGAAATGGGAGTGGGAAACCAACACAAAAAGGGGGCAACGGCGAGATTCACATTCGTAAAACCTGGTTACAATAGCACCTATGTATTGTCCAAGGCACACTCCTCTTGCACCTCCTTCTTCTTCACTCCCAAGCCTTGGCCCTCCAAAAGCAACAGCCTCGGAAATGGCTTTCAAAAGCCCTTTACATTTTGCAAAAATGACTCTTATATGGAGTCCTACCCTCTCCAAGAATTAAAAAACGGGTTTCACTTGGCTCGTGCAGCACTCCAGTAGCTCCTTTAGGATTTTTTTTTGCATTGTACACATATGGTACACCCCATTTAGCATGTTTTGCTTTCTCTGTTGGCTCAATCAACCACTCTAATACCACTGCATATGAAGCACTTCAAGGGCTCATTTTGGTTGACATGACGTCGTGACAACCCAGAAGAGGCCACTTATTTTCAATAAAAGGTTTGGGCCACGTGTGACCGCCCCTTGCAAGACCGCCACGTCAGCATGCCGCACGTCACTGAAAAACGATTGTGGCAGCCATAGATAGCCCAAGATGACACCACGCCACCACCATTCCCTCCAAGATATGCAACACGTAGAGTTCAGAGCTGCCACCACTCACACCGCCGTGGCCAAGGCTTAAGAGAGCTCCACACTAAGTCCCACTCAACTTTGTTGCTCAATAGGGGGGACTCACTCCCGATGATATACTCTGTCCACCCTGTTTTGCACTTTGCATATGGGACATTAGATGGCCACGTGGCAGCTCTCTCTTGACTGCCCCCTTTAGGGGCCCCAACCTCCAAAAAACATCTTCTCACAAACATTACATTAAAAAAAACTTCTTTCTCCCCTACTTTTTTTGTTTGATAACTATTGCCTAAAGCTCCAATCATCAAGCCATCAAGCCCCAATGAAAACTTTGGTTCCTAGCTCCAATCCACACAAATCCCAAAGCATTTCAATCTTCTTGAGCCCACCAAGCGATGCAATTTAGAAACAAAAAATCCATCTGGCACTACCCTGCAATCAACTTGCATAAACTTCCACTTGAATTATCTTCCTGATCTGGGCTCTCTTTGTTGACAAGCCCTCACTTCCAACCAATTCCACATGATGTGCTCTACCCTCTAGAGCTTAGTAGGGTCTAAAAAATGCCAGATGACACATTTTTCAAATACAAGTAAGTTGGCCCATAACTGGCCCCCGTCAATCTCTAAATTGGCCATAACTTTCTCTCAAGAGCTCCGATTGATGATCCAAAAAAATTGACATGCTCCACAACTCGAGCTCTTTAATCCTGTCTACTAACGTCATCTCTAGCCATCTGTCCCTATTTACATTGCCTGTCAAATATTTGCAAAACCTTCCAAATCAAAACCATCGTAACTTTGGCATGGGAGATCCGTTTGAGGAGATGTCTAGACTGCCTTCCTTAGCACTTCAAGAACTTGATTCCCAAGTATAAAACTAGCCATGCAAACACCTATACCTACCATCCCATTTATCCCATTTCAAGTCACTTCTCGTCTTGTGTGCCTAGACCCTTGTACTTGCTTTAGCCCTTTACCATGCACCTATTAGAATCTGGAGCACTACACAACACACCTTTTAGCAATGACCAACTTTGGCTGCACCAATGTGTTGTGCAATGTGACATAGACATGGTTGCATGTAATAAACCAATAAGTAAACCACCCTACAAAATGAGTCATTTTGAGGCTATTAAGGTGGAACATCAACTTGGGGACTACCTCAATAGAGGGTTTATACAACCCTACTTCTTACCATGGCATCTCCCATTTTGTTGGTGAAGAAGAAAGAAAGTAGTATGCGCATGTGTGCAGATTATTGTGGCATGAATGTTGTTACTATTAAGAACAAGTATACGTTGCTGGGAGTGGATGAGTTATTTTATAAAGGTACCCATGCTCATATCTTTACAAAGATAGATTTGTGGTCAAGGTATCATCAAAATTTCATTTTGAACAAGGTTTGGACACTATGAGTTTTTGTTTATACCCTTTGGGTTGACCAATGTGCCATCTACTTTCATGACGCTTATGCATAGTGCCTTGAAACCATATCTGGGAAAGTTCTGTTATCATTTTTCTCAACAGAATTCTAGTGTATAGGGCCTCAAAGGACAAGCACTTACAACATAAAAGCTAGGTGTTTAAGATGTTATCACAAAACAAGTTATATGCCAAGGAATCCAAGTGTGGTTTTCTCAAGGAGGAGATTCACTAGTTGGGACATGTAATTTCAGTTGCAGGACTACGTATAGATAAATCCAAAGTGGATGTCATTAGGAGATGGCCTTCCCAAAAAATCTAGAAGAGCAATAATTTTCTTGGTATTTGTAGGTTTTCACCGGTGATTGGTTAGAAACTATGCTAGTATTGTTGTTCCTAGGACATACCAACTAAAAGCCAAGTGGAAAACCTTTTAGTGGGGAGAAGCTCAATAGAAAAGTTGTGACTCTCTCAAGGTCGCATTAGCTACATGTCCTATTTTAGCTATTGTGGACCCTAGGAAACCATTTGTGCTAGAAATGAATGGTAGTAATAGTTCTATTGGAGCAATCCTTCTATAGGAGGGAAGGCCAATAGCATTTAAAAGAAAGAAACTTGAATGTGCATAGTAAAATTATTCTCCTTATGAAAGAGAATTCCATGTTCAGTGACTTCCACCACCTGGACCTTGGATCCTCCTCTTTGTCCATACGACTTATTGTGATGTCTGCCACAAAGCTCTCACATACTCTACATGGATAGATCCGATTCCAACTGCACCACTTGCACATGCAAAGTGAATATTTTCCAATTGTTCATGTTGCATGTCTCCTTCCTGCAAACTCCCTTTTTTATGCAGTGTAGTAGCAACTCTTGTATTCAAATAATCTTATTTGTCCTCAAAATCTCCCAAATTTCTGCCAAATTATGAAAAATTATTCCTCCATGTACTAAAATTTGAGTGGTTTTCCTCTTTTTAAGGAATTTAAGCTTGAAATGATGTCTCATTTACATCATTAACCAATGCACATTCTCATTTAGAGAACTTCCTCATATGGTGTGCTTTCTGACTGCAAAATTTTCAACTCACCAAAGTTTTGAAATGCTTACCCTTATTTTTGTGATATCTAAAATCCTCTTGTCTCTGATGTCAAAGACAATTGTTCTCTGATGTCTTGGACAACTGTTTCTCTGATCTAGAGATCTCTGATGTCTTTGTTGTTGTATTCATGATATTCATTGATTTTCCATCACACAACTAGAACCAACTACTATTTATTGATTTGGAATAATACAAAAAATTGGAGGCTTGCTAAAAATATTTTGCAATATGAATACATTAACAAGTTTCTCCATCTTTGTCCCATAAAAATCCTGCAATCTGAACGTTCCTTGACCAAGATCCTCAATGATTTTAATATTCAAATATACCTCTATCTCAACTTCCCTAGGGATGTGGACCCAACTCAGAGCTACGCAACATCACCCAATCATTAGTTGCAAACACTTTGAATTGAATATTTTTGTTAAACAAAGCTTGTCTTCTTCTTTGAGTTACTCAAAAAATATAAGCAGTCACTATGGTGTCCTCTTCCCATTGCAATAATTACCTCTATCTATGTTAAGCTGATATTTGAGGTGATAATCTATTCTAAACTACAATTCTCAAACTCAAAACCGCAAATTCCACTGATACTATCACTTCCAATCCATGTCTGAAAGGTTTCATCCCTGTAATCACCTTATAAGTTGTCCTAAATGACCACAAAGTTGAATTTAACTTTGTGCCCCAATCAATCCTATTTTTTGACACTATATTTGTTAGAATCTTGATCAACACTTTATTGGAACTCTCTACTTGACCATTTTCTTGAGGATGATAAGTTATTGATTTTTTATGCCAAATCAAGTGTCTCTAAGTCAACTCTTATCAATGAAAAATTCAATGCCAAAAGCGTGTAGTGTAAAAGAGGAATTGGATGGGTGCTTCAAGGAAGAAATGTAGCACATGTGATATCAAAGGATGCCACAATAACTTCCATGTTTCCAAGAAGGGTAGAAGCTTCTCCACTCATATCTCACTGAGCTGAGTGTGTCAGTGTATTTTAGACTTTCTCCTTCACTTCACCACTATACTACAATGACTTAGACTCTTATGCTCACCTATACCAGTATGAGTGGGACACAACATAATTATGCTCAGCTCTTCCAACTTGAGCAGTACCTAGAATAACTAAGATGCTTAGACACAAAGAATATTACATGAAGGTTTGGGACTAATGCCTTGCTCATTTAGTGGCTTAGCTGCCCGACTTTGACTGTTATGCCATGTATGTTTAATGGAAACTTGGACTTACTTGTTCAAGGCCAGAAACCCAATTCCATAAGTTCTAGAAATTTAGGCCTCTTCCACTGTGTTGGTCTTTGGATTCCACCATTTTGTCATGTAGGTTGGAAAATTTTGGTTCCTATTGACTTGCTTGTTGTATGTTCACACTACTTTTTGAAACAAGTCCTTCAACTCTTGTAGGAACTGGTGTAGTTTTTGCTTTATCTCCCATGAGAAGTGATTGTTGATGTGTGGGGTTATTTGTGATTGAGTTTCCACTAGCAATTGTGGAACCCACCTTGTCTTTTGTCCTTGTGTGATCGTCTTTTTCATTTGCTTCTTTTTCTCCATGACTTGATGGACACTAGGCTTCGGTATCCTAACTGATTGTTTTTGTTGTAGAAGCCTTGATTTTGGAGTAGATGACAAGGTATCCATCTACAGATTGTAGCTTCCTTGGTTGCATTTGGCTTTTGGTTGTCATTGCTTTCCTTTGGATAGAAGCTGCTGCTGCATGATTTTTCTTTATTGTTTGAAATTGAGCTACAATTTTTGATAGTTGTTAGGAGCAACCTAGAATAGATACCATTTTTTGGAGTTCTCATTGTAAAACACTTATTATTTTGATAAATCGGGAATATTGTAACTCGTATTTTCTCAGATAAACTCTATAAATATTGAGCTTGGGCTACAAGCTTTCAGATTGTATCAACCTGTCATTACCCATCTTTGGTAGAACTCCTAGATTATTAGTTTTGACCACCAAAAACCTTAGCTAAGGTATAAAAGACAATTTTTGTAAGTATTTTAAAAGTTTTGGATAATGAAATACACAGCGTGAGCTAATACCATCACTCCTCTCCTTCTTGCGCTTCCTACTCTCTCCCTGATTGTCACATTACAATCGCATTTGTTGCATTGGAACCGCAGGTAAGAGCTATACGCATTGACGTAAGCAGTCCACCGTAATTCGTAGCTTTTGGCATCGCCGACCCATGACCTAATTTCATCATAACTAGGAATTTACACTTTCAAATAAAAAACTAAGCATAGGCGGGGCATTGGGGTATCATTGCTAAGCATTTAGATGCATTCTGGGTCGAAAACAACTAGGTCAAAAATCCACTGCTGTTAATAATCACGATTTTGGAACTTGACCTAAAGTGGGGTTTGCGACCATAAGAATGTGTGCTTAGGTCTATAAACCTGTTCTAGAACTTTCATTACGTCTGGATTTCATTTAATGCTGTAACGGATGTGATTTGTTTACCGATGAGCGATTGGCTTTTGATAATTTCAGTCACTTGAGTGTAGCTTGAGTTAGATGAAAGTTGTTAGTTGTTTTCCGAGAGATTGACAACCTCTTGTAGCCTCTATGCACTAGTTGAGTCAGCTTCATCCCATGGATTGACAATTTAATCGTGGTTCTTGCTAATACTGCAATAAGATAGGATGGTGAGGTTAGACATGCGTCGCATATTTGGCACCGTTGCCAAGAATCGAAGAGACCTAAACTAGGGAAAAACACGAGCGTCTTGTGAAATTATCCTTTAACTTCCTCTAGGATCACCTAGAGTTCAAAACTTTCTTTTAGAAACCGCATAGCCTAAGATTGTTGTCTTTTGCTGTGTAGAGGTAGCTTGGAAGTAATTGTACTTGCTGAGTGCCTTTAGGATTGTAGGATTGTAGAAATAGATTAGGATTTTGAGGATGATTGGTAGACAAAACAAGTCTTAAGATCAATGCTCAGAAAACCATAAAAGACAAGAAAACGAGTGTTTGTGGATACTTTCCACAACCCCATTGCATGAGAATCTAGGAGTAGGGTAGGTAGGATCCGAGGTGGATTTTAGAACATTGCTCTCTCTCAAAGAATCAAGTGTGAGTTGTTACTGGAAGTTACAGAATTTCACGTCTACGGCTAGAAATAGCACGAAAAAACTCAAAACCACTCAATCCAACTGGAGAGTAAGCTTAAAAGGTATTTGAACCAGTTGGTAAGCTCAAGGACACTTTGAGGTGAAAATTTTAAGAGTTGGCCAAAACTGAGATTACTTACTTTTTTTTGACATTTTAGGCCAAATTAAGTTTTGACTTGATTCATAGGCTTAAAATAGCTCATGTAAAGACTGTTTTTGAAAAAATTACAAAAAAGTGGTCATTTCAAGCTTGAAGTTAATAATATCAATTATTAACTATTAGCTCAGATTTGACCAAGATTCATACCATTGACTCATTGCATGTGTACAAACAACTTGTAAAGGCACAAAAGATTTGGATTACCAAACTGGGTAGAAACTAAAGTTTGTACTGACTTTTTGAAACTTGAGTGAAAATTGGGGAAACAATTGTCCAAACTTGCTGAAATTTGATTCATAGGCTTATATTGATGTGATAAACATGTGTACATGCTCAGTTGATAAAAAAGATGTAAAAAATTACCAATTGTAAATAATCGCGATTATTTACATCTACCCATTTTTCAACTTTTTTGACCAAGTCAGCATACCACTAGTTTTACCATGTTTAATAAGCCCACAAACCAAATTTGGTAAGATTTGGATAACTGGATTGAAAATTGTGACCAAATTTGCAAAGTTAGTTTGCGGACAGAAAATTGATGACCATTTGATAAAAAATTGTCCAGACTTGATGAAACTTGGCTAGTGACCTTAACTTGAGGTGCTTAATAGATCTGTGTCAAAGTTGGGACAAAAACGTGCAAAAATATAGATGGAGTAAATAATCGTGATTATTTACATTTGTTTTGAAACTTAAAAACTTTGCAAATTTGAGTATACCACAAGGTCAAGCATATCAAGAAGACCCCACAAATCAATTTTGGTGAAATTTGGATCACAAAAGTGAGACTTAAGCCAGATTCTTGAAATCAGAGTTTGTGGATACAAAACAGTTGATAAACTTGATCAGAACTTGTTGAAAACTTGTCTAGGGACTTTGAAAGGTTGTATACTTGCCAAACCAATCCAAAAAGTACAAAAAACTAGCAAAAGTGAATAATCGCGATTATTTACTACTGCTACCCAGGGACATGAGTTTTGACTTTTGAACTTGCAAAGTGTTAGATCGGCATAATACAAAGCCACCGTGCAATTTTGGATTCAATCGGATTCAAATTGGTACATGTTCACTCAGTTTCTAGGTTGCGTATTAATCCTTTTATTTTTTGCTAAAATCGAATCTAAAAGTCAATTACTGACTCCCATAGCTCAATTTGAAGTGATACACGTAGACCAATCATGACAGTTAGAAAAAACTCTAGTGTCTTTATAGAAGAATAGCTAACTTGATTAAATTTTTACAGGAATCGTGTTGCAGACGAAGAAACAGTAGCTTGATAGAGAGTTGCAATCGAATCAAGTGGAAATTGACAACAGTCAATCCAAAGGTAGGTACTCTATCCAGGTCTTCATAAGTCTATATGAACCTTAGATCTAGTCGTGTACTAGGAAATCAAGGCACACTCGGAGAAACCTCCAGTAGAGTATCCACCGAAGAAAGCGTGAATGAAGGCAATTCCTTGCACACAATCCTTGAAGAAGTATCGGACACTTTTCAGATTCAACATATGAAATCTTCTTACTTGACTCACTCGGAAATCGGAATGACAATGCGTTATAAGCATATACTCTCTTTTTATAAAACTAATCGCCATGGAGCTTAGGTTTACGTGGACCCTGACGAGAATATGCTATTCGAATTGATGACCATGGTATTGAGTTCAAAGAAGACATTAGGGCAAACAAACAAGGAAAAATGTACATGGACAGAAACGGAACTCAGTATGTACAAGTCAAAACCCTGATGTGATAGACAAATGAGGGTTAGAAGTAAACACCATAATCCCAGATATGTCAGCAAAACAAGGACCTCCAACTTTAGATTCCGAGGGATACAGTCAAGTAGATTTGAAGCCTTTGAAACGGCTTAGTATGGATAATCCTAGGATCGGAGTCTATTGTTGGGAGGATAGAAACATAAAAGATCTTCTATGGACTTTGCATGCCAAATCAGGACAACTAACGGCCATGAAGATAATCTATATCTTGATGATCAAAGATAAGGGATCAGGAGACCTATCAACTTACCTATTTAGGGATTGTTATAACAACAACTTTGTTATGATGATTCCTGAGGAGGTAGAACAAACCAAATACCAAGGGTATTCATAAGGGATTGGATATTGGGACAAGGACCAGAAACATTTCCAAGAGACGAACACTGTGAGAGATCATTTGAGAGTAATGTACAAAAACTAAAAACCACCTCATCACGTAGAAAATCGGGTGACACAATGGCCATTTTAGGGCTACATGAGTCACTATTTCCAACAGAATGGTTTGAAGGACTCGGAACAGGACCAACTGCCAGGAGAACAGGTGTTGAACCAAACAGACGTGTCAGACCAGCTAATTTTCAGAAATGGGTCAGAAAATACAGTGGATCAAGGGATCCATACGACCACTTAGCAACCTTTAAGCAAGTGCTAAGAGTAGAATGTATATCCGATGTCCATACTCGATTTGAGGGGTTTGGAATGACATTAGAAGGAAAAGCATTGACATGGTTCCAAAACATTCCACCAAGGTCAATCATGGACTTGAACACATTAGCTCAAGGATCTGTAGCGGCTATCTCCAAAACAGGGATGAAACATAATACAGTAGCTCAAATCTACAGCTTTAAACAGAAACATGGTGATTCTGTTAGGGATTGTGTAACTCGAATTAAACAATACATTGCCAGATGCCCAAGGTTAGAGATACCTGCAGAATAACGACTCGTATATTTGTTTCTAGAGGGACTGCTAAACAAAGAACTTCATGCTATACTCTATAGTAAAAATCATACAACCCTAGAAGAGTGTGTGCCAGATGCTATTGACTTAGGAGACAATTGTGATATTTTTAACAAAGAAGGATAACCAAAGCGAGAAAACAACATCCATTAAACCAGCACAAGTGGGAACGGCTGCTGCAACACCACTTTCAACCATAGAAGATATGCTCAAAAGGATGAACGACATTATGAACAACATGCAAAAAGCACCTATGAGGGGACCAGGACAAGGGATACCTCAACAAGGACAACCAATTAGGCCATAAAAATGTTGTGCAATTGAGGGTAAATAGACCAACCATGAGACCCACGAGTGCTACTTCAGACCAAAGTATGATGGGAATGTTTAGTACGTGCCCATGAGGCCACAAGGACAACCCATTTATAAATATCAGCCTAATATGGCCCAAGCTCAAAGACCACCAATGTGTATGGAAATACCTCAACCTGTGTTGGGTCAAGAACCTCCATACCGAGGACATAATGTAGTGCCTGTAAAGTACATGCACTTTGAAGGAGTCATAGATGAACAAGCATTAGTGCCTGTTACACCCTATGCAGAGCCTAGTCCATCTACAGTAATGGTAGAAGGAGAATGGTATAATTCACATCCACCACCAATGGAAGAAACCGTGACTTATGCTCCACCAAAGCTCACACCAAAGTTTTATGTAGCTAATCAAGGTGTCAAACCTCCCATGGTCAGACCCATGATTAAGCCAAGAACGGGAAACTCTCACAACTGTGGTGCAAATGATCATTGGAAAAATCAATCTCCAGAGCCTAACAAAAACCTCAAACTAGTTGAAGCCTATTGCATACAATGTTTCAAAAAGGGAGGACACTTTCTGGAAGATTGTCCTAAAAATCCTTTAAACAAGGGTAAAATAATAGTCAGCGTAGTCCAAGTGATACCTAGTAGCTCATCAGACAGTGAACCAATTGTTCCAATCAAGGTAATCACTAGAGCCGAGGCCAAGAAAAAGAAACACAACTCCTATGATGATTCAGAAAATATGAAAGTTTCCTCTCAAAGGATCAAAAGAAGCAGAAGCAAAAGATATGAGATGAGAAAACAAAAACAATGGGTTGAAATCGAGGAGAAAGCAAAAATGATATTCTAGGAAAAGGTGAAAGAAACTCGAATTGAAATCAAGGAAACAACCGTGAAATCTGGAGGATGCATTCTCGTTGATAAAATTTTTGAGCCTATTAATGCCGCCTTGGAAGCCTAGCAAGCAGGACTTAAAGCAGGCCAAAACATGAAAAACACATGGAAAAAATATCCTTCTCCAGACATGGAAGCAGCTAAGCTGGAAGCTTATCAAAATTTGGTAAGAATCACACAAGAAATGGTAGAAAAACAAAAACCCAAGCTTTAAAGTATCGCAAAACGTAGGAGCTTGTGGTAAGAGACACTAAAAGAAAAATCCGATGTGGTGACAGAACCCCACCTTGAAACAAAAGAACCAGAACTTCTAATGCTGGACAACGAAGATGCCTTAGACGGAATTCCATTTGTAGAGGAAGACTGCTGGCCAGGAAACTTATGGGAAAAAGTTAGAGAGATTAATGATGGAAGCCTAACTCTAAAGTGAGCTCCTATAGAGGAAGTTTGGTTGGATAACCTACCTATTGATACGAACATGGATGTACAATCCGTGTATGGGGATTGCGGATCTAAAGGTTCAGGAATGTCGAAACCATTGACCTTGAAAACATTACCTTCTTACTTGGGAGATAACGAAGATGAATCCATAGTGTGTAAGACCACTCAAGTAAAAAGAGTTGAACAAACCCTAGAAGTAGACAACATTCATTCAACCATGTCTACACCCATCCAATGCACTCTTACCTTGGGAGAACTATTAAAACTCAGACCATACTTATGGAATGATCTACAGAAAACCCTAGAGAAGGTGGGGATAACGGGGCTAATTTCAAAAAAATTGGAAAAATTAAAAAACGGAATGGACAACAAAGAGATTTGATATGTTCCAATGAACAAAGTCGAAGAATATTATGAAGGGGAAGAAGGAAACACCACCCTTCCAGTGAAATACAATGACATTGAAACCGTGGCAATACTAGATAGTGGAGTAGGCATAGCCATAGCCATAGCCAGGAAAGCAGTATGGGAATCTTGGGGACAACCAGCCATTAGACAAACTCAAATGAAATTGCAATTGGTTGACGGACACATTAAGAGACCATTAGGGTTGCTTGAAAAAGTGATAGTCAATTCCTGTGGAATTGAATATCAACACACTTTTGTCGTAGTAGACTTTGGGAAAAAACTCAATTATGAAATCATACTGGGAAGACCTTTCATGCGATAGGTACAACTTATCCAAGATTGAGGAAACAATTATCTGTACTTGAACCAAGTGGGATCTATAATAAGAGTAAATCTAAAAGATCACACTTATAGAGATGTCTTGAAAACACCCGTACAAGAGTTTGATTCAGTCTCTTCGGCTGAAACTAAGCTTCCATCTTGGTTAAACAAAGATACTCCTATTTGGATGTGCGGAGCTTCAGAAAATGGAAGCTTAAAACGAGAAGAATGTATTCTAAAAAGGGACTCCACAGATGAAGCCTATTTACCTGAATTCTTTCCAGAGCAATTGTTTGAGCCATTCGAGTGGATTCAAATTTTAGTGACAATGGATGTATGTGTGAATACATCTATGCCTACTCAATTTTGCAATGAGGATGGCTACGACATAATTGCCATCCAAATGATTTCAACCCTCAACATTGAAGAAGAAGATGAGGAACCCAAGGACTTGATGAAAGCTCAACAAGTCTTTTTCGACCTCTACTACAATGCAGCTGATGAGTTAGATGAACACTCAGCTACCTTAGAAGGTTCGGGGTCAGAAAAAGAACATATGAGGGCTAAGCTACTCTTGAAAGGAGGAGAGAAAAAGTTTTTTGACTTTCCCAACCAAAAATCAGGAATACAAAAATGGTATAGTAGAACAAGAGACACCAGAAACATGAAAACACACCTATGCCATCAGTCTCCAGTGGAACACAATTCTTGATGCAAATGATTGTGTCAAGGACAAAATCAGTGGCAAATATCCTTCAAACAAAAATCCAAAAATGTCTAAAACATCGAGGAAGGATACTCAAGCAAACCAACAGGATAAGAAGCCAATCATGATCCAAGTTGAGCGGAAAAAGAAATGTCAAGAGTTGAAAAAAGATCTAAAGGAGATATATACGACCAAAATGGAAACGACGGAAGAGGATGGTAAGGGTGTAATGAGTGTTCCATCCCATTACAAAAAGTATACTCTCCAAGATCAAAAAATCATAGTCGAACAACCTGTTGGGAACTATGGAAATAGGGTGAGTCCTACGAAGGGCCTGAAAACGCTAAAACGATAGATCTGTCTGAACCAAGAGAAGAGCCTAGCCCTGCTTACATTGCAAAACACCTAACAGACAAAGAAGAAGATATTTTTCTAAACTTGCTAAAGGAATACTGAGATATCTTGCTTGGTCTTACAAGGATCTCAAGGGTGTTGATCCAAAAATCTGTCAACATACCATACCCATGAGAGATGATGCGAAACCAAGTAGACAAAGGCCATATACGTATAATAAAACATTTTCCAGGAAGATAAAAGAAGAGATTGAAAAACTAAAGGAAGCCGAATTCATTTACGAAATTGAACACACAGATTAGTGTCTCCAATTGTGATAGTACCCAAGAAGAATGGAAAATTACGAGTGTGTGTTAATCTCAAAAAGTTGAATACAGCTACCATTAGAGACAACTATCCTCTTCCAATCACTAAGAATGTTTTAGAACGAGTTGGAGGGAAAGAAGCTTATAGCTTCTTAGATGGATTTTCGGGATACAATCAACTTTTGGTTGACCCAAAAGATCAGCATAAGACTGCTTTTGCAACAGAATGGGTATATTTGCCTATCTGGTTATGCCGTTTGGGTTAATTAATGCTCCAGCTACGTTTCAAAGGTTGATGAGCCATGCTTTTAAAGAATATTTTAGGAAACTCTTAGAAGTATATATGGATTATCTATGCGTACATTCATCAATCCACGTTGATCATTTTAAATACCTCAAAAAGGTATTCAAAAAATGTAGACTTTATAGGATTTTCTTAAATCTTGAAAAGTGCACATTCATGGGTAGACAGGGAAAAATTCTTGGACATATAGTGCCTAAAAATGGCATAGCTACTGATATTGAAAAAATTCATATCATTGCTGACTTTCTTCGATCAACAGCAGTCAAAGGGATATAAGCCTTCATAGGGCATTGTGGATATTACCGACGGTTCTTCTACATGTACGCTATAACTGCAAAGCCCATGTATAGCTTGATTACACACTTTGAGTGGAATGAGGTATGTGAATAATCCTTCATGAAGATTAAGCAAGCTCTCACCTCAGCTCCAATATTGAAAGCACCAGATTGGAATAAGATATTCCACATACATGTAGTTGCTTCCAATTTTGCTATCGGTTGTATACTAGCTCAACCAGGAGACGGGAAAATTGACTTTCCTATTCCTTATGCTAGCCGACAATTGAACATGGAGGAAAATAATTACACCACCACCTAAAGCGAAGGATTAGGAATGATCTATGCCATTAAAAAGTATAGACATTACCTATTAGCCAACAAGTTTGTGTTCTTTGTGAACCACCAAGCTTTGTTGTACTTGGTCAACAAGCCACGTAGCACAGGAAGAATAGTGAGATGGTTCATCATTCTTTTGGAATTTGATTTCACTGTGGTTGTAGAAAAGGGCACTACACATCAACGAGAAGATCATTTGTCAAGGATTGTTTTAGGAGAATCACCTAAAGGGGTAGATGATTATCTACCAAATGCCTATTTGTTTTCCATGGAAATGATACCTTGATGGTCGAAAAACATGGTGTCATTGATGACAATAGCTCAAGTGGATTCACAAATACCACTTCCTATTACGAGATCGGGTTAATAGAGCAATCATTTATGTAACAATTACTAGCTGGTAGGCTATACAAAAGAAATCAAGATGGAATATTGCTCTTATGCATTAATATTGAAGAAAAAAACAGTACCTAAGCCAAGCACATGTTACCATAGTAGGACTTCACTTTGCGGAAGACCAAACTATGCAACGAATTTTGAGACTTGGAGTATTTTGGCCGACTATGAGGAATGATGTTCGATCTTTTGTAAAGGATTGTCCTCAATTTCAAAAACAAACACCCATACCTCATGTAGCATTGTTTCAAATGTCACCTGTTCCTAAGTGGGGTAGATATCTATTTACTTACTTATCAAGCCGAACATTTCCTAAGGATATGAGTAAACACCGTCAAAGAGCAATTGAGACTGAAGCAAGAGACTATCTCTTATTGGGAACCAATTGTATTGAAGAGGTAAAGATCAACATTTGCGTCTTTGTGCAAATGAAGACGAGTATATTCCAATTATAGAACAAGCACATGCTGGATTAACTGGAGGTCACTTTTCTAGTGATACCACCACAAGAGCAATCTACATGACAGGCATATGGTGGCCAGCACGGGCAAAGAATATGTTCGAACGTGTGATGCTTGTCGACGAGTCAAAATGCCAACATGTGTAGATAGCATGCCCTTAAGACCAATGATGGGGGCTAGAGCTTTCGCAAAATGGGGTATAGATTTTGTTGGGCCAAGACAGCCACCTGCTTATAGACCCAAGCTCAATATATCATTGTAGCTACGGACTATTTGACCAAGTGGGTCGAGGATAAAGAAACTCAAAATAATGATGCGAGAACCATTGCCGCATTCTTATACATGAGTATGTATTCACAAGATATGGACTGCCAATAGAAATTTTTAGTGATCTAGGAACTCATTTCCTCAATGACGTAATCGAGTATTTGCTTAATGAGTTTATGGTCATCCATAACAAATCAGCTCCCTATCACCCACAAGCAAATGGACAAGCTGAGCATACAAACAAAATTCTTAGCTCGGTGCTGACTAAAGTGGTTAGTTCATGAAGGACAGACTGGGAAATGAGTCTCCATGCTGCTCTATGGGCTTATCGATTTTCATTCAAAACAGCTTTAAATGCTACACCTTTTAACCTTGTTTATGTAAAGAATGAGGATGCAAGAGAGCTACACAAGACAAGCACAAAGAACATAGAGATGGAAAGCTTCTTCTTCTTCTCCTAGAAAAGAGAGTACAAAATGACTAAGTGCTAAAGCTGAAAAGTAGCACATATGTACATGCGGTCACTAAGTGTGAACTCGCTAGAAGCGTACTAGGCTGGCACTATAAGTGTAGTCCAGCTGTAGAATCAATGGTAGAGATCCTCCGTGTCGGTCACCTAACGCGAGAGTGAGTAAATGCCGTAAGCGGCCAAGACCTGTAGTGGATTCCAGCTCAAGATGTAGAGCTTGACATCTCAACACTCCCCCTCGAGCTCTGCATGTCGCAGAGTCCAAGCATAGTCCGGAAACATCGAAGCTTCTCAGCTCCGAGGGCCTTGGTAAAGATATCCGCTATCTGCTCCTCTGTGCTGACGTAGACTAAGTCGATGTCGCCCGCCAACACTCGCTCTTGAACATAGTGGTAATGGACCTCTGTGTGCTTGGTCTTGGCATGGAACACTGGGTTCCTAGCCAACTGCATGCTGCTAAGGTTGTCACAGTGGATGAAAATCTATTGGTCCACCTGCACTCCCAAGTCCTCAAGTAATGTGCATAGCCAAGCTACCTCGCACGCTGCAACTGCTGCACCTCTGTACTCAGCCTCCGTGCTCGATAAAGCAACCGTAGGCTGATTTTTGCTGCTCCAAGTAACAACAGCACTCCCAAAAGAGAACATGAAGACACTCGTAGATCTCCTATCAACAATGCTACCTGCCCAATCTGCATCTGTATACCCATACAATGCTAATGGCACATCTGATGCATAGAACAATGCGTAGTCAAGAGTCCCTTGCACATACCGAAGTGTGCGTTGTGCTCCATCCAAATGTGGCTTTCTCGGAAGCTGCATGAACTGACTCTCCAAGCCTACTGTGTAGCTCAAGTCTGCTGGCCTCGTGATAGTCAAGTAGATTAGACTACCCACAATCTTCCTGTACATCTTGACATCCTCAACAACATCACCCTTCTCTGCACTCAGCTTTGCATTCACATCCAAGGGAATAGAAATTGACTTACAATCAGCCATACCATACTTTGACAACATGTCCAAAGCATATTGTCTCTGTGACAGCCATACACCCTCTGGAGTCCTGATCACCTCAATGCCAAGAAAGTAGCGCAACTCACCCAAATCTTTCATTTCAAACTCCTGTTTGAGAAGACCCTTCACATGGTCAATCTCCATAGCATTGTCACCCACAATAATAAGGTCATCTACATATATGGTAATGACCACAATCCCCACATCACTCTCACGTACATAGAGTGAATGATCAGCATGAGCTCTCCTAAACCCAATACTGACAAGATACTTGGCAATCCTGTCATACCATGCTCTAGAGCCCTGCTTCAAACCATACAAATCTTTGAGAAGCCTGCATACATAATCTGGGTAACCTAGATCGACATAACCAGGTGGCTGATCCATATACACTTCCTCTTGCAACTCACCATTCAAGAAGGCATTCTTTACATTCATTTGATGCATAATCCATCCTCTAGATGCAGCCACTGCTATGACAGCTCTCACAGTTGTCATCTTTGCCAGTGGAGCAAAGGTCTCCTCATAGTCTATGCCATACATCTGTGCATAACCCTTTGCAACCAGCCTTGCCTTGTGACGCTCAATGTTACCATCAGCCTTATGCTTGGTTTTATACACCCATTTACAGCCAATAGCTTTCTTGCCACTTGGCAATGGCACCAACTCCCATGTGTCGTTTGCTTCCAATGCAACCATCTCTTCATTCATTGCATCATCCCAATGCACATTTCCAACTACATCCTCAAAACATGTGGGCTCCACATCCTGTATCACCTTAGCCATGTAGGCTTGGTGATGCGCTAGATACCCATCATAAGTCAATTTTTGAACTGGATTTCTGACTCTATTAGATCTGCACGGTCCTGGGTCACTCCTTTGCCCTCTAGCATCTTCTTGTACTTTCCTTACACCAGGTGTCCTGATAGCCGGAATTCCAAATTCCTCATCAAGACTTTGTTCAGAACCATCTGAATCCATGTCTACATGTGAAAACCCTGATGATGCATCAGCCATAAAGGGAGGTTCATCTACCTTTTCCTTTCCTTTTCGTGATACATTCCCTGTACCTGTTGGTGGAGTAACCTGCGTACGTAGTCTACCATTCCATGGCTTCTCAACAGAGCCACGAGAAGAGGACTCTTGTGATCCACTCAAAACCTGTGACTGTGGCCTCACATTTTGTACAACCACATCATCTTTTACATCAGCCCCAATAGTGCCATGTGTATTACTGTACCAGCTGCTCATCTCATCAAAGACTACATCTCTGCTCACTCGTAATTCTCGTGTAGAAGGATTGTAGCACCTATACCCCTTTTGTTCAAGGGAATATCCCACAAGAATACATTTCTCTCCTTTAGGATCCAATTTCCTACGCAAATCATCTGGTACATGCACGTAAGCTATGCAGCCAAACACTTTCAAGTGTGCCAAGTCAGGCTTTGTACCTGTAAACTTTTCCTCAGGTGTTACATCATGCACCGCAGCTGTAGGTGTCCTGTTCATAATGTACATAGCTGTATTTACAGCTTTAGCCTAGAAATGATAAGGCATGTTCTTCTCATTCATCAATGCACATGCAACCTTTGCAATGTACCTGTTTTTCCTTTCTGTGACCCCATTCTACTGTGGAGTATATCTGCATGTAAACTGTCTGCGTATACCATGCATTCATAGAAAATCTGAAAAATCATTGGAGAAGTACTCTCCCCCTCCATCTGACCTCAATGTCTTTATTTGCATATCTGTCTCCTTCTCAATCATGACTTTGAAGTCCTGAAAGTGACCAAACACTTCACTTTTGTTACGCATGAAGTAGACCCATACTTTCCTTGTATGGTCATCAATGAAAGAGACATAATACCTGCAACCATGTATACTTGCAGTATCGGTTGGACCCCAAACATCTGTGTGCACCACCTCAAGTGGCTTTTTACATACATTGCGCTCATGTGGAAATGAGCCCTTTGACTGTTTTCCAAAATGGCATGCTGCACACACTTTATGCATACCATCCACCTTGAATTTGGGCAAACCTTTTACAATTTGTTTTGATTGCATGTTGCACAATCTCTGCTCATTGAGATGGCCAATGCGTTTGTGCCAAATGTCAACATCAGCCACCACACCTGTGCCCTGTGCAAATAATGCAACTTTTACCTCAGGCATGTCTACATTCAGCGTAAACATTCTGCCCACACATTTGCCCTCTGTGATCAGCTTACAACCATTCTGGAAATCTTCTACATAACAGCCATTCGGATTGAAGCGAACCTGCAAACCCTGCTCAACCATTTTTCCAACAGAAACAAGATTCTTTGTAATGTTTGGGACATGAAGTACATCTGCTAAGTACTTTGATTTGCCACTCTTCGTATTTAGAGGTATGTCCCCTACATGAGCAATGGGGTGAGCTGTGTCATCTCCTGTCTGCACATAGCCTGACACATCTGGTTTGCGCATATCTCTAAACCACTCTCCACGAGACATCATGTGATTAGAGGCACCTGAATCCACATACCAAAGATCATCTTGGGTGGAATTCTCTGCAGTCATTGTATTCATTACATGCTGCATAACAAACATGCGCTCATTTTTGCTGCCATTTGCATCTCTGCTAGTAGATGCATAGTTGCCCTGTTCTCTCTTTCCACTTGCTTTTCCCTTTGGACAGTCACGTGACATGTGACCTCTTTC
The DNA here is from genome assembly GCF_014529385.1 of Adiantum capillus-veneris. Classification (NCBI taxonomy): domain Eukaryota; kingdom Viridiplantae; phylum Streptophyta; class Polypodiopsida; order Polypodiales; family Pteridaceae; genus Adiantum; species Adiantum capillus-veneris. Next base: position 2,021,655 of record NC_140956.1, read on the forward strand.
ACCACAAGTCCAACATTCTCTGCTATCTGCAGTATGTTGCTGCCTACTTGATCCTGCACCACAACCTCTTTGACTCCCTGCCTTGAGACTGGTTTCCCCTGCCACCTGTATTGTTTTGATTTGATTGACCTTCTTGAAATTGGCCCCTGCAACCCCTTGGGCCTCGACCACGACCTCTACCTCTAGCTCTGTGGAGTTAGAATAGAAGGCCTGTTTAGAATTATTTCTGCCATGAGAAGAAGATGTGTCAAGGTTCTTCTTCTCAAGAATAAGCATAGAAATCAAATCTTGGAACACGGGGATGTCGTCTCTTGTATTCATGGAAGACCTGAAATGTGCATACTCATCTCCTAGACCACCCAAGCATGCACGGACAATGTCATCGTCTTCCACTGAGACTTTAATAAATCCAAGAGCCTCAATGATACTCTTGATCTTCAAGGCATAATCATTGATGGAGAGGTTGTTCCTCTTAACCTGATTTAGCTCCGACTTTAGTTGAAGCTTCCTGGCCTTGGTGTTCACCTCGAACACTCTGCCTAAGTTTTTCCATGCAATGGCGGGGGTTTCAGCATCCTATAGATATCCCATCATGCCATCTGTGATGCTCATAAAAAGCCAATACATCACTTTGCTCTGGCCTTGTTGCCAGTCCCTCAAAGATTTCCTTTGTTCTACTGTAGCATTTGCGTCGGGAATCTCTGGTTCCTTTTCATTGTCTCCTTCTACATAGTCCCAATAACCTTTTCCTTTTAGGAAATTTGTTATTCTGAACTTCCATGCAGGGTAGTTATTTTTCTCAAGCTTCTCAGTGACAATATGACTAAAACCGTCAGACATCTTGAAGCACTAAGACAAAATAGCTACAATCTGCAAAAACCTGCAAATCTGTTGAACTTGCTATCGTGGTACTTGTAACGCTTTCTACACTCAACGAGTGTCCAAAATCAAGCGTACATACAACCACTGTACTTGTACAATAAATCTCTGTGTACTGCACTTTGGAGACCTGTCGTGGATTGTGAACGAAGGGATTGTGATGCTCTTGCTCTCTTAGCCTCTCTTGCCTGCACCAGGCTCTGATACCATGTAAACAATGAGGATGCAAGAGAGCTACACAAGACAAGCACAAAGCACACAGAGATGGAAAGCTTCTTCTTCTCCTCCTAGAAAAGAGAGTACAAAATGACTAAGTGCTAAAGCTGAAAAGTAGCACATATGTACATGCGGTCACTAAGTGTGAACTCACTAGAAACGTACTAGGCTGGCACTATAAGTGTAGTCCAGCTGTAGAATCACTGGTAGAGATCCTCCGTGTCAGTCACCTAACGCGCCAGTGAGTAAATGCCGTAAGAGGCCAAGACCCGTAGTGGATGCCAGTTCAAGATGTACAGCTCGACATCTCAATAGTTTATGGTCTTGATGCCATACCTGCCAATAGAAATTCTATTGCCGACATTAAGGGTAGCACGGATTCTTGAGTGGACTGAACATGAATTGTCAGAAAGACTTGAAGAGTTGGAAAAGCTAGATGATAAAAGGCTAACTGCTGTAGCTCACATCTATGCACAAAAGCGGAAACAAAAACAGTTTTTTGATTCCCACTTAATCACAAAAATCTTCAAGAAAGGGGACTTAGTTTTAGTCTATTCCCTTAAGCAACACATTTCCAAGTTTAAGACAAAGGGAAATGGATCGTTTATCATTGAAGATGTATCTCCAAGTGGAGCCGTAAAATTGTCCACCCCAGATGGTGAACCAATGGCTAATTGGATTAGTGGATGTCGTTTAAAGAAATACAATTTTCCGCTAACCAATGAATTGCTATAAAGAATGCATGCAGCCAAGCAAAGGAAGATTAAACGAAAGCAAGTTATTGATGAAACCCAAGAGGAAGCTCGGCTTTGGGTACTCAAACGGAAAGCTGCTCTCAGGAATCAACAAATACCGATTCCCATCAACACTTTGGAAACAAATGACCGACAATGGGAATTACCTAAAGATTCAGTTTCAACAGATGATGACTGGCTATACGGAATGGACTTGTGCATCAAAGTATAGCTCAACAATCATAGCACCAATGCTTTGGTTGACACAAGATCTAGAGTAAATGCAGTCAGTTATTCTACGTACAAGAAGGCAACAAGTCAAGCATTGATAGCAGGAATAGCGACAATCAAAGGATGCAACAAGAACCCAACCCCAACATTGGGAGTAGTCAACTTGAACGTGATAGTACATGGATATTCATGTCCTCGCTAGTTTGTATGCTTACCAGACGAACACATGAAAGAGACAATGATTCTTGGAATTCCCTCGATGCGGACATACAATGCAGTACCAGATTGAGATACAAATCAGCTAAAGCTATCACGTAAAGGCGGAAAACTCATGGTTCCAATTGCACCAAGCAAGGAGGAATGGAAAGGAAGAAATCAATAGACCAAACCACGAAGTAATCAATCTTCTCCATCCACTCAACAAGCAAATGCTACAAGTAGCATGCAAGGAGTCGGGCAAATTTGCGTACCAAAAGCACAGCTTAAGGATAAGCCGATTCAAATCTGGGTGTCCAAAATTTCACTGACAAAACAAAACAAGGTTCCAAGGGTAAAAACACAGAGACGAGCATCTCCGAGCAAGGAACCTAACTTGAAATGGATTTGGAAGAAAAAAGAGCACTTATCTTCTCCACAAACTGTAAAACTAATGAAGCAATGGCGAGTTAAGTCTCAAAAGACTCCACCACACCATATAGCACCTAGCACCAAGCAGAACAAGCTACCAATGGCGAGAAAAAGCTCGACAACAGTCAAAAGTGCTACCAACAGCCCAAGCACTCAGTATGCTGAAGCATCCTGATGGTACAATCAAACAGAGAGCACACAAGCTACAAGATTTGCTCTTTGGAAGACATCAGCAGCAAACCTCGACATCCGTAACCCTTGAGTTAATTACTTAGGATGCAGCTCTTGCATAACACAACCACGGCTCTGCATAGAAACGATTGTTCAACCCATGCACACAGTCGTCTCGGAGTACGCCATCTAGGAGGGTGGAAGGGCACTAAGTAATAAGTAATTAAGGGTAATGTTTGAAGAGGGAGAAAAAGTTCGATGTTAACTTGTGTTTTTTGCAAAATTACCTAGTAATGCCCTTACAATTCATCATCAAGGAAAAATTCACTGATAATATCTTCCCTATGAGTGTAAATAGTGTATATACTATCAAAAAATAGTCCTTTTTTTGTTATTTTTCATCATTTTTATTAATAATGAGACTTAAAAATAGAAAAATCCAACAAAAAACAATAAAGCTGTGTTTTTCAATGGATTTCTTAATTATTGGATTTTCATTTTACTTTTTTAGAGCATTTTGTTATTTTCTTTGATTTTTTCAATAAACAGGTCAAAAATTAATAATAAATAGCAAAGAGGTTCAAATGGAAAAATGGAAGATACGATGGTGATCAGAAAGACAAGGCGGACAAGCATAAAATTTTTCAATGAAATTAGAAGATGGAAGCAGGAAGCCTAAATTAGGCGGCCAGACCTACTTTTGCAAAATTCTTGCGGAATGAGCTACAGGAATCCGATCAAGGAAATTTTTGAGTCTAACATAGATTTCGCGGCCTAGTAGCACTAACGAGGGAATCTAGGGAAAATTGGTTCAGGAAGTCCGGGTATAGATATCCAAGGTAGGTTAAAACCACCTCATTTCCACTTGTGGCCTTTGTAGAGAGATCTTTTCGACCTCTTTCTCGCGTCTTTTCCGGAGTCTACAGTTGCCCGTTTTCAACGCCGTCTCACACGAGACATGAGGAGTAAGTTCTTTACTCTTCAATGATCCATTTTGTACAGCTGGTAGCTAGTCTAAATCCCTAAAAAAAACCCTAGAAACCGAGCAGTGCACGAAGACCTACGACCAAAAACTGACCATAGCGGCGTGTCAACTCGACCAAATCAGATGGGATTTGAACTGTAGCATGTCCTAACATAATAGAACCTTTCTAAATCATTAGTTGACCAATCGGCAGGGGTCGAGGGGGTCCCCAGTAGAAAAGCTAGGTTTTTGGCAGATGTCAAAATTTGGATCTGACACCACAGACAGCTTTGCCTACGAGGTTCATATACAAAATCCCTCAAAAAGCAGAAAACGGCTCGAAGGCTACAAAGCGTCAAATTCGACCAACGGGGTCAAATTGACTCCAAATGAGCCATAATTGGATGAGCTGCTTCACGACTATGTTGCGGACAAGTCCAAAGCCTCAAAATTGACTGACCAACCCAACAAGCAGTATAGTCACAGAAATCAGAAATTTCAGAGTCAACGAATCACAAAGTGATGTTGGCAAGACCAAACTTGACCAAATTCAATTTAGGACTTGTTTTAGGTGTATAGAATGTGCTTAGGTCAAAAATTTTAAGTTTTGCAAAAAAATGTTATTGTTGTAAATAATTGCAATTATTTACTTTTGTACTATTTTGCTTGGAAGTTGTATCATCACCTCACCTATCATGTGTACACACCTATTACATGCCAAAACTCAAGTATGAGCCAAAATGAGCACCTATAACTTGGAAAATTGCCAAAAAACGCAAAGAAGTCTTTGCAAGCCAATTTTTAGGTTATGGACCACATTTTTTGATCCAAATCACCTCATATCACATACACAGGGTCTATACAATGCCTAGAACCAATTTGTACCAAAAAATGTTGATTTTGGTAAAAATGTTAATAATCGCGATTATTTACTTTCTAGCCAAAATGGAGGAATTTTGATATTTTTCCATCATACATACAAAGTACATGATGTGTTAAGCCCACTAGCCAAGTTTGAATCAATTTATAGCTCAAAATCTCAAATTTCCATTATATCTACTGTTTCAAAGACCTAAAGACAAATCTGGTACCATTTTCACCCTATGCATCCAAATGAGCCCATATTTCACTCAGAGTATGTATTTGGTATATACTTCAAGCCTGTGATGCCAAGTTTGCAAATCAATTGTAAATAATCGCGATTCTTTACTTTGGTTGAAAAATTTTGTTTGGACTTTACAATTTTGTTTCTTGCATGTTTTTATGCATCTATGCTTGTTCAAAAATTGATTTAAAGCAAATTGGACCAAAATTGTCAGCATTTCAGACTCAAGGACATTTCAGAGAAAAATCGAACAAATTTGCTACCTTTGACACTCTATTCACTGAACAAGAGCCATGCAAGCAGCAGAGAGGGCCAAGAAGAAGCTCAACCAGAAAGAAAAGTTGCAAGAGCTGCCCGCATACCAACTGGATCCAGATTCAATCAAAGCTGCCAAGGCAGCCTATCTTTCAAAAGAATAGCTACAAGAGCATCACACCACAGTGTTCACCGACAGATTCAAGATTGAGGAGGGACATTAGGTAGAGTTACAACTCCTACCAAAAGAAGTGTATGATGTCTCCGCAAACCTTGAGACCAAAGAAGCCAACCGTAGGCTAGGACTCAGAGATTTCTATGAACAGGAGCCATGCAGTGTGGATTTCCAAAAAGCTTACGAGCTTTTATCCACAATCAAAGAAGATGGAACTGCCATATTTCTAACCCTCATGGGAATAAAGTTGAAGTAGTAATCAAAGCACTCAGACTGCCCACAGAAGGAATGACGATGAGGGCAAGGGGCACGAAAATGGCAGGTACTTTCACCAAAGAAACTACCGCAGCCACCTTTGTAGACCTAATTCACAAGCAGGTGGAATAGCCAGCCAGGTTATAATACTAAGACTTCCACTTCTTGGCTAAAAGGCCACCAAGGTATACCACACCAAATCATGCGGTTGCCACCACTTTCACGCAAGTACTCAAGTCAACAACCAGGCAACCAGTGGACCACACACAATATGTCTTGACCACTCTGAAAGGCACAAAGAAAGAAAGAAAGATTACTTACCTAGGTGCACCAGAGGTATTGACAAGGATTTCATACCATGCCATTGGCATGGCCGACAACCTATCACCTGCCCCAGACCAAAACACTTCGATACTATAAGCTCAACCATCTCCTCGAGCTACAAGATCAGCCAAGAGATCCTACAAATCTGATGAGATTCGACTGAAAGCTCATCAGAAAGACACAGTAGTGAAAGCTCAGATAATGAGGAAAAGAGAGCACGAAGAGAGGAAATGAAGAGAAAAGCCATGGCCGCACACCAAGAAGAGTCCGTGCAAAAGCAAGCCCGGTTTGAAAGAGAGAAACATGCATACCAACGCAGACGGCAAGCACAAGCAAAGGACCCGGAAAAATGGGTGCCTAGTGGACTTAAGGGACCAAGGACAAAGCATCATACTAGGAAGAAATTTGAAGATCCAATAGAATCCTTGGAAAAAATGTATCAAGAAGTAGAAACCATGAAGCTAAAAGAAGCCCAAGAAGAGGCAAGGAAAGCAAAAGAGGCGGAGGACCAGAGACAAGCCAAGGAAACGGCAAGAGAAGAGGTACAACACGACCAAGGTCACGAGCCTCCCTGACCCACTTCACTGCCTACAGAATAGTAGGATAACCCTATTCCAAGCCCATCACCATCACCAGTAACAAAATCCACAGAAGTTGAGCCCACCAAAGAGACATAATCTAAATCAAAAGAAACAGAAGAATTTGCACAAGAGGCTACTGCTACACAAGAGCAACAAAAAGAGAAAGAACTTGAGCCATAAAAGGAAACAAGTACTACATAAGAGGACACAACAAAGTCCAACTCAACACCTTCTACCTCAACACAACAAGAAAAGGCCGAGGCATCCACAAAGCCTTAGCATGACAAAGAAGAAGAAGGCCAGCGAGAGCCTCAAGGGCAAGAACAACCAGCCGCCACGACACAGTGAAGAGAGACACAAGAGACTGCCGAGACATCTAGGCAGCTAGCAAGAAATGAAGACTAGCAATCAAATGATGAGGTAATCCTACAGTCAACAAATATTCAAGGCAAATGCAGGATATGACGGAAAGACTCAGATCAGCAACACTTAGCCACATCACAAACGCTAAAGAACTAGAGATGGTGATTGACGCTCTCCAAGGAGATTTAGAAGACAAATTAAATGTTATCACCAATCTACAAAAGCAAGTGCAAGAAATGAAAGCTGAAGCTGAACAACATGAGCTATAGCAAGAGATAAACAACAAAAAGGAGATGGAGGAGTTAGGTGACCTACTTACAAAGTTTTTAGATGCTTGCAAAGCAAAAGATAAACAACTGACACAAGTTACAAGAGAACTTCTAATGACAACCCTGTCAGCTCAGAAGATTCAAGTGCAGTTGGATGTCACAAACGCTTCTCTACAATACTCAGAACAAAGAATAAATAATCATGAAATTTTCTTGCTGCAAATACGAGAGAATCCAGTCGTAGCCTTGATCAAAGGAACAGACGAGGTCTACAAAGCATTGGAGAGAAAGAACAAGGACCTCGAGCTTGAACTAAAGCTGGAGAAATCTCAGCGCAGAGACATGGCCTTGATGCGGGTCCAAAGAGAAGATGAATTGCTGAAGGAGATAGCTGAACTCAAAAGAGTCAACCAACTACTAAGAGAGGGAAAGTCGGAAATGCAAGAAGAGGCAGGCACTTCGGAGCAGCCTCAAATAGAAATACCCTCAGTATCATTTGCTGAACTAGAGACACAGTCCACAATAGAGATGAGTGGGGAGGAAGATTTTCAGGTAACCATTATAGAAGAAGACATAGTGCCCATGGTCCAGCTCTCAAAGGCGGAAGAAGATGCACTGAAAGAAAATATTACACAAGAGGTAGATGAGCAGTGGAAGGCAGCGATGGACTGGGAGTTGAGAGTTTTTCACTCCATCAATGTTACACGATTCACTCCCAATCAAATCAATGCACAATGGCACCAACAATCCCTGCCTTACCCTCTAATAAAAGATGAGTTACTACAGGTAAAAGAAAGGCTTTACACAGACATGCAAGTCGAGGGCGCAGATAAAGACCACCCGAAGTGGAGGTTGAGCTGGATGAACAGAAACCCAAGATGCTTGATTTTGTTCACGAGAGCACCTACAGCCTTGCAAAAAGATCCAACTTTCTTTCCTGTACCAAGAGTAAGGATCCGGATATCACATGAGGCACTACTCAAGAAGCGCCCAACTTGGCTAAATTACCCTAGATTGCGTGTTCTAGAAAAGGGACTAGTGATTGAAGAATACATGGTGAAAACCCTAAAAGGCACCATGTCATTCTTTAAAAGTATACCTGATTTTTCATGTGCTATGCTATATAAGATCTATTGAATGCTGCTCACATGCATCAAGGCGTTCAATGAGCCAGAGCAAGCAGGTGCCCCTTCAATGTCATTCCTCGAGGGTAATAAAGGTTTGCACTATGATCTCAGTGGCCAACCTTCCGAAGAAGTCCTCTGGCTTCTACGCCAGATGCATGTTTCTACCTTCACACAATATGCTAGCGTTCGAGAAAGCGTTCTACATGGGATTCTTCACTTGGCAAATGAAGATATTTGCGCCAGTGATTAGCAACCTCATATCAAGGTTTGTAGGCTACTCAGCAATGGAGTTGAAAAACAGAGTAACTATGCAGTTTTTGCAAGTGCCAGATAAAGAAAGGAAAATCAGATACCAAAAGGCACTAAACGCGCTTAAAGACCGCCTCGCCAACCGCCAGTCCGAAGACTACTTCAGCCCATAGAGCTGTGTCAAGGGACGACACAGGCGAGGAGGGGGGGAATGTTAGCAGCAAGCTAACATGGATACCATTTTTCAAAGTTCTCATTGTAAAACACTTATTATTTTGATAAATCGTGAATATTATAACTCCTATTTTTTCAGATAAACTCTGTAATTAATGAGTCGGGGCTACAAGCTTCCAGATTGTATCAACCTATCATTACCCATCTTTGGTAGAACTCCCAGATTATTAGTTTTAACCACCAAAAACCTTGGCTAAGGTATAAAAGCCAATTTTTGTAAGTATTTTAAAAGTTTTGGATAATGAAATACAAAGTGTGAGCTAACCGCGCTCACTCCTCTCCTTCTCGCGCTTCCTACTCCCTCCTAGATTGTCACATTGCACTTGCGTTTGTTGCATTGCAACCGCAGGTAAGAGCTCTACGCATTGAAGTAAGAAGTTCACAGTAATTCGTAGCTTTTGGAGTCGTCGACTTGTGGCCTAATTTCAACATAACTAGAAACTTACACTTTCAAATTAAAAATTGGGCATCATTGCTAAGCATTTAGATGCATTCTGGGTCGAAAATGACTAGGTCAAAAATCCACTGTTGTTAATAATTGCAATTTTGGAACTTGAATTAAAGTGGGTTTTGAGACCATAAGCATGTGTGCCTAGGTCTTATAAACTTGTTCTAGAAGTTTCGTTACATTTGGATGTCATTTGATGCTATAACGGATGTGATTTGTTTACCGATGAGCGATTGGCTTTTGATGATTTTAGTCACTTGAGTGTAGCTTGAGTTAGATGCGAGTTGTTAGTTTTTTTTTGAGAGATTGACAACCTCTTGTAGCTTCTATGCACTAGTCTAGTCAGCTTCATCCCATGGATTGACAATTTAATCATGGTTCTTGCTAATACTACTATAAGATAGGTTGGTGAGGTTAGACATGCGTCCCACAATAACCATATTTGAGTGTTACCTTTATATAATCGTTGTGCTTTAAGTATCTTGATTGGAATCATCTACTGTTGCATCTGTCTATATTGGGTAGCTTCATTGGAAGCTGGCTTCGACACCCATACTTGTCGCATTGCTTGTTTCTTTGATCTTGTCTTTTGCGTATTGTGGTTGTTCTTTCTCCTGCTAGAGTTGTTTATTTTCTATTGATAGTGCATCTTGTTCTTTGTAGAACTTGTTGGTTGAGGTGGGTATATCCAAGATGCTACTTTAGGCTTTTTGGCCAAACATTAATGTCTCCTTGGAAATAGCCTTTAGCAGTGATTGACTCACCTTTTGTTTCTAAGGTTCAACTTGTGTCTCATGTATCCAAAGTGGATCTTTGGCTTGGATGTGCTCTTTGGATAACGTCAAAGCCGTTTCTTCTAATGTCAACCCGTATCCCACATATTGAGTATGGAAATTTGCAATCTTTTCAGCTCTCAAAACTTGTTCAAAGAGTAGGGCATGAGCATCTAGATCCCCTAACCCATTATACTTTGTCTTAACACATGGATCCACTTGATATGGTCTTAATTGCTTTGGTGCAGTCACTAATCTAACCAAGTTGTGGTCTTTTGGAAAGATGTCTCTCCTTCTCTTCTCTTGTCTTGGAAGAAAATCCCGATAGAATCCTCTTTGATATGTGCTCTGACATAGTTCTTGGCTGAAAGTAAGTAGAGATTGGAGTACCCTTGTACGTATATTGTTCCAAGTCAATTGGATCAACAAGTATGTACTCATGCTTATACTTATCTACTATCAAAACTTACACTATGTGGGCATGTATATACGTGAATGCATAGAGGTTCTTATGGGTATTCAACTCTCTAGCATTGGGTTCTCCACACTTGTAGAAGATATATGGATCTCCATTTGTGAACCTATACAAGCCCTCATGAGCATAATCTGTTAGAACTCTCATGGATTTGTTGGTTCAAATGAATCTCAAATTTGGTTTGTTGATCAAAGGAAGTCTCTTCTCTAGGTATTCTCCCAATCCCATCGTTGAAGGCATTGCAAAGTTTCTTGCATTTTTCATGTCGTTGAGTGGAGTAGAAAACCATGGTGGTGGATGATTTGTCATGATTAAGGTTCACTCAAGATTCTAAAGATAGTACTTGACAAGTTTACTTTGGCCTAGTGAAACTTATCCCTTTTTGCCCTTGATTAGGTCTCTCAAATTCAGGAACTTGTGACTCTTTCACTCTCTAAAACTAGTCTTGGGGTACCCTAAAGTTTGGATTTAGGAAACCTGAAAAAATTCAGCTTTAGAGACAAAACCTATTGCCTATTGTGCACAAGCTTTATTCTTGGCTATACCTGACTCAATTTGGAGTTGTCTATCAAAAGCTAGATCAATTTTGGTGAACTACACTTGAAACAATACTCAAACAATTTTAGGACTAGAACCTATGAGATTTGGCTTGTATCTTGGCCTCTTGAAGGTATTTTTAGCTCTAACTTGAGACTTGAGATGCACTCAAGTATGTCTTTAAGATCATCAAGTCAAAAACCCCCACAATGTTGAGGTACATGGATCGTGATCCATGTTCCCTTGTCAAAAAAATTTCTCCAAATTTTCCCAAATTTTGAAAGTATGTAGACAAGGTCAATATGCAGGCTCTGTACCGATTCTCATCAAATTTTGAGGTTGAGGTACGTGGATCGCGATCCATGTTCAACCACATCTGGACTTGATCTCTTGGCAGCTTGTTGCATTCTATATCCACAAGCTAAATCTCAAATCTTCTTGGATTTGTAATTTTTTTGACAAGTCAAATGTCCAGTACAAGGTATGCACTGCCATTTTCAATCATGAATTTGAAAGTTTAAGGTCAAGCTGTCACTATGGGTACATGGAACGGGATCCATGTTTGGATCCCAAGTTACCTTTTTTTGGTACCATCAAATTTAGCATGATTAGGAGGTCCTATGGTATCAAATTTTTTTATGCTGGACCTTTCGATTGAAAGTGAGGTCAATTCTGACACTTGCTCAGTGTACTTGGTAGTTTTGGGCTTTTGGTTTGGTTTTTATATATCCAATTTTTTTTTCAAAAGAACACTAGACTCTTTGTGATGTCCTCTAGCTATGGTGCAAGTTTGGTATCAGTTTGTGATAGAGGAACAAGGATCGTGATCCATGTACCTATGTGTTAGATTGCAGTGAAACTTGGCACATAGCTTCCCCTTGGTCCTCCCCTTGGTCCAGTGATCCCTGCCATATGGTTTTTGTATGATTTGGACTTGTTTAGGTCAGACAAAAGTCAATCCCTAGGTTTGTTTTAGGGTTTTCACCTTGAACTGCTTTTGGCTCTTTTCACCCACTTTTTGAACTTTTTGACAAAAATTCTTTGGGGAATTTTGTTCACAATGGTCTCTGCTACATGCTAGAAAAGTTTCTGTCCATAAATCCCTCAAGGGTACATGGATCACGATCCATGTTCCACCACATGTGGATCTAAATTTTGGTGTGCTGATAGCTTGTGATGTTTGTAGCTTGCTCCACAAAGAATTTTTGGATTTGGATCAGTTTTGACCAACCAAAACTGATTTCTACAGTCTTCTATAACATTTTTGACAATTTTCTATTTTTGACTCTTTTGAACACTTTTTACAATATTTTTGCATTTGGTTGTTTTGAGAAAAGTGTTTGTCTATGTCTCAGCTACTTACTGCTCAAATATCAACCAGAATTTTTGATGAGATACATGGATTGCGATCCATGTTCCATCAGATCTGAACACCAAATTTGGCATGCTCATTACTGGCAGTTTTAGTAGTCTACTCTACCACTTCTTTTTTGAATTTGGACAACCTTTTTCCAGTCAAAAGTAAATTATTATGTCTGCCCTACGATTTTTGACTAGTTTCTGTATTTGGCCATTTTGACCAAATTTTTTCAATCTTTTGCTATGGTCCCTTTTAGCAAAATTGTTCAAGGGATGTACTTGTGAAATATTCGCCCCGAATGAAAAAGGTACATAGATTGCGATCCATGTTTGACAACATTTTTTCATGAATTTTGTTTGCTAGCTCTCTAATTCTCTGTAGAAGCCAAATCTCACCCCTTTTATGATTTGGATTCCAAAAAGTTGAAAATTCCTAAATTTTGTGTCTACACTGCCTGTTTTTGTTATTTTTTCCCTATCAACCAATTCCTCTTTACCTCTCAAGAATAGATCTAGGAAGTCCTCGTCAACTTCTAGACTGTATCAAACACTAAACCCCGTGTCTAGTTTACTCACTGCTAAGGTGTAAATGGAATCGATATTTGAAAAAGAATGCTCTAAATACACACTAGGTCACTCACCATCTAAGGATCATATCCCCAACAACAACGCCAATGTTAGCGGGTCGTCGTGATGGACGTCTGTAGCATAGCTATCTGGCATCAGCATAATGTCAATACTCCAGGATGTGACTCGGATGGGGCACATAGACTCATGGGGCATGGAGACTCTTTGACGTTGTCAATCTCAAGATGTGAACCTTAACAAGCAAACACACCAACTCAACAACCAAACCAACACTCAATGATCAGGGAAATGTGCCTATGTTTTTTCTCAACAGTTGTAGGTCATCATGCCATTTTGGCACTTGAACAGACTTGAAATGCAACAAAACTTTAGGAGGAGGTTTAGGACACCTAGGGGCACTATTATACCAAGTCTGGTCATAATCCAACAAGGTACCAAAATCACAATCCATCATGAAAAAGGTCCTAAAAATTGCAATAGATCAGCCTAGAAAGGTCGCCCTATGGTCTAGGAATATTATTCTATGATCAAAATGACTAGAATAGTGATTTAAGCACTTAAATTTGAAGATTAGGCTCACTAATGTTGTTAGCGTGAAATCAAGAAGGAAAATGAATGCCTCTATAGCCTTGTATGAGCCACACCGCCAGAAGGAAGAACTATTGCATGATCAAAAACACCTGTAGAGATTTGTGAAAAACCCTTTAAGCATGGAACACGCTCAAAATTAGGAGAAACAAGGGACATCATGACAAAGCTCCTCTCGTAGAGATGTGCGCTGCAGAGTATCCATAGACAAAAAACAAATGAAGGATGAAAGAGTTATGGCTGCTCAAAGTCGGGGGTGCACTCTTTATTGCTAAAAAATGCTCTCTGGAAGTTGTACAGGTGTTGCAACAATTAAAATGGGGGATTTCTTATCTTTTATCCCCAAGATTTTTCCCTCTCTTCTTAGCCGACAAGGCTCTCTCTCAAGGCACCTTTTAATTGGTTCAATTTTGGCCTTTTTTGGGTGAAAAATGAGATGTCGGTGACCCTTTGACCAAGGAATGGGGTGGGGGCAAGTGGCCAGGGACCCAAAAAGGTGTCCAAGCTGGTGTCAACTGAAAAATGCGCCATCTCTCTCTCCATGAGCCCACGAGCCCCCATAGCCAAGCCTTGAGAGAGCTCCTCTCACCTTTGATACCCTATAATGGGCACCCAATGTGCCCTATATACCCCCCACGTTCCCTTTTCCTCTTCTCATGAGGGATAATCCCCCCGTCACATGGAAACCTCCTCCTCATTCCTCCCAAGCCCAAAATATTCCAGCTTTCTCTCAAAGCATAAGAGGACTTCTCGGACAATTTTCCCTGAGGCATAACTTCCTACTCCGGTAACCGAATGACGCACCGAAACCCACGGCTTGAAGCCCATCACCTTGGCTATCTCAAAAAATGTAAAACTTCAGCATTTATTATCTTAGACCCCCATGTTGGTCCAATTGCCCTTGTCGCATGCACCCGCAATCACCTTCTAAGTTGAGATCGCCCGCTTTGGATGCTCATAACTCATGATGTACAAGTCCGATTCACGAGCTATAAAGCACACCTAAAAATATTTATTATAAACCATGTTCTGGGGACTTGAACAACCCAAAACATCATCTTTCAAGCTTGGCCAAATCACACCTTTGTACATGGATTTTTATATGGCCACTTCCAAAATTTGCAGGGCTATGTACACATATATACATGAGGCTATCGGGCAAGCTTTTTGGCATGCCTTAGTGGCTTTATGTTCATCCAATAAATTTCTAACATAGCTTGACAACCCCCCCTTGCCTGCTTGATCATTCATGACAAACAGAGGTTCTTAAGGTGAACAAATGTTGCAGCTCATTCCCAGAAACCTCATTTACATTCTCAAATGTCTCCACACTGTCTTTCTCTATTGATAACATCTCATCTTTCACGATTGTCATCAAATGTGCCAATTATTTCCATTAACATGATATTTATATTGTGAACCACTCAAATCGGCCAACTGATATGTGCCATTATCAAATTTGTTCACAACAATAAAAGGACCTTCCCACTTGATTTGAATTTTTTTCTAAAAGGTATTGTCCAACTTACTATTGTATCGCAACACCAAATCATCCTTTTCAATTTTCTTATCCTCCATTCATTGGATTTTAGATGAGCCTTCTTTGACACTTTCTCATGGTAGCTCAAAGCTAAGACTCTGTCCAATTGTGTGGGACGCATGTCTAACCTCACCATCCTATCTTATTGTAGTATTAGCGAGAACCACGATTAAATTGTCAATCCATGGGACGAATCTGACTCGACTAGTGCATAGAGGCTACAAGAGGTTTTCAATCTCTCGGAAAACAACTAACAACTCGCATCTAACTCAAGCTACACTCAAGTGACTGAAATCACCAAAAGCCAATTGCTCATCGTCAAACAAATCACATTCGTTACAACATCAAATGACATCCAAACTTAATGAAACTTCTAGGACATGTTTATAAGACCTAAGCAAACATGCTTATGGTCCCAAAGTCCACTTTAGGTCAAGTTCCAAAATCGCGATTATTAACAGCAGTGGATTTTTGACCTAGTCGTTTTCAACCCAGAATGCATCTAAATGCTTAGAAATGATGCCCCAATGCCCCACCTATGGTTAGTTTTTGATTTGAAAGTATAAATTCCAAGCTACAATGAAATTAGGCCGCGGGTCGGCGATGCCAAAAGCTAAGAAAGACCGTGATGTGTTTACGTCAATGCGTAGAGCTCTTACCTGCGGTTGTAATTCAACAAACGCGACTGCAATGTGACAACCGGGGAGGGAGTAGGAAGCGCGAGAAGGAGAGGAGTGAGAACCATTAGCTCATGCTGTGTATTTCTTATCCAAAATCTTAATAAAATCTTTACAAAGTTGGCTTTTATACCTTAGCCAAGGTCTTAAATGTGTAATGTCCGGCGCCCAAGACCTTTAAGGCTCCACACTTATTGAATCTGCAACCTAGGTACACTAACTGACCTATGCTTTACACCTTGGAACTCTTATTGAGCTCGTAACACGTTACAATTATTAGAATGGCTCAGTAATTCAGGAAATTACAATACATGGCCATTTTGGAAAAATGTGAAAAGTATGTAACTCCAATCTTCATTGCTTCTTTGTATTCATCCTTGATGTGCATTTGTACATCTTCGGTCTTCGGTCTTTAGCAGCTTCTGTTAACTAACGTTGACTCAGTTAACATTCCCCGCTTTCGATTTTAGTGCCCGTCGTGTGGTACTGTTGAAAAGTGTCTGTGGAGGCTGTGGAAGGTTTTGATTGGTTGTTGATGGGCTGATCGTCTGCATTTGTCTTTGAATTTGTTGATGAGGTTCAATTTGTTCCAACATTTTCATTGGTCAAAATATGTCGGTCGTGAGTGATGATGTTGCATTTGTCCATTGTGATAGCATAATGATGAGGCTGCTATTTATTTATGAAAAGTATGTACAAGAGAAGTAAAATGATGAGGATCTAAATTAGGGTCTAATACGTGGATGACCAAAGGAAAAAAACCCATTGGGAAAAAAGTGCCTTTGGGATACACGCATTATTGGAGTACTTATTAGCATGGAAAATATTAATAAAGTACTCAAGGGATTATTTATTGATAGATATGGAATTAAAAAGGTAGCAAATATGAGAGGGTAGCATGATGGAACATTTTTTGCCTGTTGTAGTCCACTCAACGCGCATAGGTGGAAGCAAAAAAGAGTGTCTAATGCGTATGTACAATAGTGGGACATCCTATTTATGCATACACAAAAATGCAAGGAAAACAATATGTTGTGCTAGAAGGATTTTGAAGGGTCTTCAAAAAGATAGTGTAGCTATAAAAGCATATGACATAGCTTTGCAATCTGGAACCCCTTTAAGAATGGTTTCTGTTGAGTCTTACCATGCACCGAGCGATTTTTTCCGAGCAAAGAAAAACCTGAGCAAGTGTTTGTACGCAATTAGTAAATTTGATCATCAACAAAATATTTATTGTTTGTTATATATTGATGTACTACAACAAAAAGAGTTTTTAATGGATAGACTACCTCCTAAATTCCAAAAGATCAAATTTTACTTTTAAAAAGTAACACAATATTTGAAAATATTATCTTCTGGCTCAATCTCTATTTATTTAACTATAATCGCCGCTGCTTCTACTCTTCTTTGGCTTGGATTTTTCTCGCTTGGGCTTCATATGTTTGAGAAATTTTTTTTGTAAAGAAGACGTTTGGGATTGGATAGGGTTGAGCGATCAAAGTTGGCACTTGCACGTATAATATCTCATACTATAGAAACAAATTTGCACGATATAGCCGAGCATTGGACGGCCTATACCGAACAGCACCTGGATGGACAAGAAGAGAGAGGTAGAGGTGATAGCGAGGCAACTTTACACAGCTTGCGGACAAGAGAAAAAAGTGATGATGAGTTGAGATGGTTGCAACAACACACACAGAAACCCTCACTCTCCTCTCTCTCTCTCTCTCTCTCTCTCTCTCTCTCTCTCTCTCTCTCTCTTAAAAAGAGAAGGAAGCGTCAATGCAAATTTGCCAAAAAAGTAGTACATGAGCAAGCTAGCATGATGGGGGGGGGGGGGGGGGGGGAGAGAGAGAGAGAGATGGCTTTTGGCGAGCGCATGGTTGCAGTGTTTCTGGTGCTAATGGTGGCGATGGCCAGACTGAGTGGTGTCGCAGCGTAGCCGCCTCCTCCGGCACTACATTGCATGTCCCTACTAAATCTGGTGCCGGCCTGCCATGCTCTGACTCTCTATGTGTGAAGCTTACCTTGCCCAATCTATCGTTCACCACCTACCCTGGCCTCAGCATCTATATCGCCGCATCATCTTCGGTAACAACGGAAGCTGCAACTGATCACCATCGCCTGCATTGACCTGCCTCATCATGCACTTCTCTTCATTTATGGTCATTGTATTTAGATTCTTGCATGCTAAAATCAACTTCTTGTTCTCTATGATACTAACTGCTTTCCCACACAGATGTTCTCTCTCTCTCTCTCTCTCTCTCTCTCTCTCTCTCTCTCTCTCTCTCTCTCTCTCTCTCTCTCTCTCTCTCTCTCTCTCTCTCTCTCTCTCTCTTTGGAGTAAAAAGCAGCTCTAAAGACTCTTGCTCACCATAACAACACAATATAAAACTTAGATACACCTCTTCAAAATTCCTCATTTGAGATATCAAAAGCACAACCTTAATCGTAATAACAAGCTTGGATACACTCATATTAAAATGTCCCAAAAGTAAAAGAAATTGTAGCATTCAAGATTAGCTTGAGCTCAAAAATGAGTTTCAAATGAGCATAACCAAGCCTGATTCAAAAGACTCTTTGTGTCAAGAGACCCTAGTACTATACCTCAAAAGGGAACATCAATCTGCAAAAGAGAAGCCTGCTCAAAAAAGAAACTCAAGCCACAATTCCCTTTAGAGCTCCTTCTTTCTTCTTGGCTTCTTCAATAATAGACAACTTAATATCCTTGCCTCTTGGTAGTGTCACCCAAGGCTTTCTTCCTTTACCAATAGTAAACGCATTGCCAAGCTGGGTGGAAAACTCTTGATCGGCAGCATCTTGTACGTGCAAAATTTCAAAACTTCCCTTATGCTTTTCACGGTGCTTGATAATCCCAATTCTGTCTTTGTTGCGACCACGGTAACCATAACAATGTTGCCAATGTCAAACTTGATGAACTCTACAACCTTTCCAATCTCAATTTCAATTTTAATGGTGTCATTGGCCTTGATAAGGGGATCTAGATAGCCAATGGCGCACCTATCAAATGTAGTGATGTAGGGAATCCCCTTCTCACTGAAGCAAGCAGCTCAGACCTTGCATAGCTTGTACTTAAACTCTTCAAGGCTGATGGAGTGCAAAGTGAATCTTCCCTTGCTATCCTAAAGCAAATGAAAGTTCCCTCCGGTTTTTGCAATGGACAAAACATCCATAAACCCAGCAAGGTAACACTTGTCCGTCCTTACTTTCCCATCCACAGAGATGAGTTGCTGCATCACAATGGCAACAACTTCACGATAGGTCAAGGCATACTTCATCCGATTCCTTAACAAGACAACCATCAGTAGCAGACATTCCTTGGGCTTATGTGCTTGCTGCATGGGACGTTGTGAGACAACGATTGCTAGAACGGCTTAGAGGTGATGCTCAGCAGAGAGGCGACATATCCATATCTCAACTAGAGTTCCAAGAGGTAGAGTTGGCCAAGGAGTGCAGCAGTAGCACTATTGTGCTTGGACAAGGAGAAGCAATGGCAAAGACTGAGAGTCAGCCACTGTAGGAATATCCGGTTGATTCGACTCCCTCTCTCAGGTGAATACTATCAAGATGCGCCTGAGTGATATAAATGCACCTGAGTGATATAAACTGAAGCTCCACTTGCGGGGATGCACCCCCAATGGGGTTTTCAAGTTGAGACTAGAAGGGGGCCAGGATCATGAGGGACTCGGGAGAATGGCAAGGCTGGCGCCTTCCCAGGGTTCCGAAGAAAGAGGAACAAGACTAGGCTAGAAGGACGGTTGTTCAACTCCTAAAGGACATAGCAAGCAGAAAGAGCTCTATGAAGTCATCCAGAGGAGCAGACTCAGGAGAGTAGCGCATCCGCAGAGTAGAAGGTGTTTTGGAAGCTCAAAGAAAAGGTTGTTGCTAACTCTCTCGCCACTTGAAAAACTCTCTCTCTCTCTCTCTCTCTCTCTCTCTCTCTCTCTCTCTCTCTCTCTCTCTCTCTCTCTCTCTCTCTCTCTCTCTCTCTCTCTCTCTCTCTCTCTCTCTCTCTCTCTCTCTCTCTCTCTCTCTCTCTCTAGGCGTTGATGGCTAGAGAGAGACAAAGAAGCCTAAGGGATCATGAATGAAAAAAAAAACTGTCTGTAGCTGTCCGCGCCGGCGCGGATGGCTAGAGACAGATTAGGTTGAAAAAAAAATATGTCTCTAGCCATCCGCGCCGGCGCGGATAGCTACAGATAGTTTTTTTTCTTTTAAGAGCTGGGTCGTACACCGAGGGGTACTAGGGTTCCCAAATAAATAGCGGAGTATTAACTCTATTCCCACGAACCCCTTGGTCACACCCAATGCCAAGTACTTGAAGATATTAAAGAGAGTAGACAGACCGGGACGAGGAGGTTGCAAGTGGAGATGTACGTGCAGTTGAAGGCGAACATGGCTGCCCGTGTCAAATCCATGCAAACTTCTCTTAATCCCTACCTTTTCAATACACTGCAGTGGGAATATGAAAATCCTAGCACTTACCTTGGCGATGGAGTGCGACCAAGTATTAGTAGAAATATGCCAACCCCAGTGTCGCCACTCCCCCCAGGCGCGACTTAGCTCTAACTGTTTCAAACTTTCTCGAGACGGTTCCTCTCTTTAGCCATGCATGTTTGTGCAGATAGAAAGAGATTGACACTACCTTGGTTTGGGACCCCACCCTTTCCAAGAGACCATTTTAATTGGCATTTTTTTTCACATCTAGACTTATAAAAAAATCTAAAGTATTTTCACCTTCCAATGAGGCTCGGTTCAAACAAACCCGACGGCAAAGCTCAATGGTTCTTGACTGCCTCTACCGGCTGTCTATTCACACAAGCTAGGAGCACAAAACAACAATGTAATTGTGGGAATGATACTCACCCAACGACCACACTTTAGTGGCAACATGTTGAGCACTCACAGATCATGGTTCGACTTGTGCTGCCCGCATTTTGCACTGAAAAGTGCCTTGTAACCGAGTTTTTCGAAGGAGGGAGGGAGGGGGTTGGCCAAGCAACGGTGGGTCTAGAGAAAACCTATAATTATTTTTCTCAATCCGTGTGTGCCATGCAAGATGCACACACTTGTGCCTCTCTCTACCGTCGGCTCGTATAAACCTAGCCCGAGATTACAATTTGAAAGTTTTAGATTCATCAAACAAATTTGACATTGCAGTAAACTAGGATATGTGAGAAATGGCATACTCTCTCTCTCTCTATCATTGTCTAGCCAATTTGCATCTCTCTCTCTCTCTCTCTCTCTCTCTCTCTCTCTCTCTCTCTCTCTCTCTCTCTCTCTCTCTCTCTCTCTCTCTCTCTCTCATTTGCACTAGCTTGGATGCATATTGAAACAATGATGACCAAGTTCAAATTCTAGATGTTGCAACCTTTTAATCTTATACGTTTAAATTTTGAACACTTAAATGTTGGCAATGTCACTCCTTGTCTTTGACAACAATTCTTAATGGAATTGGCATGATAATGTATTTATGTGGACCACAATTTTATAAAACCAAATCAAATAAAACATTTCTTTTATAAGCTTGATGAAAAAAACGATAAAAATGCTCTTAAAAAAATATTTCAGTAAAACCTAATTTCAAGTCATGAGATCTATCTTAGTGGTAGAGACCTTAACTTTTCAATACAAATATACCAGTTCACTCCCACATGGGTTATGCTCTTTAAATGCGGATGGAGAATTTGTAGTCATGTTCATAGCATTCCTTTGAGTGCCCTATTTTTCACTTTGTATTTGAAATAACCACCCTCATTTGGTCACAACGAACGAAGGTAGTAATTGAAGAATGGTATCCATTAAATCATGGGGCCACTATGTTCAAAAATTGTTAATGCTGATGTCGCAATAACCGAGGTCCATAGAATGCAATAGCAATAGCCAAGGTCATTAAAAATACAATATCTTTCTTTTGTTGTACCATTATCTGTGTGACATGCCCAAAAATGGTTCCAACTATTACACCCACGGGGGATGTTCCCCTCAAGGCCATAATCAAGGAGACATGAGAAAAATTCTTCTTTTACACTTGTGGTGGTGTTTCAAAGCAATAGGTAAACCTTGATGGGCTTGCCTTTTGTGATGAAGTACCTTGTTTTTTCCTGCTCGGTTTAAAGCTCGCTCGAAAAATTTTGCTCGCAATTTGGAATTCCTGGTTTCCGTTGACGAGGATATGTGCTCTCATCTTACTGTGCGCTGTGCATGAGTGTTGGACTCTACGACACTCCACCAATTGTAAGTTAATAGACATTGACTCCTATTCTCATCTCATCCAGCATGAGTGACACGACTTAGATATGCTCAACTGTTCCAGCTTGAGCGTAAGCCTAGTAACTACGACTCTTAGCACATAGTTTATTATGACTTGAAGCTTTGGGACTAATGATTTGCTCATTTTATGGATCAACTGCCTGACTCTGACTATGCCAAAGAGTGTTTTTTGCACCCCGACGACTTGAATTTTTACATTCTTTTGCTTACGACAAAAATTTCTTCAGGTAAAAGTAAGCTTGAATCCTTAAAAAGAGGATTAGTGAAGGATCAAGTTGGCATTGAAGGTTTCTTTTGCCATACCTGTTTTATCATCTTTGAATATGCATTTGCGTTGGTTGGGTCATACTTCTTTGATTGTGAAGACTCCACTATCTGTTTGATTCTCCAATTAGGTCTGTTGATAGGAGTCTTTGATGTTGTTGTAGACTTTTGTTGGCTATCGGCATCTGGCTTTTGACTAGGAGCATTGGAAGACTTAGGAATCCAAATCTCCTCATGACCTTTGTATCTCCTTTGTTGACTTTGTTGAGCTCTAGGTCTTGTTGAGCTCTTGAGATCTTCATGCAGGTCTGGTGTAGTTGCAGCTGTCTTGTGGTTGATTGGTAGCCAAATCTTTGTATAGCTTGTGTAAAATCCTTGTCCAAGGGGAAGAATCTTTGAGATCCGTCTTTTTTGTATCCTCTTGAAAGTTGTGGTAGACTTTAGCCTCTTTCAATGTTGTTCTTTTGTATACCTGCTTCTTAGGTATTCTAGGATATTGTCAAGGTTGATACGTTGTGGGCCTTCTTTCCTGGGAGGGACTTGAAGTTACTTCATATACCTTCGGTTTTGGCACCCATATCTGTCTGTTACCTCCATAGTACTTTTGTTCCTTTAAGCTCCATTGTGATGCTATCCATCCCATGTGTTTATCTTTCTGTGTTGACTCCCTATCTTTAATCCAAACGGATCATTGACTTTGATTAAATTGTTTTGAACAAAAACTTGCTTGACTTTCCTTTGATTTATTGAGTACTTTGGCTGAAATATCTTTTCTTTTCTGGGTGCTCCTTGGAGGTTTTTGTTGGGTCAGCACTTGACTTGAAGTTTTGAAAGCCTGACTTGCTTGAAGAAGCTAATCCATGAGGGTTCTTCTTTGATGTAGGGGCATATGCTGCCACACCTTCTTTGCTAATTTGTGGAAGGTCTAGTTTAGCTTTACCTTTGTCTGCAAGATTTGTCTTTGATTCCTGTGAATTTTGAAACTTTGAATCTAGCATTAATGGTACCTGTAAATGTTGCTTGCTACCTCTTGAAAAAGAGAGTATTAGCACTGTATCTTCTTTGTAGGCCTTGTGTTGATCTACCCGCTGATGTCCAAGGATGACATCTGCAAGCATTTCCTTTGAAGGATTCACCTGAAACTTCACTTGCTCTTCATGATTTTGGATGCTAAGGGTAGCAACAATTTCTTTTTTACCTGTATGAAAACCTAGCATTGTTTTGCCATCATGTTTGCATGGAGTAATCCATAGAATGCTCTGGATGTTGTCTGCAACCATATTGTAATTTTCTTCTTTATCTAGTAGAACATTGCATCTAACACTTGCTCCTTTTGTACTGCTGAGAACTATAGCTATTTTCATTGCTGGTTCTATTGAAGATTTTTGACCTGCTTTTGCCATGGTCTCATCTTGATCTAATTGTGTCTCCATGGAGGGTGGTTTAATAATTTGTTTTTCAATCTGACTTACATCAACTGATTTAGCTGCCAATGAGTGATTTATCTTTGGACTTTCTATTGCTTCTTGGTTGTATGCAACCTTGTTCTTATTAACTTTTGGCTTTGATGGCATTCTCTGCTCAATAGCTTCCGTGGTTGCTCTTTGCTCTGTTTGATCTGCACTTGATATTGGCTGATTTTCTTTAAGCTCTTTTGAAGTTCTGATTGATGGAGATGAATCATCTTCAATAAGATCTGCTTTGATATAAGTCTCCATTTTAATTGTGCTTGAGGACCTTGTGCTGTCGTCCACGGGTGACCCGTATTGGTCTTCATTCTTTGATGTCTTTGATGACTCCGTCATGTTTGATTTATGTATCTCTAACATCTTCTTGGCCATTGGAATTCCCCTTATGATGTCTTCTGGCATAACTTTTGTTGTGATCACGTGGAATTGAATTGTGATGATCTGTGAACTTACTTCAATGGTGGTGGAGATGATTCCCCAGCATTCTGCTCATTTGTTTCCTAATATGCTCACAAATTCAGAAGCATCTTCCAGCTGTGGTTGGCCACATCTTTTTCAAGTGCGAAAAGATATGAGGTTCTTATCTAGCTGAAAATCTAACTTTACTTCTTTTGACAGCTTTTCTTCATTCTCACCAACAATGTTGCACTTGATTGTCTCAAGATTTCTTTCTTTATTGACTGCTTTTGTTGTGGCAGTGTCCTTTGGTTGAGCTTTATCTGCATCTTCTTTGCTTTGATCACCTGCTTCAACTGATGTTGGCTCATTTTGTTGTAATACTACACCTCTTTCTTCCAATTTTTGAGCATTGTGTGCCTGCATTTGAGTAACTTTTGATCTTAGAAGATCCACTGTACTTTCTGGTAGAATTGTCTCTTCGGAGGAGATTTTGGTGGTGACCTTTGTGTATCTTTATGGGCTTTAGCTTTCGTTGATCATGATTTTTTTTGTCACTTGTTCTGGCAACTTGAGGGTTTGCTTCATCTTCAGATAGTCTTTGACTTCAGGTTTAGCATCCCTAGGGGCTTGTTCAAGGTCATGAACCTGCTGAGAATCATTTCCATTTTCATCTCGATATGCATATGCGAGCTTGGTCTCATGCAATCGCTTGAGCACTGTGGGATTTGGTGGCTTTTGGAATTTTCTTGTGGAGATGAACTGAAACTTTTGTCCCCGCCAATGATCTTCATAGAAGATTTTTTCTGCAGATTTTGACGATTTCTAGGTCAATGAAAACTTCCAACAACCATATGATCTTTCAATGGTTTATGCTTTGAAGGGGTCTACTGGCTAGAAGCTCTTGGGCTTTTAACTGGTGTAGCATTTTTTGGTACTAGAGCTGAGCTTGGTGAATTTGCAGCTCCCCCCTTCCTAGGGTGATCACTATAGCCTACTTAACTGTGAGAGCTCAAAACTATTTGGCTCTGGTTGAGTCTCACCTTTTGAGATTGTGGAGGTACACCTTGGGTAGCACTGTTGATGTTTGGCATCTGTAAGCCTTTTGTATAGTTTCCTATGTATCTCCGTGAAACAAGACAAATTCTTCCCCAACTCAAGCTGTAGAACCATTATCTTTACCCTGATATTGTCTATCCCATGGGTCTCCTATGATATGAGCTTCTGTGGTTTCAAGACCCAAGGCATCATAGATGCTAGATTCTTGTCTATATCTACGATTGTTTTGGTCAAAGTATATGCTCGTTTGGTCACAACATCGAAGCTTCATTTCTGATGGAAGAGAGTTTGCAGATTTTCAAGTTCAGTCGGGTAATATCCTTCAGCTCTAGAGAGGATGGGCTATAATAGATTCTTTCTTCTGAACTAAACCATCCTTTTTGATATATCACTGGACTCACTTCTATGAGCTGGTATGTGGGTCGTTCAAACACTGGTCGATCCTTTTTGTACAGTTTTCCTTTTTGGTAGACATACTGTGCATATGAATTTTGTGTACCATACAATGCTAACATCATTCTATTTGATGTGTCCCTTAGACTCGTGAATGATTGCACACTTGTGGCAGTGGATGCAAAATCATTTGCAAACCTTACAGTCTTTTTAACCTTTGGTGATATCGCGACACCTTGACTAAATTCATGCAGGAATTTTTTGTTCAAAGAATCAATTTTAAGCTTTTCAGGTGCATGTGCATCTTTATGCTGATTTTGAACTTGCAATGTTTTTACTGGTGCTTCTAATGGAATGCAAAATCATTTGATTGCACTAAAAGTGATGGGTTTGATGTACTTACATCGAGATTTGCATTTCCAATTTTCTTTGTACCTTGCTTGGTGGTTGATGTATCCTTGTTGTCTGGGTTTCTTTGGACAATCTTCAGAAAAATGTCCACCTTTTTGTCCACAATCTGGGCAATACTCCATGACTGGTGGTATTTCATTTGGTTCTCTCATGTCAAGCTCTAGTTGAAAAGCTTCAACTTCTGTGCTTGCCAAGTTGTTGGCATTTTCTTTTAAAACACTAGGCATCAAGTTGTAGAATGCTCCATCTTGACCTTTGTACTGTCTTTGGCTCGGTTCTCCAAGTAGACTGGCTTCAATTGGTTGATCTATTGGATCTTTCATTTCTGGTTCTCGATTATAGATCTAACCATTGTAGTCCATGTACAATGATCCTAATTGCATATGCACTAATTGTATGTTTTGCTGGCTTGTGCAGATTTCTGGATAAACACGGGTTGACTATCTAAACTTCTATCTGCACTTCATCTTTGAGCTTGCAATACCTAGCTCCGCTAAAGTCTATGAACATCTGGGAGTTCTCTAAATCTGCTTTACTCTGATCAATAAGATCTTGGCTCCTATGTTGCTTTTGCTAGATCATTAGATATCTATGGCCTTTTGAATCTGCATATAAGACTTTATCTCCATTGTAGCCATAAAGCTATAAAATTTTCTCTATTGCACTTGTACCTGTGCTAACACTGCTACTGGCTTGCTCTAATGTACTTGAACTCTCAGATCGAGATTAGTCCATGTCGACTGGTTCTGTAAAAACCATCTCCTAGCAGATTTTGGTATTCATTAGCAAAACAAATTCTGCTCGGGTTTGATAAGACTACTTTTGCCAAAGTACTTTTGGTAGTTGATTTCTCTTAGACTCACAAGAGTTGATTAACTCTACCTCAAAATTGTCAGAATTGATTGCAGCCTTTGAAATGATGAAAATCTAGGTCTTGGATAACTTAACTTGCATATTAGATTGTTATCCATTTTTTTCACTTGACTTGAATTCAGCTCTTGTAAGCTCCGAATTCTTTGCCTGTAACCTGGTTCTTCAATCTGAGCTAAGTGAGTCAGCAATTGAGATTCTATCCTTGCAAGGAGGTAAAGGACAAATCTGCAACTAGAAATTAAGTTAACAGGTACCAATTTGGATCCGATGGAACCCAAACTTGGCCAGTGGCCTTGTATTATGTTGTTCTAGCACTATACAAGCTCGAAAGTCCAAAATCTTGTTTCTGTGGCTCAAAAGTAAATAATCCCAATTATTTAATTTTCTTAGTTTCTACACTTTTTAGGCTTGTTTTGCCAAGTAATTACCTTGTTGTGGTCTCTGGATAAGTTTGCTTGAATTTGATCAAGATTTGTCCAAGTTATCAACTGCTTAGTATTCGCAGACTCTGATTCCAAGAATCTGGCTTAAGTCTCAATTTTGTGATCCAAATTTCACCAAATTTGATTTGTGAGGTCTACTTGATGTGCTTGACCTTGTGGTATGACCAAATATGCAAGATTGTCAATTTTTTAAGCAAATGTAAATAATCGCAATCATTAACTTTTGCTAAATTTTTACAAGTTTTTATTCCAATCTTGATACAGATCTGTTAAGCACCTCAAGCTAAGGTCTCTAGCCAAGTTTCATCAAGTTTGGGCAACTTTTGGTCAAATGGTCATCAGTTTTCTGTTCATAGACTAACTTTGCAAAATTGGTCACAATTTTCAATCCAATGATCCAAATCTTGCCAAATTTGGTTTGTGGGCTTATACAACATGGTTAAACTAGTGGTATGCTTACTTGGTCAAAAAAGTTGAAAAATGGAATAGATGTAAATAATCGCGATTATTTACAACTGGCAACTTTTTGCATCTTTTTGGTCAAGTGATCATGTACACATGTTTATCACATCAATGTAAGCCTATGAATCAAATTTCATCAAGTTTGGACAATTTTTTTCCCAATTTAGACTCAAGTTTCAAAAAGTCAGTACAAACTTTAGTTTTTACCCAGTTTTTTGCCAGTTTGGTGATCCAAATCTTTTGTGCCTTTAGAAAAGTTGTTTGTTCACATGTAATGAGTCAATGGTATGAACCTTGGTCAAATCTGAGCTAAAAGTCAATAATCGTGATTATTAACTTTAGGCCCAAAATTGACACTTTTTTGAACTTTTTCATTGGACAGTCTTTTCATGATCTATTTTGAGCCTATAAATCAAGTCAAAACTTAATTTGGCCTAAAATGTCAAGAAAAAGTAAATAATCTGAGTTTTGGCCAACTCTTGAAATTTTTACCTCAAAGTGTCCTTGAGCTTACCCAGTGGTTCATACAACTTTTAGGCTTACTCTCCAGTTGGATTGAGTGGTTTGGAGCTTTCTGAGCTATTTCTAGCCATAGACCTAAAACTCTGCAACTTCCAATAACAACTCACACTTGATTCTTTCAGAGAGAGCAATGTTTTGAAATCCACCTCGGATCCTACTTACCCTACTCTTGGATTCTCATGCAAAGGGATTGTGGAAAGTGTCCACAAACACTAGTTTTGTTGTTTTTTATGGTTTCCTGAGCATTGATCTTAAAACTTGTCTCGTCTACCAATCATTCTCAAAATTCTACTCTATCTTTAAAATCCTAAAGGCACTCGGCAAGTACAACTTACCTCCAAGCTACCTCTACATAGCAAAAGACGACAATCTTAAGCTATGCGATTTCTAAAAAGAAAGTTTTACTCTAGGTGAACCTAGAGGAAGTTAATGGACAACTACACAAGATGCTTGTGTTTTCCTTAGTTTAGATCTATTCATCCCTAGAAACGGAGCCAAATGTGGGACGCATGTTTAACCTCACCATCCTATCTTATTGCAGTATTAGCGAGAAGCACGATTAAATTGTCAATCTATGGGACGAAGCTGACTCGACTAGTGCATAGAGGCTACAAGAGATTGTCAATCTCTTGGAAAACAACTAACAACTTGCACCTAACTGAAGCTACACTCGAGTGACTGAAATCACCAAAAGCCAATCGCTCATCGACAAACAAATCACATCCGTTACAACATCAAATGACATCCAAACGTAATGAAACTTCTAGGACATCTTTATAAGACCTAAGCACACATGCTTATAGTCTCAAACCCCACTTTAGGTCAAGTTCCGAAATCGCAATTATTAACAGCGGTGGATTTTTGACCTAGTCGTTTTCGACTCAGAATGCATCTAAATGCTTAGCAATGATGCCCTAATGCCCCGCCTATGCTTAGTTTTTGATTTCTAAGTGTAAATTCCTAGTTATGATGAAATTAGGTCGCGGGTAGGTGACACCTTGGAACTCTTATTGAGCTCGTAACACGTTACAATTATCACAATGGCTAAATAATTCAAGAAATTACAATACATGGCCATTTTGGAAAAATGTGAAAAGTGTGTAACTCCAATCTTCACTGCTTCTTTGTATTCATCCTCGATGTACATTTGTACGTCTTCGATCTTCGGTCTTTAGCAGCTTCTGTTAACTAACGTTGACTCAGTTAACAAATTACAAACAGTGTAAATCCAATAACCTTTTCTGCCAGGCATTTGTTTTCTCTTCTGCCAAGAATCTCCACTTCAGTTGGCAATAAAGGTTCCTAGAAATAAACCAAGTGATAAGGAGAAAATCTTGTGCTCGTTTTGTGAGCAGTTCTGTAGGCCCATAATGCACAAGGCAACTCTAAATCCCAAATTTTCCCACATGTCTGGGTCATCTTTGTCAAGATCTTTACCAACTCTCCATTGAATCTCTCATTGAGACCATTGCATTGTGGATAATAAGGAGAACTCTACCTATGCTCTATACTGAGCTTCTCACATAAGAAATCAAACAGCTCTCTTCTAAATCCTGGTCCTCTATCAGAAAGTATCTCTTGGGGCACACCAAATTTGCAGCATATATGCGCATAAACAAATTTCCCCATCTCCTTACTGGTAATCTGTTTGACAGCCTTGGCTTCTGCTCATTGTGACAATTAATCTAGAGTTGTAAAAGTGTAAGCATTTCTTTTGCTAGCAATAGCCTCAAGACTCCATTTTCCAAACACATAAAATCTAGAATTGTTTGTCGCAATTTGGGCTTCAAATTTCTCTTTTCCATCTTTTGGCAAGGCAAACACGACTTGCACCAATGATTAACATCCAGCTCAATGCTTGGCCATACATAGCCTTCTTGAAAAAATTTATGCAACATTATGTTCATGGCAAAATGGACTCCACAACATTCCTCATGATTTTCTTCCAAGATCTTGTTGATTTCCTCTTTCTAGGCCACACGACACAAAACCAAATCGCTTCCTTTCATGTAAAGTACATCATCAAGCATTTTATATTTTTTGGCTTTTCTTATAAATGTATACTTTTTGGAGGATGGAAAACGTTCAGGTAGGACACATGTCAACAAAAAATCCATCTCCTTTGATAACACTTTCCTCCCATGATATAAAGGGGCATTTGCCTTCCGCAAACACACAAGTGATCATTTCTTGGGCAGCATCACGAGCTTCTTCATTTTGAGACCTCTCAATATGCTATAAACTCCATGCTTCAAAATTTTTGACCCATGTACTCTGCTTCATTGTTACTATTTTTGCATCAAGTTTTAGCCCTTGTTTCCTAAAAAGCCTTCCTTGTGCATCATAAATGACAATGCCTCTTGAAGCAACATTATGACTTCTTTGATAAGAGCCATCAAAGTATAACATTGAAGCATCAAAAATGGCAAGAGTTTTGACTTTGTTCTTTTGCACTACCTCTTCTTTAACCAAAACAGGAGTGTCTTTATAAGAGAATAAATCTGCTAAGGTAGCTCGAGTATTCTCTGTCACCAAAAAGGTGAGCTAAAACTCCTGAAGTTCAATAATCCATTTCATCACTCTTTTTTATATATTTGAATTATTGAATATTTGGGGAAGCAATGAATAACTAGAGAGAAAGGTGAATGACTTCTACAACAAGTAGTGTTTGAATCATCTGCAAGCGTAAACCATACTGGTGATTGTCAATCCAATTTCAGAAAATCTGTTTAATGAGGAGTCTTCACTTTGCTATCATAATGAACAGGCTTCATATACTGAGATTCCTTCTTCTTTTGCAATAACATGGCCCTAATGGCATCATCTCCCATTGATGGGTTAACATAACACTCCTTTTCCAGTCAGAAGCTTGCGTAATGGGTAGTGTACCAAAACCTCTTTGACTTTTGTCAAAAACATCATCACAATCATGAGACCACTCCAAGGCATCATTCTTAATTGTTTGTTGCAATGGATACAATAGCTGTGATGCCAAAGGTATGAGACAAGACATATATTGAACTTTTTGTATGAAAGTGGCCAACTATCTGGTATCTTTTTGGAGATGACAGCAACAACAAAGCCTCCACTTTCTCTAGATCTGCTTCGATTCCATTTTTTGAAATTACATGTCCAAGAAGCTTCACCTGTGACTGTGACAAATGACATTTCTTAGGGTTGAGGTGACCCCTGCATTCATTAGGCCTTGAAAAAGTCATTTCAAGATTTTGAACATACTCTTTCCTTGAACTGTATACACAAAAATCATCCATGAATCCTTTGACAAACCTCCCAAGGAACGGGGCAAGGACCCAATCCACTTTTCTTTCAAAAGCTCCAGGCCCATTTGTCAACCCAAAAGGAAGGCAGAAAAAGAAAAAACAACCCCATGGTGTGATGAAAGTAGTCTTTCCGGTCTTCAGGAACAAGGATAAGCTGAAAATATCCTAAATAACAATCACAGACAGTGTATCTTTCAAAGCCAGCCTCTGCATCTAAAAGTTGATCAATGAAATTCAAAGGGTAAAGATCTTTCTTGGTCACTGCATTTAATGGCTTGTAATCAAAACAAACTCTTCAACGCCCATTTTTGTTTGGAGTAACCACTACAGAGCTCACCCATTCAACATTATCAATTGGCACAATGAACTTTGCATCCAAGAGTTTATCCACTTATTCCTTTAAAGAATTCATTTTCTCCTTACCCATCCTTCTTAAGTTTTGTTGTATTGGCTTTGCCCCTTCAACTAGCTCAATTTTCACAGGATCCCCAATAAAACTCCTTATTTCCTCATATGAAATGATGAGAAGATTTGGAAACCTTTCCAACATTGCTAGCTACTCCCTTCTTTCTCCTTATGTCAAATCAGTACTCATCATATTTTGAATCAACTCTCTCTTCACTAGCAATTCCTATTTATGTTGCATCAACTCTTCAAGTTTCTCTAAACTGCTTGAAGCATTTATATTCCCTAACACTTGCAGCATTTCACCCACTTCCGTCTTCTCCTCATCCAACAAAAAGAATGACACTTCACCCTCATCAATCAAACTGGAAGCAGAGCTAATTTTTGAATCTTCAAAACTATCTTCACTGGTAACTTTTGAGTCATCATTCTCACTCACATCTTCTAGTGCCATAGGTTGTTTGGTAGTCATATCAAACACCCTCTAATCTCTCTCATTCTCATCCTAACGCATGCTCTCTATCTCTTACTGTCTTTCTTCTCTATCTCTGTTTCTCTAACAAAGGAAATAGATGGTGTTGTATAGACCCTTACCCTTTTCGATTACTCTCTTATGACCACGTGGAGAAAACTTTGTGAGTTATCTTTTAACCATGTGGAAAAAACCACTCCCCATGTGCAAATCTAAGAAAGTGACTTTTTCCCACAAGGTCAAAACCTAGTCGCTCCTTGTGGGCAAAATGAAAGTGAGTAGAGTTTTGTCCACAAGGTCAAAAGTTAAGCAAGTAGTTAGGTATGTCCAAGTTATATTAATGTGGAGTAATGCTTTACTAATGTATGTTTTATAGACTCTAAAAATGGAAAACAAAGATAAAGCCTCCAAAAAGGGAGCAGGTAATTGATGGGGATACCGAAAAAATTACATGTGGTATATTGATGTCTACGACATATACAAGGACAATTACACCTAGATATGGTCTTATTCACAAAGAAAGGTCAAACATGTGGTTTTGAAAAAAGTGGGGTGATGGACAATATTGCAGAGGGGTGTGCTGGCAAGGAAGGTATTTCTTGTAATGAGGTAAAGGGACAAGAATATGTGGTGCAAGATTGACCCCTTGACCTTTGATGCTACACATATACATATCTCTAGAAAATATGGGGTGGGATTTGTCTAAGGATATCTCTTGCACAAGAGATCTTGCCTTAGCATTTCAAAATGTTCAACACAATGAATAATTTCTCTCTTTATCAAAAGGAGATGGTAGTTAGTTGAAGAAAAGGTAAAATCTTCATATGTTGCCTCTCGAAGGCAATACTAGAAACGAGTCTCATGAGGACAATGTGAACTTAAAGGGTCAAGAATATTCCATGAAAAATGCACTTGTTGTACGCATGGCCAACACACTTGTTGATGGCTCTTCTACATCCTCAAGTCCTGTAGTTTTGAACCGCAAACCACTTATTACTCTTCACATCAATGGCGTAGAGCTGACATTTGATTCCCTAGGGTCAAGTAACAAGAAGAGAAAGCAAAAAGAAATTGGGTTTAACATGTTTGTAAATTTCTTTCCACTTGGGTCCACTTCACAATTTTCCATTCTAGTTTGTAAGTGTGAGGAGGCACCTCCATTTTATACATATAGAACCCTTGCATGGGATTATGTGGAGACATTCACAAAACTCTTTGTTAGAATCCTATGGATCCCACCATTGTAGAATACCTAATGCCTTACATCAGGGAAAATAGAAAGTCAAGAATAGTTACAAGCAATGAGGTGAAGGAATATATGTTGTTTACATACTCTTATTGGATTATATCGGGTCTACATTCCATACATGCAACAAAAATCTATATCCAAAGCACAACACCATGTTGCATGTGGCAACCAAAGAGACAAAACAAAAATGACAAAGAGACATCATTTAATGATTTCCCCAACCAAAAGTCTATAGGACAAGAGCAAAATGAGTGAGGAAACAAAAGCACATGCAAGGAAAACTTATGCATCTTTTGCAGAGAAAAATAGAGTATTTGATGCTTGTAGGAGCAAATGGCTGTGTCAAGGATGAAATTACATGAGGATATGCAAAACCAGCTTAAGCAAAGACCAATTCAAAGAAACAAAGCAAGGGAAAACCCAATGACATAGCTAAAATATCATCTAGGATGACAGAAACCGAGCAAAAACGAGAATACAAAAGGATAAAGAAAAACTTATAAGAGGTCTAGATGACAAATAATGGAGAGTGAAGAGGGATCAAACACATATAAGTTTGACACGCCCTCTCACTACAAAAAGTACACGATATAGGACCAAAAGTTCATGGTTCAGTAACTTATACAAGAACTTAAAGGACCAGGGAAATCTTATGATGGACTTGAGAGTGATAAGCGCAGTGACCCAGCTGAATCTAGAGAAGGCCCAAAGCTGGTGATAAGGGGGAAAGGGAAACACTCCCAAAACACAAACACATGCCTCTCTATAGATCAATGCATACACAACACACCAATCCACTAGAGTTCACCTTCAAACACAACACAATTAATGTAGAAACCACCATTTGCACACATACTCAATACCACACACCAAATAAACCCAATCATTCCACACAAACCTCCCTCAATCTCTCTTTGCACAATTCTACCTTGAGGAGGGGGGGGAGGGGGACAACCTACCAACACATGCCCGAAAATGCATGTACACAAGCAAAGAAGAGAAGGGGGAAGGGGAAACCAACACCAATACAAAACAATGATGGCTTCTCTTCACTCATTACGACCATTTACACCATGCTCAAAACTTGCACACACATTGGCAAGCTCAAATTATAGATCGGTAGCCCTCCTGGCTCCTCACAAGATCCATGGCTTAGCATCCTCTGTTCAACACAAACACAATGGCCCAAAGCCCTCATGGACAAAAATCCCTTACAATTTGGAGAGAACCTCCTCTTAAAGGAGAGGGCAAAAGCTTCAAAAATTGGATTTATCTGGCTTGTGCAATCCTCCTTGAGCTTCTTTTAGCATTTTTCATATATTCCTACAAGTGTCATTTTATTTTCTTGGAATGTGTTGCACGGGCTTGCTAACTCGGAAAGTTTCTACTTTTGACTACATGTGAAGCATCCCTTAGCTACCAACTTGGCTACATCACATCTCTATCTCTCTGATTTTTGCATGTGAACCATCTCTAGGACACCACCATTGTTAAGGCGGTGTGACAACCCAATGGGAACCTCACCCTCAATAAAAACTTTGGCCCATGGAGGCACTGCATAAGAGCAACCCCCACAAGGATCCTGTCACATCATCATCACCATCAACATACCATTGATGGAGCCCACAATAACCACAAAATTGCACACAATTACAAAAACATTGGCTATTGTCAAGACCAACCCGCAACCTTGCCAAAGCATGCACAGTGGAAGACGCCATAGCCATAAACCACCAAGCTCTCAAGGGGCCCAAGCCTTTGATGCTCGTGGGGGTGCCCGCTATTGATTACATACATTGCTGTTTTGCTTCTATGCAACACATGTGCGATATCCCTTGTTAGCAGCAAGCTCACTCGAGTAACATTTTTGGAGCTTTCATTGTAAAAACACTTATTATTTTGATGGATCGAGAATGTTGTAACTCCTACTTTCCAGGTAAATAGTGTAATTGATGAGCTAGGGCTACAAGCTTCCATATTGTATCAACCTGTCTTTAGTTAGAGCTCCTAGATTATTAGTTTTGACCACAAAAACCTTGGCTAAGGCATAAACGCCAATTTTTGTAAGTATTTTACAAGTTTTTGGATAATAGAAACACAGCGTGAGATAACGGCGCTCACTTCTCTCCTTCTTGTGTTTCCTACTCCCTCCCCGGTTGTCACATTATTGCAGTGCTGTCTGTTGCGTTTTGCAACTGCTGGTAAGAGCTCTACACATTGACGTAAGCATTTCATGATAATCCGTAGCTTTTGGCGTCACCGACCCGCAGTCTAATTTCATCATAAGTAGGAATTTAAGCTTCAAAATCATAAAATAAGTATAGGCGGGGTATTAGGGCATCATTGCTAAGCACTTAGATACATTCTGGGTCGAAAATGACGAGGTCAAAAACTCACTGCTATTAATAATTGTGATTTTTGCACTTAACCTAAAATGAGATTTGAGACCATAAGCATGTGTGCTTAGGTCTTATAAACATGTTCTAGAAGTTTCGTAGCGTTTGGATGTCGTTTGATGTTGTAACGGTTATGATTTGTTTGCCGATGAGCAACTAGCTTTTGGTGATTCTTGTCATTCAGTGTAGATTGAGTTAGATGCGAGTTGTTTGTTGTTTTCCAAGAGATTGACATCTTGTAACCTCTATGCACTAGTCGAGTCAACTTCGTCCCATGGATTGACAATTGTATTCGTGGTTCTTGCTATGTCTGCAATAAGATAGGAGTGAGGTTAGACACCTGTCCCACATTTGGCACTATTGTCGAGGATCGAAGAGACCTAAACTATGGAAAAACACGAGCATCTTGTGTAGTTATCCATTAACTTCCTCTCGGATAACCTAGAGTCAAAACTTTCTTTTTAAAATCGCATAGCTTAACATTGTCGTCTTTTGTTGTGTAGAGGTAGCTTGGAAGTAGGTTGTACTTGCTAAGAACCTTTTAGGATTGTAAGACTGTAGTATTAGATTCGGATTTTGAGAATGATTGATGGAAAAAACAACTCTTAAGATCAAGGCTTAGAAAACCATAAAAAACAAGAAAACAAGTGTTTGTGGACACTTTCCACAACCCCGTTGCAGTAGAACCTAGGAGTAGGGTAAGTAGAATTCGAGGTGAGATCTTAGAACATTGCTCTATCCAAAAGAATCAATTGTGAGTTGTTTATGTAAAGTTGTAGAATTTTAGGTCTACGGCTAGAATTAACACCAAAAGGCTATCAACCATTGAATCCAACTGGAGATTATGCTTTAGAAGTTGTATGAACCAATGGGTAAGCTTAAGGACGCATTTGAGGTAAATTTTCAAGAGTTTGCAAAAACTCGGATTACTTACTTTTTCTTGACATTTTAAACCAATTTAAGTTTTGACTTGACTCAGAGTCTTAAAATAAATCATAAAGAGACTCTCCGCTATAAGAGTTAAAAAAAGTGTTCATTTTGGGCCAAAAGTAAATAATCGCGGTTCATTTCCTACCAAGGTTGATACCAGAGACTCTATGCAACATCTTTTGTAAAGGCCCATAGAATTTGGATCACCAAACTGACCAAAACCTTGATAAAAACTAAAATATGTGCTGATTGATGAGAACTTGAGTGTAAATTGGGAAAGTTTTGTTCAAACTCAGTGAAACTTGACTCATAGGTTTATATTGAAGTGTTAAACAAGTGTACATGCTCAATTGACCAAGTAAATAATCACAATTATTTACTTTTGCTCCATTTTTGAACTTTTTTGACCAACCTAACATACCACATGTTTTAGCATGTTATATTAAGCCCACAAATTAATTTGGTAAGATTTGGATCATTGAAGTGAAAATTGTAGCCAAATTTGTAAAATCAATTTGGAGACATAAAACTGATGACCATTTGAACAGGGATTACCCAAACTTGATGAACTTGGCTAGGGAGCTTAACTTGAGCTGCTTTTAACCATTCTGTGTCAATTTGTGGAGAAAAATTGCATAAAAATACCAGGAGTAAATAATTGTGATTATTTACATCTGCTACAAAATTGGACATTTGAGTATACTTCAAGGTCAAGCATATCAAGTAGACTACACATATCAAATTTGGTGAAATTTGGATTACAAAACTGAGATTTAAGCCAGATTCTTGAAAACGGAGTCTGCGGACACGAAACAGTTTGATAACTTGAACAAATCTTATTGAAACTCAGAGAAACTTGTCCAGAGACCTTAACAAGTTAAATACTTGTCAAAACAAGCCAAAAAGTGTTAAAATTTGATAAAAGTAAATAATCACGATTATTTACTATTGATACACAGAGACACCATTTTGGACTTTTGAGCTTGTACAGTGTTAGACCAACATAATACAAGGCCATCGGGCAATTTTGGGTTCAATCGGATCCAACTTACTACATGTTCACTCAATTTCTAGGTTGCAAATTAGTCTTTGGCTTTTTGCAAAAGTAGAATCTGAAAGTCTCAATTGTTGACTCACTTAGCTCAATTTGAAGTGATACACATAGACCAGTCACAATAGCTAGCAAAAATTGTACACTCTTTGTGAAAAAATAGCTAACTTCATTAAAATTGATACAGGAATCAGTTTTTCGACAAGGAATTGAAAGCTTGAAAGAATTTGCAATCACGTCAAGTGGAAGAAACTGAGAACAAGTTAATCCGACGGTAACTACTCTACCCAGGGCTTCACCAGTCTCTATGAACCTTAGTTTTGGTTGTATACTAGCAAATCAAGGCATGTTATTCGAAGAGACCGCTAGTAGAGTATCCACCAAAAGAGAGTGTGAATCAAGGAGATCACTTGGACACTATCTTTGGAGAAGTCTCATATATTTTTTCAGAATCAATATCTGAAATGTCTTCCTATTCGACTCATTCAGAAACCGAAACGACAGTGCGTTATAGGCACATACTCACCTTTTATAAGACTAATCACCATGGAGCTTAGGTTTACCTGGATCCTAATGAAGAGTATGCTATTCGCATTGATGACCATGGCATAGAGTTTGAAGAGGAAATCAGGGCAAACAAGCAAGCAAAAATGTACATGGATAAAAACGGAACTCGGTATTTACAAGTTGAAAATCCTGATGTGATAGACAAATGGGGATTGAGAGTAAATATCATAATTCCAAATATGGCAGCAAAAGAAGGACCGTCGTTAGAAATTTGGATATACGATCAAGTTAATCTGAAGCCTTTGAAATTTCTTAGCACACATAATCCTAGGATCAGAGTTATTGTTGGGAGGATAGAAATGTCAAAGATATTCTATGGACTTCTCATGTCAAATCAGGGAAGTTAACACCCATGAAGATCATCTAGATCTTCAAAATCAAAGACAAGGGTTCAACAGATCAACCAACCTACCTATTTAGGGATTGCTATAGCAATAACTTTGATATGATGAGTCATGAGGAGGTGGAACAAACCAAATACCAAGGGTACTCCATACGGGATTGGATATTGGGCCAAGGACCAAAAACTATTCTAAGAGATGAACTCCGAGAGAGATCTTTTGAGAGTAATGTTAAAAAACCTG
The DNA here is from genome assembly GCF_014529385.1 of Adiantum capillus-veneris. NCBI lineage: Eukaryota > Viridiplantae > Streptophyta > Polypodiopsida > Polypodiales > Pteridaceae > Adiantum > Adiantum capillus-veneris. Next base: position 2,060,920 of record NC_140956.1, read on the forward strand.
AAACTACCTCAAATCAAAGAAAACCGAGTGACACTAAAGCCAATCCAGGGCTACACAAGTCACTATTTCCAACAGACTGTTTTGAAGGACTCAGAACAGGACCAACTACTAGGAGACCGTGAGTTGAACCAAATAGATGCGTCAGACTAGCTGATTTTCAAAAATGGGTCAAAAAATACAGTGGATCTGGGGATCCATATGACCACTTAGAAATCTTTAAGCAAGTGCTAAGAGAAAAAGAATATTTGATTTCCATACTCAATTTGAGGGAATTGGAATGACATTAGAAGGAAAAGCAGTGACACGACCCCAAAACATTCCACCAAGGTCAATCATGGACTTAAATACAATAGCTCAAGGATTTGTAGCTGCATGTTCCAAAATGGGGATCAAACATAATACGGAAGCTCAAATCTATAGCTTCAAACAGAAACAAGGTGAGTTTGTTAGGGATTGTGCAAATAGAATGAAATAATACATTGCAAGATGCCCAAAACTAGAAATACCTGCAGAAAAAAGACTAGTATCATTGTTTCTAGAGTGGCTTCTAAAGAAATAACTTCATGCTATATTGTATAGCAAGAAGCATATGACCCTAGAAGAGTGTGTGTTAGATGCTATTGACTTAGGAGACAAATGTGATATTTTTAATAAAGAAGATGTCCCTAAGGATAATACAGCATCCACCAAACCAAATGTAGACTTTATAGGATTTGCTTAAATCCTGAAAAGTGCACATTTATGGGTAGAAAAGGAAAAATTATTGGACATATAGTGTCTAAAAATGGCATAGCTATTGATATGGATAAAATTCATGTTATTGATAAATTGCCTAGACCGACAACAATCAAAGGGGTTCAAGCTTTCATGGGATATTGTGGATATTACAGACGATTCATTTACATGTATGCTGTAATTGAAAAACCCATGTAAAACTTGATTACACTCTTTGAATGGACCGATGAGTGTGAATAATCCTTCATGAAGCTTAAGCAAGCTCTCACTTCAGCTCCAATATTGAAAGCACCAGATTGGAATAAGATATTCCACATACATGTAAATGCTTCCAATTTTGCCATTGGGTGTATCCTAGCTCAACCAAGAGACAAAAAATTTGATTTTTCTATTTCTTATGCTAGTAGACAGTTGAATATGGCAGAGAAAAACTATACAACCACCGAAAGGGAAGGATTAGGAATGATCTAGGCCATAAAAAAGTATAGACATTACCTATTAGCTAGCTAATTTGTGTTCTTTGTGGACCACCAAGCCTTATTGTACTAGGTCAACAAGCCATGCAACAGAGAAAGAATAGTGAGATGGTTCATCATTCTTTTGGAATTTGATTTTGTTGTAGTCGTGAAAAAGGGAACCACTCATCAAAGAGAAGATCATTTGTCAAGGATTATTTCATGAGAACCACCAAAGGGAGTAAGTAGACAATGATCTACTAGATGTATATCTGTTCTCCGTGGAAATGATACCCCGATGGTATAAAAAAAAATGGTATCATTGATGACCATAGCACAAGTGGATTTGCAAATACCACTTCCTATTACAATGCGAATAATTAAGCAATCGGCTATGTATCAACTACTAGCATGAAGGCTATACAAAAGAAATCAAGATGGAATATTGATTTTGTGTATTAATCTTGAGGAGAAAACCAAATACCTAAGTCAAGCACATATTATCATAGTGAGACTTCACTTTGCGGAAGACCAAACTATGCAACGGATCTTGAGACTTGGAGTATCTTGGCCAACTATGAGGACTAATGTTCACTCATTTGTAAAAAAATGTCCTCAATGCTAGAAACAAGCACCCATACCTCATCTGACATTGTTCCAAATATCACTTGTTCCTAAGTGGAGTAACTATCTAGTTACTTACTTTATCAAGCCAAACATTTCCAGAGGATATGAGAAAACACCACCAAAGAGCTTGAAATTGAAGCAAGAGACAATGCTCTTATTGGGAACCAAATGTATCGGAGAGGAAAGGATCAACATCTTCATCTTTGTGCAAATAAAGATGAATATATTCCCATTATAGAACAAGCACATGTTTTCAATTAGCTGGAGGTCACTTTTCTAGTGAAACCATCGCAAGAGCAATCTTAAAATGGCAGGCATATGGTGGCCAACACGTTTTTCAAATGCCAAGGAATATGTTCGAAGGTGTGATGCATGTGAACGAGCTAAAATGCCAACCCATGTAGATAGCATGACTTTAAGACCAATGATGGGGGCTAGAGATTTTGCAAAATGGGTTATAGACTTTGTTGTGCCAATACAGCCACCTGCTTATAGAACCCAAGTGCAATATATTATTGTAGCTATCTATGGACTATTTGACCACGTGGATAGAGGCTAAAGCAACCCAAAAGAATGATTCTAGAACCACAACCGCATTCTCGTATGAGAATGTATTCACAAGCTATGGACTGCCAAAAGAAATTGTCAGTGATAGGGGAACTCATTTCCTTAATGAGGTAATTGAGTATCTGCTTAATGATTTTATGGTCATCCATAACAAATCGGCTCCCTATCACCCACAAGAAAATGGACAAGTTGAGTATACAAATAAAATTCTTAGCTCGGTATTGACTAAAGTGGTTAGTTCATGACGGATAGATTGAGAAATGAATCTCCATGCCGTTCTATGGGCTTATAGAGTTTCATTCAAGACAAATTTAAATGCTACACCCTTTAACCTTGTTTATGGTCTGGATGCCATACTGCGGATAGAATTTCTATTGCCAACACTAAGGGTAGCTAAGGATCTTGAGTGGACTAGACATGAATTGTCAAAGAGGTTTGAAGATTTAGGAAAGCTTGATGAGCAAAGGATAATTGTTTTAGATCACATCTATGCACAAAAGCGGAAACAAAAATAGTTTTTTGATTCCCATCTAGTCAGGAAAGGGGACTTAGTTTTATTCTATTCCCTTAAGCAACACATTCCCAAGTTTAAGAAAAAGGGAAACGAACCGTTATTATTGAAGACGTTTCTCCAAATGGATCAGTTAAGTTGTCCAACCTAGATGGTGAGCCAATGGCTAATTAGATTAGTGGATGCCTTTTGAAAAAGTACAACTTTCCACTAACCAATGAATTATTGGATTAGTGGATGCTGTTTAAAAAAGTACAATTTTCCACTAACCAATGAATTGCTAGAAAAGATGCATGCAGCAAAGCAAAGAAAGATAAAATGACAACATGTTATTGAACAAGCCCAAGAGGAAGATTGGCTTTGAGTACTCAAAAGGAAAGGTGCTCTCAAAAATCAACAAGTACTTATTCCCATCAACACTCTGGAACTAGATGACCGATTATGGGAATTACAGAAAGATGCGGTATCAACAGATGATGAATGGAATGGACCTTCACATCAAAGTACAACTAAACAATCATAACATAAATGTATTGGTTGATACAGGAGCTCGAGTAAATGTAGTCAATTACTCCACGTATAAGAAAGCAACGAATCAGTCTTTGACTTAAGAGTATCGACTATTACAAGATGCAACAAGAACCCAACACCAACATTGGGAGTAGTCAATTTAAATGTGATAGTACATGGATGTTCATGCCCTCATGAGTTTGTATGCTTACCAGATGAACACATGAATGAAACAATGATTCCTGGAATCTCATGGATGCGGACGTATAAGGCAGTATCAGATTGGGATACCAATCATCTCAAGCTATCACCTAAAGGCGGACAACTCATTGTTCCAATTGCACCAAGCAATGAGGAATGGAAAGAAGGTTACCAGCAGAACAACCCGAAGCAATAAATCTTCTCCATCCTATGGACAAGCAAATGATACAAGTAGCATGCAAGGAGTCAGGCATATCTTGGTACCAAAAGCACAACTTAAGGACAAGCCGATTCAAATTTGGGTGGCCAAAACATCATCTACTGTACCAAAGACGGTTCCAAGGGTCAAAACACAAAGAATAGCATCTTGAAGAAAGGAATCTAAAACCAAATGGATTTGGAAGAAAAAGAACCACTTATCTTCTCCACAAATTGTAAAATTGATCAAGCAGTGGAGGCTTAAGTTTCAAAACACTCAACCACAACATTTCATTGAAGAAAAACCAAGATACCAATGGCGGGTAAAAGCTCAACAACCATCATTATTGATACCAGCAGCTCAAGAAATCAGTATGTCAAAGCATCCTGATGGTACAATAAAGCAAAGAGCACACAAGCTACAAGATTTTCTCTTTGAAAAACTACAACAGAAAACCTCAACCTCAGAAACCCTTGAGTTAATTACTCAAGACCCAACTCTTGCACAACATAATGTTTTGAACTGCATTGATCTTCAAAGCATGGTAGCACCAACCAAGGCTATGCATAGACACAATTGTCCAACCCATGCACACAGTTGTTGCGAAGTACGCCATCTAGGAGGGGTGGAAGGGAACTAAGTAATTAAGGGCAATGTTTGAAGAGGGAGGAAAAAGTTTGATGTGAACATGTGATTTTTTACAAATTACCTAATAATTCCTTTATAAATCATCAACAGGGGAAATTTAACTGATAACATTCCCCGATGAGTGTAAATAATATCAAAAAATCATTAAAAAAATTGGTCCTTTTTGTTATTTTTATTATTTTTTCTTGATATTGGGACTTAAAAATGGAGAAATCCACCAAAGAACAATAAAGCAATGCTTCTCAATGGGATTTTCTTAATTGTTGAATTTCTACTTTTCTTTTTTAGCGCATTTTATTATTTTCTTTGATTTTTTCAATAAATAGATCAAAAATTAATAATAAATAGCAAATGAGCTCATATGGAGAAACTGAAGATATGCTAATGATCAAAAGGACAAGGCGGAAAGGCACAAAAAATTTCAATCAAATCGACAGATTGAAGCGAGAAGCCTAAATTAGGCTGCAAAGGCCTACTTTCGCAAATGCTTACAGAATGAGCTACCGAAATCGGATTGAAGAAATTTTTGAGTCTAACATAGATTTCACGGCCTAGTAGCACTAACAGGGGAATTTGGGCAAAAATAGTTTGGGAAGTCCGAGTATAGATATCCAAGGTAGCCCAAAATCACCTCATTTCCACTAGTCACTCTTGGAGGATAGAGCTCTCGACCTTCTTCGCGCGCGATTTCCGAAGTCCACAGTCGCCCTTTTATAGCACCGTCTCACACGACACATGAGGGGTAAGCTCTAAGCTTATCAATGAACAATTCTATATGGCCACATAGCAAGTCTAGGCTCATGAAAAAACCCTAGAAACCCAGCAATGCACGAAGTCCTACGACCAAAAATTGACCATAGCGGCCTGTCAACTCAACCAAATTCAACGAGACTTGAACTTTAGCATGCCCCTATATAATAAAACACTTATATATCACCAGATGACCATTCAACAGGGGTCGAGGGGGGTCCCAAGTAAAAAATCTAGGTTTTTGTTAGATGCCAAAATTGAATTATGACTCCACAAACAGCTTATAGATTGGGTCTATACACAATGTACATGGATGGTTTCATGAAAATAGTCAAGGCAAGCTCTCGAATAGCAGAAAACAACTCGAAGGCTACAAAGCGTCAAATTTGACATATGCAATCAAACTGACCCCAAATGGGCCAAAAATGGATGGGTAGCATTAGGACTATGTAGCGGACAAGCCCATAGCTTCAAAAGTGACTAACCAACTCCACAGACCATCTAGTCACAAAAATCGGTGATTTTAGAGTCTATAGAAGCACGAAGTGATGCCAACACAACAAAACTTTACCAAATTTAATTTAGGACTTGTTTTAGATGTATTGAATATGTGTCGGTCATCAGATTGTCAAGTCTTGCAAAAAAAATGACTGTTGTAAATAATTGTAATTATTTACTTTTGTGCTTGTTTGGCTTGAAAATGATCCCTTCACCTCATCTGTCACTTGTACACATTTATTACATGTCACATTTGTAGTATGAGCCAAAATGATCAAGAAAATCTTGGAAATTGTCAAAAAACGCACCAAAGTCTTTTCAATCCAATTTTTGAGTTATTTGTCCCAATTTATGATCCAAATCACCCCATATCTCATACACAAAGTCTACATCATGTCTAGAACCAAGTTGCAACAAAAAATGCACATTTTGATGAAAAAGTTAATAATCTTGATTATTTACTTTCTTGCCAAAATGGGTGAAATATGCAACTTTGACCTTATGGGACCAAAGAACATAATGTCCCAAGTCCACTGACCAAGTTTGAGAAAATTTGGATCTCAAAAATTAAAAATCTCTTTAGAGTAACTGCTCAAAGAGATAGCCAAATTAAAGAGAGTCAATCAGTTGTTGAGAGAGGGACAACCAGAACATCAGGAAGAAGCAAGTACCTCTGAACAACCAACTATTGACATACCCTTAGTCTCATTTGCTGAGATGGAAACACAGTCGTCAGATGGTCTAGAAGGAGAGTTGGACTTTCAAGTACCACTCACTGCAGCTAAGCAAGTGCCCATGGTCCTAAGAAACAAATGCTAAATGGAAAGCAACAATGGACTGGGAGTTGAGAGTTCTCCACTTGTTAAATGTAACTCAACTCACTCCCAACCAAATCAATGCTCAGTGGCATCAACAATCACTGCCATACCCCTTGATAAAAGTTTAGTTACTACAGGTAAAGGAAAGAATATACAAAGATATGCAGGCAAAAGGCTCAGAGGATATCCACCCCAAGTGGAGAAAGAACTAGTTAACAAGAATTCAAGATATCTGATTTTGTTCACAAGAGCACGTGCAGCCTTTAGAAAGACCCAACATTTTGTCTTGTACCAAGGGTAAGGACCTGGCAAGCATATGAAGCACTAAAAAAGAAGAGGCCTACATGGATGAACTATCCACGGCTATCAGCTCTAGAGCAGGGATTGGCAACAGAGGAATACATTGTGAAAACCCTAACGGGCACCATGACTTTCTTCAAGAGCCTTCCTGACATCTCATGTGCGATGGTGGACAAGATTTTCACAATGATGCTCACCTGCATTCAAGTTTTTCAAGAGCGAGAGCAAGCCGGAGCACCATGAATATCTTTTCTTGAAGGCAATAAGGGTCTTTGTTATGACTTAAGTGACCGGCCTTCGGAGGAAGTCCTTTACGACTTCTATGCCAGATGCATGTTTCTACCCTCTAACAATATGTTGGCATTTGAAGAAGCTTTCTATACAGGTTTCTTCACTTGTGAACGAAGATATTTGGGACAGTGATAAGTAACCTTACATCCAGTTTTGTTGGCTATTCAACCATTGAGCTTAAAACAGAGTCACCATGTAATTCTTGCAAGTTCTTGACAAAGAAAGAAGACTCAGATATGAGAAAGCATTACATGCGCTTAAAGACCACTTTACCAGCCATCAACCCGCAAGCTACTTCACTCCATGAAGTTGTGTCAAGGGACAACACAGTCGAGGAGGGGGGGAATGTTGGCATCAAGCTAACTCAGATAACATTTTTTGGAGCTTTCATTGTAAAAACACTTATTATTTTGATGAATCAGGAATGTTGTAACTCCTACTTTCCAGATAAACAGTGTAATTGATGAGCTAGGGACACAAGCTTCCAGATTTTATCAACCTGTCTTTAGTTAGAGCTCCCAGATTATTAGCTTTGACCACAAAGACCTTGGCTAAGGTATAAATGCCAATTTTTGTAAGTATTTTACAAGTTTTTGGATAATAGAAACACAGCGTGAGCTAATGGCTCTCACTTCTCTCCTTCTTGCGCTTTCTACTCCCTCTCTGGTTGTCACATTGCAATGCCGTCTGTTGCGTTTTGCAATCGCAGGTAAGAGCTCTACGCATTGACATAAGCATTTCATAGTAATCCGGCTTTTGGCATCGTTAACCCGCGGCCTAATCTCATCATAAGTAGGAATTTAAGCTTCAAAATTATAAAATAAGTATAGGTAGGGTATTGGGGCATCATTGCTAAGCATTTAGATGCATTCTGGGTCGAAAACAACTAGGTCAAAAACTCACTGCTGTTAATAATCGTGATTTTTGCATTTAACCTAAAGTGAGATTTGAGACCATAAGCATGTGTGCTTAGGAATCATAAACATGTCCTAGAAGTTTCATAACGTTTAGATGTCCTTTGATGCTGTAACGGTTATGATTTGTTTGTCAATGAGTGACTAGCTTTTGGTGATTCTTGTCATTTGAGTGTAGCTTGAGTTAGATGCGAGTTGTTTGTTGTTTTCTAAGAGATTAACCTCTTGTAGCCTCTATGCACTAGTTGAGTCAGCTTTGTGATTGACAATTATATTCGTGATTCTCGCTATGTCTGCAATAAGATAGGAGTGAGGTTAGACACCCGTCCCACATACCTCATGGCTAGTGACAACACTAAAAGCATTGGCCCCCAAAAAAACTCCACAACCTCATAAAAATTTCCAAAACTAAATAGTTTTTTGTCCCATCTTTAATACTCTACCATTCACTGCTCAGGGTTCTAGTTCTTGAGCAATAAAAGCCTCTTGAGAGCTCACCTTGCCCACTTCAAACTCCCCCATTTTAGCCACATTTCAACCTCACCAAGACTACAAGCCGAGTGTCCAAAAACCGATACAAACCATCTGGCATTGCACCACCATAGACAAGTACAAAGTTCATCCTGCTATATCTCCATGATCTCGGCAAAGGTGTCTCTTCATGCTATCTCCATACATCACCCACTATATCTACAAACCCTAGCAAGACACAAAAAACATCAGATGTCACATTTTCCAATCCAATTCAATGGGCTCAGAATCGGCTCTGACAAAACTTCAAAGCCGTGTATCTTGGCAATCGGGACTGCGGTTTTTGATCCGTAAATATTGATGCACTCTACATCTCAAGCTCTTTAGACATACACTTCAAAACATCCCTTAACAGTCTTGCACTTCATACCTACTTTATTGCCCATGCATACACTTGCTAGTCCATCCATATTTGTCTATGAAATTTTCTATGGTCAACACACTTTGGCTACACCATCATTGCCCAACCCCCTTGCTGAGCATTTATGTTCAACCACACAAACAACTTTATTCTTCAAACACTAGCACACAATGTGAGAAAACCAAAACCATATATACAGTTTTATTATGTCCTACTACCAAACCTCAAGTGGGTTGCCCCACCCCCTGCATCACATCATAGCTTCCACTGGATCAAACATCTGACTTTTCTCTCTTCCATCCATCTATAATCGCATCCCATAATGTTGCACCCCATCATATAGATCATTACACTCATAGGCCGCCCATTGACTATCTTCATTATTCCAAGCACCCACCTGCAATGAATCATCTTCAAAGAGATCACCATCATGCTTACCATCCTTCTCAACAATCACAACCGACATACCTCAAAACATACCTGACCTCCCTCCCAACCATATAGAGTTCATGCCTCCTCCAAGGTCTCCTATAGTTGATACTCCGTCCAACGCATAGCAACATCCACAAACATACCCATCAACAATGTAGCACATACCTCTATTGATAGCTTAGTTGCATCCATATCCTGCTGCTCTTTGCCTTGCAGCACCAGAAGTATGTTTTTGACCAAAGGTCTTCCATCTGCATCACCCACTCCATGACTCGAGCATCCTCAAGACCATGCAAATAGATCCACAAGATTCCACCATTTTCTTTGGAAGACCATCCTCTCCAACCTATTCTTCTTCCATAACCGCAATAACTCTCTCTTCCTTGTCCAAGCTTTGTACATGTTGCACTACCATCACATAGTCCATGGACACTTTCATAAGCATGATCAATACAATAATCCCATGGCCTACAAACTTTTGTGGCAAGAATGGTTTGGACTTGATTTCATTTTACATGATATATGGGAGAAGACAATCATGAAGGGAAAATGGATGACGATGCAACAAGAGAGCTAGAGGCTAGTGTGCATTGTTTTCATATCCACTATAAGATTTTGGTTCAAAAGGGATGCATGAAAGATTTTCATGACAAACAAGTGAGATCTAAAGACTTTGCACCTTGAGGTTATGTGCTTTTGTATACCCTTAAACAAATGAGCCAAACAAATTCAAAAGCAAGGTATTGTACCATTGTGATTTGTTCTATATCACCAAGTAGGGCCATAGAACTTGCTATATTGGATGGACAAGAAATGGCCATTCTATTTCGTGATTGTAGATTATAAAAATATTACTTGTCATTCACTCAAGAAATGTTGAAAAGGGCACATGCATCTAAGAGAAGGAACAAGAAGCATGAAAAAGTCATTCAACACGCACAACAAGATGCAAAGAGGAAGGAGGACTTCAAAAGGCAAAAATCTATTTGGATTTACGAGCTGCATTGAGGAAAGAAAAGAGAGTTTGGATCCATACATTTATATAGACCTAGGGGCCAACATGTTACCCATGCATACACTAGTAAACTATGGTGCACATTTAAAAACAATTAGTTGAGATCTATATAAAAAAATATGGAGTTGGTCCTACAACCAGTAGAAAGGACATTCATAGAATTCAATAAGACTATCAGTTTTGCCCCATGTTACATGGAGCTCATGCTACACATCCAAGGATTACCATGTCCCCGTAGCTTCTACATACTATCTCCAAAACCCCTTCATAATCAACTAGTATTGGGTGCACCATGGCAACACAAATACAAGGAGTATACACATTGGTTAGAAAATCAAGTGTATTTCACAGTAGAAAATTGAGTACGATATATCACGCTTTCTTACATGGAAGATACCAAGTATCTCTTAAAGGACGATGACAAAATCACCAAAGAATCATCCAATGGCTTCAATGAAATAGACGGACAATGAAACATTACAATTTTCATGCCAAAAAAGACACCTACAACATTTGCTGACAGCCATAACTATGCATCTACAACCGATCCACTCCTCCAGTACAAGACATTGAGACAAAGCTACATGTTATAAAGTTTGTGTTAACAATGGAAAACTCTAGACCAATAGAATAGACCACTCAAGAATCATCTAAAACACATTTGGGTACCAAAGAAGAGAATGACCAAGGTCACAGCAACACAACACCAAACACCCTCAAGGCCACAAATATAAATACTGAAGGATACCATAGAATTAATGCAAGCTTCATTTGGTTTCCAAAAGCCCAACTACAAAGTTTATCTAAACAAGGTTACATTCAAACACAATATTCACCCAAAGCTACTTGAAGGAAAGATGAATAGTTAAGCTTAATCTCACCCCAATTATCCATATTACAAAGGTCAAGACAAGATAGTAAATCAAATAGAAATAGGTTTGGGTTCCTAAGAAACTTGTGTTTGCTTAGAAATCACTACACACATTGTGGACTCCAAAACCAAAAAGTCATTTTCATCCCATGGCCCACCACAATCCATGAAAGTGCTTCAAAGACACCACAATGCTTGCCAAAGTCAAAACCAATCTTAAAGTTTTGGTACCCTAAACTTCAAATACAAATCCAAGTCAAGAAGCGGTTTCAACCTTTGCTAGTTCAAAATCAAGCTACCAACTTACAACACTTGCTACATGGTATATGGTCATTAACAACGGACCATGTCAACCTCATCATCGAATGCCCTTGAGCACTTTGCTCAAGACCCACTTCTTGCACATCATTACTTTTTACATGCATTGGTTGAGTATGCAGATATAGGGCCACATTACAAGGCCTTGCATAAGGTACTGCTTTGACACCCATGAATAGCACAACCCTAATGGCTCATTCTCATTCAAGAGAACTCCAACTAGGAGGCCTCAGCGGGGGCTGGGGGGGGGAGGCATTCAGAATGTTGACCTATTGTTCAAATGAGAGAAGGGGCATTGTTTTATTGATGTTTGTGTTATAATCTAAGTTTTATCTCACTTTTGGTAATTCTTTAATTTTATGCCCTAAGAAGATGAGCTACTCCAAGAGTAAGGGAAAACATCAGACATGAGCCCTTAAGTGAGAGTACTTATGTACATACTCTAGAAAACTCACTTTTTTTGTAGTTTCTTTGTATTTTCTATTGCATTTTTTGATTTTATATGTATTAAAAAAGGTAGAGAAAATTACAAGAAAAGCAAGATACAAGTACAAAGAGTTTATGAAGTGATAGTAACTTCCAAAAGTCTGATTGTAAGTTGTTTGGTCAAGATCCAAAATGGGCATAATTTGACAAGATGAGGAACAAACACGACTTGCAGATTAAGGACATCAAAGCTACCAGATTCTATGAAGGAGTTTGACAAAAAAATGCTACCTGCAAATTGATGCAAACAAAGAGGCTCTTTGACACCGATAGCATTAAAATCGCTAAAAGTGATCCAAATGAAATTGGAATGGGGTCACACTTCGTTATACACCTTCTACATGGCTACTAGATCATGTCCCGCATCATATGTAGTGCTAGGCTCTAGCCTATAGTCCAAGACAATAGTTAGAGCTTCATTCACATGACAAATGGAGAAAACAAAAAATAACGATATCCAGTAGATGGAGTAACATGTGAAGTGTGGCTCAAGGGTGTATTTGTTCATGTGGGAATAGCACATAATTGGAATATTGTATATTTATGCTAGGTAGGAAAATTTTGCAATTTTTTCTCTACCTTATTCCTATTAAACAACAATCCGATCTTGATTTAGCCAATGTTTTACCCTAACCCATAGAATAATGCCTATGAAGTCCAAACGTATTGGAATTACCCAATGCCAATAACCTACTTTTTTTCACCTTGCCACAAGTCTAGAAGTGGTAAAAATCTTCCATGGGTGGCCACAATTATGGTACAATTGGTTAAGCACCCTCAAAACATCATGGGGAGCATGTCCACAAAGCTGGAAGTCAATCAGAGCTAAGATCTCCAAGCTAAGAAAAAAAACACGTTTTTTTTCTACAAAGACTAATCACACACCTAGCAAGATAGTCATTTTGGGTAGAGTCGACAGATCACTCTTGTAAGGTCAAAAGTCAAAAAGCTCACAACTATTGTGCACAAGGTCCAAAAAAGCTTGCAAGACCGGATGTCAAAACCCGGTTCCAACCAAATCACCTAGACAAATTTCACCATTTTTTTACCAGAGCCTATTCTTACAGTGTACATCGCCCATGAGGTCCAAATCCAAGAAATGTTTCTATCTACCATAGCTAGGAAAAAAACTCATATTTTTTTCTTAATCTTGCATGAATGAGAATTTTTCAATTTTTTGTACATTCTCCATGAATCATATAGTCATTTTAAGCCAACCAAAGAATCAACAAGCTAAATGTATGCATGGAGGCGTTGAAAATGCAGTAACAGTTTTGAATTTTTGATAAAAATTCTATAGTGATGTGATGATCATACAGGAGCAACACTACAAAAAAGGATATCCAAGCAGTGGAGCCACAAGAAAAACGTTGGAGCTGCTATCGACCTTCACTTTCCTCAAGGAGATAGAGAGAGCTTGATAGGAGAGTCCTAAATTTCAAACTTTAACTCATGTAAGGGACGACATGAAGTAGGAGAGGGCAGTGCTGAAAGATTCCAGCAATAGATGCTTGCTCAAGAGAAGGAGATTCTCGAGAGCTTTTTTGATCCCTTGTAACAGAAATGATTGTAATTTTCCTACCAAAAAAACCATTAGATCTTTGCTAAATTTTTACTTATGAAAAATTTGATGCTATGAGCGTCCAAGTTTTATCATAAGTCAGATAATTTACCAGGATAGGTCACTTATTTTTGAAGCAATTTCAACCTTTGTACATATAAGACCCTTAGCCAAGGTATAAAAGGTAACTTTGTAAGGTTTTGAGCATTCAATTTTATTATAGAAAATAAGTAGATAAGGTTTCCTTTGTACTTTTTTGTGCTATTAGTTTTGTGCTTCGTTTGTATTTTGACGTGATTATTAGTCTTTTATGAGATTTTGTGTATCTTCTCCCTCTCTCTTTTCCCACATCTAGCATCCCAACGTTGACCCGACTCGCCTTTCAAACCCCATATCCCCCAACAACTTGGTGAACCCGACACAAAAACCAAGTTGGAGTCGGAAGATTTTGTTGAGAAAGATACATATATACCACAGGAGGCAGCCATGCAAGAGATGATGCAGTAGCTTGCAAGATACATGCAACACAATAGACTACCCAACAATGGTACAATCTACAAAAGCAAACTCGTAAAGCTTGACAAGTGATTATAGATAAACTATAGCGGTTTGAAGGCTGTGATATTAGTGAATTCTACAACACCTATGAGCACGCTATGGAAGATAATGGAATTGATGATCAAAATGTAATAGACGGGTTTCATTTAATTGTGGTGCCTAAACTTAGGGCTTGGATTAAAGAAATTCAAGTGGCTCATGTACCAAATTGGCAAGAATTTAAGAAGGCACTACAAGAGGAATATTTTCTTGAAGTTTCTCATAGGGTGACGAGACAGAGCTTCATGAAGTGGGTGTAGAAGAAGAATAAAAATTTATATGCACGAGAGTTGCTATGAGAATTTGAGAAGAATCTTGACCACTTATCCTTGATAGAGTAGCATTCGTCAAAAGGTTGAGTTGTTTATTGATCTACGGCTTCAAAAGAGTTGGTACAACTGCTAGAAGACTCAAAATGTGAGCTGGGATTAACGTTTGATTGGAAGATATTCATTGAAGTGATGAATATGATCGTGAAATGATAGATGAGGGTTGATAAGATGATTGTGGATGCTATTGAAGAGGATGCTAAAGAGAAATCATTGTCAATAGTACCCAAAGTGGAGGAGCCGGTTCTTGATGAACTAGTGAAAGATATTCAAAATCTAGATTTGAATTTAAAAGCTACAAAACTTCAAAAATTAGATGCAAATGGATCTATCTCCAAGCCTAAGCAACAACCTTCTTGCAAAGATTGGAATAAGCAATGCATGTGGTGCACGAAGACCATATGCCTATTAGGGATTGTGATGACTTTAATGAAGCTTATAAAAGAGATGTGATTTTTTGGAAAAACAAGAAGATTCATCTCAGGGTAGCAGGTGGGCCACTGCGCTTGAACTTTGGAAGGGGCGTAATGAAAAAGTTAGTCGAAGAAATGTAGCATAATCTTGCTCTTGTAGGAATAGCTATGTATGGGTTGTGGGTTTATGGAAAAGAAGATGATGAAGGTGCACGTGCAAAGGGTCAACTATACCCTCATCCCTTGATGACAGAAAAAGCATGTAAGTTTACATGTGGAAAATTACATCAGGTGGGGAATTGCATTTGAGAGAACATAGGGTGGACTAATTCGGTGGATTCTCTTTTTGTATATGCACTCATTGCTAGTTCTCAAGATAATAAGGCTACCCCTAATGCAAATTGAAGCCGCTTATAACCTACCAAAAACATTGGGGAGGACAAGCCACCTCTAGAATTTGAGTTTGAAGGTGTATCTTGCCAAGCTAATGA
This sequence comes from Adiantum capillus-veneris, assembly GCF_014529385.1. Classification (NCBI taxonomy): domain Eukaryota; kingdom Viridiplantae; phylum Streptophyta; class Polypodiopsida; order Polypodiales; family Pteridaceae; genus Adiantum; species Adiantum capillus-veneris. Next base: position 2,076,349 of record NC_140956.1, read on the forward strand.
GGCTACCCCCAATGCAAACTAAAACCGCTCATAACCTATTAAAAACATCAGGGACAAGCCACCTCTAGAATTTTAGTTTGAAGGTGTAGCCAAGCACTATATACATGCACAATGAATATAAAAACTAAACTTCATGCTATCAAACCACACATGCATATTGAATACTGAATTATTGAACTTAGGATAGGCAATTCACAACATCTTTGTCTCATTCTTAATAGCGAACACTCCCAAGACTCTCATTCTGAATAGAAAACACTCCCAAGACTCTCATAACACAGAGAAACACATGACAATTGTGGCACAAGACATTCACATCATATTTTAGGGATCTAGCTACATCAATTATACAACCACAATTTAAGAGAACATGTCCTTATATATAATTTGAAATGTGTGTTACCTTTTGCAAAAATCAAACTCATTTTCCACAATCCCTGATCATACTTCTCAAAATATGTCAAGAGCCTTTTAAAAAACAAATCTTGTCTTTTTAAGCAGTTTAAGCGTGACTTACTTGTGCCCACTAAAGTGCTTGGAACTCAATCCAAGATTTAGAGCTATACAAGCAAATTCAACCTACCTACACCCCCACAACATAAAATTTTCAAACTTCTCCTGGTCAATCTCCTTGACTATCTCTTCCCGATCTTTATCTTTCCCATCCATAATTTCCACGTCATGTTGATCACCTATTTCACTATTTTCTTCTTTAGCCAATTTTGATTCCTCATCACACTTCACGGCCCTTACATACTGCATTGGTGAAACTTCATCAATCTTGTTTATTTGATCATGCTCTTCTGTTTTTATTTTTGAAAATCTTTGATTGACTTACATTAGTCAATTGATATACTATCTCTTGAATCTCTATACCTAAGAGCTTAATTGCACGTGCATGAAACATGATTGCTTATTTTTCTTCCATCTTCTCTTTCATCAAATACAGTTGCAACTTCAACTCCATGTTGTTTTGGATCAATTTTGCCAACATGTCACCAAGTTCTTCATTTTCCTTTAGAAGCTCCACGTATTCCTTTGACATAAATCCTTGTGACATATCTACATATGGTTTATAAACCATAGCTTCCATTTTTCCCTGCAATACATTCCTTCTAGTCTTTAACACGTGCTCTTTCATTACCTCTCCTTCAACATCCGTAAGTAACACATTTTGCAACTCTATGTCCTCATTCTCAAACACCTTCTTTTCCACCATTTGTATCCTGATCTACTACATGTGCACCCAGGTTCATTGCATAATCCATTGTCATGTTGAAAGTAGCCAAAGATTCTGATACATCCTCTCTTTGCTTCCTTCTTTCTTTTGCCTTTATAACATGAATTCCTTGAATTGTTTCCACATTGATTTTAGCTATCTTTTTGTCTACATTAAAAATCTTTTTTCATGGTTGAGAATCTGACTCCCAATTTTGGTATGCCTTCGGATCCCTTTGTAACTGATGTAAGAAACACATCATATTCAATGACTTCCACCACTGGACCTTTGGCTCCTCCTCTGTATCCATCTGATTAATTTGTGCCATGGTGTTGAGAGCTTCTAATTGTGGTGATGTCTGCCACAAAGGCACTCGCATACTCTCTATGGATATCTCCGACTCCAACTTCACCACTTGCACACGCAAAGTGTTAAGATTTTCCAATTGTTCATGTTGCATGTATCTCTCGTGCAAACTCCCTATTTTATGCAGTGTAATGGCAAGTCTCGTATGCAAATAATCCCCTTTGTCCTTAGAATCACCCAAAATTATTCCTCCATGTACTAAAATTTGAGTGGTTTTCCTCTTAACCTTGAAATGATGTATCATTTACATCATTAATCCATGCGCATCTTCATTTAGAGCACTTCCTCATATAGTGGGTTTTTGACTATAAAATTTACAACTCACCAAAGTTTTGAAATGCTTACCCTTATTTTTGTGATAACCATTTTTAAAAGTACGGGAAGTGAGGTTCACTTTTCCAAAAGTTTAGTTGTCCTCTTGGACGTACTCCATAAGTGCAAATACAATCTAAGAAAATTTTCTAGAGAGAGATAGAATTTCTTACAAGGCCTCTGAAATGTCCTAAAGCTAGTCTACCATGTAGCTAGGGTTTCTATATTAAATACAAAGTTTTCATAGTCTGAACCCCATGGGGAGCATTGTAAAGGTTTTGGGATTTAGCCTATGCTTGTGGGTAGCACCCTTATCTATGAGGACTCATAGGTGGCATAGAACCACATGGTAACATGTAGAAAAGGCAATTAAGGGATGTGGGTACCCATGGGGATCATTACTAGAGAGTGTTAACTCACCTAGAAAGAGTTAAGTGGCTCGTAAATTGCCTTGATAAGTCACCCACTATTTTGTGACTTGGTTTTTGGGACTCTATGTGATGTCATGCATGATGTCAGATCAGATGTATATGCTAGCTCTATATAATGAGCCTTTTGTACACACTTTTAATAGCATCAATCAATCAAGTTTGGGTTCATCGTCCAGTACCCCCTATATAACGTGCATTGTCAGGGTATTAAAAAAATCCCTCTTTTAGCATGTTTGAATGAATAAAATGACCACTTATTTTAGGAAATTTTTTCAAAATTGAGTATTAAAACCCCTTATTTTAACGTATCTCTGTTAAATTGCCTAAAACTTTTGCATTTCCTCCTTTCTAACTCATGTTATACATTAACATGATTACATAGCGCACCCCTCGAGGTTTGTGTCTACATTGTACACTTTCGTTTGTGCCATTAGCATTTTCATTATTATGAATGCACCCCCCGAGGTTTGTGTCTACATTGTACACTTTCATTTGTGCCATTAGCATTTTCATTACCATGAATACATTATGAATGGCTCTGTTATCTACCCTACCTAACCTATCAAGCATGAAGGAGGCTAAAAAATGCTAGTCTGTAATTTTTTTATTAACGAGTTTTTTGCAAAAATGGCACTTGTAGAACAAGAAAAAAAAAATTTTATGACATTTTTGTGTCTTATGCATGTAAGAAAACTCAGCACTGATCGAGAATTTTCTATGTTTTTGTGCTCCACGGAGAGAAAGAATGACAAAAAGACGAAGGGGGAAGGTAAAGAACAGGGGGGTTATGCTTCTTTGTCATGCTCTACCTCAACAAAAAACAAGAGGATAAGAATGGGAAAGTCTCCCTTAGGGTTCTTTCTCTCTCAATGAAGGAGAAAAGGGAAGTGTAGATAGTGGAAACTGCCTTTATACAGGCACTTGTACATAGACAGATTACCAATCACCGGTAGTAACTACAACTAGTAACTATGACTATGTACAGTCTTTCAAAATTCAGTACGGCCACCTATAAATAGGACCCACTCCTTTGATTTTGGATATCCTATCACTTTGTTTGTCTATCGCTAGTTGTTCATTTGTCCATTCTTTGTAGTCCTTGAGCTACTGCTCTATTTGCAACCAAGGTTTGTTGTAATCTAGCACTCAATGCTCAGTTCTACTTATCACTCAATATTTGAATACATCATTTTTAGTGTCTTGTATTCGATAATTGACTTTGTCCTTTGAGTTCATTTCATTATCTGGCTTCCTTCTGTTCATTCTACTTGATTGTCTAGCGGTCCACATAGGTGAACAACTATCGCATCTCTGAAAGAGACGAAACTAAGATGAAATGTCAATCCTAGGAAGCGAATGACTCAACTAGGGCATGGAGGCACACCGAGAGGTTGTCAAGCTCTTGGCTGAACACAACAACAATGTGTACTCAATACATTAAAATCTATGATCCTTTTGAAATGATCTCTCACCAAACTAAAAGCAAATCCTTAAACAAATCATCTCCAATTGATTCCAAACTTCATAGGCAATACGTGGGGCTATGTTGAACATAACTAGGTCATCAAATTTGCAAGAAGAACTCATGCAAAAATTGTGATTTTCTCTTGGCAACCTTATGCAAACCAATTTTTCGAAATTGGGATATGCCTATTGGGATCTCCTAAGTGCCACAAATTGTATGCAATAGACAAATTTTTCATAAGACACTTGGATAGACAGAAATGTCACTTAGAAGGTCATATATGAAGTTGCTCCATTTTTGTGCAATGCTTGCAATCTAGCTATCCACATGCAGAGCTTTTCATGACAAACACAGTGGTTACCTTCAAAATCCAATGTGACAATCATGTGTGGTGTTAGCAATTCAAAGACATGGTGCAAGAGAGAAACGTACGTAGATAAGATCTTCTCTGTTCTTCTTCTTGATAATCATTGTACAGAAAACATTACAAGATTGTCTTTTATACCATGGCTTAGGGTTTTATGGTACAAAAGAAATAATTACCACTCTTCTTATCAACAATTACATCATGGGCTTCTCATTACAATCAGTTTTAGATTCGGATTATGGGAAAGTTACATCATTGGGAAATAACCTTGCAATTGTTGGGGAGATAAAGTAAGCTAGAGAATCTTTGTTGGAATATTCCAACACTCCCCCCTCCTATTTCATTTCATCCCTAACATGAATCAAGAGCATGATTGGAATTTTTAATAAGGTTTCCTTTGCTGATAGTACATTTGTTTTTATTGCAAGCTTTCCTAGTATTCTCTTGCCAAATTTTTGTCCAAAGGGCCACATAGAGTCAACTGAAAGGCTTTCGATTGCATGATAGCTCAGAAAACATGCTTTGATGTTTTTTACTTAAGGCCCAAACATTGTAGTGCTCGTCAAAAGTGTTCATGGAATACAATGGCATGAACATTAGGCGAGTAAAGAAGAAGTGAAAAATACGCTCATCACGTTGATGACTGAGATCATAAGCTAACCCTATATTTCCTTCTGGGAAAGACATCCATGGTGTTTTGGATACCCAGGGTCTATGGTACATAGTTATGTAGGCTCCATCAATTTGTAGATCTTTTGTAGCATTTGACATGACAAAATTTTAGAAGCCCTTCATATTTCTTGACTATTTCTGTAGAGTGATAAGCATGCACCTTCATCGAGCCTTTCCTTGTCTTTTGGCCTTGGTAAAATTGGTTAATTGAGCCAATTGTGGTGCACATCCTTACTCTAGGTATTGGACAAAAAGTAACATCTTTCTCTATTGTTGTTGGCACTTTGACCATATGGGATCTCTACTCATGATGTTTCTCTAGCCATGCCAACCACCATTTGGGTTGTTTTTCTAGCAGGTGAATTTCCAACATTTCTTGTTCTATTTATGCTTTCTTGTGAATGCATTCATATTCTATGAGTGGGAATGGAAGAGATCGGGTGTGCTATTCGTGATTGATTTTAGAGGGTCAAAGGAGCTATATATTTACTGACTGAAGAATATGTATCTCTCATTCCATAGATCTTTTCTAGTGTTTCTCTTCCATTCCTTCTATCTACTCTTTCATCTCTTGTATAGCTTCTTTAGTCATGCAATAATCCTTTTCACTCATTGTTTTAGATACTAGTATTTCTTTTGTTCTGCTGGGTAGCTACTTTTGGGAATGTCATGTGTAGTTTTTCTCTTTTCCTTACTTTGTCCCTATTGGTTGTTGAGCAGGTGGGTTGAGCTGCTTACCCTTGTTGCTGAGTTGTTGGATGCCCCTATCTAGTTACTTTCTCTCTTTGTGTGTCTTTGTGTCATCCCTGGTGGAAAATATGAGCATGATAAAACATACGCCAAAGTGCAAAACCATGTAAAAATGAGGGAATTTTCTCACTCCAATTTTGGCAGTGTGTCTTTTTCCTCCACACCCTATTTTCTTCTTTCAAGTGATGAGCTGCAAAGATGGAAGAATTTTTCCATAGATGATGGGTAGATACTTCACAAGGGGAGAGTTTTGAAAAATAGATGTAGACATTTGGCACAAAATTCTTTATGATTATCATGACAGTCCTAGTGTAGAGTACTCAAGCATAAAGAAAACTTATGCATTTGTATAATGACAATTTTACTAGCCAGATTTATATGGGTATGTTCAAGACTATGTTCTGCATTGCCAAAAATGTTCGAGTGAATAAAGTGGAGTGCCTAAAAGTAGAAGGTCTCTTGCATCCTTTGGAGATTCCCAATGGTAAATGGGAAAGCATCTCTAGGATTTTATTGTGGGTTTACCAACCACTATACAAAGCATGACTTGGTATGGGTGGCAGTAGATGGGCTGACTAAACTTTGTAAATTTATTCCAACCGAGTAACCATCCATAGTTCATTAGGTAGTCTTTAGGCAATGTAAAGAGCACGTATGGCAAGCCCTAAGTCAAACGGATAGAAGAAACACCAAATACACAAGCCGTAGGTCAAATCCGATTGCGTTTTTCTACGAAAAAATGCAGACGGACTTCGGAAACTGATTCTACGCCTACCGAAACCATCCGTAGTCCATTAAGTAGTATTAAGGCAATATCAAGACCGTGTATGGCAAGCCGTAGGTTAAACGGACAGAAGAAATGTCAAATACACAAGGTTGCGTTTTTCTAAGGAAAAACGCAAACGGACTTCGAAAATCGCTTCTATGCCTACTGAAACCATCCGTAGACGATTAGGTAGTCTTTAGGTAATGTCAAGAGCGCGTATGGTAAGCCGTAGGTCAAACGGATAGAAGAAACGCCAAATACACAAGCGAAGGATTTGGCGTTTTGGGTCGGGATTTTGGTTCATAGACCTTAGGGATAATGACCTATTGGTATTAGTAGGGTCTCCCTCAAGTTCTATGGTGTTTCGAGATTGTTTGATGGGTGTTCGGCTCTAGAAAGCATTGTAGGAAGTTTCCTCTTATGCACTCTTGAACGCTGTGCCTTAGACAATTGGTAGAGATCTCTGTAGGAATTAGTTAGGAGTCGGTCGAGTGTAGGTTGACACCTTATGCTTGCTTCCATGCGCTTGCGGGTCGAGCTTCGTCCTTAGATGACATTACATGTTAGGTGAGTTCTCGCTGTGCTGACGGCCGTCGCGGCGTATCCGCCCAACATTGGCACCACTGCCGGGGTCGAAAACCTTAAGTAGGTGACCGAGACTAATCCTTGAGGATTGGGATTTTTTTCTTGCCAAGAGTCTCACTTTACATTTAGATAGAATTAGAGGGTGGAGGACTCTCTAGGTCTTAGAGGGAGTCTAGGAAGCGTGTGTCTGGCCTAGATCCTTCGACTTAGGTAGATGAGGTAGACTTAGGTAGTTTTAGGTGGTAGTCGAGTTCTACAGTAGGATTTGGAGTTGTAGAAGCGGTGAGAGGAGAGCTTGAGATTCCGGAGAGGCCTAAAAGCAACCAAAAACACCATCATCACCATTTCACATGATAGCTAGGAGCAGAGTAAGTAGGACATCATGATTCAGGATCTAGAGAATTTCATGCATGAACACTTTCTTGGTAAAGCTTAAGCGATGGAAGAATTTTTCCATTGATGATGGCTACTTACTCCACAAGGGTAGAGTATGTGTGCCAAAGGACGCAGACACTAGGCGCCAAATATTATTTGAGTGTCACGATAGTCCAAGTGCTAGTCATCCAAATATTCGTAAGACGTATGCCTTAGTTCGACGATAATTTTATTGGTCAGGCTTACATCATGATGTTCAAGAGTACATACTAAACTGCTAGTCGTGCCAAGTTAATAAGGCAGAGCACCTCAAGGTAGGTGGCCTTTTACATCCTTTAGAGATTCCACAAGGTAAGTGGGAGAGTATCTCTATGGATTTTGTAGCAGGACTACCTAATACAAATCGTAGCCATGATGCCATATGGGTAATTGTAGACCATCTAACAAAGATGTGTCAATTCATTCCCAGGAAGACTACAATTAAGACACCGAAATTAGCACGGCTAATTATAGAGCATATATATAGACTCTACGGTCTTCCAGCTAGTATCATTAGTATAACAGAGATCGAAAGTTCGATAATCACTTCTGGAGAGTTGTATTCCAAAAGTTAGAAACTACACTTAGTCTTAGTATGGCTGATCATCCAGAAACAGATGGTCAAACCGAAAGAGTTAATCAAGTGCTAGAGGATATGCTACGAGCTACGTTAGCAAGAAGCAAACCAATTGGGAAGACTACTTGCCTATATTGGAATTTGCATATAATAGTTCAAAGCATGTGACTATAGAATTTAGTCCATTTATGTTTTTATATGGTTTTCAACCTAGGTCACCTTTACGGTGGGGTTGGCTACGGAGAAGATACAGCAAGCGAAGGATTTGGCATTTTGGGTCGGGATTTTGGTTCATAGACCTTAGGGATAATGACCTATTGGTATTAGTAGGGTCTCCCTCAAGTTCTATGGTGTTTCGAGATTGTCTGATGGGTGTTCGGCTCTAGAAAGCGTTGTAGGAAGTTTCCTCTTATGCACTCTTGAAGGCTGTGCCTTAGACAATTGGTAGAGACCTCTGTAGGAATTAGTTAGGAGTCGGTCGAGTGTAGGTTGACACCTTATGCTTGCTTCCACGCGCCTGCGGGTCGAGCTTCGTTCTTAGCTGACATTACATGTTAGGTGAGTTCTCGCTGTGCTGACGTCCGTCGCGGCGTATCCGTCCAACATTGGCGCCGCTGTCGGGGTCGAAAACCTTAAGTAGGTGACCGAGACTAATCCTTGAGGATTGGGATTTTTGGCTTGCCAAGAGTCTCGCTTTACATTTAGATAGAATCAGAGGGTGGAGGACTCTCTAGGTCTTAGAGGGAGTCTAGGAAGCATGTGTCTGGCCTAGATCCTTCGACTTAGGTAGATGAGGTAGACTTAGGTAGTTTTAGGTGGTAGTCGAGTTCTAGAGTAGGATTTGGAGTGGTAGAAGCGGTGAGAGGAGAGCTTGAGATTCCGGAGAGGCCTAAAAGCAACCAAAAACACCATCATCACCATTTCACATGATAGCTAGGAGCAGAGTAAGTAGGACATCATGATTCAGGATCTAGAGCATTTCATGCATGAACACTTGCTTGGTAAAGTCATTACAACTTTGTAAAAGACGCAAAAAGACTCAAAAAGACGCAAAAGTGTGTTTGAAAGCTTAATTGAAGTCCAAAAGTTACTGTGAGTGTTTCTGATAGATCTATAGAGCATCACGAGCATTCTTATCAGAAAACAATTTAATTTTAAGCTAGGAGACATCGTACACATAGGATGTCTACAGGCTAATCTGGGAGTAATTTTGGGATTTTGAGTTGACCAGTGTGTTCAGAAGGTAGGGTTTACCCTAACTTCAACTAGAAAGTAGAAATTTGGCCATATCTTGACAGGATATGGCCAGATAGACTAAAATTGCCAGACATCCTACCCAAATAGTGCCAAAACATTATTTTGAGACTAAAACCATAAGATGGCTGCATGAGCATGTGTTGGATGATATATTGAGTGACTGAAAGGGGTTTCACCTCATTTGGGTGAGAAAATTGGCTTCAAAGTGGACTTTAGCACTTTTGACTGAAAAAGGTAAGAACAGCTGAAATTTGGGACTTTTGGCATCGAAACCAAAATCTAAGCATATCACTGGGTTATTGACATCAAGGGGAACCTGTGGGACAAGTCTGGGGTCAAACAGGCCAAAAACACATCCTACGTGTAGGATGTCTTTTAAGTGATTTTGGACTCCGAACTGAATTCTGAGTATACCAAAGTGATCAGCAACTCAAAGAGGGCGTGGGCTTTGAGTTTGAAGCCATTCTGATGAAAACATACATCCTACGCGTAGGATGTCTAATGCAAGAAAATGAAGCCAGACTTTGACTTTGAGCATAGTAAGGTGTTGTATAGCCTAAGGCAAGCCTCCTAGTCAATTTTGGTCCAATTTGGAGTTGATTAGACTGATCAATATCAGCAACAGGCTGTCGGAACAGATTTCTGACTCATTGACCAGCTAATAGGTGTGTAAAACAAAAAGTAAAAGCAACTGTAGGCTCAGCACAACAAGGGGAAACAACAGTGCAAAAATCCAGGCAAAACACAGCAGGAGACAGGATGTCTATTAGGGCCTACTGCAAGGAAAATTTGACCTGGCATAGACAGTGAGATTCCATTTGTCTTAAGGGTTCCAGAACTTCTTTCAGAAGTGAATTTGGACCTTGTTTGCCCATTTGACGAAGCAAAGACTGAATTCAGACTATTTCATGTAAATTGACCAACATCTGAGGGTAGTACTGTTTCAGATTAGCAAACCTAATCCAGAACATCATCAGAGTATAAAATACAATAGTGGTTGAGATTAACTCTCCAGTTATACCAATCATTACTAAGATAACCTCTACCACATAAATGCTTCGATTCAATTGCCGAAATTAAAACACTTGTGTACAAGTATATTCAGCAACAAAGCAAGAAGTTGTGCAGAAACTGATCCTTTGCCAGGTGAGTGGTTGGATTTGTGAAAAATTGCATTGATAAGTTTGATGAATTTAAGATCAGGAAGATACATTGTTAGAGACCAGAAGGTGGCAGGTGACCAAGGTAGCTTAGTGTCCACAGAAGAGAGTGTAACTCATGCAAGGCTAGATCCCCTAGCACCGATTATTGAGGAAGGTAGTGATACTGACACTTCTTCAGACAGATCTTTCTTCATGATGGGTAGTCAACAGCCAGGAGGTTTCACCTATGATGGACCTATGTGAGGAGGAAGCACCTCCCAAAATCCCAAGCTCACGGTGATCTTCTTGGAGGGAACAAACTCGAGAGGAGCCCTAGTCTATTCTGACTATGGAGGCCGCAAGCGCATTTGTATTGAAGAGAGGCCAGCTCAAAGATTGGAGATAATCCGAGTCTATGATGATGGAGATAGATTTCGAGACGAAAAGGGGAACCACTATTTAATAGTTAGTAACCCTGAAGATTACAACAGATATGGAGATAACGCGGCGAAAGGGAAAATGGTTTCAGAAACTCAAGAACCGCCACAAAACATTGATCGGCCCGGAGCTATTTTTATGTATGATAAGACAACAACCAGGGTTCCAACTTATAATGAGAACGTGGGAATCTACAAGCTGAGAGTGAGGGTATAGTCTCTTACTTTCGCAGCAAAGAACCATACGTAAAAAAATTAAGCAAAGACAAGGTTCTTTACTTATTCTCTTATGAAACTTCTATGGGGAAGGGCATAGTTTTTGTTGATAGATACGGGCGAGAATACCAACGTATTCTCCCAGAGGAAGTAGAGAGAGCAATAGGTCCAAGAGCATCAGCATATGCCCCTGAGGAAGTGCCAAGAGCCACCTACACCCCAAGCAAGTCTACGAATCCTTTTTCAGATGAGTATGACGCAACCTCACATTCCACCCGACCGCAAGCATTCAACAACCAACACCAACCAACAAACCAACCATCATTGCAGGCATGGCTTCGACATAGCGCAACAATGGAATCAGACCGAAACCGAGATGGTTATTAAGCCACACGAGGGCTCAGGGATTTTCAAGAACCACCACTCTATTCAAGGTATCAGGCAGAGAGTAAGCCAAAGACACAAGGGTCAACAGAGCCTGGAGAACCACCCATAGAACGAGTTCGAAGAGAAGAACCACCTCTAGCGAGAACCATTAGAAATTATGGCTTAGGGCACCACTAGGAGAGGAACCAGCCTATTACAGAAGGCCTGAGGAGGTGTATTGACTAGGACGGGGTGATCCAATGATGAGGTTTGTAGACCATCGAAGAATTAGACGTTCCCAAGTGCAAAAATGGGTAAACAAGAAATACACAAGAAGTAGAGACCCAAGATATCATGTAGCAGCCTTTGTGCGTGTAATTAGAGCCTAAGAGGTGTTAGATTTTCCTACCCAATTTGCAGGGTTTGGACTAACCCTAGAGGATGATGCTGCCACTTGGTTTGACTCTGTAGAGCGTAGAGAATTTGAGTCAATGGAGGAAGTGTTCGACGAGTTTATCGAGGAATTCTCTCAAAGGAGGATAGCTCATAATTCCGTCTCACAAATCCATAAATTCAAACAGAAAGGATGGAGAATCTGTACTAAAGGCAGCCCTAAGACTAAAAAGATATGTTAAGTTCTGTCCTGTAGAAGAACTGCCAACTCAGTCCAGACTTATGCTGATATTTATCCAAGGACTAAGGAATGAAAATCTCCAGAAAGACTTACATATGAAGAGGAGCACGACGTTGAATGAGTTGACCAAGGAAGCTATGTACCTTGTGGACAATTGTGCGGTCTACAAGGAAAGGGGAGTTCAAGGACCTTGATGACGATTCGTCTTCACAGCAAAGTGGAAGCAAGTCTTCTAAGACAGCACCGAAAGGACAAGTAGCGGTAAGTCAGGAGCAGCTTGTAGATGAAGTGCTAAAAAAGATCAACTTGTATGCCAAACCATAGGCTAAACAGCCCAAGTGGTGTGCTATTGAACAAAAATGGACAAACCATGGGACCGAGGAATGTTATTATAACAAGGGATATGTGAGAGAGAGACCTTACGCTCCCCAAGCTCCAGTAGCTTCCCCTCAAGTTCCACCGATGCCTATATATCAAGCAGGCAATTTACCAGGACCTGTAGGAGTAGAAAGACCACAACCGGTGTTGGGGAAACAACCACCCCTACCAGGATTACGACCAGTTTGGTATAAGATACACACCAACAGTAATTGAATCAGAGGATAAGGCTTTGTTTCCTATGCATGCATATTATGAAGATCCCAATGGATATGCGACAAACCCTGTCTATTATCCACCGGAAGAACCCTCGACACCAGAACCATGGAGCATGATAGGAAATACAGGACCACCAACTGCTGCACAGGCAGCAGGAGAAGGAAGATATAGCCTAGATGAACGAACATTGTTGTTCATAGCCAATGGAGGCATGGGCGGACAGAGACATGCTTACCAACAAAGAGGAGCTCAAGGAGCACCTCAACAACCCAAGGGACCCTGCTACAAGTGTGGAGGAGACCATTGGCTGAGAGACTGTCCTCATGATGAGATCATTAGAGTCAATGCGTATTGCCCAGAATGTGGAATTACTCATTTGATTCCCGATTGCCCTAAAAACCCGAGCAAAGAAGCAAAAACCACCTTGAATATGTTAGAAACAGTACCTTCTAGTGGAGGATCGGAAAATGAGACAATCATACCTATTCAAGCGGTAACACGAGCCCAAGCTCAAAGAAGGACGAATGAACCCATAGTTGAAGAACCAAAAACCGATGCCCAAAGTTCAGAAACGAAAAATCAAAGAAGCACTTGGAAAGCTAGAAAGGCGCGTAGGAAAGCCAGGAAAGAACGAGAGCAAACAGCCCGATCCGAGGAGTTGAAACATACAAAGAATAGATTGGAGCGGTTAGAGGATCTAGCTAGCTTAAGCTCACACACCACAGCAGCCATAGCACCGAAGGAAATAGCAGAACCCAAAAGTGCAGGATCAGGAGGATCTGTACTGGCAGACAAGGTAAACGAGCAGTTGGATGCGCTTCTAAAATCTTATGAAGCTCGACTTCAAAAGAACCAAACCCAGAAGCAAAGGTGGATGACTTATCCATATGTAGAAATAGAAAAACAGAGGTTGGATATGTGTAAAAAGATGATCGAGATGGCTCAATCATTGATGGAAGACCCGTTGGGTAAACCTGCAAATTGGCATGAAGCACCAGCTCCAACCCCTATCGAACCAACTTTAGAGAAACATGTGGAAACAAAAGAAAGACTCACTAATGCCTATGAGTCCAGAGGAGAGCCTATCATAGTGCCAAATACCACCGATAGGGCAAGTGACGGGTTCCAGCCTAAAATATTGGCAGAAATGGGTAAGGACTGTAACGGTCGAGACAATCTGTGGAAGCAAATTCGAGAGGCCAGCGAGGCTAATAGGATGAGTAACCACATGAATAGCACGAGAAAAGAAAAGAATGTGATCTTACCTCCTATTGAAGAATTTGAGGCAAGGTTGCAATTGAACTTTGAGATACATTCACAAGGGGGGGACCAAGGATCAATTAGTTCGGGGCACAGCCAACCAGACTCATTGAGAACTTTACCCTCTTACCTAGGAGAGTACGAAGCTAAGTCGGAAGTGAGAGCAATCCCATCTCAAAGACTTTCTTCTAACAAGGTGATGGATTCACAAGGATTGATTGAGTTGTTATCCACTCCGGTGGCATGCACAATCACGTTAGTAGGACAGGCCTCAACTAAACACTAGACCAGTACCATTGAACAAGGTTGGAGAGTATTGCGAAGGAGAAGATGGAAACACTACGCTACCAATAGAATTCCAAGGAGTAGTTTCCAAAGCTATTCTTGATAGTGGAGCGGGGGTTGCTATCGCCACCAAAGAAATCTGGAAAAAATGGGGAAAACCGGCTTTGAGGGCTACGAGAATGAAATTGCAATTGGCAGATGGGTTCATGGAGAAGCCTCTAGGACTCTTAGAAAAAGTGATTGTCACTTCGTGCGGAATCGAGTATGAGCATACATTTGCAATAGTCGATTTCGACAAGAAGAAAAATTATGAGATCATCTTGGGACGACCATTCATGCGAAAATTGAAGATGGTTCAAGATTGGGGTTATGACCACATATACCTCAGACATGGCGAGACAACAACTAAAATACACCTGAAAGACCATAGTTGCAAAAATGTGAACCAAACACCTGTGGAAGAGTTTGATTCGGCTACAGTAGCAGGATCAGAACTACCAGCATGGCTAGGGCAACCAAAAGAGCTATGGATGTGCGGAACTTCTCACTGTAGAAGCTTAAGAAGAGAGGAATGCGTCTTAGAAAGAACAATTGAGGACAAGGAGTATATTCTAGAACCTTTCCCTGAAGATGCCTTGGAACCTCTAGAATGGGAACACACACTAGCAACATTGGATGTCTGTACTATTACCGACAGTCCAACAACAAAATTTTGCGATAAGGATGGCTATGATGTGTTATCCTATTACATGGTAAGCGTTATACCAGAAAAAGAGATGGTAGAACCACCAGAACAAGAAGAGTTTTACAACTCCTCTGAACATTTAGAAGTAAAAAATGATGCAAATAATGAGTGTTCAGACACCTCAAGTGAGCGTGGAAATGAAACCGAAAATATCAAGTTTTATGATTTTGCTAATCAATATCCTAGATGCCAAGAACGCTATAGGAGGAAACGGACAGGAAACAAAGCGAGAGAGAACCTGATGCCCAGGATAAAAGGTAAAACTCACTATTTGATGCTTGTAAAAGCAGAGGATTGTGTAAAAGATCAAATATCAAGAAAATTCTCAAAAAATCAAATAGAAAGAACGCGAGAGGAAATAAAGCAGGTACGAAAAGCTAAAACCGAAACAAAATCACAAGAATCTCAAAATTCAAAAAAAGAAACAACAAAAGACCAACAGTGGACCAAATTGGAGCGTAAACAGAAATACGAAGAACTGAAACGGTCTTTGAGAGAGATATGGACTACTGAAGAAGATAGTGATGGTAAAGGGGAGTCAGAAAAGGGGAACATGAACGTACCATCACACTATCGGAAATTTACTATCCAGAACAGAAAAATCATCATGACATCACCAGTCAGGGAAAGAACCAACCAAGAATCTTACGATGGGCTTGGAAATGCAAAAAAGATAGACCTCGCATAACCAGGTGAAAAGCCTCAGTCGGTCTATATAGCCAACGATTTAGAGCTTGAGGAGGAAGAACAACTAACACAACTTCTCAATAAGTATAAGGATGTGTTCGCTTGGTCCTATAAAGACCTCAAAGGAGTTGATCCATTGATATGCCAACATACAATTCCTTTGAAATCGGATGCAAAACCTAGCAAACAACGTCCTTATACATATAATGACACATTTGCTAAGCGAATCAAAGAAGAGATTGATAAACTAATGGAAGTTGAATTCATCTATGAGATTGAACATACAGATTGGGTGTCACCCATTGTGGTAGTTCCCAAAAAGAATGGAAAACTGCGAGTGTGTGTAAACCTCAAGAAGGTGAATGCAGCAACCATAAGGGATAATTATCCCTTTCCAATCACAGAACATGTACTTGAGCGAGTGGCGGGGAAACGGGCTTATTCTTTTAAGGATGGGTTTTCAGGATACAACCAGCTGGCAATAGCAAGGGAGGATCAACACAAAACAACGTTTACCACAGAATGGGAGATTTATGCGTATTGAGTTATGCCATTTGGCTTAACTAATGCACCAGCCACTTTCCAAAGGTTAATGACTCACGCATTCAAGGAATACCTAAGAATATTCTTAGAAATTTACATGGATGACTTGTGTGTACACTCTCTTCTACGAGAGGAACATATTTTCCATTTGCAAAAGGTCTTTGAAAAGTGCAGGACATATCGAATCTGTCTTAACCCGGAAAAGTGTGTATTCATGGTTAAGCAAGGACGAATCTTAGGACACATTGTCTCAAGAAACGGCATAACCACAGACCTAGACAAAGTCAAATTCATTGTAGACCTACCCAGGCCTACTAATGCGAAACAAGTGCAATCCTTCATGGGACACTGCAGATATTATCGAAGATTCATATACATGTATGCGGTTATCGCACAACCTCTATATCGTTTGCTAGTCAATTTCGAGTGGACCGAGGAGTGTGAAACTTCATTCCAAAAGTTGAAGGAAAATCTTATATCAGCACCTGTACTAAAGGCACTAGATTGGGAAAAGATATTCCATGTGCACATTGATGCTTCAGCATATGGAATTGGAAGTATTCTAGCTCAACCTAGAGACGGAACAATGGATTTTCCAGTTTGCTATGCGAGTCGACAGTTAAATAGTGCAGAAAAGAACTACACAACAACCGAGCGGGAAGGGTTAGGAATTATGATTTATGCTGTAAAGAAATTTTGGCATTATTTGCTTGCAAACAGATTTGTGTTCTTCACAGATCATCAAGCTCTTTTGTACTTAGTAAATAAACCTTGCAATATAGGGAGAATCATACGCTGGTTTATTATATTGCTAGAATTTGACTTCAAAGTGGTGGTCAAAAAGGATAAAAACCATCTACGAGCGGATCATCTTTCAAGGATACACAACGGGGAAGCTCCTGAAGGAGTAGATGATGACATACTAGATGCTTATCTTTTCAACATTGAAATGGTACCCAAATGGTCTCAGAAAATTGTTAGCATTCTTTCATTTGGAAGTAGGTTTGATAATACGGAATGCAAATCCAAACAACAAACAATTCGACAAACAAAAAACTTCCAGTTGATAGCAGGACGGCTGTATCATCTTGGATCTTACCTAATCCTACGATTATGTATAAATCCGAAAGAATTTGAGTGCTATCTTGAAGAGGCACATGTCCAGGGTTGTGCATTTCATTGTTCAACAGTGAAGACACACCAGAGACTAAAACAGTTAGGGATTTATTGGCCAACTATGTATGCGGACACACATTCTTATGTCACCAATTGTACTATATGTAGTGCCAAATGACCAGTGGATCACGCAACTTTGTTTCACGTAAACATAGCACCTGCATGGAGTCAATATACCATTGACTTCTTAACCACCAGGACGTTCCCTGAGAGCATCACAAGAGCACAGAAAAAAGCTATAGAGCTGGAAGCTCATGAATTTCAGTTAATTGGGAACCAACTCTATAAGCGAGGTGAGGACAATCAACTTAGAATCTATGCAAGTGAAAGCGAATACCTGCTGATTCTAGAACATGCACATAGTAGAATAAGTGAAGGACATTTTTCGGGCGATAAGACAGCAAAAATTGTCTTAACCGCAGGAATATGGTGGCCTACATTGCACATGGATGCTGAAGAGTTTGTAAAGCGTCGTGATGCATGTCAACGAACCAAGGTGCCAATAAAAAGAGATGAGATGCCATTACGGCCAATGATGGGAGCAAGAGCATTTGCAAAATGGGGCATTGATTTTGTGGGACCTATATCACCCCCTTCATATCGCACCCATACCCAATATATCATTGTGGCTACGGACTATCTCACAAAATGGGTCGAAGCCAAAGCAACACAAAAAGATGATGCACGCACCACGACACAATTTTTGTATGAGAATGTTTTTGTACGATACGGGTTACCAATAGAAATTGTCAGTGACCGTGGAACACATTTCTCAATCAAGTCATTGAATATATGCTAGAGGAATTCATGGTCATACATAGGAAATCCGCATCATACCATCCACAAGCCAATGGGCAAGCTGAGGCCACTAATAAAACACTATGTACGGTTCTCACTAAAAAAGTGTCAGAATCAAGAACAGATTGGGATCAACAGCTACACTCAACACTATGGGCATACAGGGTAGCTTACAAAACATCAATAGGAACAACACCATACAACATGGTGTTTGGTCTGAATGCTATACTACCCATAGAGTTTTTAATTCCAACCCTACGAGTAGCAAAAAGCTTAAATGGACACGACATGAGCTCTCTTCAAGAATTGATGATCTTGAAAAGCTAGATGAACTCCGCTTACGAGTTGTCGCTTCAATCTATACTAAAAAGAGAAGACAAAAGGAATTTTTTGACAAACATGTGTGAACCAAAGAGTTTAAAACAGGTGATTACGTACTTGTTTATACCTTGAAGCAACATGCCAAGAAACTTAAAAAGCGAGGGATGGGACCATTTGTGATTAGTGATCTATCACAAAGTGGAGCTGTCAAGCTTGCTACATTAGCAGGTAAAGAAATTCCAAACTGGATTAGTGGATGTCGACTGAGGAGGTATCATCTACCACTCACACAGGAGATGCTCCAACAAATTCATCAAGGAAAACAAAGAATGAAGGAAAAACAGAGAGTACGAGAAGAAGCTCAAGCCGAAGCACAAGAACTCATTGCAAAAAGACGGCTTCTGCGACAACAACAACAAAGTGGACCGCCATTGCGAATCAATGCCATTCGACTGACAAAATTGGAGGAAGAAACAGTGGAACCAATAATTGCGGTCAAAGTGGACACCAATCAAGTTGAATCAACAGCATTGCTTGATTCGGGAGCTCAAGCAAATTTGATCTCTTTCGGATTATACCAACAGCTCAAAGTCACAGGTCAACTTCATCCTACTCCTCAAGTGCTGGAAAGTAGCACATCACACCCGTTGAAAACATTGGGATGGACTATATTGAATGTACAGATACATCAATATATTTACCAACACAAATTCTATGTGGTGACAGATGAAAGCACACAATACCCAATGATGCTGGGCCAACCTTGGCAAAAAGAGTACAATGTGCAGATAGATTGGAAAGCAAAGGCAGTCAAAATTCCGCATGAACATGAACAACAGGTGATAGCTTTTGCTCAGCAATACCAGCATGATCAACTGCAAGCCATGCAATCACTAAAAACAAAGCCAAAAGCATGAATGCCATTAAAGAACAACATGATACCCGAGACGAACAATCAGGTAAAATCCAACCATGCCAATTACAGACAGATGAAGTCACCGGCCACAATGCAAAAATCTAGGCTACCAAAACAAGGTAAACAAGTATGGATGCGGACGGATAGAAATGCCATGGCGGACAAACAACAATGCAACAACAATATTCCATCAAAGCAGAAGGTTCAACCACAAACCAAGGTCATAAAACAGATATGGATCCCAAAGAAAATGCTTAGCCATAACCCAAATGTCAATCACATTTGGATACCAAAGCAAAAGCAAAAGGAACTCCCTTTAGTACAAGCAACAACGGAAAGCAGATAGCTGCATTTCAAAAAGGAAAACCGACATATGTGGATGCCAATAAAAGACAAACCAGTGGCAAACAAGAAAGTGCCAAACCATCTACAAAAACCGGCAGCAACAAAATACCAATGGAAAGAAATGGCAATACGGCCCAACCAATTCTATCCTTCGAATCAGCTACAACTCCATCAAGAGTGTCAGCAAAGCAATTTCCGTTTGCAAAAAAGACAATTAAAGAGAGAGCGATAGAGTTACAGTTGTTACTTGCAAAGAAAGCAGGAAACCTCGACGGCGAATGCCAATAAGCATCAAGCTTGTTCCCTTCTCTGGCACAGCATTAATTTTTCCATGCATTGACCGAGTATGCATGAAGTAGGGCCACATTAATCGGCCAGGCATTAGCACAACCTTTTAGACCTATGCACAGCACATTTCCGAGGAGATACCTTGTCTTCCGGGAAGACTCCGGCTAGGAGGGGGGGAGGCATTCTCGAGGCACTCTCAAATGCGGAACCAATAACAGAAACAACAAAAAAGGGCATGATTTTTGACTATTTTAAGGGTTGTTGTTTGATTGCGAAATTTTCTGGAGTAACCCAAGTATATATGACCTTATACAGTATGAAGCTACAGGTATATGGGGCCAAACACCAAATCAAGCCCCTAGGTGTGTGTATATAAGTAGAAATAGCCATTTTTCAGGCAAAATATTGGTAAAATGGAGAAATCCGGCCATAAAAATTATATGTGAGTGTATATAATGTGTTGCCGTGATGTTTGTGATTTATTATGATTTTTGGGGATTTTCTGGGTTTGATTTGCTATTTTCCTTTTAATTTTGCTAATTTTTGGCAGAAAAACTTCAAAAATACAAAAAGCAGGTGAAAAACAGTCGTAATGAAAAAACAAATATGAGAATGACGAGTGACTATAGGACAACCTATGGTACAGTGGGAGTGCAATTATGAGACCGGAGAGGAAAGTGTGTTTTGACCAGATTTTGACCGAAATGCCAAATTTCTGGTAAACAGAGCAAATGGAGTCCAAATCAAGAAATTTTTGAGCCTAAACCGCATCTCGCAAGAAGATAGGAGCACATGTCAAATTTCATGAAAAGTGGTTCGGGGACCTCCATTATAAGAAATTTTCACCCCATTTTTAACTCATTCTCACTATTGACTTTGTGGAGAGAGCTTCTGCCACCTAGAGCGGATCGACCTTCCAGTAGCTTCTACGACGCGCACGACTACCCGACGAGCTCCAGACATGAGAGGTAGGCTCACCACCTTGAGCTTTTCGCGCATGTTTGTCATTATGTCGCGAAAACGAGCGTAGGGGTCACACACAAAGCGGGTGGTAGAGACCTACAAGTAGAGACGACGGCCTAACGGCTAACCCGAAAGCAACAATACTTCATTGGTAGCTTACCCTAGTCTAGGAGACCAGTCCTGGATAGCCAAAGGCAGTAGGAAACCATTGGGAAAAACCTTAATTCCCAGAAACCCGCAAGAGGCCACCAAGTGGGAAATCGGCGAAACGGCGACCAAATGCTACCAAAATTCATGGGTAGGAGCATCTTGACATGCTCGACAAGTCTATATGACCCTCATGACCAAAAAGTGACCCGAAGCAGCACTAAACTTTAGAAACGGCATCAGACACACAAAGCGTCAAATTGCACTTGCGGCCAAACCGCAAGTCTGTTTGCCACCAAACTTCACGAGTGGCTTTCCTAGACCATCAACAACCAATTCCTATGGTAGTAGACCACCACAAATCATCAAAGGTATGTAAACGCAACCACATGTGCTTCTAGAGTGAGAAATTGCCAAATGGAGCTCCGGTGAAGCCAAAGTCGACAAAAACCATACGGCAAGGATCCCCAAGGGATCGGGAAGCTATGGAGACCAACATCGAGAAATTTCGTCGCCAAAAAGCACTCCAAAAGTCAGAAAACGGCTCGGAGGCTCTGAAGTCCACACAGAGAGTTATTCTCTATCCATTTGACTTTTTTGTTGAAATTAGGCTCAAAAGGGACTTAGGGGGGCCAAGGGCAAGCACTGGGAGCACCAACACTGAAAAAATCACTAGGAGACATCCTACGCGTAGGATGTCTCAAGGGCACTTTTTGGCACAAACTCCAACATTTTTCATCATGCACATGTTCTGAATGACATTTACAAGCCATACACCAAGTTTCATCACATTTGGACAAAGTTTGACCTCATATGCATGGAAAAATGCAAAGTTAGGGCATAGAGGAAATAATGGGCCATAGACCTACCAAATCTTGTCCAAATCCCATGAAACTTGCACAGCACATTCACCGACACATCAAGAAACAATCTGTGTGGTCAGGGAGAAAAATTGATGAAATAGACATCCTACGCGTAGGATGTCTATTTGACCTTTTTGGCATGCAAGGGATGATTTATCATTCCATATCCAATCACCTCATCATCAGGAGCCCATATATCAAGTTTTAATCCATTCTAATCATTATTTGACCCCAACACCCTCAAGATACACTTTTTGAGCCCAAAAACACCACACAGAGCCTTACAAGCATCAAATCTTGTCCAAATTCAAATCCAAGAACATGGCCATGTTCCATAGACCAAGGACAACCCACAGAACAAGTTTCATGTCATTTTGATGAAAAAGACATCCTACACGTAGGATGTCTCCAGCATAAATTTAGCCTTATGTGCAAAGAATGACATCATGGAAGCCAATACCATGGTGCAATGAGCCCATATACCAATTTTCAACCCATTTGGACATGAATTGCTACCTATGATGGACATTCTACCCAAATTGTGACCTAAAGCCTGAATCAGCCCAAAAATCCACTTTTTGATATCCAAATTCAAATCCAAGCATATATACATGTTCCATGAGCCTTACACTACCTGCATGTCAAGTATGAACCAATTCTGATAAAAAAGACATCCTACGCGTAGGATGTCTAGATGGAAATTTTTGGCCAGATTTGCACTGTGAGCACATGCACAACTTCACAAGTTCCTTTTAAGCTTTATTTTCAATTTTCACAGTTTCGCAGCTAATATGAAAAAAACGCTAACTTCGGACTACTGTGTGCAACAGGATCTATGGCGGCCTCCAAGTCACCGGCAAAGAGGAAAAGAATGACCATCAAAGATTATCTGGACAAAGTGGAACCCTTTGTCATTCCAGAAGGAACACTAAAGCCCACCAGCACCTGGATACAAGAGGATTTGTTAGAGTCCAACGACCTAAAGATCTACCAGGGAGTGTTCAAAGACAATGAAGGCAATGTCATAGAGCTACCAATGCTGCCGAGACAACTCAATGAGATTGATCTCCAGAACTACTTGGAGAAGATTGATCTCCACAACTACTTCAAAGCAATACCAGCATAAGTGGACATCAAAAGAGTCTGGGAGTTTGTAACAAGCATCAAAGAGGATGGAGTGGCCAAGGTAACAGATTTACAGGGCAGACCAGATACAGAGATAATAATCACTGAGCGGGTTGTAGCCCATGCACTAGACCTCTCCAATGAGGGAGACAGTGTAACAAAAAGAAGGGATGAAGTCAAGGTGTACAAAGAGAAAAAGGCAAATTACACCTTTGAAGACATTGCCAACCCAAAGGTGGCAATCATGAGCAAGTTATACAACCAGTACTTCCACATGTGCACAAAGAGGCCACAAAATTATAGGATGCCGCCAGGTGCAATTGCCACAACGTTCACTTGGGCAATGACAAAAGGAACACCAAAGATAATCAACTATGCGGCATACATACATGACAGCTTAGTAAAGATGGGCAACAAAAAGCCAACCTACATAGTGCCAGAAGATCTGATCACCAAGGTGGTTTATGGGGCACTACACGCTAAAGGAAGGTGGCCTGACCCCCCATCTCAGAATGATTGGCTGAGAGTAAAAGAAGACAAGGAAGATGAGCCGCAAAGGGCACCAAGGGTGGCTACGAGGTTGAAAAGACGGCTAGAGCCAGTTGAAGAGGAGCACCCCGAGCAGAAGAAAGGAAAGAAGGAGTTTTCTCAAGTGCTGGCCAAAGAGACAAGGTCACAAAAAGCAGCAAGGATAGAGAGGTTGATGGAGAGTTTCCAAGCAGAGAGAGCCCTCAAGGGTGATTTAAACGAACTCTGGAAGCCATCTCTCGAGTCTATGTCCGGATCATCCAAAAGAGTGCAAAGGGACCGTTTTGAAGATTATATCAAGAATTTTGAGATTCTTGATGCTGCGGCAGAAAACATTCCTCATGTCCCTTTCACAGATTAGGAAGTATAGCATATAATTCATAAACTGCTAGATGAACAAGAGAGCCAGGAAAGAGAAAGAAAAACAAAAGCAGACAGGGACTTAAAGGGGAAACCTACCTCTTTACCAGCCAACCCTAACCCCAGCCCACCGCCCTCACCACCCCCTAGCAACCCTCCACAGGAAGACAAGGAGGCTGAGGACAGACAAGAAGAAAGGCAAGCAGAAGATCAAGAGCAAAGACAGGAACCTGAGCCAAAAGAAGAGGCAAGCTTGAAACTGAGCACAAAGGATTAGATGAGGCTTATTATGCATTTTTGGACCTGCTAGCTGTAGGCTATACGAAGGAAGAAGCCGCCATAGTCGCATTCGACTTGGCGAGGACAGGGCCTAAAGAACAGATGCAAGGCATCAGGCTAGTGGAGATAAAAAAAATTGCTACCGACACGGTAGACCTGCACCCGCCCTCCAATGACTGGGATGTGGTGATGACAAAGCTAGCCGGATTGAGGGCACAATCCATGGCTTCAGAGAAAGAAGTGACAACTCTCAGAGCCACTGAAGAAAAGATCAAAAGGGAAGTAGATTCTCTGCAGGCACAAAGCCAAGGGCAAAAGGAGAGAGAAGCTGACCTCCAGGCCATCTTGGCAAGGGCTCTACAAAACTGCCAAGCAATGGAAGATGCAAATGAGGCAGCAACAAAAAGAATACAAGCAGCTGAAGAAGAGTGTCAGCAGCTCAGAAAGTCATTGCGAGATGCCGAAAAAGAATGAGATAATCTGACGCTACAGTTGGCAGAAGAAAGGAAAGAAGTAGAGGCCATGAGGAATGCCAAGGAAAGAGCAGAGATAGAGTAGGAAGCAAGCCTGGATGAAGTCCTTGAGCTCAAAGACCAACTAAAATTCAAAGGCCAAACCATCCAGAGGCTGCGAGCATCACCTGCTAGAGTCAAAGCTACGAGCTCAACTCAAATCATTTCTGAGAGTCAACTCTACAAAGAGCAAATGCAAGAACTTCAGAAAGAACTGACTCTCGAGAAAAAGCAGAGGTTAATGATGGGCTGAAGGTTCTATAGTCATGAAAACTAGAATGGAAGAGGGCCAAAAAGCCCTGCAAGAAGAAATGGAAAGCATGAAGATAAAGCTCGAGGAGGCGGAAAGAATAAACGTCGAACTTAATGACCTCCTTGTGAATATGGGCGGACAAGTTGAAGCGGAAAAGCAAACACTCCTCATGAAAATTGAGGAGTTGAAAGGCCAGCAAGGAGGAGAGGCAAAAAGCTTAGGGCCAGCCGCCAATGAGGGAAAATGTGGCAGATCCTATGGACACACCCATGCAAGAGGAAAGCATAGCAGGATCCTCTCAAGAGCCACATGATCTAACACAAGAAGAGGAGGAAAAATTGCGTAAGGCAATAGAGGAAGAGCTCAGAGAAACCATGAAGGAAGCCTTGGAGTGGGAGAAGAGGGTCTTCAAATCTATGACCATTCAGAAGATCGACGCCAGCAATCTCAGGCGCACGTGGCTTCAACCCTCTCTACATGAGGCAACTACAATAAACAAGCGGATAAGAGAAGAGCCAGCTGTACCTCTCTACAATGCAGACACCTCAAAGCCAGAAGGAGTTAAACTTATTGTAGATTCTCAGCCAAAGTGGAGGAAGGCTTGGATTACAAAGTACCCACAATACCTAATCCACTTGGTGGAGGCACCTAAAAATATCACAGACAACCTCAGCTTCTGTCCTCTACCAAGGGTTAGGATGTGGAAGGCACATGAAATTTTGCAAAGAAGCCAACCCACTTGGCGGAACTACCCAAAGCTGTCGGGCGTGAAGGCAGGTGAGAGAATAAGTGTCCAATACATGGTGAAAACCCTATCGGGTGCCATAAAGTTGTTCACTGGCTCACCTGACCTTACATGCACTATGATGAGAAAAATCTGCAGAACCATCTTAGCAGTGTTGGAGACCTTCAAGCCAGGCCAGGTGACCGACAACATATTCTTCTTCTAGGATACATACAGATGTGCCTATGATCTGTCAGGTCAGCCTTCCAAGGAGGTGATACATGCGCTGTATCGAAGGATCGTGTTTCTACCATTCTATCACCTCCAGGATTTTGAAGAAGCATTCTATACAGGGTTCTTCACCATAAATACGGACATCTTTGGTCCAACAATGCTGAACCTCCATGCCAGGTACGAATCACTGCTAAAGATGCGGGAAACGATAAGATGAAGCAGCAGATCAAGGCCATGTCGAGGACGACATGAGCAAGAGGGGGGGAGTGTTAGAATCTCGACACACCCCACGGCATCTAACTACTCGGAGGACTATTATTTTTTGTAATTATTTATTCATTGAGGAAAACCTGATTTTTCACCTTGTAATTATTGGGACTTACAGAAGTTTCTAGATTGTATCCCAGTTTTGATAATTAGATTGAGTAGATGGTTGATTTTGGAACTTTAGGGTTTGAAAAATTGTAAGGTATATATACCACTTTTTGACCTTAATGAAAAACCTTTTGTCATTTTAAAAACAAGTTTGAAGTCTGTGAGTGAGCGTACTGTGTACGAGAGAGAGAGTGTGAGCTTCATCTTGACGCTATGTGTGCTCCGGTGGTCGATATCTAGTGCGGAGAAGTGCAGCATGTTGCCCCCGACGAGAGCTATGCGTCGATATCTACATTGCTCGCGTACGGTCCAGTTTTGTGAGCTCCTTCTACGAGCTTCATCGGTTGTTTGGGTGAGCATACATTGTCCGATTTTTCACTGCATCATATCCACGCGTTCACATTGAGTAGAACTACACATTAGGCACTTTAGATTTCAGAAACGAAGACCTACAGATTTCGGCCAGACATCCTACGTGTTTCTGCACCGGGTGTTTTGGGTCAGGATTTTGGTTCATAGACCGTAGGGATAATGACCTATTGGTATTAGTAGGGTCTCCCTCAAGTTCTATGGTGTTTCGAGATTGTTTGATGGGTGTTCGGCTCTAGAAAGCGTTGTAGGAAGTTTCCTCTTACGCACTCTTGAAGGCTGTGCCTTAGACAATTGGTAGAGACCTCTGTAGGAATTAGTTAGGAG
Source organism: Adiantum capillus-veneris (assembly GCF_014529385.1). Classification (NCBI taxonomy): domain Eukaryota; kingdom Viridiplantae; phylum Streptophyta; class Polypodiopsida; order Polypodiales; family Pteridaceae; genus Adiantum; species Adiantum capillus-veneris. The sequence goes on from NC_140956.1 coordinate 2,103,345, forward strand.
TTTTTCGAGTGTAGGTTGACACCTTATGCTTGCTTCCACGTGCCTGCGGGTCGAGCTTCGTCCTTAGCTGACATTACAAGTTAGGTGAGTTCTCGCTGTGCTGACGTTCGTTGCGGCGTATCCGTCCAACACCCTTTGACTCCTTCTAGGAATACCTTCCAAGGATGTTCCACAGTTGTATGTCTTCAAATGTTGTGATGCAGGTGATTATCATCTTTGAAATTTTTACGAGCATTTGGCAGGTGAGGTCCGGAACATCCTTCATCTGATTGTTAACTCCTTTGAGATTGTTGACCATATATTTCTTTGTTGGTGGAAATTTTCTTGTGGGCTTTGTGAGGACAGGCTACTACAATAACGTCTGCCTTTTACGTTGCCAGTTGTAGAAATTGTCCCCAATCACCTTCTATTAATTGGACAATAAGTTAGATTGATCCTGAGATGTTGCACCACATTTTTTTAGTACGTTTCATTGATTGGTTGCTTCTCAAACCACTTATTTCTCCGCAAGGGTTGATTGTTGATTATTGTTTGGATCTGAGTTGTCGTTATAGGGACATCCTTGTAATCCTCGATACTAGGCAACATTTTCCTTTTCCATAAAGGAGCCTCTTGTCTCATTAATGGTAGTGCATTTATATTGTGCCCATGGTTCTTGACTACGTCGTCAGCTGTGATCATCAAAAGTGCAGTTGAATCAAGAACTTTGAGTTCATATTGCATGTACGCTTTGTGAGAAGGATCACACTTCTAAGATCAACTTTTGAATTTCTTCTCGGGCATCTATATGATCTTCTTTGTCTTATTCATCATGTAACACACTACCTCTATAGATGTGCTTGGCAGCTCTACAAGGGGAAGATCCATACATATTTGCTCTTGCCCGTCTGACTTCCACTATAGTTTGTTGAGTCCTTATGGAACTCAATCCAAATCTTTTGGCTACAAAGGGGGGTCATGAGTTGTGTTCAGAGCATCCATCTCTTATTTTTCTTTGGCTAGATATTCCTGGAGCTATGCAATTTCATCCTCTTTTTGTTTTTGGATGTCTTTGTGCACAGCTGTCATGACTTGCCTTTCATACTGATCTTGAGCTAGGGCTGCATGAGATCTTTCAGCTCGTGCATGGTTCCAATTGGCATTAATGAAGTAGAAGTAGGGCTTTGGCTGTCTTGCATTGCTAGAAGGTGTGTAAGTGCTTTGTTGACCACCCCATAAGACTCCTCGAGCTTTTCATTCTTTTGTCGTTCCCTAGGCGTTGCTGCTCCACTTGTAAGTCTGTGTTAGCTTCATTAAAAGATTAAGCTTCTTGGTAGAGATACTCAACATTCATTTGCTCCCTTTGTAGCTCTGTTTGAAGATCTCTTTGGTCACCTTCCAGTTCTGCAATCTTTTTTTGTAGCTCTTGGTTGAGTTTATTTGCTTTAATTACCTCTTCTTTGGTGTCCTCCAGCTCTACTCATCATAGGTTGTGGAGGGATCTTTCACATTGGTACTATCATTTGATTTTTCCTAGATAGTCATCCATGTCAAATGAGCCTATCAATCGTCTTCCATTGTCGATGATGGCCTCTGATCGTGGCGACTTCGGCTTTGATTGTGTCCTTTGAGGTTGGTTGGAGGTGTTTGCCTCTTGTTTTTCTTGGGCCGTCTCTTTGCTTTCATTATCCCCTTATATTTGTGAGACTACTGGAGCTTGCTCTTTTTCTTTGTCTTTTACTTTGATAGCCTCTTGACCTGTTGGTGGTGTTGGAAAAACGTACCCCGTTGTTCACTTTGGCATCTCTGTAGTCTACTCAAATATGTCTTTTTTCACTTTTTGATCAAGGGATTCTTGAGTAGGAGGCGTGGTTGGTCGATTCATTGCTGAAGGGATATTTTCAGTATGGGTTTCCAAAGGATCCACACCAGCCTCCTCTACTATCTCTTTCTTCTCGGACTGAGTCCTATCCACCTCCTGGGACTTAGTGGATTCAACGGATGATTAGAGACCATCAAGGTTTTCGTTCCATGGCATGTACATAGTGTGAAATAAATCCATTCACCTCACTTTTGACACTTCTTGATGCCTGGAAAAAAAACAATAATGTACACATTGTGATACATGCTAAAGCGGCTACTGCGGTCACTATCATGTGCATACCTATCCAAGGATTCGTGGCCTGGATGTGGCACCTTTGCATGCTTTCCCACTTAATAATATTTCTAATTTGGTTTGACAATGTACGTATTCCAAGTGTCTCATGGTGGCACACTCATCTCGTCTATAAAGACTGATGCGGGAAAAAACTGCCGAAAATAGCAGCTAACAAGCGCCGTTGCAGAATTGCATGGAAAGTGACCCAAAATGGTATACTGATGAAAAAAGATGAATATCTATGCCTTTTATGCTTACTCAAGCGATCCCACAAATTTAGGGATTTTTCTGACTCGGTTTGGGTTTTCTCGCATAGAAAATGAGCTGAAAATGGCTTACTTTTGGTCCAAAGTGGAAAAATTGCCTAAAAATTGACACATCAGCTAAGAATTCCGTGGGGAAGAGAGAGAGGGCTTATTTTTACTAAAAAAACCTAAAATTTTTCTCTACTGTGCAATAGCTTCCATGGTTGCCCAATCTATGTGTGTTGCAGTCCCACCTCTTTGCAATCTTGTATATGAGCTTGTGAGGAAGTGAATTAGGGTTTCCCCTTATCAAAATGATGTGGGCTTCACTTTAGAATCTCTTAAATCTCTGCAAATTTAGAAAATGGTCTCCATGAAGGCGAAATCTCGTGTATTACTTTCAGTTGTTTGATGTTACGACTATGTAATTGGGGACTGAGGCTACATGATACCATGAAAAAGGTTTGGGTTTTGATTGAAAGTTGTGTTTCTATGAGAGTTGAAGTTTCATTGCTGAAAGTTTAGTGTTCTTAATTTCTCTTTTTAAGTAAATTCGGATGTGAATTGGTGATCATTTCATCACGAACTCGTCTAGAAAAACTATTTTTCCTCTATGTTGATCATTGGGCTCTCCTGTTTTTTATTGACAAGGTGATTATTTAGTGATGACTAATCAGATGGATGATGTTTTTGATGGAATTTGAATGTTTTTCTATTCTAGAAGTACATACGGCATCTCATCAACATTAATGAGGGATGATCTAGTGGATGCTAAGTTGTCTCAAAATATTGCATCAAATAGGCCAAATATAGAGTGGTAGGATGTATACGACTTTCTTCAGTCTCGAGGGTTTCCAAAGGATTGTTCCCAATTCAATAATAATTCACTAATTATAAAGGGTTTGAAGTTTACCATCATGGCAAAAACACTATAGATTGGGAATCAATGGGGTGCTTCAACACTGTATGCCTATGCAAGGAAGGGTGCATGCTATTATAGAAGCTCACAGTGGGAGCGGAAGGGGACATGCCTCCACTCATATCACTTATAAGAAAAAAATTAATCAGGGTTATGGTGGCAGAGTATGAGCGAATGATGTTAGGGCCTTCTGCAAGATGCAATATTTTTCAAAGAATATGAAGGCCACTAGCAAATATGATACCTCTAACTACAATACAACCATTTGGGGTCTTTATGAAGTGGGTTCGGGACTTCATGAGTCCATTCAAGAACGTGACCCCTAAGAAGAATAGATACATTGCCATGGCCACATGTTATGATAGCAAGTGGATAGAGGCCAAGGCATTACAAAACAACACTACAAAATTGACAACATGGTTCTTGTATGAGCACATCATTTGGTTGCTTGATCGAGATTGTTTTAGACCAGGGAACACATTTTATTCAAGAAACCATCTAGATCCTGACTGAAGTATTTTCCATCAAGCATAAAAAATCTAAATCTTACTATCTGAGATGTAACAAGTAGGTTGAAGACACTGAGAAAAAAATCAGGGCCATTCTACAAAGATTGTTCCCCGGGGGCACCATGGAAAACTTACCGCACCACGTAAGTGCAGGGGAGGGGGGTTTTTTTACAAGTTATATAAGTGTATAAGTTAGGGACAGACCCCCAATAATTTACCTCTCAAGCTTAAAAATAAGGAAGGGGGGTATCATATTTATTGGGGGGGGGGGACTGACCCGGGTTGATTACTTGTAGAAATTCGTCACCAATGTGCAGTAGAACTCGGATGAATTTAGGGGAAATTTTTTATTGGCTCACACATCAAATTTTGCATCAAGCAGGTCATAGATAAGGGCTGATTTGGAGCAGTTCAAAGGTTGATTTACACCAGCTTTGGATGGGTCATAATTGGATGAGTAGTCAGGGTTTAGGTTGATCGTGCATATAGTTTGAAAGTCAAACTAAGACACATTGAGGGTACATCTAGTTATCAACAGAAGTGGTTCCTTAGTACATTGCCAGTCACTATGCTATACACTCTTTGTTAGATCATGTGGGACCTAAATTTTATATGTAAGATAGGGGTATTATATTTTTCTTCATAGATTGTCGTATAATCATAGAAGGGGGGTCATATTCCCTAATATGAGTGGTATATAGGGGTTTTACCAAAGTTGTCCGCTCATAGGTGGTGTCCCATTTCGTATATGGAGTGAATCCCCCAGGGATTGTTCAAAAGTAGCCACATCATTGGGATGAAAAGCTCCAAATAGTATTGTGGGCATATCAAATAGCTCACAATGTAACGACTAGTATGGCTCCATTTTGGACAATGTACGACACAAAGAAAATAGTGCTAATGGAGTTTGCAATTCCTAGCCTTAGAATAGCAATCAAATATAATAAGGATTTTAATGAAAATCTAAACAAAAAAAGACAGAGAGCCATGCTAGAACAAGAATTCAACCAACAAAGAAGGAAATTTTGGCATGATAGAAAGTTGAAGGTTTGGGAATTCAAAAAGGGAGACTTGGTCTTATTATATCAATCAAAGCTAGGCCCTAAGAAGCATGAATTATGAGAATAGCATATTCGAGATTTATGAGATAGATTGGGTCTTCTCAAATGGCAAAATCATACATAAGGATCTATTGGGATTATTATTGTTTTCAACATGGGTCTATAACAGAGCCAAGATCAAGCTGTATTACTCCAAATTAGCACAACCTCCATCTCTAGAGTACCACAACATACTGGATTTGGAATCAGACGATAAGACATTACATCTATTTATTATCATACACATGTAGTCAAAATAGCTGAGGGTTAAGAACTTAGGGATTGTTCATTTTTAGAATGAGATAGGGGAAGATCCAAAGGTGACTAACTCTCATAGTGGTAATTGGAAATCTATTAAAGACCACATATTTTGGGGAATCTTGTCAACACTCATTGGATCCAAGATAAACCAATGCATGTATGCCACATCAAATATGGTGGGTAAAATCTTGAGGTACCAGATGAGTGGTGCATTCATGGATAGTATTAGGATATCAATGAGGCGCATTCATGAAATTGCCCTCATTCCTTCACATCATGCATCTTGTGCCTTCTCTTGAAGATCTTCTTGATGCATCATGTGGCGGTCAATTAAATCAACATCTGTTGCTACATGTGCATCACCTGGTGGTCAATTAAATCAACATCTGTTGCTACATGTGCATCACCTTCTCCATCAACTTCCCCAGCTCCTACTACACATCTAGAAACCCCAACCTACTCCTTGTCCACGTTGTCTTTATTGTCAAGTAAATTCTCCTTCTCAACACAGTCTATTGCAAATCTTAGACATGGTAAGGAGGGGCATTTAATTTCACAAGCTATGTAGGCTACCATGGATGACAAATCATGAGAGATTAAAGAGCTCCTTCAACTCATGGAGCAACAATGTTTTGTACCCCAATAGAACATTGGGAAGTATTTTTTTTAGCTTAATGAAAGGTCAGTGCAAAAGCTTTGGGACATGGAAGTGGTAGAGATGAGCTTGGACAAGTGATGGACCCTGGTTCTCTCTTCTCTTGGTTTACTAGTTTGAAGACTCAGTATATATACTTTCTTAGATCTAGCTTGAACAAGTGGTGGACCTTGTATCCACAATCTTAATTCAGTACAAAAAAGTATATGAAAAAATAACATAGGAATCTTGGTTTGAAGGTCAAGCAATTAGGTTCCAAATGCACATAATAATATATTTTCCACCCATATTAAAAGAAAGTTAAATATGTTATTACCAAATTGACAAAGGTAATGTCCAAGAATTATATCTTTCCATCTTGTCAGATCTAAATCTTCATCAAGGCGACATGCATGTATACATCAACTTTCAAGCCATTCAAGAATACATGCACTTAGATTCCATAGTTTTGTTTTCAAAGTCTTTTAGGTTCTAAAACTCTTTCACATAAAGTATGTAATGACAAAATTCTTGAAGCAAACATTTGTGCCCAAGAAAAAGATCCCTCTTACATATTTAAAGTCCATGAATTCTCTGATCCACACTTACAAGTTTTATTTTGACATCAAACATCAATTCTTTCATAGTTCCAAATAAATGCAACCTCGATATGAATTGACAAAAAATGAATTTCTTTTACTATATGACCCAACATAGGCCCCAATCAAATAAAAAACGAGTCCCCAAAAATTTGGGTGCACTCTAGCAATACATCAGAGTCCCCTTACAATAGGATGCACTCCAATAGTACATTGAAGTCCCCTTAGAGTAGGGTGCACTCCATTCAAGTGTTCATAAAATTGACACACCTTTTTTTAAAAAAAAAAGACTATATCAAATTATACAAATGTTGAAAGATACACACTAGAATAAAAAAAGCATCTTATAGCCATATTTATTCAATGCTTTCGTGTTGACAAGTACACACCAAGGACATAATTTGTCTTAGAATCACTATACTGATTTACAATTGTGTTGTATGTATAGACTCTCTTATCTCTTGCATACAACCATCCTACCAACCATGGAATTATGGTTCTCTGCAAGAAGTTTTGAAGTTGCTCGGAAGTTTGCCTCCACATCTTTGGAAATATAAGATATGTCCCTGGCATGTTCCACATCACCCTATATGGAGTGTCATCAAAAATTAAGGTATTGTTTGCATCCAAATCCTCAAATATCTTCCAAATATCACTCAGATTTTTGTGATAAACCCTTGTAAATCCTAACATGATATTTGGATTTTGGTAATTTTTGTTACTCATAAACACCTTGAACTTGGTATACTGCTCAGGAAAACATTTTTGTGTGATGCGTTGCACCCTTGTTAAGTTATAGCAACTCCATATCCATAGCTCAAAGTATTCAGCACAAAAATCCAAAAAACTTTGTGCGTCTGGTCGCACCACATGATAAACTTCATCTTTGTCCTCCACAAGTCGCATGTGTTGAGCCCAAGATGGCATAGAATCTCCATGTTTCATTTCAACTGTCTTGAGAAGTAACCCCTCTAGATCCAAGATAAATACTCTTTTGATGTCCTTGAAAGCAAGTGGTAGGTGATAAGGAGGTGATTCATTCCTTGGACAAGGTCTTGGAGGAGGTTGGATGGGTAATTCAATAGTTTTCTTCAATTTATGCTAGCATATAGCCAATCCATTTTTCTGTAATGGTTCTGAAATTAAAGAACAAGAACACTTAATGCAAACACAACAATAGACATGAGTTTTACATTGTCTACCCTAAGGTTTTATTAGATACCAAAATCCATCTATGATCTACTCATTAATAGAAAGAAAGTCAAATTAAAATCCTGACTCTTTTTTATGCTACACTCTCTCTTAGTCTCAATACCATGGAGTTCAACTAGACTTAAGTCAACTAATAACTACTACTTGTTGTTAAAAGTATGCTTGAAGTGTATAAGGCTTAACCAATGCTCTAGTGTAGAATGGGTATTTAGGTCTCAAGGTCTACCACTTATCCAAGCAAAGATCCATTTAGATATGGAAACCCAATTTTTCTTAATATAATGATATAGAGTGGACAAGTGGTGAATCCTGAGACCAAGCCACTCATGCTACTAGGGATAATAGGTTGGACAAGTGGTGGACCTTGAATGTAAACCCCCCATGTACAAAGCATCAGGGGTTTTGGGTATTTCAATGGACTCTAGCATCTTGGAGACATGGTGGAGCTTACTTCTCTCCATGTTTCAATGGAGTCTATCTTGGATAAATGGTGGAGCATCATTCTCTCCATGTTTCAATGGAGCCTAGCTTGGACAAGTGGTGCACGTTTGTTTCTCTCTATGTTTGAACAGATTTAGCTTGGACAAGTGGTGGACCTTGGAACAAAATCCCCATGTAAAACATATCATGGACATTACAAGTGGTGAGAAAAAATACCATTCAATATATAACCTTATAGGTTGGAAAAGTGGTGGACCTTAACACCCAATTATTATTAATATAATGACATAGAGTGGACAAGTGGTGAATCTTGCGACCAAACCTACTAGGAAAAGTACGTTGGACAAGTGGTGGACCTTGAATGCAAACCCCCCATGTACAAAATATTACTCATGCTACTAGAAATAATTTGGTATTAAGGTCCATGTTTCAATGGAACCTAGCTTGGAAAAGTGGTGGACCTTTGTTTCTCTCTATGTTTCAATAGAATTAGCTTGGACAAGTGGTGAACCTTGGAACAAAACCCCCATGTAAAGCATGTCATGGGCATTACAAGTGGTGAGAAAAAATACCATTCAAGGTATAACCTTATAGGCTGGACAAGTGGTGGACCTTAGCACCCAATTCCTCTTATTATAATGACATATAGTGGAAAAGTGGTGAATTGTGAGACCAAACCTTAATAGGTTGGAGAAATGGTTGACCTTGAATGTAAATCACCCATGTACAAAATATCATAGGTTTTGCGTATTTCAATGGAGCCTAGCATCTTGGAGACATGGTGGAACTTACTTCTCTCCATGTTTTAATGGAGCCTATCTAGGAGAAATGATGGAGGTTCCTTCTCTCCATGTTTCAATGGAGCCTAGCTTGGACAAGTCGTGGACCTTTGTTTCTCTCTATGTTTGAATATGGTTAGCTTGGACAAGTGGTGGATCTTGGAATGAAACTCCCATGTAAAACATATCATGGGCATTTCAAGTGGCGAGAAAGGATACCATTTAAGATATAACCTTATAGGTTGGACAAGTGGTGTACCTTAACACAATATAATGACATAGAGTGTACAAGTGGTGAATCTTGAAACCAAACCACTCATGCTACTAGGGATAATAGGTTAAACAAGTGGTGGGCCTTGAAATAAAACCCCCTAGAGTGTTTCAATGGAGCCTAGCTTGGAAACATGGTAAAGCTTGCTTCTTTCCATGTTTCAATGCAGCCTATCTTGAATAAATGGTGCAGCATCATTCTCTCCATGTTTCAATGGAGCCTAGCTTGGACAAGTGGTGGACCTTTGTTTCTCTCTATGTTTGAATAGAGTTATCTTGGAAAAGTGGTGGACCTTGGAACAAAAACCCCATGTAAAACATATCATGGGCATTACAAGTGGTGAGAAAAAATACCATTCAATATATAACCTTATAGGTTGGACAAGTGGTGGACCTTAACACCCAATTATTCTTAATATAATGACATAGAGTGGATAAGTGGTGAAATTGGGACCAAACCTACTAGGGAAATAGGTTGGACAAGTGGTGGACCTTGAATGTAAACGCCCCATGTACAAAATATCACTCATGCTACTAGAAATAATTTGGTATTAAGGTCCATGTTTCAATGTAGCCTAGCTTGGAAAAGTGGTGGACCTTTCTTTCTCTCTATGTTTCAATAGATTTATCTTGGACAAGTGGTGTACCTTGGAACAAAACCCCCATGAAAATCATGTCATGGGCATTACAAGTGGTGAGAAAAAATACCATTCAAGCTATAACATTATAGGTTGGACAAGTGGTGGACCTTAATACCTAATTCCTCTTAATATAATGACATAGAGTGGACAAGTGATGAATCATGAGACCAAACCTACTAGGGATAATAGGTTGGACAAGTGGTGAACCTTGAATGTAAACCCCCCATGTACAAAAAATTATGGGTATTGGGTATTTCAATGGAGCCTAGCAACTTGGAGACATGGTGGAGCTTATTTCTCTCCATGTTTCAATGGAGCCTATCTAGGAGAAACAGTGGAGGTTCCTTCTCTCCATGTTTCAATGAGCCTAGCTTGGACAAGTGGTGGACCTTTCTTTCTCTATATGTTTTAATAGAGTTAGCTTGGACAAGTGGTGGACCTTGGAATGAAACCCCCATGTAAAACATATCATGGGAATTTCAAGTGGTGAGAAAGGATACTATTTAAAATATAACCTTATAGGCTGGACAAGTGGTGGACCTTAACACATATTTCTTCTTAATATAATGACATAGAGTGTACAAGTGGTGAATCTTGAGACCAAAACACTCTTGCTACTAGGGATAATAGGTTGGACAAGTGGTGGACCTTGAATGTAAACCCACCATGTACAAAATTATGGGTTTAGGGTATTTCAATGGAGCCTAGCTTGGAGACATGGTGGAGATTGCTTCTCTCAATGTTTCAATGGAACCTATCTTGGAGAAATGGTGGATCATCCTTCTCTCCATGTTTCAATGGAGCCTATCTTGGACAAGTGGTGGACCTTTGCTTCTCTCTATGTTTTAATGGAGTTAGCTTGGACAAGTGGTGGGTCTTGGAACAAAACCCCTTTGTAAAACATAGCATGGACATTACAAGTGATGAGGAAAAATATCATTCAAGATATAACCTTATAGGTTGGAAAAGTGGTGATGGACCTTGACAAGTGGTGAAGGATACCATTTAAGATATACCCTTATAGGGTGGACAAGTGGTGGACCTTAACACCCAGTTTTTCTTAATATAATGACATAGAGTGGATAAGTGGTGAATCTTAAGACCAAATCACTCATGCTACTAGGTATAATACGTTAGAGAAGTGGTAGACCTTGAATGTAAACACCCCATGTACAAAATATCATGGTTTTAGGGTGTTTCAATGGAGCCTAGAATCTCGGAGACATGGTAGATCTTGATTCTTTCCATGTTTAAATGGCACCTATCTTGGAAAAATGATGGAGGTTACTTCTCTCCATACTTCAACGGAGCCTAGCTTTGACAAGTGGTGAACCTTTGCTTCTCTCTATGTTTGAATAGAGTTAGCTTGGACAAGTGGTGGACCTTTGCTTCTCTCTATGTTTGAATAGAGTTAGCTTGGACAAGTGGTGGACCTTGGAATGAAACCCCCGTGTAAAACATATCATGGGAATTTCAAGTGGTGAGAAAGGATACCATTTAAGATATAACCTTATAGGTTGGACAAGTGGTGGACCTTAATACATAGTTCTTCTTAATATAATGACATAGAGTGTACAAGTGGTGTATCTTGAGACCAAAGCACTCGTGCTACTAGGGATCCTAGCTTGGACAAGTGGTGGACCTTGGAAAAAAGTCCCCCTGTACAACATAGCTGAGTTTTTTCATGTTTTAATGGAAGAGAGATTCGACAAATGGTGGAGCTTGCTTATCTCCATGTGGATTTTAGAACTAGCTTGGACAAGTGGTGGAGCTTTGCTTTTTTACTCTTCATAGTACAATGATGTATAGGTTGGTTACATGGTGAATCTTAAGGCCAAACCTCCCATCTTACTAGAGATGATAGGTTGGACAAGTGGTCAACCTTCTATCATTTCTCCATGCCTATAATTAGACAATTAGTAGAACTAGCATCTTTCTATGTTGTCTAGAGCTGAGCTTGGACAAGTAGTGGACCTTGCTACTCTCTTCCCTTGGATTATTAGTTTGAAGACTCATTATATATACTTGCTTAAATCTATATAATTACTCATTAGTTAGGTTACAAGTGGGTATGTAATTTGTTAGCCTCAAGGGACTTTGAATATTGACTAGTAAGAAAGTCAAGTGCTGGTTTGAAGATCTTTTGCTTATCTAAACTAGACTCTAACTCAATAATAAGTTTCATAAGTTCCACGAATTGTCCTATCTAGGCTCCAAAAGAGTCCTAATTGGTTTGTGCTAGATTCTAACTTCCTTGATGGGGTAGAATCCTAGAAAAATGAGGCACTATAAGTTTTACCTTAGCTCAAATGGATTTTTCACTTAAACTCGACTGCAATTTGGCTATCTAGTCTTTGTCTCGATGGAGTTTAACACTAGATACATAGTAGTGATATTTAAGCTTCATGTCTCTTCACTTGATCGAGATATGAGACCATACTTTCAAGGTCACCACTTGTCTTACCTAAAGACCAATGTGAGACATGGGAGCAAGAAAGCCATCCGATATTGTTTTAAGGACTATTACATAGGCAATCAATAACTTAAGTAAAGCAAAAAGACTTGGATCTTTCACAATTAATAACTTAAGTAAAGCCAAAAAGACTTGGATCTTTGACAGTTTTTTTCAAACTAAAAAAGCACAATCTCATACTAACAAAACTATAAATCACAATTGAAAGGTTTGAACAAGAAAAAGATCAACAATCTTAATAAGAAGGATACTTTTCATTTCATTTGATGATTACAAACTAAAAGAAAGTCTCTCAAGAAATTGATAAACAAAAAATGTAGGTGACTGCTTCATTATTTTGAGCAAAAATATCAAAATCTCTATTGATTGAGTTCCATCTAGTAGTATCCTTTGTAAGATCCTGCAGGAAGGAATAAAAAGAAAGATTTGTTAGATACCATGCACATGAGTGTTCAAGCATGTGTATCAAGAATATATGACATGTCACTAGTACCTTAGGGTTGCTTTCTATCCAGCCTTAGAAGATTGTTCTCAGCTTTCACCTTATTTATATAAGCCTTTGCTGTGGTTGCCTTCAAAACTCCTTTTGTGTTACAACCCAATTGCCTAGCTAAAGTGGTCAATTGTGACGCCTTCATGCTTTCAATGGGTGTACGCTCCTTTGCCAAGATCTCTTGTATTTGGGCTCTTCTCATTTCATTGCGGTGGCTTGTGTCACTTGCATCTTCAATGATAGTTTCATCTCTGTCACCTTTTCCAGGTGGTATTCTTCTTGTAAAGAACACCTTAGCTGACCAAACATCATTTTTCTGCTTCCAATACTCCATGATTTGTTTGTATTCACTATCATTTGTCACTATAGGTTGTTCATAACGATTAGAAGCAATTAAATCACGCACATCCCTTCTCTCATCAAGCTGAATCAAGTATGGCAGTAGCTCCTCCAAGAGCATATTGTCAACCATCTTCTCAACATCAAATTGTGGTGGAAAAATGCAATTGTTTGCTGGTGAAATACATCCCTTGTAAGGAGAGTCATCAATAAGCATTGTTCTTTGTGGATCGCATTCAAACCCCATGGCAATTTTGGCTAAAGGCTTGAACATTGCCTCAACGTTTGGATTGTCGGGTCTAAACAATTTTTGAGTTTGAGCGGTGTAGCAAACATCTTGCGACCAAATTGCAAAGAAAGGCAATGTATCCTCAGCTAAGTTGTTTAGTGCTGCAAGGATTTGATACACATTATTCCTAGTAGCTGTTGACCAAATTGCAACATTAAACCTCTGTAAAATAGTCTTCAAGAATTGGATGCAACCTGGCCTGAGTATAATATATCTTTTTGAATCCATTTTCACTGAGTTGTGGTGTGAGGATGGTTGAGGGGAACGTTTCAACAATAGACCATTTAAATCCAATATAATTGTAAGCATGGATTTCTCAACATCTACGCTACATGACGTAGTACCAATTGGCAATAGCTCGTGAGTGGACTTTTCAGTCTCTTTTGATGTATGTTGCATTTTTGAAGAATCGATTTCTTGGTTCTCATTATTGGAAGCTTGCTTAGGTTGCACAACACTAGACTCTAGTATAGAAATATCATCCATCTTGGGCACTTTAGAAACCATAGAATCTATGGATTCTATAGTTGTTGACTGAACCATAGGAGCATTATCCATCCCAGTTTGTGAATCTAAGAAAACACACACACAAATGGTATCTCAAAACCACTGGAATTTTATTCACCATATTTATATGTAGAACTCCTAGTAAGAAATTTATTTAAGGTAAAGTCGTTGTTAGAATCCTTACAACCATTTTCAGCATTCGTACACCAAACACCACTTGTCTAAAATACAATCTACTAACTCAACATTTTCCATCCTACACTTTATTAAAGATGAGTACTTAAAGTGAAAACTAAAAGCCACCCTTGTTGAGGAAACATGGATACAAGGTCCACCAAATGTCCAACCTAGAGTACAAGAAAATAATTAGAGATTTGGCTTAGATTTGGATTCAAAGGCCACCACTTATTCAAGTAAGATAACTCCACTTGTTTAAGACAGTAATGTTTGAAGCCCCACCACTTGTCCAACCTAGACATTGATTAAATTTTGGTAAGATTTATCACAAATCTAGAGTAGAATCAAGATTCTATGGCCAAGGTAGTCAAATATGTTAGACAACACACAAAGCATAAGAGCTCTCTAGATTCTCGTTGAGCATAAACTAAACAATAATCAAATGTTATATTCACTTGAGATTTCATCCATGAAAAATGAAAATGATGCATGTACTTGAGATTTCCATCCATGTACAATACTTTACAATGTCAAGTAAAGTTATAGTCAGCAAACAACTCTTCTCCTACTTCAACTTGACAAATAGTATCAATGCATACATGGCCATATTCTTCTGACTTGATGTGTGAAGAGGTGCATTTATGCCAAGGTGGCAAATTTGGATCAAATGTATAGCGTACGTTGGGACAGACATTTGTACTGTGAGAACTATTTATATAGCCCGACACGTTTCCTTCTTCTACACAACCAATAATGTATGATTGATCTTCCTCTTCTTCTATGTTTGGATCCTCTAGAAGAGAATATTTATAAGCTCTTGGAAATATTTTGCATATCTTTTTCCAGTCTTGAAATCTATACTTATGCCCTCCATAGTTTAGAATAGTCAAACCACTTTCCAGGGTAGTATGCACAAATAGCCCATAACCAGCTCCTTCAATACATGAAAGTCGCACTTCAAAATCCACACCGTTAATATGGAAAATTACATCTTTGGGAATAGGAAAAGTTGGTGTCCCAAAAGGATCTTCATGCCAATCATAGTGTGAAATACATCTAGTTTTTATATCACTTAACTCCTTTGTGTCTGCAAAAAGAAGAAAATATTATGCATAAAATAATGACAATATCAAAGAAAGATATCATTATTTTATAGTCCAATAGGTCCATTGTATGGAAGACTTAGAGTGCCTCTTACATGGTGCCTCCAAGGTTTCCAAAAAATAAAATCATTGGAAAAAAAAGGCCACTGTGTCTCCAATCTATTGCCCATTTGAAGCATAGAGAGAACCAAGGTCCACCACTTGTCCAAGCTAGACATGGAGCATTGACACAAGATCCAACACTTATCCAAGAACCCTATAGTATATGTGGTAACATGGGATGCATTGATGCAACAAAAGTAGTCTAGCCTCCTCATCCATCTCTTTTTTCTTGTAGCCTAGAGGGATTAGTTTCAAGGTCTATCACTAGTCAAAAACTACACATAGAACATTGATACAAGGTTCCACCACATGTGAAACCTATCATCTCTAGTAGCATGGATGGTTTGATATCAAGGTTCATCGCGTGTCCTACCTATACTCTATTGTAGCATATAGATTCTAGTTTGGTGGTACTACACTTGTCCAAACTTGGCTTGTTGTTGATATCTGGAGGTAATCAAGGGTCCTCCACTTGTCCAAGTTAGGCATATAAAACAATTGCAAGGTCCACCATGTGTACAACATATGATTGATTATAGCATGCATGGTCTTATTTCATGGGCAACCATCTTCTCTCCAACACGTGTCCAACCTCGGCTCCATTGAAGCATGGAGAGAAGCAAGGTCCACCACTTATCAAAGCTATTATTTTATCCCAGTGCTTTCAAAACCCATAATACGTTGTACATGGGGGGGGGGGATTCTTGTTTCAAGGTCCACCCCTTGGCTAAGATTGGATCCATTGAAACATAAAGAGAAGCAAGCTCTACCATTTGTCCAAGCTAGGAGCCATTGAAACATGAAAACCCCATAATATGTTGTATACGGGGGGTGTTTTTCAAGGTCTACCACTTGTCTAAGCTATGGTCCATTGGAACATGGAGAGAAGCAAAGCTCCACCACTTTTCTAATCTAGGATCCATTGAAACATGGAGAGAAGCAAGCTCCATTGTTTGTCTAAGCTAGGCTCCATTGGAACATGGAGAAAATAAGCTCCACCACTTGCCTATTATTGCATAGAGATTCTGGTTTGAAGGTCCACCACTTGTCCAACCTTGCCTTCATGTATGGAGATAATCAAGAGTGCAATGCTTCTCTAAGCTAGGTACATAAAAGAGTTTCAAGGTCCACTACATATACGATCTATGATGGGTTGTAGCATGGGAGGTTTCATTTTAAGGTTGACCACTTCTCCAGCTCCGCTTGTCCAACCTCAGATCCATTGAAGAATGGAGAATAAAGGTGTACCAACTCTCCAAAATAGGCAAGACAATCTCTATAAAACCCATGAATTGTTAATATATGCTATGCTGTGGAGTTTTGTTTGAAGTTCCACTCCTTATCCAAGCTACAATCCATTGAAGCATGGAACTAAGTAAGATATATCTCTAGTCCAAGATAGGATCCATTGAAACATAGAGAGAATCAAGGTCCACCACTTGTCCAAGCTATGCATGGGTAATTGATATAAGGACCACTACGTTTTCACCTATACTATGCTCTATCATGGATGGTTTCATATCCCACCAATTTTCCAACCTATTTAGTAGGTTGTATTATGGGGGTTTGGTTTCAAGGTACTTCACTTGTCTAAGGTGGGTTCCATTGAACCATGGAGAGAAACAATGTCTACCACTTGTCCGAAATATGCTCCTTTAAAACATAAAAACAAGGTCCACCACTTGTCCAAGCTAAAGTTTCTCTCCATTGAAGCATGGAGAGAAACAAGGTCTACCACCTGTCCAAAATATGCTCCATTGAAACATAAAAGCAAGGTCCACCACTTGTCCAAGCTAATATAACAAATGGGTGTTGGTTACAAGGTGTACCACACTTGTCTAAACTAGTCTTCATGCAAGGTCTACCACATGTCCAAGCTATATGAGCTTGTTTTGAAGGTCTACCACACCTCTTGAAATTAGGATCCATGTAAGGTCCACCTTTTGTCAAGCTATGCCTTTAATGAGTACTAAAACTAAGTAAATTGCAGTACTTAAATACCTTTCCAAGCTCATTAAGATTTTGGTCTCTAAGGCCGGCCACCACCACATGTCTAATCTATGCTCTAATTGATTACTTATGCTAGTTCTCAAAGTCCAAACATAAGCTCCCTTCTAGCAAGGTTAGTTTAAATTTAGGCTCCAGCACCTGTCTAAGCTAGGTTCAATTTATGAAGCATCACCATTTAACCATGCTACGATCTAATGTATCATATCAAGGGGGTATTGATAAAAGGTCCAAAACTTATTGAGTTCAAGCTCTTAAGTAATTAAGTCTTTGTGAGTATTAAATGTTATAGTTTTAGTCTACAGATCCACCATTCAAAAACTCAAGTAATTTACTATTTACATTCAAACCTTGAATGCTTGAGATAAAAAATACAAACTCAATCAATACTATATAAAGCAAAATCTAACATTAAGAGTATCAAATCAGTAACAAGAAACACTAACATGCACAAGAAACTCAAAACATACGTGTCTCCATTTCCAAAAAGTCCTCCATTGACAGAGGATGGTGTTGTTGTTGTTCTTCTTCTCTTTGTGGAGAGCACTCCTCTGTAATAGGCACAATGTCGCCTGATTGCGAAGTGGATTTTTGAAGTTCAGCCCATTTTTCTATATCTTCATGAGACTTAACAAAGTCTAGCAGCATGGTCTCCACGCTTTTTGCCTCCTCCACACTATCAATTAAGCAGATAACTTCTTTTTTCTGTTGTATTCCTTATTGTGCAACCAAGGAGCCATCACCAAAAAAATCAACAAGCTTGCGGTCTTCAAAACAATATGTACGAATGTAATGCTTGACCAAAGCTCTTTTTTTGGCCTCCAAATATTGCAAATCTGACATATCGTTATCTGCTACTTGAAGAAGAGAACAATCAATTGGCATGGGATGTTCCTCTGATCTTCTTCTCAGGTCTTCAAATGCATTGCCTTGTCCCAAGAAGGCAATAACTGTTAGGAATTGAATTGCTCCTTTGCAAGGAGCTGATGGAAAGTGATGCAATGCACCACAACAATGGTAGCTCAGATTATCTCCCATGGCGTGAAAGGCACATTGCAATTTTGTGAAGTTAGTGAAATCCACAAATGCAAGAAAGACAAATCCAGGATCTGTTGACCCTCCAGCAATAGCCAAGATCCCATCCAAAGCATTGTTAAATGTCTCCTCACTCCACTTCAAATTGCCTCCAACGTTTTTTGTCATATCTAAAACACATAAGCCAATAGGCACTTTATTATTGAAGTGGCGCATCAAGTAGAGATTGCCTTCCATTTGTAGGCTCACCACATAGATTGACCATGGCAAATCTCTAGGCTCAGTTTTCTCCTTTTGAAGGTGAATTGCCCATTGCATGTATTTTATTGCTCCATCTGGAAAAGCCATTTTCTTTGTTCCACGCGTCAAACTAGATCTGATCCATTCCTCGCATAGCATTAAAATTGTTTTATAAACAACATCATTGATGTTGTACATTTTGCCCACCTCCTCCCAGTCTTTACATGGTGAAGACTCATTCAAATTGTTGAAGCCTTCAAGAAGTGCATCTTGAATCAATTTGTCTTGCTTCAACTGCTTGATTCGATCATACATGTCAGTTGCATCACCATCCTTTGCACTCTTTGACAGTAAAATCTTCTCATCTCTAATCTCTTCTTGAATAGTCTTTACCTCTGATTCCTCAAGGCCACAAAGGTATCTAAATACAGTTGTTGGGGGTTTCTTATTCTCCTCTTCTAGCTTTTCAATGATTTTTATCCAGCAATCATAAATTAAATCAGAGTACTTGACCATGTGTGCCTCTTTAGCAATCCAACTTGCTGCTGCACTCATTCTTGCCAATCGAAGAAAAGCCTAAAAATAAATAGAGAAATAATTAAACTATTGAGCAAGATTTGTTAATTAAACACTATCAAAAAGACAAATGGAGGAGCATTCACAACAATGCGAGCCTTTCTAAATTTATACACGTTAATCAGTCTTTCAAAGATCTCTTTGTTGTTTTGTTCATTCTGAAGCAAAACTTTTGCAGCATAGATTGAATGCTGCCCATCAAGAATCCAATAATGATAATCTTTAATTTTTTGCTCCTCTACCTCTTCTACTGCCAAAGGAGTCCCCTTCTTTGATTTTGCATTTCGAACAGGCATCAAATATGCACATGCTGCAGGCTTGGTCATACTCCGTGAAAATCCAAATAACACACTTTCAGCGTGTTTTTTATCCATAATACGTGCATTATAGTGATCAGGAGCAAGCCAACAATTTTGAATAGGGATATCAAATTCCCTATATTGGAAAGGAAAATAATTTATGTACTTATTCATTCCACCTGTATCTTTTTCTTGTCCTTTCATGGCCTCAGCTTCTAAAACATCTGGATCCACAATTCTCATCTTTGACATTGAACCCTCTGTTGATGAGGATGCCAAAGATGCCTTGTCTACATCCAAAATGGAACTAGTTCGCTTAGCTTCTACTTTCTGCACTTTTGCTTGCTTCTTTGTGGATGGTGGTCGTGAAGCTTTCACCTTTTTTCGTTGTAGTGTGGCAATGATGGAGCTTTGAAGTTGATCTGCTGTGATATTTGGATTTGATTCTGCAAACTTCCATCCTCGAGAAAACATTGTCTCTTCTTTGTTTCTAGACATGCGCTCCAATGCATATGCTCCTGGAGATAGTTGAAATTCTAGATTCATTGGAACTAGAATGTCAATGCATTCCACCTCTGGATGACTATCAACTACAGAGACAGATGCTTCCACAACTTGTCCAACATCTTCAAACAAGCTGTCATTCTCCTTTTTGGCAATAAATAGATGCACCTTATGAAATTGTGCACCCTCTATACCATGTATGTCCAAATACCATTTCCTAAGATCATTGCAAGTATAGTCAACTGAGACAGCAACCCTTGCAACCTGTTTTTTTGGAGCCATCTTTCCTGAAACAAAAAAAACCAAATGTTATTTTAACATATACTTTTTTGTAATGGATTAAGTTTGTGTGAATACAAGTTCCACCACTTGTTCAAGCTAGATCTAAGCAAGTATACATAGTGATCATTTAAGCTAGTAAACTAAGGGAAGAGAGAAGTAAGGTCCACCACTTGTCCAAGCTCAGCTCTAGACAACATGGAGAGATTCGAGGTCTACTAATTGTCTAATATAGGCTAACTATATTGAAACATAGAGAGAAGCAAAGGTCCACCACTTGTCCAATCTAGGGTCCATTGAAACATGGAGAGAAGGATGCTCCACCATTTGTCCAAAATAGGCTCCATTGAAACATGAAGAGAAGCAAGATGCACCATGTCTTTGAGATGCTAGGCTCCATTGAAATACCTTAAACCCATGATATTTTGTATATGGGGTTTAAATTCAAGGTCCACCACTTGTCCAACCTATTATCCCTAGTAGCATGAGTGGTTTGGTCTCAAGATTCACCACTTTTCCACTCTATGTCATTATATTAAGAAGATCTGGGTGTTAAGGTCCACCACTTGTCCAACCTATAAGGCTATATCTTAAATGGTATTATTTACCACCACTTGGAATGCACATGATGGGTTTTACATAGGGGTTTGGTTCCAAGGTCCACCACTTGTCCAAGCTAACTCTATTGAAACATAGAGAGAATCAAAGGTCCACCACTTGTCCAAGCTAGGCTCCATTGAAACAGGGAGAGAAGGATCCTCCACCATTTGTCCAAGCCAGGTTTGATTGAAACATGAAGAGAAGCAAGCTGCACCATGTCTCCAAAATGCTAGGCTCCATTGAAATATCTTAAACCCATGATATTTCGTACATGGGGGGTTTACATTCAAGGTCCACCACTTGTCCAACCTATTATCACTAGTAGCATGAGTGGTTTGATGTCAAGATTCACCACTTGTCCAACCTATTATTACTAGTAGCATGAGTGGTTTGATGTCAAGATTCACCACTTTTCCACTCTATGTCATTATATTAAGAAGATCTGGGTGTTAAGGTCCACCACTTGTCCAACCTATAAGGCTATATCTTAAAGGGTATTCTTTCTCACCACTTGGAATGACCATGATAGGTTTTACATGGGGGTTTGGTTCCAAGTTCCACCACTTGTCCAAGCTAACTCTATTGAAACATAGAGAGAAGCAAAGGTCCACCACTTGTCTAAGCTAGGGTCCATTGAAACATGGAGAGAAGGATGCTCCACCATTTGTCCAAGATAGGCTCCATTGAAACATGAAGAGAAGCAAGCTGCACCATGTCTCCAAGATGCTAAGATCCATTGAAATACCTTAAACCCACGATATTTTGTACATGGGGAGTTTACATTCAAGGTCCACCACTTGTCCAACCTATTATCTCTAGTAGCATGAGTGGTTTGGTCTCAAGATTCACCACTTTTCCACTCTATGTCATTACGTTAAGAAGATCTGGGTGTTAAGGTCGACCACTTGTCCAACCTATAAGGGTATATCTTAAAGGGTATTCTTTCTCACCACTTGAAATGTCCATGATATGTTTTACATGGGGGTTTGGCTCCAAGGTCCACCACTTGTCCAAGCTAACTCTATTGAAACATAGAGAGAAACAAAGGTCCACCACTTGTCCAAGCTAGGCTCCATTGAAACATGGAGAGAAGGATCCTCTACCATTTGTCGAAGCTAACTCTATTGAAACATGGGGGGTTTACATTCAAGGTCCACCACTTGTCCAACCTATTAACGCTAGTAGCATGAGTGGTTTGGTCTCAATATTCACCACTTTTTCACTCTGTGTCATTATATTAAGAATATTTGGGTGTTAAAGTCCACCACTTGTCCAACCTATAAGGCTATATCTTAAGGGTTATTTTTCTCACCACTTGGAGTGACCAGCATAGGTTTTACATGGGGGTTTTGTTTCAAGGTCCACCACTTGTCCAAGCTAACTCTATTGAAACATAGAGAGAATCAAAGGTCCACCACTTGTCCAAGCTAGGGTCCATTGAAACATGGAGAGAAGGATGCTCCACCATTTGTCCAAGATACGCTCCATTGAAACATGAAGAGAAGCAAGCTACACCATGTCTCCAAGATGCTAGGCTCCATTGAAATACCTCAAACCCATGATATTTTGTACATGGGGGGTTTACATTCAAGGTCCACCACTTGTCCAACCTATTATCTCTAGTAGCATGAGTGGTTTGGTCTCAAGATTCACCATTTTTCCACTCTATGTCATTCTATTAAGAATATCTGGGTGCTAAGGTCCACCACTTGTCCAACCTATAAGGCTATATCTTAAACTTTATTCTTTCTCACCACTTGGAGTTACCAAGATAGGTTTTACATGGGAGTTTGGTTCCAAGGCCCACCACTTGTCCAAGCTAACTCTATTGAAACATAGAGAGAAGCAAAGGTCCACCACTTGTCCAAGCTAGGCTCCATTGAAACATGGAGAGAAGGATGCTCCACCATTTGTCCAAGATAGGCTCCATGGAAACATGAAGAGAAGCAATCTGCACCATGTCTCCAAGATGCTAGGCTCCATTGAAATACCTTAAACCCATGATATTTCGTACATGGGGGGTTTACATTCAAGGTCCACCACTTGTCCAACGTATTATTCTTAGTAGCATGAGTGGTTTGGTCTCTACATTTTCCACTTTTCCACTCTATGTCATTATATTATGAAGATCTAGGTTTTAAGGTCGACCACTTGTCCAACCTATAAGGCTAGATCTTAAAGGGTATTATTTCTCACCACTTGGAATGACCATGATATGTTTTACATGGGGGTTTGGTTTCAAGGTCCACCACTTGTCCAAGCTAACTCTATGGAAACATAGAGAGAAGCAAAGGTCCACCACTTGTCCAAGCTAGGCTCCCTTGAGACATTTAGAGAAGGATGATCCCCCATTGGAGGAAGATAGGCTTCATTGAAACATGAAAAGAAGCAAGTTGCACCATGTCTCCAAGATTCTAGGATCCATTGAAATACCTTAAACCCACGATATTGTTTACATGTGGGGTTTAACGTCAAGGTTAGTCACTTTTCCAAGCTATTATCCCTAGTAGCATGAGTGGTTTGGTCTCAAGATTCACCACTTTTCCACTCTATGTCATTATATAAAGAAGATCTAGGTGTTAAGGTCGACCACTTGTCCAACCTATAAGGGTATATCTTAAAGGGTATTGTTTCTCACCACTTGAACTGTCCATGATATGTTTTACATAGGGGTTTGGTTCCAAGGTCCATCACTTATCCAAGCTAACTTTATTCTTCTCATAGAGAGAAGCAAAGGTCCACCACTTGTCCAAGCTAGGCTCCATTGAAACATGGAGAGAAGGATGCTCCACCATCTGTCGAAGCTAACTCTATTGAAACATGGAAGGTTTACATTCAAGGTCCACCAGTTGTCCAACATATTAACGCTAGTAGCATGAGGAGTTTGGTCTCAAGATTCACCACTTTTTCACTCTATGTCATTATATTAAGAATATTTGGGTATTAAGGTCCACCACTTGTCCAACCTATAAGATTATATCTTAATGGTTATTCTTTCTGACCACTTGGAGTGACCATGAAAGGTTTTACATGGTGGTTTGGTTCCAAGGTCCACCACTTGTCCAAGCTAACTCTATTGAAACATAGAGAGAAGCAAAGGTCCACCACTTGTCTAAGCTAGGGTCTATTGAAACATGGAGAGAAGGATGCTCCACCATTTGTCCAAGATAGACTCCATTGAAACATGAAGAGAAGCAAGATGCACCATGTCTCCAAGATGCTAGCCTCCATCGAAATACCTTAAACCCACGTTATTTTGTACATGGGGAGTTTACATTCAAGATCAACAATTTGTCCAACCTATTATCGCTAGTAGCATGAGTGGTTTGCTCTCAAGATTCACCAATTTTCCACTCTCTGTCATTATATTAAGAATATTTGGGTGTTAAGGTCCACCATTTGTCCAACCTATAAGTCTATATCTTAATGGTTATTCTTTCTCACCCCTTGAAAGACTATATCTTAATGGTTATCCCTAGCTATTATTGCTAGTAGCCTGAGTGGTTTGGTTTCAAGATTCACCACTTTTATTAAGAATATGTGGGTGTTAAGTTCCACCACTTGTCCAACCTATAAGGCTACATCTTAAAGGTTATTCTTTCTTAGTACTTGGAGTGACCATGATAGGTTTTACATGGGGGTTTGGTTCCAAGGTCCACCACTTGTCAAAGCTAACTCTATTGAAACATAGAGAGAAGCAAAGGTCCACCCCTTGTCTAAGCTAGGGTCCATTGAAACATGGAGAGAAGAATGCTCCACCATTTGTCCAAGGTAGGCTCCATTGAAACATGAGAAGAATCAAGGTGCACCATGTCTCCAAGATGCTAGGCTCCATCGAAAAACATTAAAACCACGATATGTCGTAGATGAGGGGTTTACATTCAAAGTCCAACACTTGTCCAAGCTATTATTGGTAGTAGCCTAAGTGGTTTGGTCTCAAGATTCACCACTTTTCCACTCTATGTCATTATATTAAGAATATGCGCGTGTTAAGGTCCACCACTTGTCCAACCTATAAGGCTACATCTTAAAGGTTATTCTTTATTACCACTTGGAGTGACCATGATAGGTTTTACATGGGGGTTTGGTTCCAAGGTCCACCACTTGTCAGGGCTAACTCTATTGAAACATAGAGAGAAACAAAGGTCCACCACTTGTCCAAGCTAGGGTCCATTGAAACATGGAGAGAAGGATGCTCCACCATTTGTCGAAGATAGGCTCCATTGAAACATGACGAGAAGCAAGCTGCACCATGTCTCCAAGATGCTAGGCTCCATCGAAATACATTAAACCCACGATATTTCGTAGATGAGGGATTTACATTCAAGGTCCACCACTTGTCCAAGCTATTATTGCTAGTAGCCTGAGTGGTTTCGTCTCAAGATTCACCACTTTTATTAAGAATATGTGGGTGTTAAGGTCCACCACTTGTCCAACCTATAAGGCTACATCTTAAAGGTTATTCTTTCTTACTACTTGGAGTGACCATGACAGGTTTTACATGGGGGTTTGGTTCCAAGGTCCACCACTTGTCCAAGCTAACTCTATTGAAACATAGAGAGAAGAAAAGGTCCACCCCTTGTCTAAGCTAGGGTCCATTGAAACGTGGAGAGAAGGATGCTCCACCATTTGTCCAAGGTAGGCTCCATTGAAACATGAGGAGAATCAAGGTGCACCATGTCTCCAAGATGCTAGGCTCCATCAAAAAACATTAAACCCACGATATGTCATAGATGAGGGGTTTACATTCAAGGTCCAACACTTGTTCAAGCTATTATTGGTAGTAGCCTGAGTGGTTTGGTCTCAAGATTCACCACTTTTCCACTCTATGTCATTATATTAAGAATATGCGCGTGTTAAGGTCCACCACTTGTCCAACCTATAAGGCTACATCTTAAAGGTTATTCTTTATTACCACTTGGAGTGACCATGATAGGTTTTACATGGGGGTTTGGTTCCAATGTCCACCACTTGTCCAAGCTAACTCTATTGAAACATAGAGAGAAACAAAGGTCCACCACTTGTCCAAGCTAGGGTCCATTGAAACATGGAGAGAAGGATGCTCCACCATTTGTCCAAGATAGGCTCCATTGAAACATGACGAGAAGCAAGCTGCACCATGTCTCCAAGATGCTAAGCTCCATCGAAATACATTAAACCCACGATATTTCGTAGATGAGAGGTTTACATTCAAGGTCCACCACTTGTCCAAGCTATTATTGCTAGTAGCCTGAGTGGTTTGGTTTCAAGATTCACCACTTTTATTAAGAATATGTGGGTGTTAAGGTCCACCACTTGTCCAACCTATAAGGCTACATCTTAAAGGTTATTCTTTCTTACTACTTGGAGTGACCATGATAGGTTTTACATGGGGGTTTGGTTCCAAGGTCCACCACTTGTCCAAGCTAACTCTATTGAACCATAGAGAGAAGCAAAGGTCCACCCCTTGTCTAAGCTAGGGTCCATTGAAACATGGAGAGAAGGATGCTCCACCATTTTTCCAAGGTAGGCTCCATTGAAACATGAGGAGAAGCAAGGTGCACCATGTCTCCAAGATGCTAGGCTCCATCGAAAAACATTAAACCCACGATATGTCGTACATGAGGGGTTTACATTCAAGGTCCACACTTGTCCAAGCTATTATTGGTAGTAGCCTGAGTGGTTTGGTCTCAAGATTCACCACTTTTCCACTCTATGTCATTATATTAAGAATATGCGCGTGTTAAGGTCCACCACTTGTCCAACCTATAAGGCTACATCTTAAAGGTTATTCTTTATTACCACTTGGAGTGACCATGATAGGTTTTACATAGGGGTTTGGTTCCAATGTCCACCACTTGTCCAAGCTAACTCTATTGAAACATAGAGAGAAACAAAGGTCCACCACTTGTCCAAGCTAGGGTCCATTGAAACATGGAGAGAAGGATGCTCCACCATTAGTCCAAGATAGGCTCCATTGAAACATGACGAGAAGCAAGCTGCACCATGTCTCCAAGATGCTAGGCTCCATCGAAATACATTAAACCCACGATATTTCGTAGATGAGGGGTTTACATTCAAGGTCCACCACTTGTCCAAGCTATTATCACTAGTAGCCTGAGTGGTTTCGTCTCAAGATTCACCACTTTTATTAAGAATATGTGGGTGTTAAGGTCCACCACTTGTCCAACCTATAAAGCTACATCTTAAAGGTTATTTTTTATTACCACTTGGAGTGACCATGATAGGTTTTACATGGGCGTTTGGTTCCAAGGTCCACCACTTGTCCAAGCTAACTCTATTGAAACATAGAGAGAAGCAAAGGTCCACCCCTTGTCTATGCTAGGGTCCATTGAAACATGGAGAGAAGGATGCTCCACCATTTGTCCAAGGTAGGCTCCATTGAAACATGAGGAGAAGCAAGGTGCACCATGTCTCCAAGATGCTAGGCTCCATCGAAAAACATTAAACCCACGATATGTCGTAGATGAGGGGTTTACATTCAAGGTCCAACACTTGTCCAAGCTATTATTGGTAGTAGCTTGAGTGGTTTGGTCTCAAGATTCACCACTTTTCCACTCTATGTCATTATATTAAGAATATGCGCGTGTTAAGGTCCACCACTTGTCCAACCTATAAGGCTACATCTTAAACGTTATTCTTTATTACCACTTGGAGTGACCATGATAGGTTTTACATGGGGATTTGGTTCCAATGTCCACCACTTGTCCAAGCTAACTCTATTGAAACATAGAGAAAAACAAAGGTCCACCACTTGTCCAAGCTAGGGTCCATTGAAACATGAAGAGAAGGATGCTCCACCATTTGTCCAAGATAGGCTCCATTGAAACATGACGAGAAGCAAGCTGCACCATGTCTCCAAGATGTTAGGCTCCATCGAAATACATTAAACCCACGATATTTCGTAGATGAGGGGTTTACATTCAAGGTCCAGCACTTGTCCAAGCTATTATTGCTAGTAGCCTGAGTGGTTTGATCTCAAGATTCACCACTTTTATTAATAATATGTAGGTGTTAATGGCCACCACTTGTCCAACCTATAAGGCTACATCTTAAAGGTTATTCTTTCTTACTACTTGGAGTGACCATGATAGGTTTTACATGGGGGTTTGGTTTCAAGGTCCACCACTTATCAAAGCTAACTCTATTGAAACATAGAGAGAAGCAAAGGTCCACCCCTTGTCTAAGCTAGGGTCCATTGAAACATGGAGAGAAGAATGCTCCACCATTTGTCCAAGGTAGGCTCCATTGAAACATGAGGAGAAGCAAGGTGCACCATGTCTCCAAGATGCTAGGCTCCATTGAAAAACATTAAACCCACGATATGTCGTAGATGAGGGGTTTACATTCAAGTTCCACCACTTGTCCAAGCTATTATCACTAGTAGCATGAGTGGTTTTGTCTCAAGATTCACCACTTTTCCACTCTATGTCATTATATTAAGAATATGCGCGTGTTAAGGTCCACCACTTGTCCAACCTATAAGGCTACATCTTAAAGGTTATTCTTTATTACCACTTGGAGTGACCATGATAGGTTTTACATGGGGCTTTGGTTCCAAGGTCCACCACTTGTCTAAGCTAACTCTATTGAATCATAGAGAGAAGCAAAGGTCCACCACTTGTCTAAGGTAGGCTCCATTGAAACATGGAGAGAAGGATGCTCCACCATTTGTCGAAGCTAACTCTATTGAAACATGGGGGGTTTACGTTCAAGGTCCAACACTTGTCCAAGCTATTAGTGCTAGTAGCATGAGTGGTTTTGTCTCAAGATTCATCACTTTTTCACTCTATGTCATTATATTAAGAATATTAGGGTGTTAAGGTCCACCACTTGTCCAACCTATAAGGCTATATCTTTAAGGTTATTCTCTTTCACCACTTGGAGTGACCATGATAGGTTTTACATGGGGGTTTGGTTCCAAGGTCCACCACTTGTCCAAGCTAACTCTATTGAATAATAGAGAGAATCAAAGGTCCACCACTTGTCCAAGCTAAGGTCCATTGAAACATGGAGAGAAGGATGCTCCACCATTTGTCCAAGATAGGCTCCATTGAAACATGAAGAGAAGCAAGATTCACGATGTCTCCAAGATGCTAGGCTCCATCGAAATACCTTAAACCCACGATATTTCGTAGATGGGGGGTTTACTTTAAAGGTCCACCACTTGTCCAAGCTATTATCGCTAGTAGCATGGTTTGGTCTCAAGATTCACCAGTTTTCCACTCTATGTCATTATATGAAGAATATCTGGGTGTTAAGGTCCACCACTTGTCCAACCTATAAGGCTATATCTTAAATGATATTTTTTCTGACCACTTGGAATATGCATGATATTTTTTACATGGGGTTTTGTTCCAAGGTCCACCACTTGTCCAAGCTAGATCTATTACATATATATTATACATACAATATTCAATTAGATTCCCTACCTATCATGTCCAGTAGCATGGATGCTCTAGCTTGAAGATCCACCACTTGTCCAACCTATACTCTCTTATGTAAGGGAGATCTCGCTATAAATTCAAAACCTTCCCGCCTAAATTTAAAATATCCCTCCCAAATCTTAAATATCCCGCCTAAATTTTAAAATATCCCGCCCAAATTTTAAAATTCAAACTTCTTTATAAAAATTTAAATTTTACTACTTAAATTTAAAATATTCCACGCGAAATTGATTTTAAATTCAAGTTTACCACAAAAAGATATCATTATACCACCTAAATTCAAATATGCAAACCTCAAATCATTATATTGTACATAAATTCAAACAAATTCAAATTAACAAGCCTAAACTGATATTAGTTTGCATAGATATGAATTTATCACACCTAAATTATGTCACCATGTTAGAGAGAGTGGTTAGAGAATTTGAACAAGGTCCACCACTTGTCCAACCTAGATACCAAGAAGGATTGAGTGTACAAGGTATTGTTTGGAGGTCCTTATAGTCCACTGGTCTCAAGGTCCACCACTTGTGGTAAGGGTCACCAAAAAGTGTATATATTCATCCAAAGAAATACACGTATTTTTGGTCTACATGTTCTACTATAAACCATTTATGTCCATTAGGTGTATCACTAAACAACACTACTATTTTTGAGAAACAGAAGTTACAATCATATCTACAAATGGATTAGAGGAAAATCAGCTCAGCATACATCCAGAACTCGCTAGAAGAATCGACTTTAAGAGATCACGCAAGTAAGTCTTCCATTCAATTTTACTAGTATTACAATGTGTTAGTTATTTGTGATATTTATGTATGTATATATACTATGTGTGCATATCGTAATTAAGTGTAATTGTGTATCTGCATTATGTATGAGTATTACAATGAAATAACACAAATATACATACATACACATAGATAACACAGACGCACACATACATGAGCATGTATTTTCAAGAGAGAGATAGCAAGATACAGAGATAGATAGAGAGAGAGAGAGAGAGAGATAAATACCTGTTTTTTAGAGAGAGGAGAGAGAAAGATAACAGATTTCACTGTGTTTATGTATGTGGAAGAGAGGAAGACGATGTATGGGAATATGTGCACGTATTTTCAAGAGAGAGACAACAAGATAACAGATTTCATTGTGGTTATGTATGTGGAAGTGAGGAAGACGATGTGTGGGAATATGTGCATGTATTTTCAAGAGAGAGACAGCAAGATAACAGATTTCACTGTGGTTATGTATGTGGAAGAGAGGAAGACGATGTGTGGGAATATGTGTATGTGTGCGGGGAAACTTTTAAACTATGTATCTCTGTCTTTTGACGAGAGAGTGTGTGTGCAAGAAGAGTTACAGAGAACCATCTTCTCTATATGGAGAAAGACAGAGAGAGAGAGAGAGAGAGAGAATACCTGTTTTTTCTCTATTCGTGAGGTGTGCAATGTCTCCTGAGAAGACTGCCCGAT
The DNA here is from genome assembly GCF_014529385.1 of Adiantum capillus-veneris. Lineage (NCBI taxonomy): Eukaryota > Viridiplantae > Streptophyta > Polypodiopsida > Polypodiales > Pteridaceae > Adiantum > Adiantum capillus-veneris. The sequence continues at coordinate 2,134,037 of NC_140956.1, forward strand.
CCTGCCCTTCTGGAAAGCGTTGTGTACGCTGCTGTTTCTTTATCTTGTGCGCGAACTTTCAATCCTGTGCACTCCACCTGTGTGTTGTGTACGATGCCGAGCTTGCTCCTCTACGCGCGCGTATACTCCAACTGTGTGCGATCCGTGTGCGCTTTATGTGTGTTTGTTGCTCGCCTGCTTTCTCTGTGTGCATTGCTCGTGCGCTCTCTGTGTGCCTAATCTTGATAGGGTTTATTAGAATGCCACGTATGCTACAAGTCCATGTTTTATCATAGGATTAAAAAAAACAAAATCAATATAAAAAATTAACCAATTCACACGGCCAAAATTAAAGAAATCATGGTTGAAAATATGAAAAACATGCCGCCCCTTGACCCCGCCCGGGGCGTTGCCCCGGACCCCGCCCAGAACAATATCCCAAAATCAACCTCCCAAGCCCCGCCATCGAGAGCGCTATATTCCACATCCCCATCAAGAGCGCTACCCCCAAACCTCACGTGGAAGCGCTGCCTTGTCACCCCATTGTGGCATTGCCCTAAGACCCCGCATCTGGAGTGCTAAATGGGAACATTCTTCATTAGTGAAATTTTGAACATAAATTATATTAGCATATACTTAAATATAATACAAATATTAACATATTAACTATACTACTAATTTACTAAAGCAATTCTAGATTATGTCCCATACTATATTTAAGGTGCCAAAGGTTTGGCCTTATGGTCCTAGATTTAGCCAAGTGGTCAACACATATAGGACCAAGTGCACACTGTGCCACAAAACTTGGCCACCACTTCACTTGCCAAAGTCTAGGCCACATGGTCAATCCTAAGTTTCCAATCTTCTTATTATGTCACCTTTTGCCTCGTGGAAAACCTAGGCTTGTTTTCACATACTCAGGCACTTCAAGCCACAATAAATTGTCATTACTCTTCGGCAACCCTTTTGTTCAAGTCTTTGAAAAAACATTGTTTAAGGCCACCCTAAACCATTTTCATTTAGGGGTGTCTAAAACTAGCTTTTTGGCAATTCGAGAAAAAAATGGTCAAAGTTTTATACTTAGTTTTAACCACTTGACCAATTCAAATATTGGAAAGCAAGGTCTTGTAATACTTTTCTTTGGACATCACACATTAAAACTAGGTCCCTCGCTTGTCCAAGCTATGCTCTAATACAATAAAGGGCTTTTCGTTTCAAGATGCACCACTTTCCCAACCTTGATTCCATTAAAGAAGCTAGCTCTACTTAGACATTTAATAGCAAGGTCCTGCAGCAGTTCAGATTGAACATTTTCCATGGCAGCTAGGTCCACCACTTATCTAAGCTATGCTCTAATAGAGTAAGGGGGTTTTGGTTTCAAGATCCACCACTTGTCCAAACTTGATTTGGGAAGCAAGGTCCTATAATAGTTTGCTTTGGACATTCACCATTACAACTAAGTCCACCACTTCTCCAAGCTATGTTCTAATACACTAAGGAGGTTTTGGTTTCAAGGAGAACCACTTGTACGACTTTGTTTTTGGAAGTAAGGTCTTTACATAGTTCACCTTGGACCTTGGACATTGGATACTACAACTAAGCCCACCACTTGTCCAAGATATCCTCTATATATAGCCAAAGGGTTTGGGTTTCAAGATTCACCACTTTTCCAACCTTTCTTCCATTAAAGAAAGGAGGGGCATTATAACTAGGTCCACCACTTGTCCAAGCTATGCTCTGATATAGAAAGGGGATTTTGGTTTTAAGGTCCACCACGTGTTCAACCTTGCAAGACTCAAGGGATACTTGGACATTGGAAAGCATAGTCCTATAGTAGTTGATAGGTGGTAGTGGGTATTACAACTAGGTCCAACCTATGCTCTCATATAGCAAAGAGGCTTTGCTTTCAAGGTCCACCACTTGTCCAACCTTGCTTCCATTAAAGAAATGAGGGGCTACATAAACATTGGCAAGCAAGGTAGCAAGGTCCTAAGGTGTTTCACCTTGGATATTGGGCATTATAACTAGGTCCACCACTTGTCCAAGCTATGCTCTGATAAAGAAAGGGGATTTTCGTTTCAAGGTCCACCATGTGTTCAACCTTTCTAATATAGAAAGGGGATTTTCGTTTCAAGGTCCACCACGTGTTCAACCTTGAAAGACTCAAGGGATACTTGGACATTGGAAAGCATAGTCCTATAGTAGTTGATAGGTGGCAGTGGGTATTAAAACTAGGTCCAGCCTATGCTCTAATATAGCAAAGAGGCTTTGGTTTCAAGGTCAACCACTTGTCCAACCTTACTTCCATTAAAGAAATGAGGGGCTACGTAAACATTGGCAAGCAAGGTAGCAAAGTCCTAAGGTATTTCACCTTGGATATTGGGCATTATAACTAGGTCCACCACTTGTCCAAGATATGCTCTGATATAGAAAGGGGATTTTTGTTTCAAGGTCCACCACGTGTTCAACCTTGAAAGACTCAAGGGATACTTGGACATTGGAAAGCATAGTCCTATAGTAGTTGATAGGTGGCAGTGGGTATTACAACTAGGTCCACCACTTGTCCAACCTATGCTCTCATATAGCAAAGAGGCTTTGGTTTCAAGGTCCACCACTTGTCCAACCTTGCTTCCATTAATATAGCAAGGAGGATTTGGTCTCAAGGTTCACCACTTGTCCAACCTATGCAAACCTTTTTCATGTTGTAGCATGATTTTTTGTTTGAAGAGTATTTTTCTATAACTATGGATTTAACAATGTAATCTTTTTACTTACAGGATGGACTTCGAATCTGGGGAGAAAGTACATATGATACTTGACAATGAAATCGTTGGTATTGGTTGTGTGTGTAGAACAGATCCAGATTCCACTTGTGGTGGTACAAAGATAGGGCTGGGAAATGTCTCCATACTAGTGGAGGAATGCTTGAAGGATGTGGTCCTACCTTTTCCTACAATGGATACTTCATCTCTCCAAGGCTCATTATGGGGCTAGGGGAGAGTTGTGAGAATTATATTAGGCGATGTGGATATGATTAGACAAATTTTGGGTGTAATAATGGCTTGGGGTTGCATTGTGCTTAATTTCAAGCTACAACTATATAAACATAAATAAAACACACTCCTTTATCTTTGTTAAAACAAAGTGATTAAGAAAGAAAGAATGCCTCTTATTTGTTTTCCAAATGATAGGTAGAAAAATAAGGCTAGAGAGCCTATCCATGACATTACAAGAGCCCCCTACAATATGCACACATAGTGCATTGCCGAGCATGTAGGTGGATGTAGATAGTGAGAATCTCCTCTATACATGCACTTGTACATAGTTAGATTTGTAGTTAGTAATCATGGCCAGTAATTGTAATAGTGCATAGGCAGTTGGAACCTAGTTGAAGAACCTAGTACAATGGGCCATTAAAGTGTCTTGAGACACTAACATGTCATGTTTTCCTACCAAGTTTTGACAATTTATTTGTCAAGTTAGAAAGAAGTTTTTTACACCTTGCTTCTACCATAGGTTGGTTATAAGGGAAAGAAAACATTGAATTTTTATTCATCTCAAAATACAAGCCCTAAGGACAAATTTGTGGTAATTTCAAAGTCATAAGTTTTAGTGAATTGCAAGAAACATCATAAAATTCTTCTATCTTCTTATAGAGATGAATTTCTTTATGTTTGTAAAAGCCAAGTGTTAGTACTTAGTGTTACAAAACAAGGGAATGACCTTCAAAAAACAGATTAAAAGTCACTTGCAAGCTATAGACATAATTTCATACTCGAACACGTGCTCACTAAGAGCATAATTTTGGCCTTTCAAAGGTCCTCTCATGGAGTTGGGGCTATTGTAGTGCAATTTGAGAACATCAAATGACTTGATATGTTAAAATCAAGAGACTACATATTTTTCTGCTCCCTAACTTGGTTAAATCTTGTCGCTTACACCCTATCTTGAAATTTTCATTGCACAAAAACTCTTAAAAATATTTAGTCTTCCACAATAAGATTGAAACCAAGGTTTTACGTACCCCAATTGTATCCATACAATATAATTTGATACATTTAATTGATATATATGGAAAGTTTGAAGTTATTTGAGGTTTTGAATACTTATGTCTCAAGAATTAAAATATCAATTTTTTTGCATCCGTTGTTTTGAATATTTGAAATGATCCAATAATGGTTGCATACCAAAACACCTATACTTGCCACCTTGAGTTCTCAATAGAGAGGGTAAGCAATCTATTACTTTCTAGAACTCACAAATACATCAAAAACATATTTTTCTATGTATACAATGATATGCTTGAGATGGCCATATCAAACACGTAGAACTTCCCATTATTTTATATACTCTCAAGTAATTTTTATTGCACATGAAACTTGAAATTATCTATCAAACAATTGTGGAAAAGTTGCATACAATTTTCTACAATGTCTCTCATTTTTTATTAAGCTTATAAAGTTGATTTATTTAAAACATCAACTGTAGTCTTATGGGGATCCACTTGATGAGTACATTTCTTGATCATGAAAGCTTCTAAAATGCAAGGTTATACTTTAAAAAGACCCTCTAGCTAGCATATTTAAGAGGGTTATCTTAAATACACCGCCTGATGCAAGTAGCATTTAATCTAAATTTGATAAAAAGGGACACTTAAGTGTCCTATTTTTGTACCAAACTAGTGTTTAACATGACCCGTTACTTTCATTTTAGGATGCTATCACTCCATTAAGGGCTATCTCTAGTCCTTTTTAGTTGTTGAGATGTTGATCTAGTTGTATCTAATCTCTATTGTAATCCAACATATGGTGCTAGTTGTACTTTTGATCAATTTTTTGAATACATCAATTCCAATGTCTTGTGTCTAAGATCTGACTTTGTACTTTTAGTTTGATGCATTATATGATCTCCTTTTTTTCATTTTAAGTTTAAATCTATTGTCCAAATCAAGCTAATTTGTCATCTAACAATAAATCTCCAACCTAGACTGTTAGAGGGACTAGATCATTCCATTTTGGCGATCATGGTGGTAAGCTTAATCTCATGACAAGAACACATCTCCTACTTGGAATTTAGAGTCAGCTAAACATTTGCAATGCTACCATGATTCAACAAGAGAAACAAGATTTGCCACAATGTTTACTAAGGAGAAATACAATATCATCATGATGGTAAAAGAATCAGAGTAGAGCTCCGATGATGGACCTTAATCCTAGAATGAGAAACAAATGTCAACCCTAGAAGCAGAGGACTTGAGGAGCTTGGGGAATTCAACATTCAGCTACATCCAACAGAAGGCATTTAGAGAGGGCTAAAATATGTTCTCATTTGCATGCAACATCACATGGAAAACCACACTAGACAAATGAGCATAATATTGTGAATAAAATAGACAATCACTGTAATGATAGATGGGATGTTGATCATTACAACAAACACAAGCACAACGAAAGAAAGTCTGACCACAAGGAGAATCCCAGATGTAGAGAACAAGAGTTGGATTATTACAGGTCGAGACATGGGGAAAGATCAAACGACTTGAGGATGTCCTTTCCAACATTCAAGGGTGAAAGGTATGATGATCCAAGTGTGCACATACAAGATTTGAACAATATGCGGATCTGAAAGATAATAATGAAGATAAGTGGGGTGAATACTTTCCACGGATTGTGAACGATATAGCCAAGAACTATTACCATTACCCAACATGAAAACTTTTTGGACCTATAGCAACCAAAAGAAGGCGTTTCTTCTAGATTATAGTGATAACTGTGGGGATGAATGCATACTTTGCGAGTTAGATAGGATCAAGCAAAGAAAGTTTCAATGAGAAGCTATGTGGAAAAGATCAAGGAACTCACTAGAAAACTAATTGAACCTCTTGTAGAGAAGAGAATTTCTAGTGGATTCAAAAACAAGAAACTTAGAGAGCAAGACGTATCAGCCTGGGATTTCAAAATGACGTGATCACACTATAATTTCAAAATAACAAAAGAAATGCAAAATAACAAATATTTTGTTAATTGACATTCATCTTTTTTTACCTCCAGGAAGACCTGGATCCCGGCTCGTAGCCCGCCGGGCCCATCGGGCTAGTGAATTTTCCCGGCGGTCACGCCGGGTAAAGCATTTGCCCGTCGGGCCCGCCGTGGCTATATAAAGGTGACGTCGGTGCTTATCTTTTCACAAAAGAGGTACATTGAAAAGTCTTCACCAAACTTTCTGGCAGCTTTCCACATTCTCAAAGCAGTGTAGCAGTAATTTTTTAAACCCTTCCTTATTTTATTGATGTTTTTTTGAGTTTTTTGCGTTAAAACTTAAAGGTTTAAAATATCTTTTATCAAATCATCGTACGTGGATGCACTGGCACATGGTTGCAATTGCAGCTAGGTGTGTCATTGCAAAAGCGTACGATGATTATGTTTTATATTGCTCCCAGTCATTCATGCTTCGGCACATGGTTGCAATTGCAACTAGGTGTGTTGCTGCTAGAATGACAGGAGAATTTGTTTGAAAGAAGTAACCGTGTGTGAATGCACTGGCACATGGTTGCAACTTCGGCTAGGTGTGTCATTGCAAAAGCGTAGGGTCATTATGTTTTATGTTGCTTCCAGTCATTCATGCTTCGGCACATGGTTGCAATTGCGACTAGGTGTGTTGTTGCTAGAATGACAGGAACATCTGTTTGAAAGAAGTCACCGTGTGTAGATGCACTAGCACATGGTTGCAATTGCGGCTAGGTGTGCCATTGCAAAAACGCAAGATGACTATGTTTTATGTTGCTTCCCGTCATTCATGCTTCGGCACATGGTTGCAATTGCGACTAGGTGTGTTGCTGCTAGATTGACGGTAGCATCTAATGCATGAATGTGTGCTCAAATAATTTCATAATGCTTCATATGCTTGAATCTTGAAAGAAGACATCGTGCGTGGATGCACTGGCACATGGTTGCAATTGCGACTAGGTGTGTCATTGCAAAAGCGTAGGATGACTATGTTTTATGTTGCTCCCAGTCATTCATGCTTCGGCACATGGTTGCAATTGCGACTAGGTGTGTTGCTGCTAGAATGACAGAGGCATCTGTTTGAAAGAAGTCACCGTGCCTGGATGCACTGGCACATGGTTGCAATTGCGGCTAGGTGTGTCATTGCAAAAGCCTAGGATGACTATGTTTTATGTTGCTCCGAGTCATTCATGCTTCGGCACATGGTTGGAATTGCGACTAGGTGTGTTGCTACTAGAATGACAAGAGCATCTATTTGAAAGAAGTCACCGTGCGTGGATGCACTGGCACATGGTTGCAATTGCGGCTAGGTGTGTCATTGCAAAAGCGTAGGGTGACTATGTTTTATGTTGCTCCCAGTCATTCATGCTTTGGCACATGGTTGCAATTGCGACTATGTGTGTTGCTGCTAGAATGACAGGAGCATCTGTTTGTAAGTTGTCGTACGGTGAGGCATTGGCACATGGTTGCAATTGCGATTAGGTGTGTCACTGCAAAAGCGTATGAGATCTATGCTCTATATTGCACTTTTTCTTTCACGTACAAAAGATCCAAATGCAGTGGCACATAGTTATATTTCACAATGTGTTGTTTGCAATAATACCATTGCAGGCAAAATGGATCCTTCTGCTACTTCAATGATAGAGTTCAAAAATAAAATTAGACAATTGTTGATTACGATCGTCAATGCACTAGATCCCGACGATATAGCGCAGATTGTTGCAGATGAGTCTAAATTGCAATCATTATATAGTGAGATTGCCCGCAAAATGTTGTTGTTATATCCAGACAAAACAACCGAATCAATAAACTCATTACTGAGCAGTTGGGTGGGCAATTTGCCCAAGGTGACCTCTGTTTTGAAAGAGGAATGCCCTCAAGAAGTAGACAAGGGTAAGCTAAAGCATTGGAACACTAGATGGAGAGCTGAAAAGGAGAGATCAAGGCGAGCATCCCACATAGACACACAGTTTGGCCTAAGCAAGAAAATGAGAATGGTTGTCACCAGAGTTGTGGGGAGCAACCAAGTTGGAGAACCGTTTATTGAGGAGGCTTCTATTGAGGGAACATTGGGTTCTACTGCTTCTACCAGTCACCTGGAGAGCAGTATATACAATTCTGAATGTAGTATGACTCTAGGCATTCCAAATAAGTCCATTAAGACGATCAAGAAACTTGGGTCAGGGGCTTATGGCACAGGGTGGCAAGTTTAAATCAAAGGGATCAGTTTCCTCCCGCACCGAATACTTATTGTGCCAAGGAGTTCAAAGGACAGGCCAAGCATCAGTGGAAAAGATTTGCATCAGAAAGTGGGGTAGATCTCAACCATAGAGGGATTGTGAGGAGTATTGCCCACTCTGTAACGTTGCCATGGTTTCTGATATTCCCCTACTTCAATGGGGGAAATTTAGGTGATCTTATGGAGACAGTGCCCCATCCACATGGCTCTTTCACGATGCTTGTAGCGCATCAAGAGGGGAAAGGAAAGATCCCTGCAGACTTTAAATGGGAGCAGCCCTATGAAGACCAGAAAACACGTATCAAGAGCCTGTGCAATCATGCTCCCTCGTTGATCCATGCCTTGGTGAAGGCATTGTGATTCGCACATAACGAGGGAGTGATCCACAATGATCTCCATCCATGGAACATCATGTTGGACTTTACCAAGGATCTCACTCCCCGTATTGGAATAATGGATTGGGGATTGTCTCTGCGTGTTGGCTTAGAGACACAAAAGACCAACAATACCGATGAAAACTGGCAAAAGCTTCATCCTTGGCGAGCTCCTGAGTTACTAGATGGCAATCACCCGTGCCAATGGACCAAGGCCACAGATGTGTACGCCATAGGATGGGTGATATGGCAATTTTATAAGTTTTGTGGAGAGTTCTCTGACTACTACAGCACAGATTGGTTCAAACATAAGGTTTCAGTGGAGGTACAAGCCATATCTAGGATTGTTGTGGAAGGTTCGGTGAGGAAGAAATCCACAGAGAGAAATACCTTGGCACTTTTGGACGAAGAATTAGAAAGATTTATAGCCCAGCCAGAACGATGCTTACGCCCTCCCTCTGAAATGAGTGTAGCCTTTTTTTTATGGATATATGATGTACTTTATGAAGCAGGGTTTTCTGAGACTTTTGACTTATAAAATCACTTTTAAAATTTGGGTTTTATGCGCCATGGATGATGTATGAGTAATAAAAACACTTTGTTATATCTCAATAGACAACAAATTTTCTATGAGTTTTGTTTTTTCTCTTAAGTTTCAAGCAATAAGCCACGTGGAATCGCTGATTGTCATTCATTGATTTAAAAAATGGTGGTTACTCTTATATCAATTGATTGTCTTAAGATGGTGGTTATTCTTATATCAATTGATTGTCGTAAAATGGTGGTTACTCTTATATCAATTGATTCTCGTAAAATGGTGGTTACTCTTATAGCAATTGATTATCATTAAGTTTGTATGCCGTAACTGAAGTATAGTGTTTAATCAGGATATGGATAATGATAATCAAAGGGCTAAGCGCGCTTTTGAGCGTCTCAGATCCATGAGTCAAGGCGGTGGAGTGAATGACACCGCTCAAATTGCAGCTCGTTGCTCCTAGTGGGCCAACCCAGTGGGTACACAATGAAAAGAGGTGAACTCTAGGATTGACCGAGAAATGGTCAAATCCATATGGCCAGGCTTTGCAGATGACAACATCAAGAAAGACCGACTCAAGCTATCACAATGCATTAATGCAGACATACGAGACAATGGAGCGAACATATATCTCGATGTTATGGGTCATCCTATGCATCATATGGATTGTCCATTGTGGTTTGCCAAGATGTTATACATGCATTATGTCTTGGGTGAAGCAGTGGACTTCAACTCAAGGACACCTCATATGACGGTTGAGGACATTCGCAGCAGTGCAATCACCGTCACACGGCAAGAGATGTCATTGGCACTAGAAGGTGCATCAATGGAAGTGCACCAAGTTAAGGAGGAGCTTCAAACTCAACTCAGGCAAGCATCACAAGCTACACAAGGCTCTCATGCAGAAGCAACCCTAAATAGAGACTTGTAAAGGGAGGTAAAGGTGCTATCTTGCCACGTAAAAGAGTTAGAGACGACTATAAAAAAACAAAATGCTGCCACATTGATTGAGCACCCAACATCTATTAAGGCCCCTCCAGCTTCTGGTGAGCACGGTGGTCCTTGCCCCATATGTAGATCATTCTTTCATGAATGGTGTGGTCACTTCAGCTTGCCATGCGGACATATATAACATATATCATGCTTGATGCAAAGCATGATGAATAGCTTTCATTGTGCTATACGTGAGTATGAGATATCCAAAAAGCTATATGCAATGTTCAAAATGTCTGAAGACTATAATAAGTTTAAAGGTCAGTGTGAACAGGAGAATGAAGATATTCTCACAAATTTTTCACTATCACTTGGATAGTTTTTGTGACATTTGAAAACATTTACTCGTTGTCTTGCGAGAATTTATTAGTGAATTGTGAATTGTCTTCACTTCAACTTCAATTATGATATGTGATAATGCAAATATTTGTTAGGGCTTTGTATATTATGAAGCTTTAATAGTGATTTGTGGCCTTGTAAAGGTTTTTAAGGGCTTCGTTTATTATTAAGCAAATGTCTAAACCTTAAACTAAATATTTAAAAAAAGATTATAAGATAAACAGTTTATGAACTTAAACAGAAGTCACTCAATGGATTCTATAATCTATTAATTAAACCACCGTCGCTTGCTGCGACGGGTCAAAGTTGGTTCAATTTCCAAATTCTCTTCAATCTCTTCTAAAGTACATGTAGTTTGTACTTCATGAGATTCCCCTTGCAGCTCACTGTCTTCGTCCACCTCATCATTGGTTACATCATAAGTCCAGCGCGGCATCTCCTCTTTGTAGTTCTCAGCTTGCACTCTTGCCAATAGCCGATGGTTGCAGTACATATACACCAATTTTTCAGCTCTTGAATTTAGAAGGTGGTTTCTGATGGTGTAATGTACATATTTATATGTACTCCAGTTTCTCTCAGAACTTGAATTGGATGCACATTGGGCTAGGATTCCAACAGCTAGGCGTTTAAGGGTGGGTACACTACCACCATTCATCATCCACCACTTCCACGCTGGTTGCTCCGTGGCAAGTTTCTACAAAAATTCTGTACCAAACTTACCCTCTTTGAGTTTAAAATTTGTAAGATCAGTAACAGCTGATGCATGCTCATCAGGATCAACATAAAACCTGCCTATCACATCATAAAATTCTTCCAGCACCTTCTCATCAAGTTTGTCTATTTCCATTGCCCAATACTCTGGATCCAATAAGAAAGCTACGCTGTGTAGTGGACTATGTGCTCCAACCCATCGACCATGCACATACTTTCTCAGAATTTGTCTCCTCTTTTGAGTGAATGGTGTCTTCCAAGGCTTCACAATTGGCTCCTCGGACTCCTCAGGATTTGCAAGGCTTTCTTGAACACTCCACCAAACCATCCACACCTTACCTATGTTAGGCAAGGTAGAATCCAATTGGCGTAATGCGAGTATAATTGGCATCATGACATTGTGCACATCCACCACATCATCCCAAAAGTGGCGATCAGCTAGTAGATCTCTGATCACCCCTATTTTGCTTTTTATCTTCTCCCTTTGACCGACCTCCCATTCTGAAAAAGTGGCACAAACAAATGTCTCCATCACAACATTCTTATTTTTTATTAGTGATTCTACCGTATAGTAGTTGGTGCAAAATCTAGTTTTGCACGGCAGTTTTAACATAGTAGACATCCTCTGATAGTACATGTCAAGAACCCTCTAACGCTTCAAAACAAACTTGACTATTAAGCGAGCATTGTCTACTATCCATTTGAACCACTCTGTGTCATTACTCTTGTACCAATCTTGCAATACCAAGTTCAAGATGTGTGTACTGCAACCAGCACTATATAGGTGAGAGAAGTGACTTTCAAGTATCCTACCTGCAGCCCTACAATTTTTGGCATTGTCCATGATTACTTGGACAACATTTTCTTTTCCAAGTTCCTCAACTGCGTCGCCAATGATGTCAGCTATAAAACTGCCATACTTTATTTGACCAGAGCTATCCACAGCTTTGATAAAACATTCACCACGAGGACATACAAGCATGATGTTGATCAATGGCCGCCTTTGAACGTTGGACCAACCATCACTAACTATGGTGTATCCAAATTATTCTGTTGCATTTAATATTACCCTTTGAATATCTTGTTGTGTGCTTGTGTAACATTTATCCAACAGTTGGTTTCTCATATGGTGATATGTTGGAGGGGTAAATCCAGCACCATACTCCCCAATGCGTTTCCAAGATGACTTCCATGCATCACGGGTGACAATGGCCAATGATCCCCTAGTGAAATAGACGGCTTTAGCTCTTCTAAGGCAAGCATTTTGAAGCTCGTCTGTAAGCTAACATGTCTACTTTTTTATGATCCTACCTGAAAGTCAGAAGATCCATGATTTGGAGGTGTATTTCCATCGATATGAGAAGTTGGTTCCCTGCTTTGAGTGCTTCCATTGGTGGGCGTTACACCCAATGATCCCTCGTCCTGGTTTGATCTTATCGATACTGGTGTGTGATAGTCGAAAGTAGAGATTTTTTATCTTTTGCTCATGGAAATTAGCTTACCAATTAAAGCTTTTAAGCACATAGCTGCTTCTTCTACACCTAAGCCCTTGCACTTTCCTCCTTGGATTCTGGTATTGCCACCTAGCAAATGATCCCATATTCTTGGTGTTCCTCCAGATTTCTCTTCGCCACAAAAGTTACATTTCCAATCTTGATACTTATTTAAATTTGTGGCAAAATTCCACTCGGGTCCTGGACTTTTTCCACCTGCCTTTCGCTTGCCCTACGAAGTGGTACCCTGCAAAGCAAAGCAGGACTTGGCATCGAGGTAGGAGGTCTCCTCAAGGAATCCAGGCTTGAGACACCAACATCATCACTCACATTCCCGGTGGAAGACATACTTATTGGTCTGCAATACCAATAAACATAGCTCAGTATGCTATCTCTTCTTTCAAGTATTATTCAAACCAAACATTAGTGTTATAATCAATATCACACACAAGCATAGTAGTGAAACCTGAAGGGAATAAACCTCAATCTACTCAAACATGAGCAAGAAAATACAACGGTGAATCAAATATGTGATCAGTCCATCCCAAAAGTAGAGATATCGACCCAAAGATTCACCTTCCTACCTCCTTTCATGAATCAATCCAATCCAAAAAAGAACTAATGACCCATGATTGGAGCTCTAATCGAAATAGCAAGCAAATACAGCGGTGAATCAAACATGTAATCAGTCCATCCCAAAAGTAGAGATATCGACCCAAAGATTCACCTTCCTACCTCATTTCATGAATCAGTCCAGTCCAAAAAAGAACTAATGACCCATGATTGAAGCTCTAATCGGAATAGGAAGCAAATACAGCGATGAATCAAACATGTGATCAGTCCATCCCAAAAGTAGAGATATCAACCCAAAGATTCACCTTCCTACCTCATTTCATGAATCAGTCCAGTCCAAAAAAGAACTAATGACCCATGATTGAAGCTCTAATCGGAATAGGAAGCAAATACAGCGATGAATCAAACATGTGATCAGTCCATCCCAAAAGTAGAGATATCAACCCAAAGATTCACCTTTCTACCTCCTTTCATGAATCAATCCAGTCCAAAAAAGAACTAATGACCCATGATTGGAGCTCTAATCGGAATAGCAAGAAAATACAGCGGTGAATCAAACATGTCATCAGTCCATCCCAAAAGTAGAGATATCGACCCAAAGATTCACCTTTCTATCTCTTTTCAAGAATCAGTTTAGTCCAAAAAAGAACTAATGACCCATGATAGAAGTTCTAATCAATATAGCAATCAATTTAGCAAATATAACGGTGAACCAAACATGAGATCAATCCATCCCAAATGTAGAGATACTGACCCAAAGGTTCACCTTTCTACCTCCTTTCAAGAATCAGTTCAGTCAAAAAAAGAACTAATGATCCATGATCAGAGTTACATTAAGTTTTAATTTTTTTTAAAGACTATTCATTTTTTTACCTTTAGTTTTTCTTCTAAGTTTTAAAGGATGACCAAATTTAGAGGAAGAGGTGATGTGATGTGATGTTTATACAAGGGTTATATAGAGCCACCAAATATAGAAGGGGTACACGACGGGCCCGACCGGATTCTTGCTTGTCCCGCCGGGTTTCATATTAAGCCCGCTGGGTCTGTCGGGATTGTTGGTTGTCCCGTCGGTTCTACGTTTTCTACCGGTTTTCGTAGGTCATGACATTAGATATATTATTAATATGAAAAAAATAGTGATAATAACAACAATAATTAACATTTAACAAAATGCGTCATCGCGTAATTATAATCCCTGGTATCAGCACAACTATTAGAGGATTGACTGAATGAGCATCCACCTAGCCGGACACCACATTTGTACTCTAATATTTTTTTAGCTAGTTTAGGCACATTGTGTGTAAATCTTGCTTCCAAAGTAGCATGTTGATTCCCTAAGTTGTAGTTCTATCACTGTATCTGTAAAGGCCTATGTGAGTCAATTATTGGCCATTTAGAAAACCCTAGTCATAAAAGTCAATAACCTTAATGTGAAAGAAGGTTGATCTTTTAGGGGATGAAAGAGCTCTACCGTATGTACGGTCAAGCAATTATGAAGTTCCATCTTGTAATCAACATAACTAATTATTGGGTAATCCGTTTTGAATTTTAAAACTTGTATTGTGTTCCTCTTTCCTTGATCTTTCTTTCAAGTGTCAGCATTGTCAATTTTGTTAAGGTTTGGGACTACGCAGTAGTGAGCCTAATCTTCAAATTTGAGTGTTTAAATCATTGTTTTTTGATGTTTTGACCATAGGAGAGTGTTCTTAGACCATAGGGAAACCTTTCTGAATAATTTAATTGTAGTTTTTAGGACCTTGATCATGAAGAATAGTGCTTTTGGTATCTTGTTTTATTGCAACCAAACTTGGTAGGATAGTGGCCCTAGGTGTCTTAGACCTCCTCCTAAAGTTTTGTTGCATTTCGAGTCTGTTCAAGTGCCAAAATGGTGTCATGACCTAAAGCAATGAGGTAGGACATAGGCAGATTCCTTGATCATTGAGTGGTGATTTGCTTGTTGAGTTAGTGTGTTTCCTTGTTAGGTTCACTTCCTGAGATTGACAACCTCAAAGAGTCTTTGTGCCCCATGTGAGTCACTTCCCTCAGTATTGACATATTATGTTAGTGCCAGACAGCTATGTTGTAAACGTCCAGTTACTATGACCCGCTAAAATTGGCATCGTTGCCGAGGGAAATGATCCTTAGATAATGAGTGATGTAGTGCATATTTAGAGCTCTCTATTTTGGATATTTTTTACTTATAGAATGTGTGTGGACTGTCGTGCACTTAATAGGATAAGCATATAAATAGCTTTTCTGTTCTCAGAATAGAAAATCTATTTGATAAGCTACAAGGGTCTACCAACTTTAGTAGAATAGATCTCAAAGTTGGTTATTATCAAATAAGAATTGTTCTTGAAGATATTTATAAGACGTTCTTTCGTACAATATTTGGTCTATACGCATATCTAGTACTCCCTTTTGGAATTATTGATGCAAATCCACCTTTAATTAAATGATGGAGAAGCTCTTTAGACATCATCAAAGATTTATGGGAGTGCTCTTTCACGATATTATCATCTACTCCAAGTCTATTGAAGAACATAAGCAACATTTCCACGTGATATTTCAAGGTTTGAGAGTTTATATTAATAAAAAGAAAAGTGAAATTTTCTCAAAAGAGATTCAATATCTAGGTCATATTATCTCCCAAGCAAGGATTTGAATGGACCCTCAAAAGTTGGAGGTAATAAAGGAACTCATATACCAACAAATCACTTTATAGAAATGTGTGTATACTATAAAATCTATGTAGAAAAATTCACACTTGTAGTAGGAGGCCAACGTATGAGTTAACCAAAAAGAATGTTAGGTTTGTATAGACTAAGAAAGAGAATGAGTCTTCTAAAAACCTTAAAGAAAATCTTATCTCTCTACCTATATTAATGTTACTAGACCTGTCAAAACCTTTTTGAGTCCAATGTGATGCTTGTGGACATTGCTTGGAACTGTGTTGCTTCAAGAAAGGCATGACATAGCATACAAAATTAGAAGATTGAATGAACAAGAAAAGAATCTAAGCATATAGGAAAAAGAGCTTCTAATTATCTTATACACCTTAGAAGTATGGAAGCATTATCTCCTAGGAGCTACATTTATTTTACATATAAATAGACTTTCAATTACATCCATAATCTAATGGCAAATAAAGTGGCCATCCTCCATTCCATCATTTTCCCAATGTCATGAGAATATAGAAATATGGAGAATAGTAGACCGGTGTAGTGAACAAGCGCATTTTATACTGGTCAAAAAGCCTACTAAACCAAACTGTACGGCAACCCTCCTCATATCACATGTCTTTAAGTATCATGGCTCACCAACATCCAACATCAATAGTATCCGATAGAGATTCAAGAATGACCACTAATTTTTGAAAAGGTCTCTTTTGAGAATCTCGATACTAAGTTGTATTTCTTCTCAGCCTATAACCCACAAATGGATGGCCAAAGTGAAATAGCAAACCATCTCCTCAAAGCCTATGTCCCGGAAATAGATCAAAGAGATCAATAGGAAAGGTACTTGTCCTTAGTGAAATATGTGTACAATGATAATGTTCATACTTACACAAGAAAAGTGCCCTTTGAAGTTATTGAAGTACGACATGGACTCCCATTGATAGTCAAGTCTTTTCTATTGATGAGTATAGTAGAGACCTTACATAATATTTTAATAAGATTAAGGAAACAATATCCATCATGAAACAAAAAAAAATGTGGTTGTTGATAAGCATAGAAGAGCCTTGATGCTTAGAGAGAATGATTGGATATTGCCTAAGTTTCCCAAAGCACACATAAGCGATGCAACAAGAAAGGGGAAACAAGGACACCCAATGGTTCATCAAGCATGTTATGCTAGCAGAAAGATATTATGACCCATTTTAAATCCTTAAGCCAATTAATGAATCGACTTATAAGCTGAAGTTACCTAGCATTTGGCTCATTCCTAATCGATTTCATGTGAGTCTTTTGAAACCTTATTGGAGCAAGTCACCAAAGACCCAAAAATTCAAGATTTACTTCAATTTGAAGGTCAATAAGATATGCAACAACCTGGGAGCATTCTTTAACATAAAGACATGTTTTTACAAAGTGGTAAGTCTATCGGACGATGTCTTATTAAATGTAAGAGTTATCCTTTTGACAATGCAAGGTGGATGCATGTCCTCTAGTTAAAGGATAAAGTAAACTTTGCAAATGCTTACAATTACTCATGCCAAAGGTAAAAACAAAGTCTAAAGTAAAATATCCATAGGTTTGTTTTAAAACTATATGAATACAATAAGCCATGCTTGCAACAAACTATTTCTCTCAAGCACCAAGTAGACTTTACCAATCTACTATCGAAGATGACTAGTCGCTAGCTAGATTACATGCTTATGGCAGCTTTGTCTCTCAAGCACAAAGTACAATTACCAATTTAATTTGGAAGATGCAAGGACTGAGTAAAGACATGCTTGTGGACTACCAAGTCTTTCAAGCACCAAGTGGAATTAGTCACCACTCAAGAATGATGTCTATAGGTAAAAGGATATCCTCTAGCTATGACTTTATTTTCCCTCCTCCATAGTGGAGGACAAATTCAATTTCTAGGGAGAGGTAATGTCATGAAAATTAATTTCTAAACTACTAACAGTATTTTCCATCTTAAATTGCTCAATTAAGTTTGAGAAAATAAATGAATACAAGTGAAGCTAAACAAAGTACTCATAGACTTAAGTCGATCAAAGTCTTGGGACCAAGAAAAATAAGTCTATAAAATAGCAAGGACATTGCTATTTAATTATCTTAGTAAAAGGTACAAATCAAGAAAGGATAAATCTATCACGAGTAACCTTGATCAAAGGTAGAGGACAAAGGGGGTTAATCAGAGCAATTATAGTGGCATCGTGCATGTTGTATATTTAAGGGGAGCTACAAGTAGGTATCTTATACTTCCTATAAAGTATTCAAACTAGGTTTTTCCATAGTATGTAGCTTGAAAAGGCTATATGTTTAACTTTGATTGTATTAAAAAGAGGTGAGCATTGAAATGGTGCCACACCAGCTCTGTAAAAGCAAAGCATGCACACACACAAAAACATGTGTGATAGAGCCAACGTTAGCAATGTTGTCTCTCTCTCTCACTATCTTTCACCATCTTCTCTCTCCTTCTCTCATTGTGTGCCATCGCAATTTTTTTGTGTATATCAATACACAATATATTAATACATTAATCCCCTATCAAAAGCACTACATGTATCATTCACTTAGGTTACGTTCATCCCACTACACCAGTTCTTCCCTGCCCTTGTATGCTTCTTCATTGCCCTTGTGTGCTTCTCGTAAACAAGTAGAAATACCATGCCTTACCTCTTATCTGTAAGTACATTATAGGAATATCATAGTTTGCATAAGAAGAAGCTCTCTCTCTTCTCGTCTCCATAACTTTTGAATGCGAAGAAAGGATATTGTGACAAGTGGATCAGCATCAACATGGCTCCGACAAACTAGCTCAAAATTCTAAGCCCTTTTATCATTTGTTCTTGATTTAATAAAATGCTAGCACTACGCATACAACTCATCTTGGGACTACTATGATTTCAAGGCTATCCAAGCGCCAAAGTACCAATTTTTAAGGCTATTTATTGTAGGGATTTTTCCTCATTAATGCATCATCGTGGTTGCGAGTGCTCTTCCAAATCATACACAACATATCAACTCGATCGGCTCACAAACACCAATTACTTCTTTAGGCAATAAACATGCATATTTTTCTTTTTCATGAAGAACTTTGGGATGTGGAAATAGAACCACTCTATGCTCGAATCCCATAATTCTTGCAGATATTGCCTCAAATACTCTTGCTACTATTGCGGTTGACATATTGCCGGAGCATTGCCGCATGGCATAAATTACATAATCAAGCCAATTGTCCGACATCATGCTATATATAGGTGATAACCAAATTCAATTAGTGCATTGGTTGCCCATTGCTTATGCAATATTGGGCCGTTTAAAAGCACTATATGTTACAAGTTACCCCCATTACAAATTAGTCAATTTCTTGTTACTGCAAACACTAGCATTCCCACCTTTTTAGATGAGTGGCAATGTCTACTCGATGAGGCTACTACAATAGGCCTTAGTTTTGTTGATTCACAAAATGCTACCATGTTACTAAGTGCTCTAGCATACACTTGGATTGCATTCCTTACTACTCAGTACTATCGTTGGTATCACATTACCAGTATTTATTAGCCGGATACTGCAAGACAATACTATGCAAAAAAAAAACAACTTCACCTAGTTGTAGTACCACTACATCACTAATCATGTTCTCCAAAAGCACAAGATATCCTTCACCATCCTTTCAGAAGAGAAATGCATCCTACAAAGAACCCTCATCAGGCTCTGTTAGACTTCCAAGTCCCTCTACTTGAGGGAGTTCAACACCTACTCCTTGCTCCCGTGATATAACTTGCACATAATGTTATAAACAAGGTCACTATCATGAAGATTGTTGGAAACGTGTGTTCGATAAGCAAAAAGCACAAGAGCATCAATCCAACTTTGCAAAAGCGAGAGGGGAAGAGAATAATACTGACACTGTGATGAACTAACATCCGGTTTGGTTTTCTAAAACTACGTTTCTATTTTTTCTTCTAAATAGGTACGCAAAGATTGGATAAATGGTGATGATTAAAAGGTGTGGTACTCTCACAAAAGCATCTCAAATTATCTAAATCAAACGCATACAAAAAGAAGGAATATCAAGCTATATGAGTTCATTTAAAGTGAAATTTTTTTGTAAAAATATTTCCCTTTAGAGGAGGGGGAAATGTTGTAATTTTAATTGTATTAAAAGGGGCGAGCATTGAAACGGTGTTGTCCCAACTCTATAGAAGCAAAGCATGACACACACACAAAAACGTCTGTGATTGAACCAATGTCAACAGCGTCGTCTCTCTGCCTCTCTCTCAATCACTTTCACACACACATTGTCTTGCACCATATTCTCTCTCTCATTGTGTGTCATCGTAATCTGTCTATTGTCTCAAAATACAATATATTAACACATTGATACCCTATCAATATCATTGCACTAAACATATACAAAAGGAATGTGTTGAATATTCCGCTCACATTCTAGGTAGAAAAAAGAGTGTTGCATGCAACCGATGAACGGCCGAGAACGAAAACTTCAAAATTTGTCATCAATAGTACTAACGTCGAGTAGGAATAAGAATAGGTTCCTACAATGGACAAGGGATCTTAGTTACTAAAACCAACACAAATTGTAAGTAAGAATGGGCCAATCCACCTAATGACAAGGCATCACCATTTCCTTGTTTCCTTCTCCTTGAAGGAAAGAAATCCATAGGTCCATCATATAGATCATCTCCAAATGTTGTGGCATTGATATACCTTCAATTATACATTCAAAAGAAATAGATACTTAATGCATCTTGTCTTATTTCTATATGAATCAACCTGAGTAGTTTTTCTATGAAGACGGCAAACATCACACTCTATGATGCGTCTCACACAAATTTACATAGATAGTTGGTTTTCTGAGGAATCTCTCCCACAAAATGCCAGTGTTGTGAACAATGATCCTTTTATAAGCTTAGCTGCAAAAACATTGAAGGCTCATATCATGTATTATCGACATCGCCCATACCACAAGCGTGCCATAGGGAAAGCACAACCTCACCGAGACTTTGGTTTTGAATATTTTGGGTGACTTGATCCCATCATCAAGCAATCTAGCACGCTAACAAGCCTTAACTCTTGCTGTTGGGAATTGTACACATAATACTTAATGTATGCCATAAAAAGCACCCTAATGAGCGCTATGGCCGTGTGCTTCTAAGGGTAGGCTCCAGTCCAAAAACCTAAAGAGAGATAACCAACAATCTTTTCCCGTTATCTACCAAATCAACCTCCTCCATTCACACAGTATCCAAACTCAGGGTACCCCACACGAGTCCCCCCCCCCCCCCCCCCCCCCCCAACTTTTTTAAACCTCAAGGAGGTGAACGTGTGAGCATTAGTCAATCAATTCCTATCAAATTTAACAATTTACCCCCTAGTGTGTGGGGGACACCTAATGAGTGTACCCTTCCCCTTGGCCAAACACATGAGAATCACCAATTAGGTGTCTTCATTGGTATCTATATAAAAAATAGAAGGTACTTCAAATTTGATCTAACCAAGGCTAGAAGTAACATGTACCCTTTCTCTCATGCATTCTTAGCCTAAAACATTTAGTGTATTTCCTATGAAAAAAATCTCAAATCCCAATAAATATAAGGTCCATGAATACATAGAAACAGACGGGAAAATAAATTCTCAAAACCGGCTTGAAATTGTCTGCATGATCGAGGGACGTTATAGGCAAAGGCACAGTGTTGAGGCACCTAGGCGCTCCTCTTGGGGGGAGCATCACAAATAAGCAAAGATTTGATTGGGTCTTGACCAAAATAAATAGTAAAATGAGAAGGTGAAAGTTTGTGCTCCTCCCCTTCCATAGTAGAGTCACCATGATCAATGCTTTCATGATCCCGTACATCTCATTTGTATCACCGTTGCTAAAACTAAGCAAATCCAATTGGAAAGAATTCTTGAAGCCTATCAAACGGTTCTTGTGGAAAAACAACACAAAATCCTAAACCTCTTGCCAATGGGGAAGATGGGAATGGGTAGCAAGGCCAAAGAGTCAAAGTAGAGTTGGGATTATCGAGCCCATGGTTCATGCAGAAACTCTGTGTGCCAAACTGGTGACCTCATTGACGCACCAATAGGAGGAATGGGCTATTATGGCATGGGATATGATTAAGGAAGCAAAGCTTGCCTCAAAAGGGGGCACTTGGAAGAATGCCACAATGCAAGACAAGATTTTGGCACCCTTTTGGACACTCCTGAATCTTGGAGGCTTTATAGGGGAGCTAGTGAGAAAGTGCAACATAGAAACTTCAACCCTGCAATGGAGGGAGAATTTCAGATACTTCATGGATTCCTCTTTCAAATGGTTCCCCTAGCTCTCAAAACTTGGGAAGGGCTCCTTAAACCCCCTCTCGTGGGAAGTTGCAAGCTTGGAAAACAACAAAGGAATTTATAAACCCTCTCATCTTCGGGATGACAGAATCTTTTTGTAGAAGGATGTGGAGCTTGTAGTGATGCAACATAACTTGGGTATGTACGAAAGGCTTTTGATTGGTAGACTATTCGAAGTGCTTGCAACCTCACCTCCACCTGTTAATGGATCAAAAATTGATTGGAGAGCCTGGCATTGGCCGAAGGATAGAGTGTTCGCGCTTCCCAAAACTCAGAATACCTATAATATGTTGATATACAAATCGGATTGGTTTGTCCTACACACCAAAATGTAAAAGAAAAATTGGTATGAAGAGCATTGGCAACAGAGTATTAAGGACATTTGTGAGACTCAATGGCTAGAAGATATGAAGATATTAATCTAGAACGTGCTATGCGGAGCCTTGCCTACTGGTATTAAGGTGTGAACTAGAGTAGAGGGCTCGGCTTTGTTTACACCTACTCTGGCTGTACGTCATTCTCCAAAGACTCTCTTCATTTATTCATCATGTGCCCTACTCCACAGGGGCTGGCGGCTAAGGTATGCAAATGGGTACAGAGAACTTGAGAGACAATCTTCTTTACCGACAACGTGATCTTGGGGGGGCGTGGATTCCAAAGACTGAACATTTTGGTGTGCACCCAGATTACTTTTGCTACCTGAATCAGGTCTGGAATCAAAGTCTAGGAATATACGGGTATTTAAGGCCAAGCTGGCGGTAGCTTGTTTTTATGATAATGTGTGCATGAGCACTGAGCTCATCCATGGTATTGGAGCTAGAAGAGGTTCAGTGGATAAAGATAAAGATTTGGACTCCTGCATTAAGCTGCTTGGAACACTCAAGAGGGTAGGTTTATAACCACTAGTGTTATATCTTTTCTTGTGTACAAGCCTCTGTTGGAGCCCTAGTCTCCCCAAGGCACATGTAGTGCTTGTGGGAAATGGTATTCTTTTTGAGTTAATATAAATTCTCTCAACTCACAATTGTGAGTATGGAAAAAAAAAAAATGTTTGCATGATCAAGTACCCACTTTCATTTCTGCAAATTTGGATTACGTAAAAATTTCAACTAGTCTCAAGTGGGAAAATAAAGGACCCCATCGAATGGGATTGGACCATCAATGTTGTTCAAATGCATTTACGTTAACCTGAGTTGCTTGTTGTAGTTGGAACCCTTTGGATGCCTTAGCTCGGATTGTGAGCAGGGCTTGACTTGCTCTTTTTTTGATATGTTTATTATATCATAACTCACATTCGTGACTTCTAGCGGGGAAAAAAAGGCATTTCATGTAGTTTATATGGCAGATCACCCTTTTGTCCTCATTTGTTAGTAGATATTTGAAAGTTTGTGCTCCTCCCCTTCCATAGTAGAGTCACCATGATCAATGCTTTCATGATTCCGTACATCTCATTTGTATCACCGTTGCTAAAACTAAGCAAATCCAATTGGAAAGAATTCTTGAAGCCTATCAAATGGTTCTTGTGGAAAAACAACACAAAATCCTAAACCTCTTGCCAATGGGGAAGATGGGAATGGGTAGCAAGGCCAAAGAGTCAAAGCAGAGTTGGGATTATTGAACCCATGGTTCATGCAGAAACTCTGTGTGCCAAACTAGTGACCTCATTGACGCACCAATAGGAGGAATGGGCTATTATGGCATGGGATATGATTAAGGAAGCAAAGTGTAAGGTCTCTGAACCCGATCAAAAAGAACACCATTGTACCTTGAAATGAATAAATTGAAAAAAGTTACTATTTGTAGCAGTTTTCCAAATTCTGTCAGTACCATGATGTTTAGAATGTTTTAAAGCTTCGAAATGTGAATTAAAATAATTTTTGTAGAAAATTTCCAAAAATAGTAAGTTTTTGGTCACCCGACCCGTTCAGTTTTGATCGTCTCGAAAAACTGCACCCGTACCCCAAATTTGAAAAAAATGCATTTTCGGACCCCTGGGACTGCTAAATATGACAGGTACTCAGGCCAGTACGCCTTAGTTAGAGCTTTCTATAGCAATTCTTGGCATCAAAATCCGACTCGTATGACCCGTTTTAGCCTAGAATCAAAATTTCTCAAAATTGTTCGGGGAGGTATCGAGGGGCCGGGACTGTGTGGGAACAGTTCTAGGCCACTCCAAATCAGCTTTAGCAGCTAGGCGGCGCCCTCTTGCCTTGTGGGAGTCTTGGGAGAGTTTCTAAGCCAGTAACTAAGCCTCAGAGCCAGTTAACCAAGCCAACCTAACACTTGGTGGGTAGGGGAACTAGACTCGCCAATGGAGAGACTGAGTGCTCCTGCAGATGCATTTAGCAAGGCTGGTCGATTTTCAGCCTATAGGAGCCTATTTAAAGGCCTACTCACACACACACACACACACATATGCTCACACACACACACAGTGCACACACACACACCTACACACACTAGAAAGGAGAAGCAAGGAGGGAGGTGTTGTCCAATTCTTGCCTCAAGAATCTCGATTAGATTAGAGAATCAAGAAGATTATCAACCCTTAATCATGGTAACCAAGATTTAATTAATGCCTTCTGTAAATTCTTTTCATTACCATCTAAATTTCTCGTCTATTATGCTTATTCCTAGTCGCAGACTCTATAATTACTCTCTAATTTCTCCTTAACCATATTTTGTTATGTAATCATCATCCCATAGCTGAATTATCAGCCATTCATCACTCTTGCTTAATGATTAGTGCATGATTATTAGAATTTTCTCTCTCTAGGTAGCATAGTAATTAATCGGTAAGCTGGTAATTGTGTAGATTGATGAGAATCACTGTTTCTATCACGCATTAATATTGTAGCTGAATTAGATTCATTTCTCTTATGCATTAGGATATAATTAAGGTAAGATTAATATGTCATTAAGTCTCTAAGAGGTGGGTTTTCTCACACCTATGCATGCAATGATTCTGCACCATCTATTTGCTAGGAAAGAGATTAATCATACTTAATTCATCTCTCTGGTAATTCCATTAGTGAAATCCTATTATTCTTAATCATGTAAGCCGAGTAATTATCTTTAGAGCTGGTTCCCATAGGATTATATGTCATCCATAATGATTGCTATATAGAAAAATCTAGAACTCTCATATAGGAGGGATTAATTGATGTTACTAATCTATCTATTGGGTTGTTCTAACGCTTGCAAACCTTAGCTTTTTCTCCAAGCTAACTATATAAAATAGTGAGTGAAATGGCCCCGGTTAAGAGAACGCGCTTCGGTGGTGCCCACGACCGCGAGGCAAGAACAAGCAATGTCAATGGAAAAGGAAAAGCTCCCGTGGAGGAACAAATACTGGCCATCTTACGGGCCATTGACGAAGAAATGGAAGAGATAGGTCATAATTTTATTCAAGTCGTTTGAATTAACATTGCACACGTTTAGTTAGGAATGAACATATCCCCAAACATGTTCGAGAAATCTGATGGAAACCTCGGCATTGAATTCATTGTACATTAAGTTCTAAAGTAGGAAAGAAATGATTGATGGGTATGCTGTTTGTAATAGGAAAGAATGTCTGCTAGGGAAAATTTAACTTGACATGTTCATTTTACTTCCAATGTTGATTCAGTCGTGACCCCCCTCCTGATCACATGGGGCAGAGTTCCTCGTTAAGGGCTCTTGAATCCGCGACTTACTTTTTATGCGGTGGATACCCACGACTTGCTTTCTATGCGGTGGGAACCCACGTCTTACTTTCTATGCGGTGGGAGTGTCCATGACGTGCTTTCTGTGCGGTGGACATACCTAGTTGTATGGGTAGCTAGGCGACAACGGGAGGAGTGAACTCTCGCTGGAGGGGGGATGTTGTAGCTCCAGAACATTGAAATTTTAATGAATAAGTTTGAGTATAATTTTTACTAGAATACTTTCTTGGTGTTGTTTGCAATACTGGTTGAAGGGTTGTCTTAACAAACAATGTGATTCGGAACTAAACAAGGAATGTGTATGTAGAACAACCTTTGTGATAGTAATTAGGTCATACTCAAAGAAGGAAGTGTGAGTATGGGGGT
Source organism: Adiantum capillus-veneris (assembly GCF_014529385.1). NCBI lineage: Eukaryota > Viridiplantae > Streptophyta > Polypodiopsida > Polypodiales > Pteridaceae > Adiantum > Adiantum capillus-veneris. Next base: position 2,160,386 of record NC_140956.1, read on the forward strand.
GGAAAGTGGGGGCTTGGCTCAGGTTGCCAATGCCTACGAGATGGGTGGTCCCGATTGGTCGGGAACTCTCTGTCCCCATAGTGCTTACTTCGATATTAGTAATACTCATTGCCCCTAGAGCGGTGAAATCTCGAGAGTACGTGCCTCTGAAACATGGAAAAAAAGGCACTCGAGGTTTCTCTCCTCTTGGAAGGTGGGTCTTAGGATCGCTAGATAGTTTAAGTACGCTTCCCCTGCGAGGTGGAGCTAGATCTTCCTGGTAGTAGGCTCGAACTCGACTCACTTTGTGATGAGAGATCGTCCGCTAGTCGAACCCTGAACCATTTTTTTTTCTTTCACAATAGATCTAGTGGCCACCAGGGTCACCATCAAATCCGCTGGTTGATACGGTGGGGTGGGGACCTCACACCTGGTATCAGAGCCTAGGTTAGGCTGGGAAAGAAAGTCGTACTGTTTGAATATTTAAATAAGGAACTGAAAGTATATAGGTAGTTGATCCGAATTCCTTGCATTGGTGTTGCAGGAAGACCCCGTGCTCGAATATCGGAAGTTCCAAGTGTTTGAGCTTATTTATGAGCAAGCTCGAAGATCCCCAGTTTACCAGTTCATGCGAGATGTCATGGAGATACTGATGAAGGCTCATACGCCACACTCCACTCGCATTGATAAAGGATGGGAACTTGATTGGACATTTCCAGGAGGGTTTTACTACATCAACGCTCGGAAGCTAGGATGCATGGCTACCGATTTGAAGAAGATATTCTATTTGAGGGTAATAGAGGGTAATAGAGATATTCTATTTGGTGCCCACATGATTGGACCAGACTGTTTCAGACAACTCCAATCAAACCCTCAACGACTGGCTCTTGGAGAAGGTGACCAATGTGATCCCAGCAAACAGAGTCAAAACCTTTGGACTACCAAAAGATGAATTCCGGCTTGATATCTTAGTTTATTATCCACTCAAGAATGAGTATAGGAACTATATATTTCACGAACGAAGTAGTGCATCATATGAATACCATCTCCTAGGCGTATGTTATATGCAATCCATAAAGCCATGCAATAAGATAATTACCAATTATCCTAAACCTTGAGGGGTTTCGATTGTAATAAATTTTTATCAATGAAGTGTTTTTTGTCTCTGAATCTCTGTCTCTTGATAAAGTGGAATTTTGAATTTTATTAAAGTCTCGTGTCTATTTTGAAATCCAAGTAATGGTATTAGGAATTCGTATAATCCATGTAGGCACCACCTGTTGCTCTGTACTCGGCAACACAAGAGAAGAAGCTCCTCCTTAAGCAAGCCCAACCTCCGATCTTTAAGGGCGAGGGGGTAAATGTGGAGAGAGATGTGGAAGTGTGGATGAAAGCCATGGACGATTACTTTGAAGCTGCGGGGACCCAACCCGTAAATCAAACCATGCTTGCGATGTTCCGCTTGACTGGCGATGCCAAGATATGGTGGAAGCAACATTGTAGAGACATGGATATTAAGGGATCTTCCCAGTCCTGGGAAGACATTAAAGCTGCGATAATGGGGCGTTATTTACAGCCTGCCTATAGAACCTTGAGGATGAATGAATTCTTTTCACTTCGGCAGCTGAATTCATCTGTCGAAGAATATTATGCAAAGTTTGTCACTCTTCGGAGATATGTTCCTAAGATGACCTTGGAACAACAGGTGGCGAGGTTCTGCCAAGGACTAATCGATCCCTTGAATACTCGATTGGAAGCTCTCAGGCCGACAACACTACAGGATGCCTTGTTGAGGGCCAAACCTCTAGCTCTCGAAGTACAAAAGGTTAATCAAAACAAGAGGAATCATTGGGCAAAGAGGGCAAGGACAACTGCTTGGAATAACAAACCAACCAACCAAGCATATGACCAGCGCCCTATTGTGGCTACCACCACAACCATGGAGTTCCCTGATGTTCGATGCTATGGTTGCGGCGAGCATGGACATTACAGATCCAATTTCCCGAGGAACATTCAGGCAACCAACGCCAATGCCATACCCTTGAATACCCGTGGACGTGGCCAAGCTAATGGAAGAGGAGGACGAGGAAGGATGAACAGAGGGCGAGGGCGTGGAGCTACCACCAGAGTAAATGCCGCAGTGGTACAACCAACTGTGGGCGACGAAGAAGTGGAGAGAGCAACCCTACATGCTGCAATTTACAATCCCAATGGTTGCGAGCAATACGCAGTCATTCATACGCCAGGATCTCTCAGAGGTGAACAAGTTAACTTCCTTATAGATTGTGGTAGCACTCTTTCATTTCTTTCACCCAGATGCATGAGGAAGCTAAAGCTAGATAAGTATCCAACAAGCAAGCTAGTTGTAGAGTAAGCAAACGGCAAGGAAGTAGTATCTCAACACTCTACAGGAAAAATTGACTTTGATTTAGGGGGACACCCAACTTCTGCCCAATTTCGAACCTTACCCTTAGGATTCTTTGATGGGATACTAGGGATGGACTGGCTAAAGCAAAATAGGGCCCACATACATTGTGCACACGGGAATTTTACCTTTACAGATAACTTGGGTAATGAGCCTTAATCCAGGGGGAAAATGGGAGACCTAGGGCTAATCTAGTTAAGGCCATTAGACTTTTGAAGGGACTAAGAAAGGGTCAGCAAATTTATGCGGTTAAGCTCAACAAAGTGGACCGATCAGATACCTCACTCCGACCAAACTGGTTGAGGGAATATCATGATGTGTTCCCAGAAGACCTTACGAATCTTCCACCACACAGAGAGGTAGATCATGGGATTGAGACTATCCCTGGATGTGAACCTATCTCAAAAAGACCTTATAAGATGTCACTTCCAGAGGCCATCGAACACAAGGAACAACTTAGACAACTCATTGAGCAAGGATTCATTTGACTCAGTACTTCTCCTTGGGGTGCTCCATTTCTTTTTCAGAAGAAGAAGGATGGAACCTTAAGGCTATGCATAGACTATCGTGGACTGAACCAAGTAACTGTCAAGAACAAGTATCCAATTCCAAGGATTGATGAACTCTTGGACAGGCTCCACGGCGCCAAAATGTTTACAAAGATTGATCTAAGGTCAGGATATTACCAAATCAGGATCAAAGAATCAGATATTCCAAAGACAGCTTTCAATACTAGGTATGGGCACTACGAGTTCACAGTAATGTCTTTTGGTCTAACAAATGCTCCTACAAGCTTCAATCGACTTATGCAGGATATTTTCAGACCTTACCTGGATGATTTTGTCTTGGTTTTCTTTGATGACATTCTGATCTATTCTAAGAACGAGGCAGACCACGAAGAACATGTTCGCAAAGTACTTGCTCTTCTTCGAGAACACCAACTTTACGCTAAAGAGAGCAAGTGCACTTTTTTCTCACCAAAGGTCAACTATCTTGGATTTGTCATATCGGCAGAGGGGGTTTCAGTAGACCCAGACAAAGTCAAGGATATCGTTGATTGGCCTCAACCATCCACCATCAGCGAAGTAAGAGGATTTCTTGGAATAACGGGATGGTACAGGATTTTTGTTAAGGACTAAGCACGTATTGCTGCACCTTTGACGGAACTCCTAAAGAAAGGGATGAGGATCGAATGGAAGACCGAGCACGAGTCTAGCTTTACTAAACTAAAAGAGTTCTTGGTCTCAGCTCCTATTTTAAAGCTTCCCGATTTCAGTAAGGAATTTGAAGTAGCAACCGATGCTAGCAAAATTGCTCTAGGCAGAGTTCTTACTCAAGAAGGAAGACCAGTGGCGTATACTTCGTGAAAGCTGATAGATCATGAGAAGAATTATCCTATTCATGATTTGGAGCTTTTAGAAGTTATTCATGCGCTGAAGTTATGGAGACATTATCTTCTTGGGCGCAAGTTTCAGTTGGTTACAGACCACAAGAGCTTAAAATGGATTTTTACTCAACCTATTCTCAATATGCGACAACGACAATGGATAGAGCTATTACAGGAATATGACCTTGACATAAAGTATAGACCAAGGAAGGAAAATGCAGTTGCAGATGGTCTTAGCCGAAAATCCTTTGTCGGAGCTATCTCTATTCCAAATAACCCTATCTGGGATAGAATCAAATAAGCATCTTTAGTAGATCTAGAATACCAGCGTATAGTATCACTAGTCCAACAGAATCAGATGCCTGAAGCTAAAGATTACTCTCTTATGGGAGGGTGTCTTTACTACAGACATAGACTCTGTGTACCCAGAGACCCAACCTTAAAGAAGGCCATTTTGTATGAAGCACACAATAGCCCTACATCCGGACATCCAGGCTATGCTAAGACTCTTCATGCTGTTAGGAGGAGTTTTTTTTGGATTGGAATGAAAGGAGATATACTTCACTATGTGAGGCAGTGTCTTTCTTGTCAGTGGATAAAGGCCGAACGAATCAAGTTACTAGGGCAACTTCAACCTCTTGATATACCCCAGATGAAAGGGGAATGCATCAGTATGGATTTTGTTACAGGATTACCTTCTACAGGAGGTTATGATTTTGTTTTTGTGGTTGTTGATATGCTCACAAAAGTGGCTCATCTAATACCCGTAAAGACAACCTTTACTACTTCAGATATTAGCCGGGTATTCATCAAGGAGATTTTTAGGCTACATGGTTTGCCCAAGCGTATTGTCAGTGATAGAGATGCCAAGTTTACATCAAAATTTTGGACTTCTCTTTTCCAATCTATTGGGTCAAAATTAGCTTTCGGTACAGCATATCATCCCCAGACAGATGGGCAAACTGAAAGAGTTAATCAAGTCATCGAGGACATTCTCAGAGCCTATTGTTCGCAAGAGCCAAAGAAGTGGTTACAGTATCTACCTTTGGTGGAGTATGCTTACAACTCTTCCGAACACAGAAGCATTGGAATGTCACCTTTCAAAGCTCTTTATGGACAGGACTGTTTAGCACCACTGAACTTCTCAGATCCAACCATTAAGGTAGAAGCCTCTATGAAGATGTTAGAAGATATGGAAGCACAGACTAGAGCTATCCGCCAGGACATTCAGGCAGCTCAGGATAGACAGAAACACTATGCAGATAAGAACCGTTCGGAAAGAACTTTCAAAGAAGGGGATAAGGTTTTTCTGCGAGTCCGACCAAAGAAAAGCAACTTATCTCTAGGCAAATATAAGAAGCTAAGCCCAAGGTATTGTGGACCTTTCGAGATCATTAAGGTTGTGAGTGACCAAGCCTACAAGCTAAATTTACCTGCAAACTTGAAGGTTCATGATGTGTTCCACGTCAGCTTACTCAAACCCTATATTCCTAACCCTGATCAATTCTTGGACTCCGATCAAATAGTCATGCCAGCACAAGGAGTTCTTGAGCTCCAGCCCTGACTATGTACTGGAAACAAGGGAAAGGAAGTTACGCAACAGAACTATCACGGAGCATCTAGTAAAGTGGAAGGATTACCCTGAAGAAGATGCAACTTGGGAGGACGAACCAACGCTCACAAAAGTTTACCCAAACACATTCTTGAGATGAGGACATCTCAAATATTTCACGTTGGGGAGGTTGTAAGGTCTCTGACCCCAATCAAAAAGAACACCATTGTACCTTGAAACGAATATAATGGAAAAATGTTCCTATTTTTAGTAGTTTTCCAAATTCTACCAGTACCATGATGTTTAGACTGTTTTAAAGCTTGGAAATGTGAATTAAAATAATTTTTGAAAAAAATTTCCAAAACTAATAAGTTTTTGGTCACCCAACCCATCCAGTTTTGATCGTCTCGAAAAACTGCACCCGTACCCCAAATTTGAAAAAAAAAGCATTTTCGGACCCCGGGAGCTGCTAAATATGGTAGGTACTCAGGCCAGTACGCCTTAGTTAGAGCTTGCTATAACAATTTTTGGCATCAAAATACGACTCGTATGACCCGTTTTAGCCTAGAATCAAAATTTCTCAAAATTGTTCGGGGAGGTATCGAGGGGCCGGGACTGTGTGGGAACAGTTCTAGGCCACTCCAAATCAGCTTTAGCAGCTAGGCGGCGCCCTCTTGCCTTGTGGGAGTCTTGGGAGAGTTTCTAAGCCAGTAACTAAGCCTCAGAGCCAGTTAACCAAGCCAACCTAACACTTGGTGGGTAGGGGAACTAGACTCGCCAATGGAGAGACTGAGTGCTCCTACAGATGCATTTAGCAAGGCTGGTCAATTTTCAGCCTATAGGAGCCTATTTAAAGGCCTACTCACACACACACACACACATATATGCTCACACACACACACAGTGCACACACACACACCTACACACACTAGGAAGGTGCTGCCGGTACACACACCTTTTGAAGAAGAAGCAAGGAGGGAGGTGCTATCCAATTCTCGCCTCAAGAAGCTCAATTAGATCAAAGAATCGAGAAGATTATCAACCCTTAATCACGGTAACCACGATTTAATTAATGCCTTCCGTAAATTCTTTTCATTACCATCTAAATTTCTCGTCTATTATGCTTATTCCTAGTCGCAATTCTCTATAATTACTCTCTAATTTCTCCTTAACCATATTCTGTTATGTAATCATCATCCCATAGCTGAATTATCAGCCATTCATTACTCTTGATTAATGATTAGTGCATGATTATTAAAATTTTCTCTCTCTAGGTAGCATAGTAATTAATCGGTAAGCTGGTAATTGTGTAGATTGATGAGAATCACTCTTTCTATCACCCATTAATATTGTAGCTGAATTAGATTCATTTCTCTTATGCATTAGGATATAATTAAGGTAAGATTAATCTGTCATTAAGTCTCTAAGAGGTGGGCTTTCTCACACCTATGCATGCGGTGATTCTGCACCATCTATTTGCTAGGAAATAGATTAATTATACTTAATTCATCTCTCTGGTAATTCCATTAGTGAAATCCTATTATTCTTAATCATGTAAGCCGAGTAATTATCTTTAGAGCCGGTTTCCATAGAATTATATGTCATCCATAATGATTGCTATATGGAAAAATCTAGAACTCTCATATAGGAGGGATTAATTGATGTTACTAATCTATCTATTGGGTTGTTGAGACGCTTACAAACCTTAGCTTTTTCTCCAAGATATCTATTTAAAATAGTGAGTGAAATGGCCCCGGTTAAGAGAACACACTTCGGTGGTGCCCACGACCGCGAGGCAGGAAGAAGCAATGTCAATGGAAAGGGAAAAGCTTCCATGGAGGAACAAATACCGGCCATCTCACAAGCCATTGACGAAGAAATGGAAGAGATAGGTCATAATTTTATTCAAGTCGTTTGAATTAACATTGCACACGTTTAGTTAGGAATGAACATATCCCCAAACATGTTGGAGAAATCCGACGGAAACCTCGGCATTGAATTCATTGTACATTAAGTTCTAAAGTAGGAAAGAAATGATTGATGGGTATGCTGTTTGTAATAGGAAAGAACGTCTGCTAGGAAAAATTTAGCTCGACATGTTCATTTTACTTCCAATGTTGATTCAGTCGTGACCCCCCTCCTGATCACAGGGGGCAGAGTTCCTCGTTAAGGGCTCTTAAATCCACCACTTGCTTTTTATGCGGTGGATACCCACGACTTGCTTTCTATGCGCTGGGACCCCACGTCTTGCTTTCTATGTTGTGGGAGTGTCCATGACGTGGTTTCTATGCAGTGGACAAACCTAGTTGTATGGGCAGCTAGGTGACAACGGGAGGAGTGAACTCTCGCTGGAGGGGGGATGTTGTAGCTCCAGAACATTGGAATTTTAATGAATAAGTTTGAGTATAATTTTTACTAGAATACTGTCTTGGTGTTGTTTGTAAAACTAGTTGAAGGGCTGTCTTAACGAACAATGTGATTCGCAACTAAACAAGGAATGTTTATGTTGAACAACCTTTGTGGTAGTAATTAGGTCACACAAGGAAGTGTGAGTATGGGGGTGGAAAGTGGGGGCTTGGCTCAGGTTGCCAATTGCTACGAGATGGGTGGTCCCGATTGGTCGGAAACTCTCTGTCCCAGTGCTTACTTCGATATTAGTAATACTCATTGCCCCTAGAGCGGTGAAATCTCGAGAGTATGTGCCGCTGAAACATGGGGAAAAAGGCACTCGGGATTTCTCTCCTCTTGAAAGGTGGGTCTTAGGATCGCTAAATAGTTTAAGTATGCTTCCCCTGCGAGGTGGATCTAGATCTTCCTGCTAGTAGGCTCGAACTCGACTCACTTTGTGATGAGAGATCGTCCGCTAGTCGAACCCTGAACCATTTTTTTTGCTTTCACAATAGATCTAGTGGCCACCAGGGTCACCATCAAATCCGCTGGTTGATACGGCAGGGTGGGGACCTCACACAAAGCAACTTCAACCCTGGAATGGAGGGAGAAGTTCAGATACTTCATGGATTCCTCTTTCAAATGGTTCCCCTAGCTCTCAAAACTTGGGAAGGGCTCCTTGGACCCCGTCTCGCGGGAAGTTGCAAGCTTGGTAAACAACAAAGGAATTTATAAACTCTCTCATCTTTGGGATGACAGAAGCTTTTCTAGAAGGATGTGGAGCTTGTAGTAGTGCAACATAACTTGGGTATGTACGAAAGGCTTTTGATTGGTAGACTATTCAAAGTGCTTGCAACCTCACCTCCACCTGTTAATGGATCAAAAATTGACTAGAGAGCCTGGCATTGGCCGAAGGATAGAGTGTTCACGCTTTCCAAGACTAAGAATACCTATAATATGTTGATATACAAAGCGGATTGGTTCGTCCTACTCACCAAAATCTAAAAGAAAAATTGGTATGAAGAGGATTGGCAACATAGTGTTAAGGACATTTGGGAGACTCAATGGCTAGAAGATATGAAGATATTCAGCTAGAAGGTGCCATGCGGAGCCTTGCCTACTGGTATTAAGGAGTGAACTAGAGTAGAGGACTCGGCTCTGTTGACACCTACTCTCGCTGTAGGTCATTCTCCAAAGACTCTCTTCATTTATTCATCATGTGCCCTACTCCACAGGGGTTGGCGGCTAAGGTGTGCAAATGGGTACGGAGAACTTGAAAGACAATCTTCTTTACCGACAACCTGATCTTGGGGGGGCGTGGATTCCAAAGCCCGAAAATTTTGGTGTGCACCCAGATTACTTTTGCTACCTGAATCAGGTCTGGAAGTCTAGGAATATACGGGTATTTGAGGCCAAGCTAGTGGTAGCTTGTTTTGATGATAATGTGCGCATGAGCACTGAGCTCATCCATGGTATTGAAGCTAGAAGAGGGTCACTGGATAAAGATGAAGATTTGGACTCCTGCATTAAGCTGCTTGGAACACTCAAGAGGGTAGGTTTATAACCACTAGTATTATATCTTTTCTTGTGTACAAGCCTCTGTTGGAGCCCTAGTCTCCCCAAGGCACATGTAGTGCTTGTGGGAAATTGTATTCTTTTTTAGTTAATATAAATTCTCTCAACTCACAATTGTGAGTATGGCAAAAAAAAAAGATGTTTGCATGATCAAGTACCCACTTTCATTTCTGCAGATTTGGATTACGTAAAAATTTCAACTAGTCTCAAGTGGGAAAATAAAGGACCCCATCGGATGGGATTGGACCATCAATGTTGTTCAAATGCATTTATGTTAACCTGAGTTGCTTGTTGTAGTTGGAACCCTTTGGATGCCCTGGCTCGGATTGTGAGCAGGGCTTGACTTGTTCTTTTGTTGATATGTTTATTATATCATCACTCACATTCGTGACATCTGGGGGGGGGGAAAAAGGCATTTCATGTAGTTTATATAGCAGATCACCCTTTTGTCCTCATTTGTTAGTAGATATTTGAAAGCTTTTTAGAACATTAATTCAACTTTTTGAAAGTTTGTGCTCCTCCCCTTCCATAGCAGAGTCACCATGATCAATGCTTTCATAATCCCGTACATCTCAATTGTATCACTGTTGCTGAAACTAAGCAAATCCAATTGGAAAGAACTCTTGAAGCCTATCAAACGGTTCGTGGAAAAACAACACAAAATCCTAAACCTCTTGCCAATGGGGAAGATGGGAATGGGTAGCAAGGCCAAAGACTCAAAGCAGAGTTGGGATAATTGAGCCCATGGTTCATGCAGAAACTTTGTGGGCCAAACTGGTGACCTCATTGACGCACCAATAGGAGGAATGGGCTATTATGGCATGGGATATGATTAAGGAAGCAAAGCTTGCCTCAGAAGGGGGCACTTGGAAGAATGCCACAATGCAAGACATTATTTTGGCACCCTTTTGGACACTCCTGAATCTTGGAGGCTTTATAGGGGAGCTAGTGAGAAAGTGCAACAAAGCAACTTCAACCCTGGAATGGAGGGAGAAGTTCAGATACTTCATGGATTCCTCTTTCAAATGGTTCCCCTAGCTCTCAAAACTTGGGAAGGGCTCCTTGGACCCCGTCTCGAGGGAAGTTGCAAGCTCTGAAAACAACAAAGGAATTTATAAACTCTCTCATCTTTGGGATGACAGAAGCTTTTTCTAGAAGGATGTGGAGCTTGTAGTGATGCAACATAACTTCGGTATGTACGAAAGGCTTTTGATTGGTAGACTATTCGAAGTGCTTGCAACCTCACCTCCACCTGTTAATGGATCAAAAATTGACCGGAGAGCTTGGCATTGGCTGAAGGATAGAGTGTTCGCACTTCCCAAGACTCACAATACCTATAATATGCTGATATACAAAGCGGATTGGTTCCTCCTACTCACGAAAATCTAAAGAAAAAATTGGTATGAAGTGTATTGGCAACAGAGTGTTAAGGACATTTGGGAGACTCAATGGCTAGACGATATGAAGATATTCATCTAGAAGGTGCTATGCGGAGCCTTGCCTACTGGTATTAAGGTGTGAACTAGAGTAGAGGGCTCGCCTCTGTTGACACCTACTCTGGCTGTAGGTCATTCTCCAAAGACTCTCTTCATTTATTCATCATGTGCCCTACTCCACAGGGGCTGGCGGCTAAGGTGTGCATATGGGTACGGAGAACTTGAAACACAATCTTCTTTACCGACAATTGATCTTGGGGGTCGAGGATTCCAATGCCCGAACATTTTGGTGTGCACCCAGATTACTTTTGCTACCTGAATCAGGTCTGGAAGTCTAGGAATATACGGGTATTTGAGACCAAGCTGGCAGTAGCTTGTTTTGATGATAATGTGTGGATGAGCACTGAGCTCATCCATGGTATTGGAGCTAGAAGAGGGTCACTGGATAAAGATAAAGATTTGGACTCCTCGATCAAAAATTGACTAGAGAGCCTAGCATTGGCCGAAGGATAGAGTGTTCGCGCTTCCCAAGACTCAGAATACCTATAATATGCTGATATACAAACCGGATTGGTTCGTCCTACTTACCAAAATCAAGAAGAAAAATTGGTATGAAGAGGACATTTGGGAGACTCAATGGCTAGAATATATGAAGATATTGATCTAGAAGGTGCTTTGCGGAGCCTTGCCTATTGGTATTAAGGTGTGAACTAGAGTAGAGGGCTCGGCTCTGTTGACACCTACTCTGGCTGTAGGTCATCCTCCAAAAACCCTCTTCATTTATTTATCATGTGCCCTATTCATTGGGATTGGCGGATAAGGTGTGCAAATGGGTACGGAGAACTTGAAAGACAATCTTCTTTACCGACAACCTGATCTTGGGGGGGCGTGGATTCCAAAGCCCGAACATTTTGGTGTGCACCCAGATTACTTTTGCTACCTGAATCAGGTCTCGAAGTCTAGGAATATACGGGTATTTGAGGCCAAGCTGGCGGTAGCTTGTTTTGATGATAATGTGCGCATGAGCACTGAGCTCATCCATGGTATTGAAGCTAGAAGAGGGTCACTGGATAAAGATGAAGATTTGGACTCCTGCATTAAGCTGCTTGGAACACTCAAGAGGGTAGGGTTATAACCACTAGTATTATATCTTTTCTTGTGTACAAGCCTCTGTTGGAGCCCTAGTCTCCCCAAGGCACATGTAGTGCTTGTGGGAAATTGTATTCTTTTTTAGTTAATATAAATTCTCTCAACTCACAATTGTGAGTATGGCAAAAAAAAAGATGTTTGCATGATCAAGTACCCACTTTCATTTCTGCAGATTTGGATTACGTAAAAATTTCAACTAGTCTCAAGTGGGAAAATAAAGGACCCCATCGGATGGGATTGGACCATCAATGTTGTTCAAATGCATTTACATTAACCTGAGTTGCTTGTTGTAGTTGGAACCCTTTGGATGCCCTGCCTCCGATTGTGAGCAGGGCTTGACTTGTTCTTTTTTTGATATGTTTATTATATCATCACTCACATTCGTGACTTCTGGGGGAAAAAAAAAGGCATTTCATGTAGTTTATATGGCAGATCACCCTTTTGTCCTCATTTGTTAGTAGATATTTGAAAGCTTTTTAGAACATTAATTCAGCTTTTTGAAAGTTTGTGCTCCTCCCCTTCCATAGCAGAGTCACCATGATCAATGCTTTCATGATCCCGTACATCTCAATTGTATCACCGTTGCTAAAACTAAGCAAATCCAATTGGAAAGAATTCTTGAAGCCTATCAAACGGTTCTTGTGGAAAAACAACACAAAATCCTAAACCTCTTGCCAATGGGGAAGATGGGAATGGGTAGCAAGGCCAAAGAGTCAAAGCAGAGTTGGGATTATTGAGCCCATGGTTCATGCAGAAACTCTGTGTGCCAAACTAGTGACCTCATTGACGCACCAATAGGAGGAATGGGCTATTATGGCATGCGATATGATTAAGGAAGCAAAGCTTGCCTCAAAAGAGGACACTTGGAAGAATGCCACAATGCAAGACAAGATTTTGGCACCCTTTTGGACACTCCTGAATCTTGGAGGCTTTATAGGGGAGCTAGTGAGAAAGTGCAACAAAGCAACTTCAACCCTGGAATGGAGGGAGAAGTTCAGATACTTCATGGATTCCTCTTTCAAATGGTTCCCCTAGCTCTCAAAACTTGGGAAGGGCTCCTTGGACCCCGTCTCGCGGGATGTTGCATGCTTGGTAAACAACAAAAGAATTTATAAACTCTCTCATCTTTGGGATGACATAAGCTTTTTCTAGAAGGATGTGGATCTTGTAGTGATGCAACATAACTTGGGTATGTACGAAAGGCTTTTGATTGGTAGACTATTCGAAGTGCTTGCAACCTCACCTCCACCTCTTAATGGATCAAAAATTGACTAGAGAGCCTGGCATTGGCCAAAGGATAGAGTGTTCGCACTTCCCAAGACTCAGAATACCTATAATATGCTGATATACAAACCGGATTGGTTCGTCCTACTTACCAAAATCTGGAAGAAAAATTGGTATGAAGAGGACATTTGGGAGACTCAATGGCTAGAATATATGAAGATATTGATCTAGAAGGTGCTTTGCGGAGCCTTGTCTACTGGTATTAAGGTGTGCACTAGAGTAGAGGGCTCGGCTCTGTTGACACCTACTCTGGCTGTAGGTCATCCTCCAAAAACCCTCTTCATTTATTCATCATGTGCCCTATTCATTGGGGCTGGCGGCTAAGGTGTGCAAATGGGTACGGAGAACTTGAAAGACAATCTTCTTTACCGACAACCTGATCTTGGGGGGGCGTGGATTCCAAAGCCCGAACATTTTGGTGTGCACCCAGATTACTTTTGCTACCTGAATCAGGTCTGGAAGTCTAGGAATATACGGGTATTTGAGGCCAAGCTGGCGGTAGCTTGTTTTGATGATAATGTGCGCATGAGCACTGAGCTCATCCATGGTATTGGAGCTAGAAGAGGGTCAGTGGATAAAGATGAAGATTTGGACTCCTGCATTAAGCTGCTTGGAACACTCAAGAGGGTAGGTTTATAACCACTAGTATTATATCTTTTCTTGTGTACAAGCCTCTGTTGGAGCCCTAGTCTCCCCAAGGCACATGTAGTGCTTGCGGGAAATTGTATTCTTTTTTAGTTAATATAAATTCTCTCAACTCACAATTGTGATTATGGGAAAAAAAAAAAAGATGTTTGCATGATCAAGTACCCACTTTCATTTCTCCAGATTTGGATTACATAAAAATTTCAACTAGTCTCAAGTGGGAAAATAAAGGACCCCATCGAATGGGATTGGACCATCAATGTTGTTCAAATGCAATTACGTTAACCTGAGTTTCTTGTTGTAGTTGGAATTTATATGGCATTTCATGTACTTTATATGGCAGATCACCCTTTTGTCCTGATTTTTTAGTAGATATTTGAAAGCTTTTTAGAACATTAATTCAGCTCTTCAAAAGAGTACATTTAATTTGTAACATTCCTCGAGGTTTGAAATATGACACCATATCGAATGAATTAGCTCTCCTATTGGCTATCTCCTATTTTTATTGATTTCTTTCGGAGATCCCTCTGGATTCCCTCCCAACCCAACTTCTTGCCACTGAGAAGGCTTCCACGTACACCTTTATAAAATTGAAAGGACCGTATTCGAACCCTCCTACCAGCGGCCCAATATTCTAAGAGGACGCCCCTAACCAAGGAAGCGGGGATGCTGAGTTGACTTATTCGGCTAACCTATGCTATAAAAAAACTCTTCAATCGGTGCTCGTCTCCTGCGTGCTTGCCCACCGACCTCAGTTCGTGCCCGTCTCTTGCACGCTTGCCCACCGCCCTCAACCCGTGCTCGTCTCCTGCATGGCCACCTGCTGCCTACTTGCGCGCACATCCTCTCCTGTCTCATTGCCGCGTTGCCCAATTTTCCTGGCAGCGTATCGTGTTCGATTCTATCTAATTTATGAATTTATGTGATTGGGTACCCCATACGATCATGATGAAAAATTAAACGTATATTTCTTCTCGCTCAAATGTTGCTAAAGCTGCCTTGCACATCACTCGTGCACATGTTGAGGAGCTTAGTTTGATATATTTGTACTTTTTTTTGTCTAGAAGTGTAACTTTTTTTTAGTATTCCTTTTTTTTTGCTGTACTCACTCAACTAAGTGAGTTGAGGTAATATTAAAAGAAAGCATACAACTCCTCCATGTTCAAAATGAGCCATAGAGTCCAAAAAAAATCACACCAAATATGTCAACCTGACAGAGGATCCACCCCACCAATCAACAGTTTCTAAAGACTCCAACCATCACAGCAAACAACATTCAACAAAACCAGAAATCGACTTTACAAGGGGCCATACCAAAAAAAAAAAGGGACGTCCTTGATAGCACAGAGAACAGACCATTAAGATGAAGAGTACCTTCGGTTGCCACGAGAGAGCTCTCCCCCCAAAGTAGAGTCGTCCATGTACATCACAAATTGGGCGGGGCCCAAGTCCCCATCACCGACTCGAATAGGCTACATATCCTCCAATCCCAAGAGAACAAACAAAGCTATCATCTGACCAGCGATCTGGCTATTTGGGCAAGCCAAGCCACCAAAAGAGAAAACATTGCCAACGTTTCAACCTTCGATCACAATGAGTACCACATCTAAAGATCCTCTTCCTCATTCTCATCCCCCTGACAAACCAGGAACCACCATTGAACACATGCATCATTTTGTTGCAGGAGCAGTTCAGAGGGGCCCCCTTCACCGGGGCCAAATCTAGGGGTGAGGAAGGAGGAGGACACTGAAGCGACCTGCAGAGCAGCGTGACCTCTCACCCTAGATCATAACCAATAAATTACAGATTCTACCCATGCTTGTGCCGAGCCATGACATCTTCCAAGGATCCTAGATACATCGGCTTATAGGGGATCCACCTCACAACAATGCCCGAGCCGATACCTTTACCCATGTGATTCCTTCCTTGCAGAGCTCCTAACCCTTTTCCATTCATCCGAGTTCATTTGTTTCCCAATGGTGCAGATCGATCCCCTACTTTCTTGGATTCTCTCAACAGACTTAGCGGTTTCCATCACGTTCTCAAATGTTCGAGAGTTCCTTGCTTTCCAAATATGTTTGAAATAACAAAATCTCACAATTTGCATTGTAATGAGCATTACTTCCACAAAATCACTTTACTGGGTTTCAGAAACTCTTTCCAGTTGCATTTGGCTAGCTTAGGCAATGGACCATGGAAGGCTATATAAGGGAGCATAAATGAGTTGATTACCTTCACTCTACTTTGGAAGGGAAGAAGCACATACTCCCACCGTCACATCTTGTTCCTTACCTTCTCCATAACACATAAGAATATTTGCTTGTGAGTTACGTCCACCCCCAAAGGAGCTCCCAAGTGTCGGAATATCTTCCCTTTTGACACTATCTCCCAATCCACATAGTTGGATCAAACGAGTCTTTCGTGGAGAGAGAAATCATTCTTGGGTTTTCAATCCTACACTTTGATCATGATGCTAAGGCATAAGTCTGTACTCAAACATTAAAGGGGCAAGTGGAAACCTTTCTTTATTGATCTTTTGACCTCAAATGCCCCCACAATCCTCTCATTGAAAAGGAGCTCCGAGTATTCCTACATGGATCCAATTTTCTACATGAGATATAAATAGATGCTGGACTCATTTTGCAAAAAAACAATTTGGCAAAACTCTCTAATTGTGAGTGGTATGAATTAAAACCAAAATATTACATTATAGGCCATGCTCAAATTGAGCCAGTCATCACCACCAACATAGACCAACTCCAAAAGAAATAGACAATAGTTTTGATGGCTGATACGCTCACCACACATAGACCAGGACCAACCAAGAGAATGTACCACATAAGAAGAGGATCCCCCAAATGTGGGGAATCACAAATTCCGTCACCAACCAAAGAGATTCCACCAAACAATGACCACCCAGAAGGAGTCCGAGCCGAGTAGACACCAAGAAAACATAGGTAGTCCTTGTTGGGATGCGAGGTTTTGTTGCATCTCTTGTGTAAACAATCTCTTCCACCCAAAAAAGTCATGTGTCAATAGCCCATGTGAAGAACCCCTTACAGTCATGTGTAAAGACTAGACACTTGTATTTGTGCATAGGTAGCCACATCTTGTGCTCATGTGTCAAAAGGTTGTCTCTTTTGGGTGCATTAGTTTCTCTCTCAAGCTCTACACTAACCTCTCCCATCATGCTTTTAGCATGAATGGCACGCTAACCTATCCTCCTTAACCCTACAACTGGTATCAGAGCTTTGGATAGAGATTAACATCTCCCTTATCACAATTGGATCCTCGGCATTCCTCTAAGCTAGATTGCATTGGCACTCTCTCTTAGCCAATTGCAATTGCTAATCAATTTCTTTGCATTTGCATGTAGGAGGAGGGAGTGAAGCTGCTCCCAATGCCAAAAATGAGGGGGCGGAGTTGCATGTTATAAAAACGAGGATGGAATGGTTCGGATGCTCCCCTCCGAAGTAGATCCTCTACTCTTGGGCATCAGTCCGCACATGACATCCTTGAAACCTGCCTACCCAGTAGAGCTCCCTACTTAGGTTCCTTGCACCAAGTCGCTCGCATGCAAAGCTCGACGAGATGCCAAGATTATTTTCTAGAAACAACTACAATGAATGTGGCCATGCTAACCCAAACTTTTATAGTTATATTCTATAGGATTTTCCCTAGAAAACAACCCTAGCATATTAAAATGTCTTATGGTCTGGCTCACGCGTCCTATAGCTTTTTATGGAGGCACTCTTTGGGCATGCAGTTGTCTCTGGCAAAGGTACCTTCATGGTGGCACCTTGAGAGGGGTCTTCTAGTGATGGGGATGACGGGCCCCACCCTATTGGCATGCTATATCGTATGTTTTTCCCGACGACCAGTGTCTTCCTTTGTTGGGATTAGCCTCCCCTATTTTGGCTAGTATGTTGATCAAGATCGTTGTGATATTTCCATATGGTGCAGGTTGATTCCATGGCCCGCTTTGAGAATGGCTTGCTATGGAATTTTTTTGGCTTTCATATATTTCACTCACAAATTGCGAGTTCTACATTAAAAGAAGATTGAGGTAAGGGTTTTCTAATTTGTTTTGTTTTGTTTTAGGAGTCGGGTAGGGCACTCACGACCGCTCTCCTCATACACCAGAAAAGTATACAAGAAGAACGACCAGGACTATGCACCCAGAATCCTAAGGCAGACGCTTTTGTCGCTAGTTTCCTCTGGACTATGCACCCAGAATCCTAAGGCAGGTGCTTTTGTCACTAGTTTCCTCTAGACTACGAGAGGCCAAAGTTATCTACACTCTTAGGGCCATGACCATTCCCTTGAGAGACCCATTTTGCTAGCTTGATATGGGCATGACAGCGACCAAGTACCTCTGTTTAGAGGCCCAAGTATTGCGGGACTTGCTTCGGTCTTCCCTTTGGAGTTGCCTCCTTCAAGTAACTTATCGCTCACCGCACTAAATTGCCTTTGTGACTCGATGATTTTCCCCTAGGAAATGCCATACCCGCTTGGAAGGGCGTCGGCTCACACGTGGCGTCCACTGAGGTTGGTGGTGTCTCCCTTGTGCACCTCCCCAACCCCTTTTAGGTGAAGTTGACCCCCCCGGGGGGAAAGGCACTTGAGCACTTGGGCACTCTTGTAACTCATTTGGCTTTGCTTGGGGATAATTAGGTCATTTCCCTCGGAATGGATCGGACTCAAAATAACAGCATAGGAAGGGGAACATTATCTCCCCATTCGCCTATGCAGAGCACCCAAGTACCGGGGTACAACTTCACCAAGGAACTTTGCCACAGGCACGTGCCCTGTGGTTCCATCCCTCGAGTGCGGATCACGGCGTACCCAGAAGGGCATCCGCTTCCCACGAGCCTCCCTACCAAGGAGGATAACAGTCCTTTCTTCAGGGTCCAACGAAGGGTCGATTGCATTGAGGGTTTTCTAATGATTATAATAAATAACTTACTAAGTTTCTTCTTCTCGTTTTCATATATTCCTTTTTCTTTTTGGGTCAAATTCACAATTGTGAGTGGAGAAATGTATTAAGGAAACCAAAAAAAATACAAGAAAAGCCATGCTTCACCAAGCCATGGCATCTATCAACAACCTAGCTTCGAGAAAACTCAACCCACTAAACCACCAGATACATCGGTCGATAATGGGCGCTACTCTGTGACTATGACTAGCAAAAGGGAACCAAGACTAGCTTGCGGTGCCACCAAGGAGATTGCTCTACCACAACAAACCACTTGCCTACCAAGCCAACTTGCTGAAAACGTACCACCAAAAGGAGAAAAAATAAGAAAAACCCTTTCTTCTTGTTCCGTTAACGCAAACTAAGTGTTTCTGATTGTATTACCCGAAACAATAATAACTAGTTGTTGTTTTCATATATCTTATAATCTTAGTGCAAAGTGTCCATTAGAGAAGAATTGAGTGAGATTAAGCATCTTAATATGGTCTTCCAGTCACTTTAAATAATATTGTTTCTTAGTCCACCTACGACGCAGGCTTTAGGATTGGGAATGTTCCACAGCTAAGAATTTATCGTCTTTCCCTCATCTAAGGAATTTTCTTAGCCTACCAATCCTTGCTGGAATGCTAGCTAACAGAGTGCATATGGACTCCACATAAACAAATATTTGAGGTACATACAAGGTCACACTTGACACCCAACCATGCAAAGCAGGTACATTTTAGTTTGGCATCCATCCATTACTGAATTGCCAAAATGGGGTGTTGGCTAGATATCGGGCTTCTTACCTTCCTGACAAGCAACCCCAAATATCACCAAAAGCAGGTTACTAATCATTGAGCAAAAGCGCAGTCAACATGGAGCTCATGTGCCATTGAACCCTACATCTAGGCGCTCAAAGATTGCATCCCTACCACTACTCTTGCATGCTCGTACTTACAAGAAGGAGGTGAGTAGCTCTTTATAACGTTAAACAAGGTTCTAGCCCCCCAAAAAATTGCGTGATAACCAATGTTGACCACCAAGACGTACACCTACTTGAAGGCAAGCACCTCGATACTTAGCCATTTTCCTAACATGGAAACAAGACCAATTTCTATACAAGATAACCATATTCTATATACATGAAATGATCACAGTAGGGAGAATGAATAGAAAATATAAAAATAGAATCTACAATGTGTAATGAGAAGGAAGATCTCATAAAGAAAATATGAAATTGTGTTGAAATTTGCAATCTTACCATAATGATCATACTCACAATGGTGAGTAGATTATATTCATAAGGCCAAGGAATTACAAATTCTTGCCATGCTCGTGGTGAGCCATGACATCTTCAAAGGATCGTAGATACATCAACTGAGGGGACCCCATGACAATGGAAGAGCCCACACTTTCATCCATGCAAGTCGTCATTGCGGAGTCCACGGTCATGTTCCACTCCTCACAATTCCTTTCTTTTCCAATGGTGATGATCGTAACCCTGGTTTCTTGGATTATCTCCGTGAATGTATCTATTTCTAAAGAGTTCTCGAAGATTCGGCAATTCCTTGCCTTCCAAATGTGTTTGAAGTAGCAATATCGCATAACTTGCAGAGCCATGAGCAATGCTTGGCTCTTGAACACTTTCCCTCTCATGAAGAGATTGTTCTTGACCAATCCTATTTTCCAGGCCTTTTGGACCCATTTGTAGATCTTCCCTACAAGGCCACAGATTGTTGGGCCCTCCTTG
This sequence comes from Adiantum capillus-veneris, assembly GCF_014529385.1. Classification (NCBI taxonomy): domain Eukaryota; kingdom Viridiplantae; phylum Streptophyta; class Polypodiopsida; order Polypodiales; family Pteridaceae; genus Adiantum; species Adiantum capillus-veneris. The sequence goes on from NC_140956.1 coordinate 2,180,913, forward strand.
AAAAGGTGAGGAAGGTCTTCTTGAGCTATTCTACATTGCAAGAATCTATTTATACCAATTTCTTTGGTCTAAACCTTCACCCCAGTTGGCATGGCTCCCCAAAGTACCTTCCATAAGAACACTTTCATCCCATGTGTCCATTGAGGGCTCCATATGTTCTTGATGACCGTCTCTCATCTTGACCCTAGCTAGTTTTGGCCCCATTCCTTGTTGAGCAAGAAGAACCAATCCTATACATCTACATTCCTAATTCACACAAGAGAATACCTTAGCATTGATTTATCTTTTTGGCCTGCGTAACTTTCCAAAGTCATTTTATCAATTTATTTTTAAGAAGGAAGAAAAATGATTGGTTGGTTGTAAAAGTCCTTTCATGCTGATTGAATATCCATGCAATCGCGGTCAGGGGATTGGAAAGATAAAGATATGAAAGTGTACTCTCTCCTTCTTTGTAAAATAAGACATCAAAGTGTACTCTCCTTTTTAAAAAGGATAGACAATTTCATATTTTTACCTAGGCAGGCCTCATTATTTTATCACATTGATGAACAAGAATAAGAAAAGATTAACCATCCAATTGTTGACTTCAATTATCATACTCATTATTTTAAGATTACAAATCAAATTGTTGACTTCAATGCTTATTGTGTTGCCCTACTCGGTCTACAATGCATTCATTAATTAATTTGTGGCCGAGATTCCTTGCACTTTTAAACTTTAACCACTGGGATCTCAGCTAGAGTTGGTGCACACGTTGTTGTCGGGCTGCTTCACAAGCAAGCTCCCCCCTCCCTTGACGGTCTCACCTGCATCGGACGCATCAGCCCTCAGTTGGTCTCAACCATGGCCCTGCGCGCATCATTTCTTTTCTTTGATGTGGCCTTGAGCCAACTGATCGATCCCAGGCATTGAACGGCAGCTCTCGGCCTTGCATGAAGCAGAAAAACCCCTGCAGCCAGCCAAGAGAGAGAGCACACGCCTTTGTCTCTCTGTCCAGTCGGTGTTCTTGGCGATGCCTTCCTACAACCTTAAAACTCTCTTCTTCTTCTTCTTGTCTACCTTTTCCCTTGAATGCAAAAAACATTGATGGGCTTCTAGCTATGCAGCTCCAGTGCCTTCATCATCACCATTGAAGGCGGTTACTCACCCCGTCTGTTGCACTGTTGCGCAACCTCATCGACGTCCTGTAGCTTGTGCTGAACAATGCATCGCATTGCAAAATTATTTCTCGCTCTTCTAGCGCTTTTCAATGGATGACAGCCCTCTCTCTCTCTCTCTCTCTCTCTCTCTCTCTCCCCCCATCTGTCGCCTCTCCCTTTTTTGACTTCAAACCCACCAAAGCCATCGAAGGCATCCATCGAGATACCCTTTAATCAAGCTCAATGCAAAATTGGGACGGCCTATTCATGATTGTGGATTCTACCAAAAAAAAGGATGAGTGACACGACAATATCTTTTTGTCTAGAGAATAAAAATATTTGACTAGACATTGATCATCTATATTTTATTAGAACAAAGAAGTATGTAATCTAGAAATCATTTATATTGGAAAGATCCAAAAAGTATGTAATCTCCAATGGGCGTGTCCTTTGCAATGTGCATGGCTAGGAATATTTAATTGAAATGACGTCCTATCAATTGCAAGAACATACATTGTTGCCTTAGTTGTCTTACAATAAAACTATATGCACCAAACATATCTTAAAAGTGAATGGTATATCATCCGGATATATCATTCACTTTTAAGGAGTACCAAAAAATTAGTGCATTGGCACGAAACATCTACAAATGGGTGCAAAGACCTAGAAGATTGGATTCTTCAAGAGGGACCTCTTCTTGGGTGGAAAGGTTTTTAAGAGCCAAGTGCTTCTTATTGGTTCGTAGATTGTCAGATTCTTCTACTTCCATCATGTGTGAAAGACCAAAAACTCTCGAGTTTTTGAGAACACTCCGGAAATTGCTAGATTCATTGAGATAATACAAGATGGCATTGTCTTCGTAGGGAAACGGATAACATCTTATGAGTGTTATCATGCCACTATAACTAGATAGATTTTTGAGTCCGTCTTCAAAATGTTTTTTTTTTTTTTTTTTTTGGGGGGGGGGGGGGGGGGGGGCTCCTCTATTAGGCGATGTACCTACGGTTGTTGGCTCGAGCATGACTTAAAATTGTACTTTTTTGGTTCTGCTAATATTATTCACTCACCACTGTGAGTTTTGAAGAAAAAAAGTAAAATGATATATCCTCTTCAAATTTCAACCACAACATTGAAAGCTATACTTTTCAATCCTAAGCACCACTCCCATTGTTTAGAGGAGATTAAATCCTAGTTTTAAACCGATGGCACATAGCTTTCATAAAAGACACCCTCTTATTTTATCAACACATAATGGTTATCTTCTTCTACCCTCTTGACACCTCACTACTATCTACGGAAAGAAAACCATTTAATTTGATCCATCCTAGTTTATACAAAGGATCCTCCATAAAAGAATCCTCATGTAATATATAAGAGAGAACACATCCTTAAGTGTTTATTAATTTAAGCAAAAAATAATTGTTTACAACCTTGTCCTCGTAAAAAGGATAGTGTATACACTTGCATCTTCATCTTACAGATATATACTTCAACTAGATAGTGGTCATGTTGCCACTTCTGCATGGCAACATGACCGCCTTAACATATGCTAAGATGGGCCTTTAAGAACTTGGGAAGCATACAATCAATAGAAACCTCCTTATTTTGTTGCACTATCAGAGTGGCATTTTTTTAATTTTTTTAAAAACCACCAAACGTTGCACACGTACTCATCTTTAGGGGAGATACTACCAAACATCCTTAGGGACTTTGGTCTTGTTTTAATGATCTGAAAGGGAGACACATTAGTCAAAGTTTGGATAGTGGTTCTTTGTTGTGATTGGGATTAAATATAGAAAGTCGTGTCGATCAAATTTACGCAAAATTTATGAATTCAATTGATGACCACAAGAAATATTTGGTTCATCTAAGTTTCCAATGTCATATGGTGCATATATACAGGATCTATGGTTCCATAAATTAAGGTGATACTATTTGATGGTTGTGCAAGTCGCATTTGGAGATTTATGTCATATACCAAAAATTATGCATATTGCAGTTCTCATTTTCTTTAATCAAAGATTAGCCTTTATTTTTAGCCTTAAAATAAAGTCTACTTTTGAACTTATCCATTAATCTCACTTATTTGTTAACAAATATCTCATATGGACAGAATTGGAGAATTGATTTACACGCATTCACTAGTTTTCATAGCAATGGTGTTTTGCAAGAAATTGCGCATTGTACGTACATGTTTTTGAATGAGCTAAAATTACAAGAAATCTGTGAGTTTGAAACCTTGAAAAATTCTTAGTTCATGAGTATTGGCCTATAGATACATTATAGACCTTATGTTTTGTCCTATAACCTCATCATATTAATGAAAGAGGCCTTGAAAAACCAAACTTTCCTCTTTGTCAATGTTTTCAAGATTTGGGTTTTTTTATTATAACAAAAATTTAGTCTCATGACTAAGTCATTAAGCTTAATTTCTTGCCATTATAAGTTTTTTCTTATCTATACACCTTGAAATCTATACAAAAAATCTTATTTTGATGAGAATTTATATTAAATTTATAGAAGTTCTATTACAATTGAACTAAATTTTTATCATTTTTTGACCTTAAAACTTATCATCATAATCTTAATTTGGCTATGTTCTTTACCTCATATTTAATATAAGGTATGAACATGACCTATAAATCTTTTTTTTAGCTTCACCAAATAATTATAACGAGTTGCTAGAAACATGACACTTTAGTGTCTCAGGACATTGAGTGTCTGATTTCAAAGTTAGTGTTAAACCGCACACCAAGGCCATATACAACACCCTTATGGTCTCACCAGATTGGTTTCTTCCTCTAAACAAATAGTGGGGTAAAAAATGGCCGGAATCAAGATAGAAGTCATTTGTGAAGAACATCTAGTATCCATCGTGGCCACTTAGGATGAAGGTTTTTCTATGGAAAGTCCTTTGGGGAGCCTTACCTACTAGTGTCAAGATATCAACCAAAGATATTGGTCCGGATAGGTGCTCTCAATGCAAAACGGCTAGAAAGGACCTACCTCACTTGTTCGACAAAGGTAGGGTTCTTTAAGAATGATCCATTCCTTGGTGGGAAGGTAATCAAGAATCAAGCTCTATTGCTTGGAACACAAATTATTAGATACTACTAATCCAAACATGTGTGGAAGGTAAAAAACCGTCGAATCTTTGAGAAGGCCCTGAAAGTAGCTAATTTCTCAAAGATGATTCAAGAAAGTAGAGAAGCAATTGCCATCATTGGAAAAAGAAGGAACTCAGAGGAATGGAAGAGATCATTTGATGCCGCAATGATTGGGTAAGTGATGAGCGCTCTTCAAGTCTAGGAATGCTTAGTTTAGTCTCTTACTAATACTTCTACCAGTGTCCTAGGTTGGACTCCCCATCAGCAGATGTATTTGTGTTAGCTAGGAGAAGTCATGGCTTGTCTTGAGCATGACTAGAATTTGTAATTTATTGTTTTTACTAATATAATCCACTCACCATTGTGAGTTTTGATTTATTTATTTTTAACATGTGTATGAGTCCATGCTTCTTAAGCATGGCTACAATGCACATTTGGAGCATTATGCCACATGTTAATATAATCCAAAGAGGATTATGAAATCATTCAAAGAAATTACCCAAAATAAAAAAGTTACTACAAGTACTTTATTTCAAAGCTTCCAAAACTTATAATTTGCATTTCACAAATAGTTTAGAGAAATTTTTAGGATGGTCCCAAAGCAAGATCTAGCTTACTTGGTCTCAATAAAATCTTTGGATTATCGATCCCAAGTCCATGTTAGGTATCAATACCAAGCTTGAATCCTTGGTCCCATAGACCATTCTACACTGACAAGTTCAAACTTGAAAAGACGGCCAAGCGTTGGTGGAAGGACCATTGTAAACAAGGCTATTGTTGGCAAGTTCAAACTCAAAGACGGACAGAAGGGCCTGACGTTGGTGGAAGGATTATATATTGTGATGAGAATAAAATCAACCTTGACATAGAGACTTGAGCTTATCTTAAAGCACAATTAGAGAGAATTATCAAAATAAGATGTATCACTCTGACCGCATGAATGAGTTTCTTGATTGCACTCAAGACGCGGACTTAGAATCATACTATCTCAAAATTTCTTGACCTTTGTCAATTATGCTTTAGCTGGAATGACTCAAGAAGTCAAAGTAGCACGACTTGTGTCACGTTCACATAATCCTATGAAGACTAAACTTTTGAGTCTTTGACTTACCAATTTTGCAGATGTCACTTGATGCGGGTAATACCATTGAAATTAAACTATCTATTAATGGGAAGCAAAAACCAAAGACTGCTCCTATCCATGAGACCAAGAGACCCCATCTTGAAGATGAATCACGTTCCATAAACTCATAATAAAAAAGGGAGAACTTGGTACGTATGAAGATTGGGTGAGATCACCTTTGTACACTTACACTGATCCTTATCATCAAATTAGGGATTATCTATTTAATGACTCAAACTTTACAAGATTAGCAAATAATTAGAATCCCAAGAATTGAAACCCGAATCAAAATTTCAAAAAATTTAGACGAAGAATATCTAGAGCTTAGTGAGACTTCAATCAAGTCAGACACCACCTCAAAGTCAAGGGAATTTTAGATCGGGAAACCATCATTTGTGAAGAATGGACCACTCAACAACAACAATGGGAATATCAACCACTTTATTCAAAAGGAGGAGGGGGAAATCAATGACTTCAAGGAAGAGCTCAAGTCAATAGAGCTCAAGGTGCTAGAGATAATGGAAATCGAGCAAATACACATTTTTATACTGCAATAATCAAACATCAGGGAATTAATGAAGAATTTTTAACTAATTCCAATCCCACAAAATTATCAAGGTAATTATTTTATCTTCTTGATTAGTTGTTGGAACACATATTCTTTCATCTCTGCTAGATACATAAGAAACCTCGTCTTGTTTGAACAACTTAATACTAAACTTATAGTGGAATTAGCTATGAGTAGAAAGTTAGATCTTCCACTTCAGTAAGGGACTTGAATTTTTCCTTGGATGGTCATAAAAATTTAGCTCATTTTAGGGTCTTACCTAAGGGTCTATGCCATCATTCTAGGGATGGATTGGCTAAAGGTATATGATGCTCACTTAAATTGTAAGAATGCTTCATTCACTTTTATAAATGAGCACAGCTCTACGATTATTGTTACCAAAAAGCGAGGACAACTTAAACTTTATCTTATAACCTTCATTAAGTTATTGAACCGTTACAGAAAGAATGAGATAGTTTATGATGTAAAACTTAACCGAATAGAGAAGAAGTCAAAAGCGCTTGAATCTAAATGGCTTACCAAATTTGATGATATGTTTCTTGAAGAACTTTTAGGTTTACCACCCAAGCATAAAATTGATCATGTAAGAGGGCTTATTCTAAGGCTCAACTCGCTCGAAGACCATAAAAGATGTCGATACTTAAAATCTACAAAACTCAAAGAGCAACTTAGTACTCAACTTCTTGACCAAGGTTTCATTCGACCTAGTGTTTCTCCATGGAGCTCCTATTCTTTTTATTAAAAAAAGAGCGATACTCTATGTCTTTATATCTACTATCGTGGATTAGATCATGTAATAGTTTTAAATAAGTATGCAATAAGGCTAGGATTGAGAGTTACTAGACTTACTATATGGAGCTTCTATTTTCACAAAAATTGACCTTAAGTTTGATAATTATCAAATCTACATCAAGGAGGAGGATATGAAAAAGATAGGATTTGTAGGAAATTTTATGGCATGAGAAAATGAAAATGAACAATTGGACTCTCAAAGGGGCCCTATAAGGACTTTGAATTTGTCTCTCTTGTCCAGAACGGGCGCACGATAAAATTTCTACAAATGAAACCAAAACTTGCAGGACCTTTTGGATTTAGAATGTACTATTGAGATCTATCCATTGATATATAACATGCCATCAGATTTCCTCAAATTCTAGAAGATTTCATTTTTTGATGTGACAACTCCGTTTTAAAAATGGAATCTCTCCCCACATTTCAACTTCAATGGGGAGACCATAACTTCTACAAATCAACTCCGAATTTGTCAGTGTGGAGATTTAGAACCTACTTTCTAAGATCTTTCAAATGATATGTTGGTTGATAGGACTTTGACATAGCGCTTATGTACTTCATTGGGTTGCCCACTTTGGACAAGAGAGGCAAAGTCAAACCTCCTTATAGGGCCTCTTTGAGAATCCAAATTTTCCCTAATGTAAAATGAACTCTATTTGCCATCCCTTAAATCTTTTCATACATGTGAGCCTTATATGTAGGCTTTGGAACTTGCAACCATTGTCTAGAAACATTACACCTCTTTCCATTGGTGCAACCAATCAGTTTATCTATTCAAAATGACTAGAGTGATTTCTCACACGCTCATACTCATCAAGTGGGGCTTAACCCCCAACAAACACCCCCTTAAGCCAAAATTGGATAGATTTGTACAATAACTAATATAGTGTAACTGGGTCATGGTTATTGTGGGTAGGAAACTCCTAGGATACTACTAATACATCTACACATGGAAAACACCGATTCACCATGGTGTCTCTACATAGATTCATCACAATGGTTCACAAGGTGTTTTTATTATCATATGCTAGGTTCAGAAAGTAGTTGCTTTAGTAGTACAAGTTTATTCCATTCATTCATCTCTGTATGTTGTTGATGATATGTAGCAGATCGATCTTCATGCTTCGTCATCATCGTTTCTTCTTTATCGTTATCTTCGTGGTCTTGATCTTGATATTTGTTGGTCCAATTGGTCGAGAGTACAGACTCCATGCCTATGACTTAGGAGGTGGCTTATCATAAATTCATCTTACACTTAATGCAACGTTCATGATAGGCATATCATACAAAGTGGGTAGAGTGATCATCATAAACATGTTGTAATAACGAGAAAGATCTTACCGTTCATAGATACGACACTGTCTAGTTCTCAAATGCATTTAATTACAACATCATCTCCAAACAAAAGAGCAAACATAGAAGAATGTGATACAAAGTGTACAAAGCTCATAAGTGCCTTAGCAATAAGATAATGCCTACAAAATAAAGCACAAAGTAATGATTTTTAGAACGTCTCCGTACGTGAAAGATCCTTTACTGGTATAATTCTCAAATAAAGACCCACTTTGAACTATTTTTTAACAACAAGACCTTGGGAGCCTTTGAAGTTAAAAGAGTGATTAAACAGGGTTGATCAATTGCCCCATTGTTGTTCACAATCCGATCTCTCCTTTTGGTATCCATGTTGGAGGCAAATGTTATAAGAATGGAAATTATATCTTTGCCTGATAACAAGGAACTCCTAGCCAAGTTCTTCGGCGAGTCACTTCTTTTCCTAAAAGCCAGTCCTGAGATGCTAAGGAAGGCTCTCGAGATTGTCCTAATGTTTTCCATATCCTTTAGATCTAAGTGCAATATGGAAAATCAATATTGGTCTCTCTAATAGAGAATGACTCATTTGATCCTTTTGAATGGTCAGAATAGAATATCTCAAAAGTGAAGGTCTTCTGCCACCTCAGAGCCCCATAAGAGGTAGGAATATCTCATAAAAAAAGATTTCAGTGGGCCATGCTAATATTCGAAACAAGATGCAAAAATAGAAATTCTTTCTCCAAGACCTCCCTTCCCAAGGTAGGGTGAAGGTAATCAATTTGTTCATGATCCCGTATCTTTCCTTCATTGGGCCCCTCCTTAAAATCACAAAATACAATAGAAAAGAATTCATGAAACAGTAAAGCGATTCCTATGGAAAAATAATACCAAAGATATGGTTTCCGGGCAATGGGCTAAATGCAAGTATTTTGCTAGATTAAAGAAGCAAGGCGGTATTGGGATCCTCGACCACACAATTCATGTTGAAGCCTAGTACTATGGTCTCAATGACCAAACAAGACAAAACATGGCCCATCATGACATGGGACATGATTGACAAGGTGAAGCTAATCTCCCCGGGGGGGGAGGGCTCATGGAAAGAGGTCATCGTCCATGACAAACTGTTGGCACCTCGATGGGCAAGCCGGTACAAAAATGTACTAGAGCATCACAGACACTAGAGTGGGGTGAGGCAATCAAATATTTTAAAAGCTCCATAGCACACTAGTCTCTTCACTCTCAAAAGTAGGAAGGGATCTTCTTACTCTGTTCTAAAGAGTAGTCCCTAATAGAAAACTCAACAACAAGGGACTCATACATTTGGCCCACTTTTGGGATGGAAACATTAGGGGATGGAAGTAGAGTTTTGGCTTTTGTACAATCTCAATGGATCTAAACTAATTCAAATCCATAGAGCGGTCCAGGATATTAGCCAAGTGCTTATGCCGATTTGTGAGGCTGATCTAGATTGGAAAGCCAAGCAGTGGTGCGACCACAGAAACTTCAACAAACTGCAAACCAAGTAAATATACTGCAACCTTATGTTAGAAGAAAATTGGTTCTCCCCACTCAATAAGCAATGGAGGAAGCATTATCCAAAATCAAAATGGACATCAATAGCAAACAATATTTGGAATCCTCAATGGTCCTCAACGATAAAAATCTTCCTATGGAAGGTTTTATGGGGAGCCATGCCTATCGGGGTCAAAATACAAGCCAAAGGGTCTAGTAAGGATCTTTCTAACATGTTCCTCCATTGTCTAATTACAAGAAGCCTAATGGGTAAAATCTGTAAATAAATTACAAAAGACCTGAAAGATCCTATTCTTCAAGAACAATTTAACCTTGAAGGAAGGAGTTGGAAAAATCAAGACATGCTTATCTACACACAAATTTTTTCTTTTTACTGCTTCAAGCAAGTCTCAAAATCTAGGAGCTGGCGCGTCTTCCAAACACGAGTGACTCAGTGGCCAATTTAGAAAAGTAGAGAAGTTATCATCTGTATTGGAAACCACAAAAGCTATGAGAAATAAACTCAAGCAATCAAAGACATTACCATTCTCGTATGAATCAATCCACAAAATGTATGTATCTTGTAGCTCTTGTTTGCAAATGGATATGTAGCTCTGCAATGCATGATGTGATCCCTCAAGGCACCCTATGTTCTTGAGATAATTGCACATTTCTTCCTGGTTAAACATAGTATATCCACTCACAATAGTGAGTATGGAAAAAAAGAGTCTTGGAAAAGAGGGTTTATCATGCTGAAAGACTCATTATGATTCTAGATTGGTATTATATGGAGTTTTATCATACAAATTGTTTTGTCACGCTTCTATGGGTCACTACTAAGTTTTTTACCAATCTTGAATTAATAAATGTTGGCATGCAATTTACTTTGATGAAATCAATGAATTTAAGTGGATTGATCTATTTGGATTAGAAGTAATCAAAGAAATTATGCATTATATATATGCATGAGAGGTGGTGAAGGTCTTTTGTAGACATGTGATATATCATCATCATCATCATGCAAGGATTTAATATTTACGTGATTACGTGAAATTTCTTATGATCACAATGTTTATTATTACATTCACATAATCACAATCAACGTGATAAGCCGATAAGTGGTGACATGACAACCCACCAAAATCTTATCGGGGTATGTCTTTTTCTCGACGAGGCCATCGAGAAACTATAAGAACGCTAAATCGAGCCCACCAAGAAATGAAAAAAACTCAGTGGATGTACTAAATTGGACAATTTCTATAGGTTAAAGAGAAGTCACATGAATATTTAACGAGATCACGTCTTTTGAAATGTGATCACTCAACTTTATTAATGTGATCACGTATTCGGAGATCATGTTAATGAAATCCCTGTGATATATGAGACTTTCGCTGAGTTGGCCACAAGTACAAAGCAAGAAACTTGCCTTGTCTCTTCTCCATTTGTCCCAATCTCTGTGTATAAATAGCTGACACATGAGAGGTGGTCAACTCGTGGTGAAAGTTTTGTATAGACATATCATGATATATGGGACTTTTGTTGAGTTATCCCTAAGTACAAAAGAAAGAAACTTGTCCGGCCTTGTCTCTTCTCCATCTCTCCCAATCTCTATGTATAGATAATTGATAGCTAACGATCGTATAAATGAACCCATTTTCTACAAAGTGTGATCTTTGTGGTAGTACAATCTTTCATCACCCCCTTTTCATTGCTCCTTTCACCTTATACAGAAACAAATCCCTTCCTATGTAAGTTGTGAGTATTAAAATCTCCACATGTTTTAGCAAGAACAAAGCTCACAATACATTCAACTTCACACTTATTGGGTTTTATTTCTACATAAGAAGGTTAGCTCTCCCTCCTCCCCACCATCCACCCACACACACACTCACACACGCACACATGCATGCACATGCATAATGAAATAGACTAAAAATAAACATATAGATCTATAAACTACAATGAAACCTATGTATCTAGAGCATACATATGACAATGGACGTGTGCCACGACAAGTCATAAATGCACAACTCATGGCAATAGTTCAATTTAAAGACCTTAAAATGATATGGTGTAGTCTATAAAGTACTCATACAATCTACAAGACCATGTGGTCCCAATAAGGGCTAGATTGTCCACCCTTAAGCTCTATTAAGTGAGCCATATGGTTGAATCCATCCACACCTATATTGCTACTTCGTAGATATCTCAATGACAATTGTATGGTCCGTATTGTTTATTATGTAGCAAGCCATACAATCTACAATGCATGTTGGTGGTGATATCCATACAATCAAACGATATGGACTCGTATAGTAGACCATGTAAATTCTAATGCTATTTACCAAAACAATGTCAAAGGGTAAAATCATATGGCTAAATGATGAGGACTAAATATATGGTTTTCTACATTGTCTATCTTTATCTATGTATCTCGTAGGCCAGATAATTCATTCCATGCATTGCCATTGTGTTACTATATGGACACTTCAATAAAAATGGGTTGTATATATGTCCATATTGTTTATCATGTAGTGGACCATACAATCTACAATGCAACTGTTGGTGATATCTATAGAATAAAACCATATTACTTCTTTCCGATGCTCCCTGTCACCCATCCGATGTGATGCATCAGAAGTACCCGTTCCTGGTGGCCTTATAGATATTGGCTATAGTATTCATTGAAACTTACCGAATAACATTATAGGATAAAACCATATGGCTTGAGGAGGACCAGATTTATGGTTTTTTTTATTGTCTACCTTTATGTCTCTATGTGATAGGCCATATAATTCATTCCCTGAACATGCATAAGGAAAAAGCATTTAATGTATGGTGGACAATATTGACCACACCATTTAACATGTAATGGACCATATAAACTATGATCTAAGGACCCCAATCCACTACTATATAATGAACATGGTCCATAAAGACAATACATATGACATGCACACAAATAGTAACATGCCATCTGAATACTATTTTTTACAATGTGGTTTACCAAACGATGTCCATATAGTATACATATTGCATGATATATATTTTATTAGTATTTCCATCATCTAGCTCTTTAGGCAAAGAATATACAAGTATACCACATTCAGACTCACAATCACCCATTTATGGCGATCCAACAATTCAATTACGCCATATTGGCTACCGTACAATAGTCACAAATGCATACACACCTACCCTTATATAATTTCCATCATATATCTCTTTTGGCAAATCATATACAAATATACCACATAGCCACACTCACAATCACCCATTTATGGCGATCTAACAATTGAATTACGCCCTATTGGTTGCCTTACCATAGTCATGCATGCGTACAACTACCCTTATAGAAACTGACACTTAAAGTAGATAATTTATACCCTCCTTGAGAACAATTTCATATGGTTTTCTTCTTTCCTTTATATTAAATTTTCAATTCTACCCTTTTATATAGTACATTCAAATTCCTCACATGCATAGACACATACACTAGCCATTTGCACTCAAATACATACACTCACACGCTAAAACACCAGTTCTAAGATAGCGGAACTTTCATAAGTCCCACTTATATAAATGAAACCTCATAATATGTGACCTCTAATTTACAAATCCAATCAATGGAAACTTGGATAATTTGTGTTTATGTCATTTATGGCTTGTTGAGGTTTTTAACATCAATTCAAACTTGCAAGAAAGTCCCAACCACCTAAAATTTGATCAAATGCACATTAGAATGCTCACACATGCACAAATCCACATGCATGCAATGTGCACTTAAAACAAGGTGTGTGGTTATAAACAATACAAGATTGAGAGAGAGAGAGAGAGAGAGAGAGAGAGAGAGAGAGCAGAACAAAAATAGACCATAGAAACATGGGATGCAGAATAGACCATAGAAACATGAAATGCAGAATATAGATAGGAATAGAAAGCGCAAACGGGGGAACAAGATTGGGAGAGGGGAAGGGGCGATTTAAAGAGTATAGAGAGAATTGAGAAAAGGGAGATTTTTTTTGAGGAGCTAGGTTTTGACTGCCACAAGGCCTCCAAAAATGCCCATAAAGGACTAGGCATTACCTACAAAATCATTAAAACACTCTCGGTTGGCCACTCTTAAATTTTGAAGATAGGTTTTGAGAGCTGGGATACAATCCGTAACAATGCCATAATGTGTTCCTTGTGTCAAATGCAAACTAAAAGAACATAGGGCGACAACCTAGTGAAGATTGACAAAATAGAGATTATTTTGAGGATCTATATTTTGGACTACAATTACCTAAAAACCCTTAAAACACTCCTTGTTGGCTACTATTCAGTTTTGGTGACAGGTTTTGAGAGCTAGAATACATTCCGCAACGACACCAAAATGTGTTCCCTATGTCAAATGCAAAGTAAGATAGCATAGAGCTGCAATCTAGGAGAAAATTAAGGAAATGGAGATTGTTTTGAGGAGCTAGGCTTTGATTATCATGACGCCACTAAAATTCCCCAAAAAGGACTAGACTTATCCTAGAAACCACCTTACAATGCTCCTTGTTGACCAATTTTCAATTTTGGAAACATGTTTTGAGAGTTTGCACATATTCCGAAACGGCACCAGAATACATTCCCTATGTCAAATGTGAATTGAAACAACATAGGGCCACATTGACATTTTTAAAACAAATTCTACATGGAAAGTGCTCCGGGCACGGTAAGGGTGTGGCATTCCTTGTTTCTATGGAAGAGAGAGCGAGAAAATGGTCGTGCTAGAAGAGAAAACGCACTCACGCATATGCACACACAAACACACATATGAGAGAGAGAGAGAGAGAGAGAGAGAGAGAGAGAGAGAGAGAGAGAGAGAATACAACAGGTGATAAATATACAAAGATGGAGAGGTAGAGATAGACATTTGAAAAGAGATGTTGAGAGGAGAGAGGTGGAGCAATAGGATGAGAGAGAAGATACCAAGGGAGAGTTGGAGATCCACATACCAAGAGAAGGAGGTTGGCTGAAAGAGAGAGAGTCAATGGAGAGAATAAAGAAAGACATTGCAGAAGGGGGGGAGGGGGAGAGAGAGAGATAGAGAGAGAGAGAGAGAGAGAGAAGCACAGAGAGATACATACACACATGTACTCACATAGAAACTAACAAAGGCTATAATAGAGCTCGAGTGTGAGGGCCAATTGTGGTAGAGAGATATCATGACCAAGAAATAGAGAGATAGAGAGGAGAAGGTAGAAGAAGTGCATAAAATCCTCAAAAGAGTGTAACCATACATAATTTAGTGACCATGGTCTTCTAAATTTATCAACGACGACTGCGGTCACTTTAGCACTGGGAAAAGTATAAACAATGTAGCCATTTTGTACATCACAAATGATTATATCAATGGAGATGGTTAGAGGGGTGGAGATATATATACATATACAATGTGTTTTTCTTTTTAGGGAAGACAAGGCAAGAAGATAACTTCACGATACTATGCTACTGCCCAAACCCATAAGTATTGTCAAGGAACACTAATGCAATCTCCTAAAAAGATGAATGCGTTCTATGCATACCTCTACATGTGCTTCCATTTTGGTTTGATTATGTGTTTCCATGAAAATTTTCTACATTGCATTGGAAATACTAAGAGAGATGGGTTTGTCAATGTGCTTGCCACCCCTCTTGGCAATAGAAACATGTGTTTCTTCTGTCAAGGTGGACCACAATCATTTTGGTTACCCTGCTAGCATCCACCTTGCATGCGTGAAGAAGCTATCTTGCATGCGCGAAGAAGCTGGTGGTTTGGTCTTAAGAGGGCCAAATCAAAAGACCGTTATGGATATAACCTATGGAAGAAAATATTGCTTTTGCAGACAAGGGAAATGCCCATGAGATGGACCCCCAAGGATATTCGTAATATTCTGACGGAAAGCCTCAAAGATTGGGGTGACCACTTCTTCGAAATAGAGTATAGAGTGCTCCCAAAACATCATGGTAGAGAGATGTCGATAAACACACACAAGAACGTGCGTACGCACACACACAAAGAGAGAAGAAATGCGCAAGCCTCTTACAAGAGTAGAAGCATCTATGTAATGGAGTGAGTAGTGGTCTTGGAAACTGTGTAAAGAGGTACTCACTTCAACATTGTGCAAGAGTAGAAAGATTGTCAGTATCTTGTAGGAGTCATAGGAGTCACCTAATAAGATCAAAGGATAGGGGTAGAAAGGAATGTGTGTGTGTGTGTGTGTGTGTGTGTGTGTATATATATATATATATATGTATATATATATATATATATATTATATTATATATATATATATATATATATATGTATATAGAGAGAGAGAGAGAGAGAGAGAGAGAGAGATCCTTTTGTTAGTTTTTAGGTGCAAAAGGCAAGGAGATCACTTAATGACACTACCCAATAAGTATTGGCAAGTGATCTCCTTGCCAATTTCACCTTCACGTACACCGTTCCAATATATATCTTTAACTCGTCGTGTGATTCCATATTGGTTTTATTGGGTGTTGACTGGAAATTACTACCTCCCATTGGAAATACGGAGAGAGATATGTGGCGTAAAAATTACAGGTGTACTCATTGTGGCCAACTTATGCCAAGGCTTCTAGAAGGGATTATCTACCAAAGAATTGATTGAGATTAATAAACCCATTCCAGAATCGTTCAGAATTAAGCCAACATACTCATTCTCCAATTGAAAACCCTTTCAATATTGTTTCCACTAGAAGAGCCTTGAATAATGAAAAGGGACCACGATACCCTCTTACATAGGCTAAAGACTTGACCTTAGAAACCTTTAAGATGCATTTTTTAAATATCAATGTGGATCTCAAGCATATTGAGCATCCACACAATATACGCAAAGCAACATCCGCTTTGTTCTATGAGGGTCCTCTCAGGAAGAAACTTGCAAACTTATCCATTCCGTGGAGAAAAGAAATACACATGAGAAAACCCCTATGATATTTATAACATGTTTATAGCCGCTCTCCTGTAGGCTTAAAATAGCAACATGGATTTTGAAATCTACGATAGCAAAATATAACATTTAATGGCCTAGTAACTTGTGTGTAGCGGAAAATAGCATAGACATAGTGAGCATTTCATTAGAATAGATTCCTAATGAGCATAGCAAGAGTGTTTGGATAGAGAGAGCAAGAAAAAGCATAACACCTAGTTATATAGGCATGAACAATACTTCAAAAGAGAGAGAAATTAAGCTATTGACAACAGTTGAGGACCGGATTTACATGGAGCCGGTTAGCCCTACAAAAGGCTTTGTATTATAGATTTCCGCCATCAAGGAAGACATTTTACAATACAATCCTTTGTGTTCCTTCAATAGCTAGCTAGTGCAATGAATATGGAAGCTTCAAGCACTAAGCAAACACTTATAAAACACAACATCAATTCCCTCACGGTCTCAGACCCAAGACCTCACACACCTTCGAAGATGGTGAGAGCTAGCGGGATATGAGAGTAGATTGAGAGGAAGAAGGAGTAGGTATATCTCCTCACATGATCACTCATAATAGCTTAGCATTTTGGAAGTCTTAATGGGTTGATCCTTAGGGTCTTTGAAGCCCATTGTTGCACATTGCTCTTTTGCAGATGGTCCCCCCCTTTGGATCCCTATTTTCCCTCCTTTGGATCCCTATTGTGGCCCATCTACCAGCTTAACCAATATTTCTAGGCTTTTCTCCCCTGGTACTTCCCCATATTAAATGATTAGTTTAACATGAGAAAATCATTTAGGAGAATTAGATATTAGTTATTATGACATTACCTCTCTCTTTAAATCATAGTCGTCCTTGACTATGGGGTAGAGAAGATAAAGCCTATTCATTAGTCCTTTTTCTAGCGGGTAAAGGATCCCTATCTTAACCTACCACATCGTTCCAAAATGGATGACTAATCCATTTGGCGCTTGAGAGCCTAAGGCTGCCGCAAGCATGTCTGCACATAGTCCTATCAATCTTCCATAGTAGAGTGACAAGCTCTACTTGGTGTTTGGAAGACGTTGTGTTCACAAACTTGACTCTACATACTACTTAACATTTGTGCACAATAAATAAAAAGAGAGTCTTATAAGACAAAAACTTTGTTCAGTTTAAACGTTCGTACATTATCTTACTCTAGGGAAGCATTGTAAGCATTGATAAGGTTTAGGTTATCCGTTAATTGTATGCCTTGCATCCATCTAGCATCTTCAAAAGGATAATTCTTAAACTTAATAAGATACCGTCGGATAGTCTTACCACCTCTAAATACCTTGTGTTCATGTCCGAGAATGGACTCGGGTTGCAACACCTCTTCTTGGTCCTCGATCTCCGGTGGGCCTTCAATAGTTGGTTCTTGAGGTAGCTCTCCGTTGTAAGGCTTTAATAGACTCACATGGAAAGTATTGTGTATAAGCCAATGACTAGGCAACTTGAGTTGATAGGCCATCTCATTGATTGGTCTAAGAATCTGGAAGGAAGCATAGTACCTTTATGCTAACTTAGCATCGTACTTTTGGTGTCCCATAGGATTCTTGCCCGTCGTGTGCCTTAATCGAGCCTTGGGAAATTTAAGTAAGACCCAATCATTTTCTTTATAAACTTGGGCTCTTTTGTGGTGATCAGCAGTAGTCTTTTGCCTTTGCTGTGAGATAGAGACAGCATCCTTAATCTTTTGGAAAGATTCTTGTAGGTCTCAGATATACACATCTGCAAAAGAAGATCTTCCCGTGTACCTTAAGTAGCAGGGGACTTTTGGATCTTCCCTCATGTTGGGTATGCAAGCTCTTGTGGTCATAACCCGTGGGAACGGTTCTTCTACAACATCCAGTCCAAGTTCAGTTTGCATGGAAGGTTTTAATCTATATATGTAAAAGGCTTTTTGAAGTTAACAAAAAAGCATATAGCGTGACTTGTTTTGTTCTCCAACTGTGTCGAATTCTCTCTCTCTCTCGCTCGCCTCTGCATGCTTCTCTGCCATAGCCATGGTGATTCACCACTAGCACCCTCCATAGCTCCTCTCCCTATCAATTAGTATCAGAGCCCAGGAGGGCGCATATCAAAACGCTTCATGATTTGGCACCGGCAAGGCAAACCTTGGAGGTAGGCATCTCTTGATGCTAGCAGATTGCAGGCGCTACAGGCGGTAACCATTTTGTGTGCATATCAAAAGGCAGTCGTGTTGCTACAGGTGGTGGAACAATCAACCTAGGGTGTTTTCAATTGACAGCAATCACCAAGGGCAATTGCATTTCAAAACGCTGTCTGTGGTGGGCAGTTTTGCAAGGAGACTGGAATCTGCAGTTGTTGGTAATTTTGCACAACATCTCAAAATGCTCATAGTAGTCCAGCCAATACTTTCGTCCAAGAAAGCATCTCAAAACGCCCTCATAAGGAAGGCAACTGCAAGGAGCAGTTTGAAGCATCTCAAAACGCTACCTGTTGTAGCCAACCAACCAGGACGAGGAAAGCACTTAAGAGTGAATTTGTTAGTAGCTTTTGCATGCATGTAGTAAGGGAAGTAGATAGTGGATCAATTGCTAGCATATTGAAAAGCTCAACGCTTGACAGTGGCAATCCGTGCATATCTAAAATAGGTTACTAAGACCAACAAGTAGCTTTGCAAAAGCTTCAAGCAGCGGTGATTAGGTCATAACCAAAGAAAATTTGCAGTAGAGGCTCCTCCCTCACCTAGTTGAGCTTAACATGATTTCAGCATTGGTCCAAGGCTTTTTTGATCGATTACAGAATATGAAGATTTTCTTCAAGCACTCTGAATATCAACACAGAGTTCAACTACTAATTTTCACGGTTAAGTATCATAGATTTGTTTGTCTATTGTCAATGCAATCACACTTGCCTTTCAAAAGCCTTGTTTTAGCTTACGAGCTGTCAATTATTGCTATGCCAAAAACTTTGTATGCGTTATAGACACTACCACATAAAAAATGATAAGACCAACCTTTTGTTGTTTGGTCGAGTTCTGCTATCTCTCACAATGATGGTTGTTTGAGGGAAGTACACACACACCTATGTTATTGTCAAAGGGGGAGACATCTACTCATGGTTTCAGGTGATTGGACTCTGCCATGGTCTGTCTGTCTTGAGTCCATTGTCAGTGGTTTGGGCTTGAGGGGGAGGTTGTTGGGTATTCAAGCCCTTGTGGTCATAACCAGTGGGAAACGTTTCTTCTACAGCATGCAGTCCAAGTTCAATTTGCATGGAAGATTTTAATCTATATATGTAAAAGGCTTTTTGAAGTTAACAAAAAAGCATATAGCGTGAGTTGTTTTTTTCTCCAACTATGTCGAATTCTCTCTCTCTCTCTCTCTCTCTCTCTCTCTCTCTCTCTCTCTCTCATCTCTGCATGCTCCTCTGCCAGAGCCATGGTGATTCACTGCTGGCACCCTCCATAGCTCCTCTCCCTATCACCTCAATTACCTTGAAAGGTGCTTTTTCCGTGGAAGTATGTACAGTGTTATTGTAAGCATACTCCACTAAGGGTAAAGTACTTCTCCCATTGGGATCTTTGATCTACTTTCGTTACATAGGCTTTTAGTAGATCAAGAATTATTAGGTTAGCTAATTCACTCTGGCCATCCGTTTGCGAGTGATAGGCCGAAGAGAAGTTTAGCCTTGCCCCTAAATTCTCAAAGAGACCCTTCCAAAAATTACTGGTCATTCTAGGATCTCTATCCGACACTATGGACATTGGCAAGCCACGGTACTTGAAGATTTGTGATATGAAGAGGGTTGCCATTTGATGGGATTTGATAGTCTGAGCTTGTTTCCTGAACCTGTCTACTATCGTTCATATTTCCGTATTCCCATGGATAGACTTAGGCAATCCAAAGATAAAATCCATGGATATACTCTCCCATGGTGAATTAGGGATTGGCAATGGTTGAAGCAATCCAGGTTGCTTCCCTCTATCAAACTTCGAATTTTGGCATAACACACATTTAGAAACATACCCTTGTATGTTTGTTTTCATGGTAGGTCAATAGAAATATGTTTCAATCCCTTTTAGGGTAGACTGAATCCCTCTCTTTCCTGCATAAGGAGCAGCATAAGATTCATACATTACTTTCTCATGTAGTGAGTTAGTAATGTATAGACTATTGCCATAGAGAAAATAATCATCTTGTAAAGTAAATGGTTTCTCTTTCTTCCGTAATGCAAGGATTGAAATAAAATCTCTAAAATCGGGATCAATAGCGTACTCATCTATCATAGAAGATAGATCATCGTGAGTTGCTATGGAAACCGCATTCACTCTTGGCCGTCTTGAGAGTGCATCGGCTACTTGTTTATGCTTGCCAGTAATGTGAGCAATATGAAAATGAAATTGTGAAAGGAAATTTTTCCACCTCATTTGTTTGTCAGAAAGCTTGATCTGCGTCATGAAGTACTTAAGGCTTTGGTGATCCGTCCGTAGAATAAAAGGAGTCCCCAGTAAATAGTGCTTCCATGAGAGTAAGGCATGTAGAACTGCGAGGCGTTCCTTTTCATATATGCCTAGAGCTTGCTCAACAGGGTCGAGCCTTTGACTTCATAGGCTATGGCGTGCCCTTCTTGGAGCAAAACAGCTCCAAGGCAATCACCACAAGCGTCACATTGAACCTCAAATGGCTTTGAGAGATTCGGCAGTGTAAGCACATTTTGAGAGATAAGCTTTTCTTTAAGATTTTTGAAAGCATTGTTCTCCTTGGCAAACCCTATATACCTAATGTTTTTTTGTTAGGTCATGTAATGGTCCTGCTATTAGTGAGAAATTTTCTATGAAGCGTCTATATATGCACACATACCTATAAAGCTTCTTAGATTCTTTTATTACCTCTAGCTTTGATGGATCCATTTGGATGCCATCTTGAGAGATAATGTGACTTAAATACTGAATGTCTTGTAAGAAAAACTCACTTTTCTTTAGATTAACATAAAGTTTATTCTCTCTTAAGACTTGAAATATTACCTAGAGGTGTTGCTTGTGTGCGTCTAGTGACTTAGAGTAGATGATAATATCATCAAAGAACACTCCAGTAAAGGTTTGGTGAGGCCTCAATAGCTTCTCCATCAAGCGGTTGAATGTGGCTGGTGCATTCGTCAAACCAAAAGGCATGACAATGTATTCGTAAAGACCAAACGTAGTGTGAAATGCGGTCTTTACAATGTCTTGATCAACTATCCTTATTTGATGGTAGCCACCTTTTAGGTCAATCCTACTGAAGTAGATCGACCCTTGTAGCTTATCAAATAGGTCTTCTACCCGTGAAACAGGAAACCTATTCTTGATAGTGATCCTATTTAGTGCTCTATAGTCGACACACATACGATATGTGCCGTCTTTCTTTTGCACTAATAACACAGGTGAACCATGGAGATGAGCTAAGCCTAACCATGTCCTTCTCAACTAACTCATGCACTTACCGCATAATCTCCTCTTGTTGAGCTTGAGAAACTCTATAAGAAGGTTTATTAGGCGGTGAACTTCCTGGAAGAAGTTCAATTGCATGGTCATCATTGTCTCGTTTAGGAGATAGTTCACAAGGAATGCCGTCAATAAAAACATCTTGAAATCCCTTGAGAAAATTGGATAACTCTAGTTCCTTGTGATTATTTATATTTTCTTTTGCTAAGCATTAGGTTCATTTTGAGAATCTTTAACAAAAATCATGTACATGGAAATAGAACTCTTTATTTTTTATTGAAAGCATGAGTATGTACAATGGGTATGGTGTTACCCAACTCCTTAGCATCTATGTACATATATTTTTCCCTGAACCTAAAGTAGATTTTCCTTTCAGGGAATTTAACATTGGCAGCAATGCGATCAAACCATGGTGCCCCTACGATTACATCTCATGCTTGAGAGGAGAGATAAAGAAGCCCTCTTTGTCCACATAGATTTGGACATGGAGCCTCAATTTCCTGATTAAGGGAATGACTGAAGCTTCTTGACCCTTGAAAGCACCATCTGCGGGTAGAACATCTCCCATCTTATAGGCTTGGATGCCTAGCTTGGTAGCCAACTTTGTGGATATAAAATTGTGAGTAGAACCAGGGTCAAGCAGAATAAAAGCATCATGTTCTCTTACCTTTCCCAAAGCATGGCATAGAAGAGATCTTTTGTGGTGAGTTTCCTCTTCTTGGATTTCGAACAAGGTAGTTCTAGGAGGCTCATGGCGGGTGTTCTTATGGGGACAAGCGTGGTACGCATGCCCTTGCTCGCCGCATTTGAAACAATAGTTATCTTGCGATAATTCTCAAGCTCTTCAGGAGAGAGTTTGTTTTTGCCTTTTTAAATTTCCTTCTCGTTAGCTTTGCTATTATTGGAATTGCCCTTAGGAGACTTTTGGACATTGTCCTTGCCCTTAGTCTCATTAGAACCCTTGTCTTTTGTGGACGTAAAATTTCTCTTAGCCCCTGTTTGAAAATTTTTTCGTGAAGCCAGCATAGCATGGTGTATGACCGCAAATATGGTGCGTGGTCTTTAGGAATTGACATACTCCGTCATTTCTTCAGTTAAGCCCACACAAGATTATTGTTTTTGCTCTCCAAAATCCATCTTTTTGAAGACAATGGCTTTGAAATGTAAGTCCCAAAACTTGTCTACATATTTGTGAATGGATTCATGCGGAGAGAGCTTCAAGCTTCGCCATTCGGTAAGTACTTTGTCTTTGGCATCAGTGGCCAAAAACTGCTTCATGATGGAAGCTGTTAAAGCTTTCCATGTTCGTGGGGCTTCATCGTTGGCTTGTAGGCTAGACCACCATTGCCTAGAGGACTTTCAAAAACGCATAGCTAAATTTTTGAGCCCTTCGTATGGATCCTCTTCGTCTTCCTGAATCGGAGAGAGCCCTCTTTTGGAAGTCTCGCAAGGAGGCTTCTTAGGTACTCTCTTGTCATGGTTGGGAGCTTGGAGAATCCCATGAGCACGAAGCTGCCGTTGCACTTCACTTTGGAGGGATGGATTGCCCATGGCTGAAGCCTAAAAACAAGGTAGTTAACAAGCCTAGCGGCATCATTAGTAGCCTGCACACTAGCAAAATCAAGCTATCAACATTAATTTACTATTGTCAGTCATTCTAACAATTTTTAGGTGTACTTCGATACTTCAAGCCCTAGTTGCTGCTCCTCTTTACCCCTTTAGAAAAGCACTCAAGCTATACTGTACTCGTGGCTCGAATATCATTAATTGCAAGGAATAGAAGAGAGGGTCTTTCAACACCAAAACAACACCGCCTCCTGTCAAGCTTCTAATAGCTCAATAGTGGTTAAGCCATAGGCAAGCCCTATAGGACTCGACTATTAAGACCATAGCTCTCGACGATGATGCCCCATTATCGACACGAAGGCAGATGCACTACAAGGCTGAAAAATCCCTATTCTACTTACTCAATTGCAATTAATAATAACAACCATTTATAGCTAGCTTGAGGACCTCCCTTCTTGAGCAAGAAAAGAGAAACCTTAGGCTCTGATACCAATGTAACATTTAATGGCCTAGTAACTTGTGTGTAGCGAAAAATTGCATAGACATAGTGAGCATTTCATTAGAATAGATTCCTAATGAGTATAGCAAGAGTGACTGGATGGAGAGAGCAACAAAAAGCATAACACCTAGTTAGATAGGCGTGAACAATACTTCAAAAGAGAGAGAAATTAAGCTATTGATAACAGTTAAGGACCGGATTTACATAGAGCCGGTTCCTTCTCCAAAAGTCTTTGTATTATAGATTTCTCCCATCAAGGAATAAATTTTACAATACAATTCTTTATGTTCCTTCAATAGCTAGCCAATGCAATGAAGATGGAAGCTTCAAGCACTAAGCAAACACTTATATAACACAACATCAATTCCCTCACGGTCTCAGACCCAAGACCTCACACACCTTTGAAGATGATGACAGCTAGCGGGATGTGAGAGCAGATTGAGAGGAAGAGGGAGTAGGTATATCTCCTCACATGATCACTCATAATAGCTTAGCATAGCTAAGTAATTAGCATGGTAGAGGAGATGAGCATGCATTGAAGCTTTGCTCTTGGTTGGATTTGCATCACAAAGCCAAGAGTTGTTGGTGTAGGCCTCCCTTCTCACAAGCTTGAAGTAGATGATAAGCTTTCCATTAAAGCTTGAGAAGGAGAGATAGTCTTATTGCTTCACACATGAGATTGTGTGAGTGTGTGTGTTCCTCTCTCATCCCCTACTAAAAGGGCTTACCCTCCTATGTAGGAGCTTGCAAAGACCTTTTGGCACACTAACAAAGCATCCAATTTCACTAAGCTTTTACCATTGGACACAACCTTTGAATTTTGCAACCTTAGCATTTTGGAAGTCTTAATGGACTGAACCTTAGGGTCTTTGAAGCCCATTGTTACACATTGCTCTTTTGCAGATGGCCCCCCCTTTGGATCCCTATTTGCTCTCCTTTGGATCCCTACTGTCGCCAGTCTGCCAGATGAACCAATATTCTAGCTTTTTCTCCCCCGGTACTTCCCCATATTAAATGATTAGTTTAACATGAGAAAATCATTTAGGAGAATTAAATATTAGTTATTATGACAACAAATAACAAGAGACCATAAGTTGTAAAATCTTGTGTCGCATCCTCTACTTACAGGGTACCTCCAGACAATATTTTCAATGGGCTAATCGAGGTAGACTATTGAAGTCACATAACTGTCCCCCAAGTCACAAAACCATGTCAAACTAGCTCGAAACAAAATCATATATATCTCTTTCCAAACAAGCCGAGGACATGGAAAAACCCAGATGTAGCATCTTATGGACTCAAAAGTTTATAAGGTGAACCATTAGCAAGCCGAATCATGTGAGGTCATGTGGCCCAAATAAACAAGATCATCTTTTGCCAAGAAGGTCACATCTATCCACACACATCCCACACCAACCATGACAATGGTCAGCCCTTCGATATCTATAGGTGCCAAGATGGAGCATCCTCGAATGGATCTACACAATTTCGCATGCCACAACAATAGGCCACTCTAATTGTACCTCAAGTGGGCTGATGGATAAACCATGAAATCTCAATCAATAAAAACGTCCCTCCGTAATGGTTGGCAAAACCGTGAGTTCTCAATGGGCCAAGATATGAAGGTGGTTGAGGTGATCATTTTACCCCAATCAACTCTTAAAGATCTGCATAATAATCTCCCCACCAATCAATGCATGTCAATCATCCTAAACATGGGCCTCAAATCTTAGCCATATGAATAGCAATCCCTCTACTAATTCCATGGTCCAAAAAAAAGTTCCATGCTCTAGACCAAAGAACTCTACATCTATCAGTGTAGCCTTTGATTGCAAAAGCTGTGTGTGTAGGTGCGTGAGAATAAAAACTACTCGGCCTCTTTCCTCATGAACTTGTAACTTTCAAGAAAAATTAAAATAAATGCTCTAATATGGACTATAATATACCATCTGACGAGTGTATTTGATATGCTACATACCTACAAGGTGCACTCCCGGGGTCATAAATAGGTGACAAGAGAGCTTGGTACTCTTCGACCACTAGCCTTGATTGAGGCATTCTCATAAATGGCAAAGATAAGTAATGAAAGTCGAAGCTGGTCTACATTGGTCATAGAAAAGGCAAGGAAAGCATAAATGAGGATGATTAAATGGTCAGCTTGTAATGTCGGAGTGGTCACGATCTACAAGCTGGCTGGGCTACGTAAAACTATGCTACAATATTATATTGAGCAAGGCGATCACTATAGGAGATTTTTTATGAGCAACCGCCCGAAGTGGTTGGGAGCAATCACATTATGCCCTGCAAGCACATGATATGAACCACAAATCCTACATTCATTAACGAGAGGAAGCAGTATAGTTTATCATAAGGACATCTTCTCCAATAAATCTACGCTACAAAGAGTTTGTGATCACAGTACATGCTCAAATGAAGCACAACATTAAAGCAATGATGTCACCCACCTGAATACATCGGAGCTCAATAGGTCCAGGAAAGCTCTACAGACGCCCCACGAGATTGACTTCCCGCACTGAGCAACTGACAGTATACTCACGTGAGACAACCTTTGGCATGATTAGGCAGCCTAATGTAACAAGAAAATTGATATCGCGTACCTGTTTATATATGACATTTCGGAAGTCATGCACGCAGCTGCAGCTGGCTGTCAGATTGCATTAATAATGTCAAAGCCCCATCCCTCGGAATTGGCCTCTCTCTCTCTCTCTCTCTCTCTCTCTCTCTCTCTCTCTCTCTCTGATATAAGGAAGCCTAGAACTAATCATCTGTGCCCTGTACAGAATTATGTCAATATGTTGTTAGACAGTATTTCGACACGTTGTATAAACACCAGTTACCAAGCGCTCATACACGAAGCTGACGAGAAATTAAGGCTGCTTGGGGCAGTACTTATTAAGAAAGGCGACATTCCAAATATGTTTTGTGCACACATGATCAGCTGCCACAGTAGCACGCTGCTTCGCGCTACATAATGAACAGAAATGAAACAATATCAATGTCCGTAAAAGAATGTCGATGATAATGCCGATGACGATAGTGATGAGATGCTGGTCAAGTAAACTAATCTGTTTAGCAAAGCCTGCCGTGGCTGATTCATCTCTCGCGAACGGTGGCTGCATCTGACTGTACACCTCGAATCACCAGCCGTTTGATATTGGTGCGGCTTCCTGCAGAGAGGATTGTTATTACTTACTTGGTCATATATACCCGATTAATAATGCCAAAGATCTGCCTCCCAATATTGATGCAATCCATTGTAGTCGGTATTGTTAAGGCTATCCTGAATTATGCTACAGAAAGTGGTGCAGTTGCAGGACGAGCTGCCGCAGTCTGCGGAGAGCAAACAGGCACTGTAGTGTCCAGCATCATATTCATGTATCCGCGGAGGGCTTAGAGCCATTTCCTGGGCCATACATGTATTATTGCTAGCACTTGTGCAGAAAAGCGAAGACCCGGCGCCGGCCTGTTGCAGGTCGAACATATAATTGACGTCTACGATATTGACGGCACTACCATTGTAGTCAACTACACCTGCCTTCGCAGCAACGTCAGTCTCTGATCCCGAAAACGCTCGGCAGGCCGACAACTGTTGCGCCTGCTTATTTGAGGCAGGATTTGAGGTGGCTGCCGGAGTTACTATAGTCGCGTCTGCGCCTGGGATTATATAGCCGGGGGCATTGAACTTAGAATCTGCACTAGTACTAGCTGGTGCGATAGAAAGGAATATTCCTGGCAGGGTCCCCTTCTCACCACCAATGCAGGCCCCGGCCAGTTGGGACGGGTCGGCAAGGGAAAATCCAGTAGCAGCTGCAGGCGAATGCGCGACTGAAGAATTCTTGAAGCGCTTCCTTAGAGGCCCGTTATGGGTTTTATTCAGCTCGTACTGGTCATCCCCGATCAACGCTGAGGGCGAAGCAGCCGCGTAGGCAGCGGCAGCAGCTTGAATAGATCGGGGGCTGCGATCAGGGGGGTGCGGAGCCAGAGAGATTGCTTGGGGAAAGTTCAGAAGGGCCGCTTTGCCTTTGAGTGTAAAGGCAGCCACATCGTAGGCACGGGCGGCCATTTCTGGTGTGGGGAAAGAACCCAGCCAAATGCGCGTCTTCTTCTTGGGCTCCCGGATTTCCGACACCCATTTGCCCCAGCTTCGCTGCCTCACGCCTCTGTACAAAATTGTTGCCCCTCTTCCAGCCCGCCCTGTACCAGAACTAGTGCTGCTGCTGCTGCTGCTGCTGCTACTTTTGCTGTCTATGTCACTTTGCTGCTCCAGATTACCCTCTTGTCGATCTGCCGGGGAGTAGCCAGGAGCTTGTAGTTTACTGTTGCTGTTCCCTCCACCTGTCTCAAGGGTTCCGTAGCCGTTACCAATTCCTGGCTGCAGCAGGACATCAGAGTGCAGGGGCCTGTGCTGGTCGACGTTATTGAAGCTTGATGGAGGAGGCACTGCAATTTGGTGGTGGGTGGGGACTGCACGCTGGGCGTGCAGCATCATACAATTCCCAAGGCAATCTTCATCGCGATACGCTGGTGATACGTCGAGCGCAGGAGCCCAATACAATGAGCTGATTCCCTCCATGAGAGTTGATTCCTCACATGATATGAGCACTGAAAGCGTTGCGTCCATTCCCATGCATGGGTTTCTTTCTTTCATTAACATCCATAAGCTGGAGGGGAGACCAGGACAAGACTTTCTGACATGGGAACCCACATATTGAAGAGGCCTGCCTGCCTGCCTGCATTCGTCGACTGATGAAATTCGGACCAGGCTTATAAAAAATGTTTTTTAATGCTGGGGATAGGGACTGGGCGAGGCTTACTGTACTCGTGATGGGGAAATGCACGTAGTTCAGTCGAGGCGGCCCCGAGGCGTGCACTGGTGAGAGACACCATGACCACCGCCTGGGGTCCCTCGACTGGCAATATTTTATGGAGTTGCGGTCGCAACTTCACAGTCACTTTACAAAAGTAGCATTTCCGAACTGCAGAGTGAAAAAATGTGTCGAAGCCTGAAGCTGTTTAAGGTGACCTTGTACTATGTCTATGAGCGAGAGGACGAGCGAGAGAGAGAGAAAGAGAGAGAGAGAACAGAGAGAGATTATCGAGTGCACCTCTTTTTATCCACAAAATCGAGCAGGCAAAGACGTAGAGTCCGTTCCTGCCAACTTCATTCCATCCCACAACAGCAGCAGCCGTTGGCCCGTTGGCCTCTTAAATTAGGAGATAAGCATTGAAGACGGACTCAAGCGTGCAAGTAGGGGCAGCGCCGGCCAGCTGAAAGACTAGAGTATATTCTGATCAAAGAAAGCAATCACGAGTCATGTTCGCGTGCGTGTGAAAGGAAGGCCAGGGACTCTTCAGGGAGAAATAGAGAAGACGTCTCCTGAGTCTGCTGCAGCGGAGGGGGGTGCGCTCCAATCGTGCGAGTCTGCACGAGATTTTTGGGCATGCAGCATCTCACACTCTCTCTCTCTCTCTTTGTTTTGTTTTCGGAGTCGGGTAGGGCACGCCCGGGCCGCTCTCTCTTTCTCTCTCTCTCTCTCTCTCTCTCTCTCTCACTCACACACACACACACACACACACACAGAGCAGCGCAGGACTACTACTAGTAGCTCGTTTAGCGTCCAACTGGACACCAGGATTAGTAAGAATCAACTCCTAAAATGAGGAGAACGTGTGGATGAGACAGAGAGTTAGAGAGAGAGACCGTCCGCCCTGCAGGAAGATCATATATGAGACCCTCCGGCCTCAGACCATGAGTTAAAAGTTTACAACGAAAAATAACCATGGAGGTAAAAGACGGTACGCTAACGTCTTGAAGCGAGGAGCTACGTTTAGTACTGTGCACTTTACTCTCTAAAGTTTAATTCCCCCAAGAGTCGGGGATGATTTGATAGGTGGCTTATCTCCAACCATGGATCGGCGTCGGTGATTTTAATTTTTAATCCCAGCCCTATCTCCCTATCATTCAATCAAGAATTATACCTTTGCCTCAAACTTCAAACACAAGATGGCTTCCCTCTTATAGCCTTTTAGACAGCGCAAACGTCTTCCTTCTACATGATCTAGGTCAGAACTCGGGCCAATATTTCCCCATATAATATATAGGAGTGTGGGCATTATAGGCCACATGTATTGAGGGCATGTCAAAAATCCCGGAGGCATCTAATATAGTGTTCGCTAAAAATCGAGGTATAGTGTATTTTAACCAACTAAAATTGCAAAATCGTGGCTAGATTTTGAGCTTGCCTTGAAAACAACCGGCAATATATAACAAGTATTAGTTTTAAGTGTATCCTTATTCTAAGCCCTGGCCCTATTCTCCACAATAAACCTGAAGGTAACCATTTGCAAAAGAAACTCGCGGGTAATCGTTCCTATTGGCAAATGCTTCAAATCCTACATAAAAACCAGAATAGTTTTAAGTGTATCTTTATTCCAAGCCTTGGTCCCATTCTCCACATAACCTTAAGGTGACCATTTGCAAAAGAAACTCAAGGCTAATCGTTGCTATGTAGCTAGGACGTACTTCGATCACCCCCCACATCAAACTTGCGCCTTTTAAATAAGTCTGTTAGAAGCTGGACACACCCCACGGAAACTGACTACTAGAAAGATTATCATTTTTTGTAATTATTCATTTATTCAGGAAACATGATTTTTCACCTTGTAAATATTGGGACTTACAGAAGTTTCTAGATTTTATCCCAGTTTTGATAGTTAGATTGAGTAGATGGTTGATTTGAAACTTTAGGGTTTGAGAATTGTAAGGTATATATACCACTTTTTGACCTTAATGAAAAACCTTTTGTCATTTTTAAAAAAGAAGTTTTGAAGTCTGTGAGTGAGCGTACTGTGTACGAGAGAGAGTGTAAGCTTCATTTTGACGCTACATGTGCACCGGTGGTCGGAATCGAGTGCGTTGAAGTGCAGTGTGTTGCCCCCGGCGAGAGCTACGCGCCGATACCTACAGTGCGCGCGTAGGGTCCGGTTTTGCGAGCTCCTTCTACGAGCTTCATCTGGTGATTGGGTGAGCATACGTTATCCGATTTTGCATTCCAGCATATCCACGCATTCACACTGAGTAGAGCTACACATTAAGCACTTTAGATTTCGAAAACGAAGACCTGCAAATTTCGGCCAGACATCCTACGTTATTTTGCATCGGGTGTTTTGGGTTGGGGTTTTGGTTCATAGACCTTAGGGAGAGCGACCTATTGGTGTTAGTAGGGTCTCCTTCAAGTTCTGTGGTGTTTCGGGATTGTTTGATGGGTGTTCGACTCTAGAAAGATTTGTAGAAAGTTTCCTCTTATGCACTCTTGAAGGCTGTGACTTAGACAATTGGTAGAGACCTCTATAGGAATTAGTTAAGAGTCAGTTGAGTGTAGGTTGACACCTTATGCTTGCTTCCACGCGCCTGCGGGTCGAGCTTCGTCCTTAGCTCACATTATATGTTAAGTGAGTTCTTGCTGTGCTGACGTCCGTCGCGGCGTATCCGTCCAACATTGGCGCCGCTGTCGAGGACGAAAACCTTAGGTAGGTGACCGAGATTGGTCCTTAAGGATAGGGATTTTTGCCTTGCCAAGAGTGTCGTTTTACATTTAGATAGAATGAGAGGGTGGAGGACTCTCTAGGTCTTAGAGGGAGTCTAGGAAGCGTGTGTCTGGCTTAGATCCTTTGACTTAAGTAGATTTAGGTAGACTAAGATAGTTTTAGGTATTAGTTGAATTCTTGAGTAGAAGATGGAGTGGTAGAAGCAGTGAGAGGAGAGCTTGAGAGTCCGGAGAGGCCAGAAAGCAACCAAAACACCATTATCACCATTTCACATGATGAGTAGGAGTAGAGTACGTAGGACATCATGATTCAAGATCTAGAGAACTTCATGCATGTATACTTGCTTGGTAAATTCATCACAAGTTTGTAAAAGACGCAAAAGTGTGTTTGAAAGCCTAAGTGAAGTCCAAAAGTTACTGTGAGTGTTTCTGATAGAGCATAAAGAGCATTTCTGTCACAAAAAAAATTAATTTCAAGCCAGGAGACATCCTACGCGTAGGATGTCTACAGGCTAATCTGGTGGGAATTTTGAGATTTTGAGTTTACCAATGTGTTCAGAAGGTGGGTTTACCCTATTTTCAACTAGAAAGTGAAAATTTGACCATATCTTGACAAGATAAGGCCAGCTAAGCTGAAATTGCCAGACATCCTACCCAAATGGTGCCAAAGCATTATTTTAAGACCAAAACCATAAGTTGGCTGCATGAGCATGACTTGCATGATATATTGAGTGACTGAGAGGGGTTTCACTTCATTTGGGTGAGAAAATTTGGGTTCAAAGCGGACTTTAGCACTTTTTGACTGAAAAAGGCAAGAACACCTAAAATTGGGGACTTTTGAAATCCAAACCAAAATCTAAACATACCATTGGGTTGCTGACATCAAGGGGAAGCTGTGGATCAAGTCTGGGGTCAAACAAGCCAAAAAGACATCCTACGCGTAGGATGTCTTCTGTGTGATTTTTCACTCCAAACTAAATTTTGAGCATACCAAAGTGATCAGCAACTCTAGGGGAGCCTGTGTTTTGAATTTGAAACCATTCTGATGAAAAAGACATCCTACGTGTAGGATGTCTAAAGCAAGAAATTGAAGCCATACACTGATTGTGGGCATAGAAATGTGTTGTGTAGCTTGAGGCAAGCCTCCTAGTCAATTTTGGTCCAAATTGGAGTTGATTAAACTGTCCAAGATCAGCAACAGGCTGTCGGAACAGATTTTTGACCCATTGACCAGCTTATAGGTCCCGGAGGGTTCACCTTACATAGTATGTGACCTATCACGTGAGTTCAACAGAAGGGTATTTAAATCCCTTAAAACTTACAAAAATAAATTTACATAAGGATATGTTTTTTACAAATCTTAAAAAAATTTACAGAATTTAAAAGAAAAGGGTCCATTATATTTCCTAGAAAATTCACAGAATAGGGATTTTAGAAAAAGAGCCTGAACGCACGTGATATAGTGGGTTTAAATATAGTGAACCCCCCGGGTTATAGGTGTCAAAATAAAAAATTAAAAACAGTTGTGGACTCAGCACATCAAGGGGAATCCATAGTGCAAAAAACCAGGCAAAACAAAGCAGGAGACATCCTACGCGTAGAATGTCTATTGGGGTCTGCTGAAGAGAAAATTTGACTGGGCTTAGATAGTGAGATTCCATTTGGCTTAAGGGTTCCAGAACTTCTTTCAGAAGTGAATTTGGACCTTGTTTGTCCATTTGACGGAGCAAAGACTGAATTCAGACTTTTCCACGTAAATTGACCAACATTCGAGGGAAGTACAGTTCCAGATTAGCAAACCTAATCCAGAACATCAGTAGTGTATAAAATGCAGTAGTGGTTGAGATTAACTCTCCAGTTATACAATCATTACTAAGATAACCTCTAGCAGATAAATGCTTTGATTCAATTGCTGAAATTAAACACTTGTGTACAGGTATATTCAGCAGCAAAGCAAGAAGTTGTGTGGAGACTGATCCTTTGCCAGGTGAGTGGTTGGATTTGTGATAAATTGCATTGATAAGTTTAATGAATTTAAGATCAGGAAGATACATTTTAAGAGACCAGAAGGTGGCAGGTGACCAAGGTAGCTTAGTGTCCACCGAGGAGAGTGTAACTCAGGCAAGGCTAGATCCACTAGCACCGATTATTGAGGAAGGTAGTGATACTGACACTTCTTCAAACAAATCTTTCTTCATGATGGGTAGTCAATAGCCAGGAGGTTTCACCTATGACGGACCAATGCCAGGAGGAAGCACCTCCCTAAATCCTTTGAATGATTCCAAGCTCACTGTGATCTTCCTAGAGGGAACAAACTCGAGGGGAGCCCTAGTCTATTCTGACTATCGAGGACGCAAGTGCATTTGTATCGAAGAGAAACCGGCTCAGAGATTGGAGATAATTTGAGTCTATGTGGATGGAGATAGATTTTGAGACGAAAAGGGGAACCATTATCTGATAGTCAGTAACCCTAAAGATTACAACAGATATGGAGATAATGTGGCGAAAGGGAAAATGGTTTCAGAAGCTCAAGAATCGCCACCAAACATTGATCGGCCTGGAGCTATTTTTATGTATGATAAGAAAACAACCAGGGTTCCAACTTATAATGAGAACGTGGGAATCTACAAGCATGAGAGTGAGGGTATAGTCGCTTACTTTTGTAGCAAAGAACCATACTTAAACGAATTAAGCAAAGACAAGGTTCTTTACTTATTCTCTTATTAAACTGCCATGGGGAAGGGTATAGTTTTTGTTGATAGATACAGGCGAGAATACCAATGTATTCTCCCAGAGGAGGTAAAAAAGGCAACAGGTCCAGGAGCATCAGCATATGCCCCTGAGGAAGTGCCAAGAGCCACCTACACCCCAAGCAAGTCGATGAATCCTTTTTCAGAAGATTATGATGCCACCTCACATTCCACCCGACTGCAGGCATTCAACAACCAAAACCAACCAACAAACCAGCCATCATTGCAGGCATTGCTTCGACAACATCGGAACAAGATCGAAACCGAGATGGTTATCAAGTCGCACGAGGGCTAAGGGATTTGCAAGAACCGCCACTCTATTCAAGGTATCAAGGAGAGAGTAAGCCAAAGACTCAAGGGTCAACAAATCCTGGAGGACCACCCATAGAATGAGTTCGAAGAGATGAACCATCTCTGGCGAGAACTGTTAGAAATTATGGCTTAGGAGCACCACTGGGAGAGGAACCAGCCTACTACAGAAGACCTGAGGAGGTATATCGATTAGGACGTGGAGATCCAATGATAAGGTTGGTAGACCATCATAGAATTAGACCTTCTCAAGTGCAGAAATGGGTAAACAAGAAATACATAGGAAACAGAGACCCAAGAGATCATGTAGCAGCCTTTGTGCGTGTAATTAGAGTTGAAGAGGTATTAGACTTCCCTACCCAATTTGCAGGGTTTGGACTAACCCTAGAGGATGACGCTGCTACTTGGTTTGACTCTGTAGAGCGTAGAGACTTTGAGTCTATGGAGGAAGTGTTTGACGAATTTATCGAGGAATTCTCACAAAGGGGGATATCTCATAATACGTCTCAAAAATCTTCATAAATTCAAACAGAAAGATGGGGAATATGTACGAAAGGCATCCCTAAGACTAAAAAGATATGTTAAGTTCTGTTCTGTAGAAGAACTACCAACTCAGTCCAGACTTATACTTATATTCATCCAAGGACTAAGGAATGCGGATCTCCAGAAAGACTTACATATGAAGAGGAGCACGACTTTGAATGAGTTGACCAAGGAGGCTCTTTACCTTGTGGACAATTGTGCGGTCTACAAAGAGGGGGAGTTTAAGGACCTTGGCGACGATTCATCTTCACAACAAAGTGGAAGCAAGTCTTCTAAGACAGCACCGAAAGGAGAAGTAGTTGTAAACCAAGAGCTGCTTGTAGATGAAGTGCTAAAAAAGATTAACTTGTACGCCAAACCCCAGGCTAAACAGCTCAAGTGGTGTGCTATTGAACAAAAATGGACAAAATAGGGACCGAGGAATGTTATTATACCAAGGGATATGTGAGAGAGAGACCTTACGCTCCCAAAGCTCCGGTAGCTTCTCCTCAAGTTCCACCGATGCCTAGGTATCAAGCAGGCAACCTACCAGGACCTGTAGGTGTAGAAATACCACAACCGTTGTTGGGGCAACAACCACCCCTACCAGGATTACGAACAGTCGGTATAAGATACACCCCAACCGTAACCGAATCAGAGGATAATGCTTTGGTGCCTATGCATGCATATTATGAAGATCCCAATGGATATGCGGCAAACTCTGTCTATTATCCACGGGAAGAACCCTCGACACCAGAACCACGGAGCATGATAGGAAGTACAGGACCACCAATAGCTGCACAGGCAGCAGGAGAAGGGAGAATATAGCTTAGATGAACGAACATTGTTGTTCATAGCCAATGGAGGCATGGGCGGACAGAGACATGCATACCAACAAAGGGGAGCTCAAGAAGCACCTCAACAACCCAAGGGACCCTGCTACAAGTGTGATGGAGACCATTGGCTAAGAGAATGTCCTCATGATGAAATCATTAGAGTCAACGCATATTGCACCGAGTGTGGAGTTACTCATTTGATTCCCGATTGCCCTAAAAACCCGAGCAAAGGAGCAAAAACCACCTTGAACATGCTAGAAATAGTACCTTCCAGTGAAGGATCGGAAAATGAAACAATCATACCTATTCACGCGGTAACACGAGCCCAAGCTCAAAGAATGACGAACGAACCCATAGTTGAAGAGCCAAAAACCGATGCTCAGAAATGAAAAATCAGAGAAGCACTTGGAAAGCTAGAAAGGCGCGTATGAAAGCCAGGAAAGAACGAGAGCAAACAGCTCTATCTCAGGAGCTAAAACATACAAAGGATAGATTAGAGCGGTTAGAGGATCTATCTAGCTTAAGCTCACACACCACGACAACCATAGCACCCAAGGAAATAGCAGAGTCCAAAAGTGCAGGATCAGGAGGATCTGTACTGGCAGACAAGGTAAATGAGCAGTTGGATGCGCTTCTAAAAGCTTATGAAGCTAGACTCAAAAAGAACCAAAACCAAGAGCAAAGATGGATGACTTATCCATATACGAAAATAGAAAAACAAAGGTTGGAAATGTGTAAAAAGATGATTGAAACAGCTCAATCACTGATGGAAGACCCGCTGGGTAAACTTGCAAATTGGCATGAAGCACCAGCTCCAACCCCTATCCAACCAACTTTAGAGGAGCAAGTAGGAACAAAGGAAAGACTCACTAATGCCTATGAGTCCAGAGGAGAACCTATCATAGTGCCAAATACAACAGATGAGGCAAGTGACGGGTTCCACCCTAAAACATTGACAGAAATAGGTAAGGACTGTAAAGGTCTAGATGATCTATGGAAGTGAATCCGTGAGGCCAACGAGGCTAACAGGATGACTAACCACATGAATAGCATGAGGAAAGAGAAGAATGTGACCTTACCTCCTATTGAAGAATTTGAGGCAAGGTCACAAATGAACTTTGAGATACATTCACAAGGGGGAGACTAGGGATCAACTAGTTCGGGGCACAGCCAACCAGACTCGCTGAAAACTTTACCCTCTTACCTAGGAGAGTATGAATCCA
Organism: Adiantum capillus-veneris; assembly: GCF_014529385.1. Lineage (NCBI taxonomy): Eukaryota > Viridiplantae > Streptophyta > Polypodiopsida > Polypodiales > Pteridaceae > Adiantum > Adiantum capillus-veneris. The sequence goes on from NC_140956.1 coordinate 2,218,171, forward strand.
AGTCTGAAGTGAGACCAATCCCATCTCAAAGACTTTCTTCTAACAAGGTGATGGATTCACAAGGATTGATTGAGTTATTGTCCACCCCGGTGGCATGCACAATCACATTAGCAGAATTCCTAAGGTTCTGACCAAACATGTGGACCACATTAGGTAAATGCCTAGAAAAATTTGGAGTGAAAGACCCCACCTTGAGGCTACAAGAAGGGATCAGAGAGTTGGACAGGCCTCAACTAAACACTAGGCCAGTACCATTAAACAAGGTTGGAGAGTATTGTGAGCGAGAAGATGGAAACACCACGCTACCAGTAGAATTCCAAGGAGTAGTTTCCAAAGCTATTCTTGACAGTTGAGCGGGAGTTGCTATCGCCACCAAGGAAATTTGGAAAAAATGGGAAAAACCAACTTTAAGAGCTACCAGAATGAAATTGCAATTGGCAGATGGGTTCATGGAGAAGCCTCTAGGACTCTTAGAAAAAGTGATTGTCACTTCGTGTGGAATCGAGTATGAGCATACATTTGCAATAGTCTATTTCGACAAAAAGAACAATTATGAGATCATCTTGGGAAGACCATTCATGCGACAATTGAAGATGGGCCAAGATTGGGGTTACGACCACATATACCTCAGACATGGCGAGACAACAACTAAAATACACCTGAAAGACCATAGTTACACCAAACACCTGTGGAAGAGTTTGATTCAGCTACAGTAGTAGGATCGGAACTCCCAGCATGGTTAGGGCAACAAAAAGAGCTATGGATGTGCGGAGCTTCACAATGTGGAAGCTTAAGAAGAGAGGAATACGTCTTAGAAAGAGCGATTGAGGACAAGGAGTATATTTCGGAACCTTTCCCTGAAGATGCCTTGGAACCTCTAGAATGGGAACACGTACTAGCAACATTGGATGTCTGTACCATTACAGATAGTCCAACAACAAAATTTTGCGATAAGGATGCCTATGATGTGCTACCCCACTACATAGTAAGCATTATACCAGGAGAAGATGAGACAATAGAACCACGAGGACAAGAAGAGTTTTATAACTCCTCTGAACATCTGGAAGTAAATGATGATGCAGATAATGAGTGTTCAGACACCTCAATGGAGCATGGAAGGGAAACGGAGAATATCAAGTTTTATGATTTTGCTAATCAGCACCCTAGACGCCAGGAACGCTATAGGAGGAACCGAGCAGGAAACAAAGTGAGAGAGAATACGATTCCCAGGATAAAAGGTAAAACTCACTATTTGATGCTTGTAAAAGCAGAGGATTGTGTAAAAGATCAAATATCAGGAAGATTCTCAAAAGATTGAAGGGAAAGAATGCGAGAGGAAATAAAACAGGAACGAAAAGCTAAAAGAGAAAAAAAATCACAAAAATCTCAAAAATCAAAAAAAGAAACAACAAAAGACCAAAGTGGACCAAACTGGAGCGTAAATAGAAATACCAAGAACTGAAACAGTCTTTACGTGAGATATGGACTACAGAAGAAGATAGTGATGGTAAGGGGGAGTCAGAGAAAGGAATCATAATGTACCATCACACTATTGGAAATTTACCGCATCCAGGACAAAAAAATCATCATGACACCACCAGTCAGGGAAAGAACCAACTAAGAATCTTACGATGGACCTAGAAATGCAAAAAGGATAGACCTCGCGGAACCTGGTGAAAAGGATCAGCCGGTCTATATAGCAAACAATTTAGAGCCTGAAGAAGAAGAACGGCTAACACAACTTCTCAAGAATATAAAGATGTGTTTGCATGGTCCTAAAAAGACCTCAAAGGAGTTGATCCATCGGTATGACAACATACAATTCCTTTGAAATCGGATGTAAAACCTAGCAAACAACGTCCTTATACATATAATGATACATTTGCTAAACGAATCAAAGAGGAGATTAACAAGCTGATGGAAGCCGAATTCATCTATGCAATTGAACATACAGATTGGGTGTCACCCATTGTGGTAGTTCCCAAAAAGAACGGAAAACTGCGAGTGTGTGTAAACCTCAAAAAGGTAAATGCAGCCACCAAAAAGGGATAATTTTCCGTTGCCAATCACAGAACATGTACTTGAGCGGGTGGCTGGAAAATGTGCTTATTCCTTTCTAGATGGGTTTTCCGGATACAACCAACTGGCAATTGCAAGGGAGGATCAACACAAAACAACGTTTGCCACAGAATGGGGAATTTATGCGTATCGAGTTATGCCGTTTGGCTTAACTAATGCCCCAGCTACCTTCCAAAGGTTAATGACCCACGCGTTCAAAGAATACTTGAGAATATTTTTAGAGATATACATGGATGATCTTTGTGTACACTCTCTTCAACGAGAGGAACATATTGACCATTTGCAAAAGGTATTTGAGAAATACAGGACATATCGAATCTGTCTTAACCCGGAAAAGTGTATCTTTATGGTTAGGCAAGGCTGCATCTTAGGACACATTGTCTCAAGAAATGGCATAACCACTGACCTAGACAAAGTCAAAGTCATAGTAGACCTACCCAGGCCTACTAATGCAAAACAAGTGCAATCCTTCATGGGACACTGTGGATATTATCGAAGATTCATATACATGTATGCGGTCATGGCACAACCTCTATATCGTTTGCTAGTCAATTTCGATTGGATCGATGAGTGTGAAACTTCATTCCAAAAGCTAAAGAAAAACCTTATATCAGCACCTGTGCTTAAAGCACCAGATTGGGAAAATATATTCCACGTTCACATTGATGCTTCTGCATATGCAATCAGAAGTATTCTGGCTCAACGTGAAGATGGAACAATGGATTTTCCAGTCTGTTATGCAAGCCGACAGTTAAACGGTGCAGAAAAGAACTACACAACCACCGAACGAGAAGGGTTAGGAATGATTTATGCTGTAAAGAAATTTCGGCATTATTTTCTCGCAAACAAATTTGTGTTCTTCACAGATCATCAAGCTCTTTTGTATCTGGTAAATAAACCATGCAATACAGGGAGAATTGTACGCTGGTTTATTATATTGCTAGAGTTTGATTTCACAGTGGTGGTCAAAAAGAGTAAAACCCATCTACGAGCGGATCATCTTTCAAGGATACACAACGCGGAAGCTCCTGAAGGAGTAGATGATGACATACCAGATGCTTATCTTTTCAATATTGAAATGATACCCAAATGGTCTCAGGAAATTTTCAGCATTCTTTCCTTTGGAAGTAGGTTTGATAATACGGAATACAGATCAAAACAACAAACAATTCGACAAACAAAAAATTTCCAGTTGATAGCAGGACGGCTGTATCATCTAGGATCGGACCAAATCCTATGATTATGTATAAATCCGGAAGAATTCGAGTGCTACCTTGAAGAAGCCCATGTCCAGGATTGTGCATTTCATTGTTCAATAGTGAAAACACACCAGAGACTGAAACAGTGAGGGGTTGATTGGCCAACTATGTATGCGGACACCCATTCTTATGTTACCAATTGTACTATATGTAGTGCCAACGACCAGTGGATCACGCGACATTATTTCAGGTAAACATTGCACCTGCATGGAGTCACTATATCATTGATTTCTTAACCACCAGAACGTTTTCTGAGAACATAACAAGAGCACGGAAAAACGTTATAGAGCTGGAGGCTCGTGACTTTCAGTTAATTGGGAACCAACTCTATAAGCGAGAAAAGAACAATCAACTTAGAATCTGTGCAAGTGAAAGCGAATACTGAAGGGGATCGGGGAGCACCACAGACGGAGAGTGAGAGAGAGAGAAGGAGACACACACGATGTGGGTGGGGAGACTCCAAAGAGTGAGCAGCCCCCTATACACTTATGCTATGTATAAGGTATACAAGTCAGTGGGCGCCCAGACTCTGGGCGGCCGGGCAAGGCACAGACGCCTATATGTTGATGCAATGCTAGCGGGCCCTGCTAGCTCTACGGAGCATGCATCAACATATATGTCCCTGGCAATAGGCATCTCTGACTGACAAGGCGTGTCAGCCACATGCATCTCCTGACTGTCCGCAAAAGACGCATCAACCTGTCGTGCAACCTCAGAGCAAACCAGCTGCTCTAGGTGTCTGCTGGAAGACATATCCTGCACAACTATATCCCCATGCTCACTGTCGAGCATAGAAAGGAATGACTGCATAATCGCTGACATCTCAGCCTCCTCTGCAATCATCCACTGCAAACATGACCACTCAATCTGCTGTGACTCACTAGAGCTCTCTTGCACAACGTCCTCCTGTCGTGACTCACTAGAGCAAGACCGCTCTACCTGTCTATCTTGCATAGAAGTATCTAGCACAACTGACTCTCTGCTTTGCTCAGTCACTAGCAAAGCATGCATGTCTGACTCTGTCACCTCTCTGTGTGAGTGCTCAAGTCGTGCCCCAACCGTGTGCACAACGATCTCACTACTCTGCACTCCATGCAAAGCATCCTGCAACCCACAAGCAAAAGAGACTCGCCTGCTCTCTCGCTCTCTACCTGGCTGCGTGATCACAGAGACAACACCGTCTCTAGCGTAATCCACATGCAATGGGTAACGTGTACCACTCCTGGCACCTCTCGCAATCACTAGAGAACCCAAATGCATCACAAAATCTCGCTCTCGTAGGGAAATCTGACATCCACAATCTCTAAGCTGACCAATCGAGATCAAACTCACTGTCAAATCTGGTACATAGCGCACATGTCGTAACAAGTAAGATGCACCACTCGGTAATGACAGTCTCACATCTCCTGCACCTGCTATCGCATGCACCGATCCATCGGTCAAACGTACACTGCCAAGCATCCCGCTAGAATAGCTACAAAACCATGCACGATGCGGCGTGACATGAAACATAGCATCTGCGTCTAGCAACCACTGCGAAGGGAGTGCACTATCCACATGTATAGCATCTCGTGCATAGCTCGAGGTAAAAGTGACATCCCCGTCACTAGTATACTCCGACACTACATGTGCCTCAATTGTCAAAGCAACTGAGTCCATGGCATCACTACATACATCTCTGAGACTGCCATGTCTCCTACGATGTCGCATACGACGAAAACAGCGCCGTCTAACGTGGCCAAAATGACCACAATACCAACATGTTACCTGTCGGCGTGCTCGTGAATGTACATGTCTCACACGAGTCCGTGATGACTCAGATCTATCATACATATCATGCAATCTGTGCCAAAGTGCTCTCGAAGTAGTCTCATACATAACAAGAGCATATACAGATTCTGCAAGGTGCAAAGAGAGCGTAGATAGTGCCATCTCCTCTAGCTCCTGCCACTGATCGTCAGACATGTTTGAAGGTCTACCTGCATCACCACTCAATGGTCGATGCAACCCTCGCTGTGTCAATGCATCAAGCATACACTCTCTCCATGCCGCAAAGTCTGACCCATCAAACACGCGCATCTGTGAGAGGTCACAATCTGATCGATCACCTGTCTCTGCCATGAGCACAATGTAGCAAACTAGAAAACAAAACCACCTCACCAACAACACCTGGAAACTGTCTACCAATATGGCCAGAAACACAATGTAAAACCTGTGAGACACACTCCAAAATAGAGCTCCCGCAATGTCAATACAAGCCTCGCCTGCTCTAGTATCACACTGCAATCTGTGAGCTAATCACCAAGCCCACACTGTGCGGTATCGATGCATACACACGCACAAATCTCCCACCTGCAGAGAACACCGCACGCAAATGCTGAGTGCAACCCGCAATCTCTACCTAGATCGCATAAATGATGCGCATAAAACTCCTGGGAAAATTTCGCCAGAGTTTCGTCAGTAAAACGGCCACAAAACCAGTAACCAAACTGACTGCACGCTCAAAACCATGAGCAACCAAAGCGCGTCAAATCACACTCCAAATGCATGCACCAATCTCCACACTTTGCATACATCATTGCAAACACCTGCAAATCTAGTACACAAATATCTGCTCTACCTGTGACTGCCAAAAAACATGCTCGAGGCATACATTGCCGAGCTCAAAATGCAATCACATTAGTCTCCCTGAGCATCAAACCACATAAGGCATACATTGTATCCTCCCACCTGTGAGGAAACTTGCAGCAAATATCACTCTCACATCTGAGAGCAAACCATGTGTGGAATCCTCGACACACAATAAACAACTGCTGCTGCTGCAGAAAATTCAGCATTCAGAATTTTAAAATTCTGATATGACGAGCGCGTCCGGAGCGTGGCAAAACCCCAAGGTAGACTCCTGGATCATATGTATCCGAGTCCGGGTGTGAAAGCGATGCCAAAAACAGTGTTTTTTGGCCCAAAAACGCAACAAAAACTTGCTGCTGTTGCAGAAATTTCAGAGGTCAAAATCAGCTCAAATGGACATCACCATTGCGTCCGGAGCGTGCCAAAACCCCAGGTTACACATTAACCTTGCATAAATCGCATTCCGTATGCAAAAGTTATGCAAAAAACACTGTTTTTGGGGCCCGAAAAATGACCTGCGGAAATGAAAATCTGCATTCTTCCTGCAAGTATGGCTGCAAATAACCATACACACTTGCAATACACTCTTCCCTCAACCTTGGGAATTCTCCTCAAGCTTCCATGAGCACAGATCTGGTGTTTGCTCACCGATCTCAAGCTTCCACCGAAAGCGAACTCACCATAGCCGAAAGCTCACTTCTCTGTAGCACTCCATCTGTCGTGAAGCCAAAGCTCTGATACCAATTGAAGGGGATCGGGGAGCACCACAGACGGAGAGTGAGAGAGAGAGAAGGAGACACACACGATGTGGGTGGGGAGACTCCAAAGAGTGAGCAGCCCCCTATACACTTATGCTATGTATAAGGTATACAAGTCAGTGGGCGCCCAGACTCTGGGCGGCCGGGCAAGGCACAGACGCCTATACCCCAACAAATACCTGCTGATTTTAGAACATGCACAGAGCGGAATAAGTGGAGGCCATTTTTCGGGAGATAAGACGGCTAAAATTGTCTTAACCGCAGGAATATGGTGGCCTACATTGCATATGGATGCTGAAGAGTTTGTGAAGCGTTTTGACGCATGTCAGCACACCAAGGTGCCGATAAAGAGAGATGAGATGCCACTACGGCCAATGATGGGAGCAAGAGCATTTGCAAAATGGGGCATTGATTTTGTGGGACCTATTTCACCTCCTGGATATGGCACCCATACCCAATATATCATTGTGGCTACGGACTATCTCACAAAATGGGCGGAAGCCAAGGCAACGCAAAAAGGGGATGCATGAACTACTGCACAATTTTTGTACGATACGGTTTACCAATAGAAATTGTCAGTGATCGTGGGACACATTTTCTTAATGAAGTCATTGAATATCTGCTAGAGGAATTCATGGTCATACATAGGAAATCTTCTCCATACCATCCACAGGCAAATGGACAAGCTGAGGCCACAAATAAAACACTATGCACGATTCTCACTAAAATTGTGTTAGAGTCAAGAACAGATTGGGATCATCAGCTACAGTCAACCCTATGGGTATACAGGGTAGCTTACAAAACACTAATAGGAACAACACCGTTCAACATGGTGTTTGGCCTAAATGCTATACTACCCATAGAGTTTTTAATTCCAACTCTACAAGTAGCGAAACGCTTAGAATGGACAGGGCATGAGCTCTCTTCAAGAATAGATGATTTTGAAAAGCTAGATGAACTCTGCTTGAAAGCTGTAGCTTCAATCTATGCTAAAAAGAGAAGCCAAAAAGAGTTTTTTGACAAGCATGTGCGCACTAAAGAGTTCAAAACAGGTGATTATGTACTTGTTCATACTTTGAAGCAACATGTCAAGAAACTGAAAAAGCGAGGGATGGGACCCTTTGTGATTAGTGATCTATCACAAAGTGGAGCTGTCAAGCTTGCTACATTAGCAGGTGAAGAAATGCCGAACTGGATTAGTGGATGTCGACTGATGAAATATCATTTACCACTCACACAGGATATGCTTCAAAAAATTCATCAAGGAAAACAACGAATGAAGGAAAAACAGAGAGTACGAGAAGAAGCTTGAAAGCAGAAGCAAAAGAACGCATTGCAAAACGAAGACTTCTGCGACAACAACAACAAAGTGGAGCACCATTGTGAATCAATGCCATTCGACTAACGAAGTTGGATGAAGACTCAGTGGAGCCAATTATCGGGGTCAAACTGGGTAGCAATCAAGTTGAATTGACGACATTGCTTGATTCTGGAGCTCAAGGAAATTTGATCTCTTACGGATTATACCAACAGCTCAAATCCACAGGTCAACTTCATCCTACTCCTCGAGTGCTGGAAATTAGTACATCACACTCGTTGAAAACATTGGGCTGGACTATATTGCATGTACAAGTACATCAATCTATTTTTCCCACACAAATTTTATGTAGTCGAGGATGAAAGCACACAACACCCAATGATGTTGGGACAACCTTGGCAAAAAGAGTACAATGTGCAGATAGATTGGATTGCAAATGCAGTCAAAATTCAGCATGCACAAGAACAACAGGTAATAGCCTTTGCTCAGCAATACCCGAATAATCTGCAAGCAATGCAATCACTGAAAAAAGAGCCAAAAGCAAGAATGCCACCAAAGAACAACATGATACCCAAGGCCAAGAGACAGGTAAAATCCAACCATGCTAACTACATGCATACGAAGTCATCGACCGTAACGCAAAGAGATAGGTTACCAAAACAAGGGAAACAAGTATAGATGCGGAAGGATAGAGATGACATGGCAGACAAACAACAATGCAACCAAAGAATTCAACCGAAGCAGATAGTTCAACCAAAAACCAAGGGCATAAAACAAATATGGATCTCAAAGAAACTGGTCAGCAATAACCCAAAGGTTACTCGCATTTGGATACCGAAACAAAATCAAAAGGAACTCCCTTCAGTACAAGCAACAACGGAAGGCAGACAACTACATTTGAAAAAGGACAACCGACTTATGTGGATGCCAATCCGCAACAAAACAGCGGCAACCAAGGAAGTAGCAAAACACCTACCAAAACCGGCAAAAACAAGCTACCAATGGATAGCAAAAGAAAAACGGCCCACGGCCATTCCAGCCAAGCCAATCCTCTCCATAGAAACAACTACGGTTATATCAACAGTAGCGGCAAAGCGATTGCCTTTTGCAAAAAAGACAATTGAACAGAGAGCAGTAGAGTTACAACTATTACTTGCAAATAAAATAGGAAACCTCGACGGCGAATGCCAATAAGCATCTTGCTTATTCCCTTCTCTTGCATAGCATTAATTTTTCCATGCATTGATCGAGTATGCATAAATTAGGGCCACATTAATCGGCCAAGCATTAGCACAAATTTTTCAACCTATACACGGCAAATACTCCAAGGCGATACCTTGTCATCCGGGAGGACTCCGGCTAGGAGGGGGGGAGGCATTCTCAAATGCAGAACCAATAGCAGAAAGAGCAAAAAAGGGCATGATTTTCGACTATTTTAAGGGTTGTTGTTTGATTGCAAAATTTTCTGGACTAACCCAAGTATATATGCCCTTCTACAACATGTATCTATAGGTATATGGGGCCAAACGCCAAATCAAACCCCTAGGTGTGCGTATATAAGTAGAAATAGCTATTTTTCGGGTAAAATATTGATAGAACGGAGAAATCCGGCCATAAAAATTGCATGTGAGTGTATATAATATTTTGGGTGATGTTTGTGATTTATTATGATTTTTGGGGATTTTTTGGGTTTAATTTGCTATTTTCCTTTTAATTTTGCTAATTTTCGGCAAAAAAACTTCAAAAATACAAAAAGCAGGTGAAAAACGGTCATAATGAAAAACAAAAAAATAGGGGGATGATCAGTGACTATAGGACAACCTATGGTACAGTGGGGGTGCAATTATGAGACTGGAGCGGAAAGCGTGTTTTGACTAGATTTTGACCGAAATGCCAAATTTCTGGTAAACAGGGCAAATGGAGTCCAAATCAAGAAATTTTTGAGCATAAACCACATCTCGCAAGAAGATGGGAGCACCATGAAAAGTGGTTCGGGGACCCCCATTATAAGAAATTTTCACTTCATTTTTAGCTCATTTTCACTATTGACCTTTTGGAGAGAGCTTCTGCCACCTAGAGCGAACGGACCTTCCAACAGCTTCTACGACGCGCACGACTACCCGACGAGCTTCAGACATGAGAGGTAGGCTCACCACCTTGAGCTTTTCGTGCATGTTTGTCGTTTTGTCGCGAAAACTAGCGTATAAGGGTTCACACACAAAGTGGGCGGTAGAGACCTACAAGTAGAGGCGGCGACCTAATGGCTAACCCAGAAGCAACGAAACTTCATCGGCAGCTTACCCTAGCTCAGGAGAGCAGTCTTGGATGCCCAAAGGCAGTAGAAAACCATCGGGAAAAACCCTAATTCCTAGAATCCCGCAAGAGGCCACCAAATGGGAAATCGGCGAAAAGGTGCCCAAATGCTACCAAAATTCATGGGTAGGAGCATCTTGACATGCTCGACAAGTCTATATGGCTCACATGACCAAAAAGTGACCCGAAGCGGCACTAAACTTCAGAAACGGCATCAGACACATAATGCATCAAATAGCTCTCACGGCCAAACCGCATGCCTGTTTGCCACCAAACTTCACGAGCGGCTTTCCTAGACCATCAACAACCAAGTCCTATGGTGGTAGATCACCACAAATCATCGAAGATATGTAAACGCAACCACGGGTGCTCTAGAGCGACAAATTGCCAAATGAAGAGCCGGTGAAGCCAAAGTCGACAAAAACCATACGGCAAGGATCCCCAAGGGATCGGGAAGCTATGGAGACCAACATCAAGAAATTTCATCGCCAAAAAGCACTCCAAAAGTAAAAAAACGGCTCGGAGGCTCTAAAGTCCACACAGGGAGTTACTTTCTATCCATTTGACTTTTTTGTTGAAATTAGGCTTAAAAGGGACTCAGGGGGACCAAGGGCAGGCACTAGTGGCACATTCCATGAAAAAATCATCTGGAGACATCCTACGCGTAGGATGTCTCAAGGGCATTTCTGGGCACACATCCCAATATTTTTCATCACACACATTTTCTGAATGACCTTTACATGCTAGCCACCAAGTTTCATCACATTTGGACCAACATTGACCTCATATGCATGAAAAAATGTAAAGTTAGGGTATAGAGGCAATAATGGGCCATAGACCTACCAAATCTTGTCCAAATCACATGAAACTTGCACAACACATTCATAACCACATAACCAACCAATCTGTGTGGTCAGAAGCAAAAATTGATGAAATGGACATCCTACGCGTAGGATGTCTCCGGCACATTTTTGGCCTACAGAGGATGGTTGTCCATTCCAAATCCAATCACATCATTATCAAGAGCTCATATACCAATTTTGAAGCCATTCTAATCATTTTTGACCCCCAACACCTTCAAGATACATTTTTTGAGCCCAAAAACACTACACAGGATCTTACAAACATCATCCTTGTCCAAATCCAAATCCAAATCCAAGAGCATAGCCACGTTCCATAGGCCAAGGACTACCCACAGAACAAATCCCATGCCATTTTGATGAAATAGACATCCTACGCGTAGGATGTCTCCAGCCTAATTTAGACCTTCTGTGCAAAGAGTGACATCATGGGAGCCAATACCATGGTGCAATGAGCCCATATATCAATTTTCAACCCATTTGGACATCACTTGCTACCTCTTATGGACTTTCTACCCAATTTGTGATCTAAATCCTGAATCAACCCAAAAAATCCACTTTTTGATGTCCAAATCCATATCCAAGCACGTAGCCATGTTCCATAAGCCATGCACTACCAGCATGTCAAGTATCAACCAATTCTGATGAAAAAGACATCCTATGCGTAGGATGTCTAAATGGAAATTTTTGGCCAGAATGGCACTGTGAACACATGCACAGTTTCACAAGTTCCTTTTAAGCTTTATTTTCAATTTTCAAGTCATTTGGATAGTTAAAACTCAGTTTCTCAGCTAATATGGAAAAACGCTAACTTCGGATTACTGAGTGCAACAGGATCTATGGTAGCTGTGAAGTCACCGACAAAGAAGAAAAGAATGACCATTAAGGATTACCTAGTAGAAGTGGAGCCCTTCGTCATACCAGAAGGAACACTAAAGCCCACCAGCACATGGATCCAAGAAGATCTGCTAGATTCCAACAACCTAAAGATCTACCAAGGAGTGTTCAAATTCGCTAAAGGGAATGTGATCGAGCTACCAATGCTACCGCGGGAACTCAATGAGTTCGTAAGAAGCAAGATGGCCGAGTACTTGGAGAAGATTGATCTCCACAACTATTTTGAAGCAGTGCCGGTGGGGGTTGACATAAAGAGAGTCTGGGAATTTGTGACAACAATAAAAGAAGATGGAGTGGCGGCCAGAGTAACCGATCTGCAAGGCAGGCCAGAAACAGAAATAGTCATCACCGAGCAAGTGGTAGCAGATGCACTAGACCTCTCCAACAAGGGGGATAGTGTAACTAAAATAAGAGATGATGTCAAGGTGTACACTGAGAAGAAAGGTAACTACACTTTTGAAGATATTGCCAACCCAAAAGTGGCAATTATTAGTCAGCTGTACAACCAATACTTCCATATGTGTATGAAGCGGCCACAAAAGTACCGAATGCCGCCAGGAGCAATTGCCACGACATTCACTTGGGCAATGATGAAGAGCACTCCAAAGCTAATCAATTATGTAGCATATATACATGACAACCTAGTGAAGATGGGTAACAAGAAGCCAACATATATTGTGCCAGGAGAACTAATCACTAAGGTGATTTATGGGGCATTGCACGCAAAAGGGAGATGGCTTGACCCCCCATCACAAAACGACTGGCTGAGGCTCAAAGAAGACAAAGAAGACGAGCCACAAAAAGCACCAAGGGTTGCCACAAGATTGAAAATACGTCTAGAGCCTGTTCAAGAAGAGCAACGAGAGCAAAAGAAGGAAAAGAAAGAATTTGCCTAAGTGCCGGAAAAAGAGACAACGTCACAAAAAAGCGGCAAGACTAGAGCGGCTGATGGAGAGCTTTCAGAGCAGAAAGGGCCCTTAAAGGTGATTTGAGTGAACTCTGGAAGCCCTCTCTAGAAGCAATGTCAGGATCATCCGGAAGGGTACAAAGGGACAGATTCAAAGATTATATTAAAAATTTTGAGATTCTTGATGTCGCATTAGAAAATATTCCACATGTACCTTTTGCAGAAGAGAAAGTGGAGCAGATACGACAGAAACTACTGGACGAGCATGAGAGCCAAGAGAGGGAAAGGGATAACCTGACCCTACAGCTGGTTGAGAAACCCAAAGAAGTTGAAGCAATGCGAAACGCCAAAGAAAATGCGGAGATAGATCAAGAAGCCAGCCAGGATGAGGTCCTTGAGCTCAAGGACCAGCTCAAAGTGAAAGATCAAACCATCCAGAGGCTACGGCCATCTCCTGCCAGAGTCAGAGCTACTAGCTTGACTCACATCACTACAGAAAGCCAATTTTATGAAGAACAAATGAAAGAACTTCAGAAAGAGATGACTCTCGAGAAGAAGCAACGATTGATGATGGCACAAGGGTCAGTTGTGATGCAGACACGAATGGAAGAAGAACAAAGAGCCATGCAAGAGGAATTAGAAAGTATCAAAAGAAAGCTCGAGGAGGCGGAGAAGATAAATGCCGAGCTGAACGACCTCCTTGTGAACATGGGAGAAGAGGCTGAAACAGAAAAAATCTCCAAGAAGGTGATACATGCGTTCTATCAAAGGATAATGTTTCTGCCATCCTATCACCCCCAGGCCTTTGAAGAAGTGTTCTACACCAGCTTCTTCACAATAAACACTGATATTTTTGGCCCAACAATGATGAATCTACATGCAAGATACGAATTATTGATCAAGATGCGAGAAACCATACGATGAAGAGGCAGCTTAGCGGCCATGTCGGGGACGACATGAGCAAGGAGGGGGGGAGTGTTAGAAGCTGGACACACCCCACGGAAACTGCCTACTCGGAAGATTATCATTTTTTGTAATTAATCATTTATGGAGGAAACCTGATTTTTCACCTTGTAAATATTGGGACTTACAGAAGTTTCCAGATTGTATCCCAGTTTTTATAGTTAGATTGAGTAGATGGTTGATTTGGAACTTTAGGGTTTGAGAATTGTAAGGTATGTATACCACTTTTTGACCTTAATAAAAAACCTTTTGTCATTTTTAAAAAAGAAGTTTTGAAGTCTGTGAGTGAGCGTATTGTGTATGAGAGAGAGTGTGAGCTTCATCTTCACGCTACATGTGCATCGGTGGTCGGAATCGAGTGCGGAGAAGTGCAGCGTGTTGCCCCCGACAAGAGCTACGCGCCGATACCTACATTGCGCGCGTATGGTCCGGTTTTGCAAGCTCCTTCTACAAGCTTCATCTGGTGATTGGGTGAGCATACGTTATCCGATTTTGCATTCCAGCATATCCACGCGTTCACATTGAGTAGAGCTACACATTAGGCACTTTAGATTTCAGAAACGAAGATCTGTAAATTTCGGCCAGACATCCTACGTGATTTTGCACCGGGTGTTTTGGGTTGGGGTTTTGGTTCATAGACCTTAGGGAGAGCAACCTATTGGTGTTAGTAGGGTCTCCTTCAAGTTCTGTGGTGTTTCAGGATTGTTTGATGGGTGTTCGTCTCTAGAAAGCGTTGTAGGAAGTTTCCTCTAATATGCACTCTTGAAGGCTGTGACTTAGACAATTGGTAGAGACCTCTGTAGGAATTAGTTAGGAGTCGGTCGAGTGTAGGTTGACACCTTATGCTTGCTTCCACGTGCCTGTGGGTCGAGCTTCGTCCTTAGCTGACATTATATGTTAGATGAGTTCTCGCTGTGCTGATGTCCATCGCAGCGTATCCGTCCAACAAGGTCGTATCCGGTTATCTCATCCAACCAGTAAGTGGAGAGAGAGAGAGAGAGAGAGAGAGAGAGAGAGAGAGAGAGAGAGAGAGAGAGAGAGAGAGAGAGTCAATAAGTTGTCATCTTGCACTTGGAGCACTAACCGTCTAGTGATGTATGGGATGTCCGCTCATGGAGCAAGAGGGGGCCAAGAAGGTCCTCAAAAGTTAAAAGCCCTTGCAAGGTGAAGGGCCTACGGGGGAACCTAGTCAGACCCTTTAAGAAAATTTCCTCACTAAGATTACAAAAGATTTTCTTAGTACTCTTTTCCAAACACCTTATATACACTAACTAGTAATAGGGCAACCAAATGTAAGTTGGTAGTATAATTAAGCAACGAGGAAACATAAGAGTCGATGACACCTCTATCGATTCTCTTGCATCAAATATAGAAATTTTGATTGGTCTCTCTTCGTGCGTCTTATCGTATCTCGGTTGATAAGTAGGCTTGAATCTCTCTCTCTCTCTCTCTCTCTCTCTCTCTCTCTCTCTCTCTCTTTCTCTCTCTTCCACACACACACACACACACACCTCTATTAGCTGCTCATGCATTCACTTGTGGCCAATAATTGAAACCTAATCAAATAGTATTTCTATTAAAATTTCAAGGACAATAGAAAGGGTCGGGCCATAGTGGAGTTGTTATCATACCTACCCAATGGGCACCCTCCTAGCTAGTTGGCCACACCATGGGACATGGTTTTTTGTAATCACAAGTTATTTGAGTCAAGTGTAATCATTCTCAATTTTGTTGTGGTTAATGAATGTCTATCTATGAGCTAAATCTGTTGTTTTGAGTGCAAAAATGATTATTTTTTTGCGTTTTGACCATAGGAGAGTGTTCCTAAACCATAGGGCGACCTTTCCTTGATGGTTCTATTGTAGTTTTTGGGACCTTAATCATGATGGTTCGTGATTACGGTACCTTATCGGATGGCGATCAAAATTTGTAGGATAGTGTCCTAGACATATTATACCTCCTCCTAAAGTTTTGTGACTAGATAGAGAAGGAGAGAGCTTGAGCTCTTGCAAGCGCGCGCGCACGCACACACAAACACACATAAAGATGGAGGCAAAAGACTGTATTTCTTCATCTTCATTAATTCAAGATAAGAGGTCTATAAAACATAAGGGAAAAATACAACATAAAGGGGGAACTAGTACAACGGTTTAGTATAAACCGCTAGTGAGTGAGGTGAATAGATAAGTGTGCCATCACTCCGGTAGGTAGATCAGCTCGATGTAGTACAACAGTAGTGTCACTGGTGAAGATGTGCATATCCACCATGGTGTGCCAATGATGATGACTATCGGTGGTAGTCATCCAAGAGTCGTGCATGTTGAGGTTGACATCTCAACACTCCCCCTCAAGCTCAACACCATCTCTCATATGCCAAGCATCGCTCAAAATTGTTGTAGCTTCGTCGCCACGTACTTCACTTTACCACATGTCATAGACAATGGCACATTTACTATATGCATAATAGGATGTGCAGTATCATCTCTGGACCCTAGTTTCTACATAACCAGGACTTAGTAAAGTCTACATTTCCTTGATTCATTCACCATGACTGGTCATGTGATTCGATGCACCAAAATCCACATACTAGACATTATCACTGGATTTTGCCACATTTGGAGACATAATATTCAACATGTGCTGCACGACAAATAGCCTCTCGGGCTCATCTGCATCCCTGCTAGTGGTTGCATAATTGTTTTGTTGCCTCCTATCTGGACAACTAGGTTCAAAGGGACCATGTCTTCCACATCCCCAACATACTACATTTCTATGTTGACTCGTATTATTGCGTTGCGTATTTCCACGACCTCTTGAACTCCCATTGCCTCGAAAGTTTTCTCGTCCACCACTTGTATTCTAACCTTGATTTATTGTTTTGCTATTGTGCTTGGTGGTTCCCTCTTCCTCTTCCTCTGTTGTTGAAAAGGACGTGTTTACAATGGTTTCCACCTTGCGTAGAGGAGTCTTCCTCAAGTTCCTTCTCTTTCACAATCAATAACGACAACAAATCTGTAAATGAGGGAATGTTTTCTCGAATATGGATTCCAATTTTAACTTTTTTGTACTTAGGATTCAGACCTCGCAGAAAAACTTCTACTTTATCATCATCATCGACTATAACACCAATATATGTTGAGTCAGTTATGTTCTTTATTTCACTGAATAGTCATTGATGGACAAGTTTTTCTTATGCATAGTATTCAACTCAATCTTCAATTGCACCTTCCTTGCGCTTATGTTGGTCACATCCAATGACAATAAAGTATCCCAAGCCTCCTTAGGAGATTGAGTTCCTTGTATATGCCTAATCATAGTGTCATGTACACTAATAGAAAGTCATTACATAACCTTCCAAGCTCCTTAGTTCCAATCTTTAAATGTCTTAATTTGCGTAGCACTCACACCTTCCTTTGGCAATGATGATGCAATCTCATGCTCTCCATCAATGTAGTCCCAATATCCTTTTCTCATAAGGAAATTGGTCATTTTGAGCTTCCAAGCATGGAAGTTGTTCTTGTTGATCTTCTCACTGACAACGTCGTTAAGCCCATCATTGTTGGATGCATTTCAACCCTTCACGCAGTCTCCGAGTAGCCTACTAAAAATGGTCGATTACCACCTGTATAACCACACTCTGCATACATACACCTATCTTATTGTACTAAACAGTATATGTGCCATTGCACTTAAACCAAAGATTTATGCACCACCTTTATGTAGATCTAAAGAATCTCGAACCTTAACACTTTTGTATGCAAAAGCACTCGATCTCCAAAAGGAGGTCGAAACATGCTCAAAATGGAAATTTGACTGCATACTCGCAATCCAAAGGACTACATAGAACCTTGAGACACACTCTCCAAGTGGAATGACCTTAGTCGGACATCGTTGACGATGGCTCGTAGGAATACCAAAGCCGCCTCCTAGACTACTCATGCTTGCTGTTCCAAGCTCCTTAGACACAAGGAGGCTTTGATACCATGCAACGAGATAGAGAAGCAGGAGAGAGCTTGAGTTCTTGCAAGCGCGCGTGCACGCACACACACACACACAACAAAGATGGAGGCAAAAGATTGTACTTCTTCTTCTTCACTAACTCAAGATAAGAGGTCTAGAAAACATGAGGGAAACGTACAACATAAAGGGGAAACTAGTGCAACGGTCTAGTATGAAACGCTAGTAAGTGAGGTGAGTAAATAAGTGTGCCATCACTCTGGTAGGTAGACAAACTCAGTGTATTAGTTGTTCCATCACTCTGGTAGGTAGACTAGCTCGATGCAGTACAACTCTAGTATCACTGGCAAAGATATGCAATTCCACCACGGTGCACCAGTGATGATGGTTGTTGGTGGTAGTCATTCAAGAGTCGTACATGTTGAGCTTGACATCTCAATAAGTTTCAATGCATTTTGAGGCCATTCAAGTGTGAAAGTGGCGTGAAAATTGAGAGCGATGAGACATGACATAGGTTGATTTTCCTGAGTAGAGAATGATAGATTTCCTAGTGCCAATGATAGCTGACTTTTGTAGGTTTTCTTCTTGAGATTGACACTCTCAAAGAGTCTTCATGCCCTGTTTGAGCCGCTTCCCTGAGTATTGACATTATGTTTATGCCAATAACTATGTTGCATACGTCCGATCACGCGAACCTACTAACATTTGTGCCATTGTTGGGGACTGTAAACCTTAGGTGATAAGTGACCTAGTTGTAGTCGTAAACTTCATGTCTTTAGATTTTGATAACCATTATGTTTACATCTTAGCAGTCAAGTAGCTACACGCGAGGTTAAGTGCCTGGTAGAGGCTAGAAGTCAGGGACTTGCTAGATCTACTCTTGTTAGGCATAGAGAGTTGTGAGAGAGATACGAAAATAATTTCATTCTTTATTTTTCTCCATGCTTTGAAAGACTGTTCCATTTTTTGTTTTTACTTCAAATTTGCATTGTGTTCAGATTTTGTTCCTATATTCATTTCAGTACATAAGAGTAGGCTTAGTAGCAACCATTAGTTACCATCATTGGGCTACAAAGTTTGGGAAAAAACTAAAAAAACCATATTTCTAAAAGTGAGACATAACTCGAAAAATTTGAAAATTTAATGGTCAGAAGTTGAAAGCTGATCAAAACCCGAAGTTTCATCTTGTTTGATGGAGGATAATGGATCATGATCCATGTACCTTTGTGATATTTTGACCAGAGATAATACCAGTGGATCAAGTCTGAGTCCTAGCAACTGAGTACACAACTTAGGAGTGAAATTGACAATGAAAACACACTCAAAATCAAGAAATTGAACAAAACCTGTGAAATCTTACGAAATAGATTAAAATTTGGGATCTATAAACTTTTAGAGATCCAAATTAAAAAAGGGGTGAGAATTGGTCTTTATAGGGTATAAGCAATTTGTTGACCAGGTTTCATGCCAAAATGTTGTTAAACATGGATTGCAATCCATGTCCCTTTTCATCACTTGAGACTTAGATTTGAGAAGTAGGTAGCTGATACCATTTGAAACAAATTTTCCAAAAGGCACCATAGCAAAAAATTACAAGAAGTTGGTCAAATCATCAAAACATCAATATCTAGACAAAAACACATGGTAGACACAAAATTTTGCATTTGATTGTTAAGAAATTATTCAAATCCAAAACAAAGTTTGGGACTACACTATTAACACTACACATAACCAGAAGGCCATATTTGGGGTCAAGATCTGATGGAATATGATCGCGATCCATATACCTTTTTTGTTTTTTGGATAGAGACCATAGTAGATTATAGCAGACAACATTAGAAACAAAACTTACAAGAGCAAGGTAGCCAAAAAAGCTCCAAAAATGGGCAAAAGCAATTCAAGGCCACAAACTGCCAACTAGACCTAGGGTTTGACTTTTGGGTGACCAAAATTGATCCAAATTAGATTTGAAAAATCTTATAGCTGAGATCAGTAGACTAAGGGCAAGCTGTGTACCAAGTTTCAACAAGTTCCGACACAAAGGTACATGGATTGCGATCCATGTTTATTTGTCTCAAATTGAGCTCAAACTTGTATCATAGCTAGAGCTAGTCACAGGGAGCATATTGGTCTTTTCGAAATTGGCTTTGGGTTTAATTTGTGGATTTTACAAGCAAAATAAGAATTTCTGCCAAAAGTGTGGTAAAATTCTATTGGCTTCAGGTGTTGACTAATAGAATGGCTGTAAACTCATAGCCAGTAAGTGCTTTTTTACAGATGGATTTGTACAGAGTGACTTGAATCGAGGATCCTGATGCATCAAATAAGGTAACAGGTCATGGTTTTACAATAGTGACTTCTTGATGTATTTGCAATCAGGTAGAATATATTGCATTAGAAACCCTAATGTAGGTGACCAGGTTAGTCAAATTTTGGATGAAGAGAGTGTCAACCAAGGACCTTTGCCTGCCTTAGAGCTCATTATAGAGGAAAGTCTTTTTGATACTTCTTTGGAAAGATCCTACACCTTCATGGCTGAAGGGTTCCAGAGTGTGAGTTTCAAAGAGGAAACTACCATGGGAGCAAGATCATTCCAACATGCACCAACCATGAAACTATTGCACTTTGAAATTTCAATTTGGAAACAAATAAGGTGCAAAATTTTACAAGAACAATATGGATCACTACTGTTTAATTAGAAGAGAGACCAAGTGAATTTAAAGAGATAGTTCCTGTGGACTATAGTGGTGATAGATACTTTGATGATGAGGGTACAATGTACTTAGTTGTGCAAAATCCAAATATAGTGGAAAAATAAGGATTAGCAAGCACAAAGGATAAGGTTAATGTCGAGCTAGAAGAAAAACCGCCAAAGTTGGACATTCCTAATGCAAAGCTTAGGCGAGTGAAAATGGAAACTCGAGTCAACGCATACAATACACATGTGGGTTTATACAAGTACGATAGTAGAGATAAAATGCTATATTATAAATGTGATGAGCCCAACATTGGGGAGTTGTCTAAGCAAAAATGCTTATATGTCTTTACATACGAAGAAGGTAGGGATACCCAAGTGATAATGCTTGATAAGTATGGATGGAGGTAATATGCTATAGACTGTAAGGAGCTGGAGGTATATACGTACTTTGGAGGATCACGTCATGAGTACTATGTCACTCCTAGCACACATAGACCAAATTTTCAAAGTCATGGTGAAAAATAGCAAGAGCGAGTCCTGTGAGAACTAGAGTGGAAGATTTGTTTAGTCGATCACATTTTTCAGAATCTAGACGAATGGAATCCTTGAGTTCTAGGGTTCCAATGTCCACACATTGGGGTAGTCACGATCTAGACACTATGCATAGTACGAGTGTTACAGACAACACTTGGACCAAAGCTAGGGACTTACAAATCAATGAGAGAGTGACCAAAGAACTCCCAGTAGAATACTGAATTGTGGATATGAAGCGATAGAGGTTGTATTAGGAGAGCCTAGGGTTATGAGAATGGTATCTGAAATGCAGAGGATGCGAAGTGTTGCCAAGAAGTACAATGGGATGGGGGATCCATACGCACATGTTTCACTTCTTAAGCAAGTCTTAAGAGTTGACAAATTCATGGATTTTCACACTCAGTACAAGGGATTTGGGTTGACTTTGGAAGGAATAGCATTGACTTGGTTCCAACCACTGAATAATAGATATTTCCCAAACATCGAGCAACTCTTGCGAGAGTTTATAGAGGAATTCTCCCAAAGAGGAATGAAGCACAATACGGTTTCCCAAATCTATGCCTTTAAGCAAAAGGAAAAAAGGTGAAGGAGGCTTTGCTTTGATTCAAGCAATAAATTGAGAGATGTCCTGTGAGAGAGTTACCGCAAGCAAAAAATTGTTAGTTCTCTTTATAGAGGACTTGAGATATGAGACTGTCAAGAAAGATTTGCACTTAAAGGCATGCACCACATTTGAGTAGGTCACTAGAGAAGCATTGTATCTAGTTGACAATTGTAAGAACTCTGGAGAGGTATCAGAGGACACAAATACAATTGATAGTAGTGCCTCTTCAACAATTAGCGAGTCATCTACAAAACGCAGTGTTCTAATTCAATCACAAAAAATGTAGATCAAGTGGTTAAGAAAGTGATTTGAATAATGAACCAACGTTACCAACAAAATCCAAATCTACAACAACAATCATCACATGCAGAAAATGCACCAAGAGCATTGAAGTGTTGCACAATTGAACAAGAATACACCCACCACAAGAGGAATGAGTGCTTTTATAACCAAAGTTATGTGAGGGAAAGACCATATCGACCTCCAAGGGTGCAACCTTTGCCACCTCCACTAGATACCAGATAGGACCCAGCAATGCAGCATAAGGGGGAGAAAAACCACAACCTGTGTTGGGCCAACAACCATCTTTATCTCAAGACAACATGGCCTTTGTTTATTTTACATAGCTAGTGGAACCACTCATGAATCAACAAATGTTGCCGCCAACTTCCTATTATGAAGAGCCAATGGAAACTCACGTGAGAGAGCATGAAGTAGTGACATGTACCAGTGAGGACTATCCTCTTTGGGTAAGATCAGATGAGGCTACAAAAACTTCTTGTGTGGATAATCCAACAAAAAACCAATACACGATGGACAAAAACATGCTCATGTTCATAGAAAAATAAAATGACAAACCTAGAGGGTACCCTCCTAGGACAGGACAACCAATGGGGGCACCACCAACCACTCAGTCGGATGGTCCTTGCTATGAATGTGGAGGCAACCACTAGGCACGAGTTTGTCCACACCAGAGGGAGAGAGAGAACAAAGATATTTGGGTTTTTTGAGGGTTGTGGAAAAGATCACCCGATCCAACACTATGCAAAGAACCCCAAAAACAAGGGGCCAATTGTGAATGTCATTGGAGTTTTACCTTGTTCAAATGGATGTGAGTGAGAGTCAATAGCTTTTATCAATGTAATGACTAGAGCTCGAGCTCAAGAAGCTGCGAGAAACATGCCGATAGAAGACGAGCCAAAACCTCTAAAACAAACTGAATTAAAGAGCTTAATGGTAAGGACTCAAAGAAGATCCTAAAAAGTAAAAAGAGACAAAATAAAAGCAAAAAAGCTCGAGGAAAAATCAGCCTTGAAGAGAGAGCAGAAACAAACAAGGGAAGAGCTCTAGCATGAATAAGAAAACAAAGGGAGAACCGAGGGAGCGGAATTGTCAAAAACTTTATTGGGTGGTTCAATCTTAGTAGAAAAAGTTAATGAGCAATTATATGCCATGATGCAAGCTTACGAGACAAGACTTAAAAACAATCAAACATTTAGAGCAAAGATGGTTGATGTATTTGTATCTAGAAGTTAAGACAAAATGATTGAAAATGTATACACTTCTCATAGAGGTAGCCCAAGCTCTAATACAACAAAAAACATAGAATTATATGGAGGACGAAAGCACACATAGTGAAAAATAAACAAGTAAATCGATGAAACTAGGAAATGAAATACCATTGGATACAAGGGTAGTTGCAAACACAATGGATGAGGCCAAGCCGCAAGAGATATAGCCTATTCTTGAAGTAGAAGAGTCATGGCTACAATCCTTGTGGGAAATAATCGAAAAACAAAAAGATGGCAGTGCTACTTTACAATCAACACCGATCTTGAAAATCAACATGGATCATGAGATTTATCTTGGGAATATATAGTCATTGGATTGAAGTATTGATAGAGAGTAAACCTAGAACATTAAAGACTTTATCTTATTTTATAGGGGAACACGAGACAAAATCATAAATAAAGGTAGTGCCATCTCAATGGAGTCCAGCTCCATAGATGATTGACACAAAAACCCTCCACAAATTGATGTCATCTCCTATAAAATGTACCATTACTCTCTCAAAACTTTTGAAGATTAGGTCACATTTATGGGGTCAAATGGGAAAAAACTTAAAGCTAGTGCTATCTCAATGTAGTCCAGGTCCATAGATGATGGACACAAAAAGCCTCCACAAATTCATGGCATATCTTATAAGATGCGCCATTACTCTCTTAGAACTTTTGAAGATTACGTCACATTCATGGGGTCAAATCGGCAAAAACTTGGAAAGAATGGGGTTAAAAATCCCTCCTCAAAATGTTTGTGTCAATGATAACAAGGATAAAACTCAACCTAAGAAACCGAAGCAAAACCTGTGCAAGTGAACAAGTTGGGTCACTATTGTAAAGGGAAGAAGCAAACACCACCTTATCACTAGAGTACAAAGTAGTGAAAACTATAACCATACTTGATAGTGGGGTTGGTGCAGCCACTGGTATAAAATAAATCTAGGAAAAGTGGAGCAACCCAGCTCTTAGGAAGACAAGGACGAAATTACAACTAGCAGACAGGTTTGTAGAGAGACCTTTGGGTTTGCTAATAATTGTATCCTCTTATGGATTGAATATGAGCATAATTTTTCCATAGTAGACTTTGGTAAAAGTGACAAATTTGACATTATTTTGGGGCAACCATTTATGCGTCAACTAAAAATAGTGCAAGATTGGGGCTATGACCATCTCTACCTACAGCATAAAGGCATAAAATTGAGGGTCAGTACAAAGGACCATAGTTATAGAGACGTTAGTTAAACCCTGGTGGAAGACTTTGAAGATGGCAAGAGATAGAAGACTTCCACCTTGATTGATTGGAGTTGACGTTTACAAGGATGCTTTCAAGTTTAGCTAGACTGCCTCAAAGGCAAGTGTAGGGCTAAAGGATAATTTGACTTGAATCATCTCACTCCCTCTTGAATGTTTTACAAGGAAGAAGAGCTCCTCTTTTATAGGTGAAGGGAACCCTCAAGGGTTACACAAGAAAGAGAAGAGCTAGTGTGAACAGGAGCTGGCAAAGTTTGAAATGAAATCTCCCTGCATGAAGTGGACGGACTAGGTCCACCATTTTGATCATATCTCCTTAACCGTGGGTCCAAATAAAGAAATAAAAATAGGAGCAAAAAATTTAGCTTATAACCTATAATTTCCGTTTTAGACACGTTTCCAATTTGGATTGGAACCTTGTGTAAAAAATTCACCAAAATAGGGTATCTTTCTAGAAAAAAAAGTCTTCTTGTGGTCTCTTTAGTTTAAACTTCCACTTGATTCCAAAGGACACCTCATGCAATATAAAAGCATGACATTGCTCCTTGAAAAAGGTTTGTAAGCATCCTCTTAATAATGTATTAAAATGAGTGCATCTTTGAAAATCATGCAAGTCATTGTCCCACTAGGATTTGATTCCTTCCTAGTAGCTATTAAAAAAATATATGAAAAATACATAGAATATATATATATATTGAAAGTTACCCTAGATATAGGATCTAGCTAGGGTGTGAGATGATAATGAGATAGTCGAAAGAAAGAACCAATGCTTTTTGTTCCAAGTTAAAGAGACGGAGCTATTGATGCTTTTCCCATAGTACTTTATGACGGTAAAGTAAAAATATGTTACCTTTGAGATAAATAATAGGATGAGATAGAAAGATTATTATTATACTTAGATATGCTTATGTACATTATAGTAAATATACTTATGTATCTAAAAAGTTGCAAGATAGATCTTGTAGCATTCATTCACACTATATACGTGTCATGACACAACATCCACTCCCTCTTAACTTGCACATTCTTTGGTATGTGCCACATATAATTTTCTACAATTTAAATTCCCTTGTAGATCTTCCATGATTTCATCTTCATTGATAGCTTCCATGTTGGGTTAAAGGCCCGTGTGCCCGGCTGCCCGTTGTTCAGCCGCCCATGTACAACCATTCATTTACTCATTCATAATAACTATACTCATAACTACACATTGTAGTGTGAGTACCACCCCGCCACACACTGTGTCTATCTCCTTCTTCGTGCTGGCTCTCTCTGTGTGTGCTCTCCGATCCCAACAAGTGGTATCAGAGCTTGGTAGTGAGAGCATTGAGAGTTTCATCATCATTGTTGAGTGTGTTGAAACTTGCTGCTGTTTCATTGCCGTTTTTCTGTTTCGCGCACGCGCACATTTCTAAAGAGCAGAAGGTTTTTCTGAGCTTGGCATTGGAAGGTTCAGCACTCCACGAGTATTTTCATTAGGTGTCCTGGGGTTTAACCCCCCTTTCGGAGCCATTTGTGCCATTAGAAATCCCATCCGAGCTACAGACTAGGAGCTGCGTTTTTCAGCTCTCTTTGGTAGTTTTCTGCTGCCAGAGCTTCCATAGCCATTACAGGTGCCATTGTTGTAGTGTCTTCCACTTACGTGAGCCCACAGCTCATTTGAGAGTGTGTAGACTCTTCTTGGAGTGGCCTCATACACACAGATAGAGTGGGAGTTTGGCGACATTGTCTTCTTCGACTACAGGTACAGGTACACGTGCAGGTACAGGTACAGGTACGGGTACAGGTTACAGGTTACAGGGAGCTTTGGATACAGGTTTCTTCTGTGGTTACAAAACATGTATTTTGACTGTGGGACAGCCATGTATATGGTTGTGGTTTGAGTGGGAGCTTCTACTCTTCTGGGCAGTCTGTTTATGCGTGTTCTTGAGCTACAGGTTTACATCATCTATGTATGTTGATGGATGTGGATATGGCAGTTTGACAGACACTCTTTATGCATGATATTGTGGAGATTTGGTTCACTTATACATAGAGCGGGTTTGCTCTTGCTTGCAGTGTTGTGGTTTGAGTACGGACAGGTACTTGGTTGACAATAGAGATTGGACTTCGTTGAGCTTGTGCATTGGTTATATGCTCACTTGGATCCATTTATGCTCACGGATTTGTGTAAGCTTGGTCAGCTTATGTCTCTATTGTGGTTATTCACACATGGAGTATGTTTATGCCTCTATGACAGCTCATTGTTGATGCATTTTGTGGCACGGTTTGCCTAGGCCGGTTGAGTTACAGGTGTCACGGGTTTATGCATTTGTTTGTGGATTTCTACGTACGTTTTTTGACCATATTATGGGCTGATTTATACTCTATGTGTTTGCTCTTTGATTGAGCAGCAGGTGTTGTCAGATTTGCAACACTACTTTGTTGTGACAGTTTGTTGGTTGGTTACATGTTTCTCATTGTTGCATTCTTGTTGTAATGGGCACTAAAGAGGACACAGTTTTCAATATTGAGAAATTGGATGGTGCTAATTTCTCATATTGGAAAGATCAGATTTGGGATGTCTTGGTGCAGAAGAAACAGATTCGACCTCTAAAGTTGCAGGGAGTTAAGCCAGAGAACATGGAGAGGGATGATTGGGAGGAGTTGGATGAGATGTGCAGGTCTACCATTAGGCTTTCCCTTTCAAAGTCTGTTTATTACAATGTGAAAGATGCACAGGGTGGAGCTTATGAGCTATGGCAGCGGATTTGCGATATGTATGATAAGCATTCGGCTGCTTCTATGGTGTATTGGATTAAAAAGCTTATTGATTTGCGAATGGAGGAAGGTGCTTCCATGAATGCGCATTTGAATGAGTTCAATACAATTTTCAGCCAACTTGCTACGCAAAAAATTACGTTTGAGGACAATGTAACAGCTATGTTTTTACTTGTCACGTTGCCTGAGTCATGGGACACATTTAGGACAGCCATAAGTAACTCGGTTCCTGCGGATGAGTTGACAAGTACTAATGTGGAGTCTAGTCTTCTCACGGAAGAGATTAATCGAAAGAATAATGCAGGTAGTAAGTCTTCTAGTGCAATGGTTGTCAGAGGCAGGACTATGGACAAGTATAAGTCCAACAGGGGTAAATCTAGAAGCAAGTCTCGTGCAGGCACAAGTAAAAAGGATGTGGAATGTTTTCATTGTGGTAGAAAAGGCCATTTCAAAAGGGATTGCTACAAGTGGAAAAGGGAAAATGGAGATGGTAAGAAGAAAGACCATGATGCTAAGGACAAGCCTAAGTCCAATGTCAAGATTGAGGAGTTAAATGCAACACAGGGAGAGTGTAGCTCTCAAGATGACCATGTATGTGCTCCGACTAGTGCTACTAGTGAAGAGCTTGGTGATGTGTTGCTTGCATCCTATTTTGATGACGCTTTTCTTCTCACTCATGAGAGTAGTATGCCTATGGATTGGGTCATTGACAGTGGTGCTTCTTTTCACGTTACACCTCATAGGTCGTGGTTTCATGACTATGATGCTTCGAGCACAGGTATTGTCAGGATTGCCGATGGGCGTTCTATGCAGATTCATGGCATTGGAAATATTCATTTGGCTATGCCAAACTCTACTATGTTTGTCTTGCAGCGTGTGCGTCATGTGCCAGCTCTTGCAAAAAGCTTGATTAGTGTGGGTCAGTTGGATTCACTTGGTTTCAATGTATCTTTTGGTGATGGAGGTTGGAAGCTCACTAAGGGCAACCTTGTTTTGGTTAAAGGTGCTAAGAGGAATACTTTGTATTCCCTTTGTGTAGCTAGTGTGGCTGATCACATTGTGGGGATCACTGAGCAACCTCCTGCTTCTTTATGGCATCAGCGTTTGGGGCATATGTCACTAAAAGGTTTGAAGTTGTTGGCACGTGCGGATTACATTCCCGTTTCAGATTTTGGTGGTTTTGAGTTTTGTGAGCATTGCCTTTATGGTCGACATGCTCGGTCTTCTCATAAGAAAAGTGTTCCACACAGATCTTTGGAAAAGCTAGCTTTGGTGCATAGTGATGTATGTGGGCCGATGCCCAATGCTTCTCTTGGAGGTGCTATGTACTTTGTTACGTTCATTGATGATGCTAGCAGGAAGGTATGGGCATACCCCATTCGTAAGAAGGATATGGTGTTTGATATATTTAAGCAATGGTTGGCTCTTGTCGAGAACCAATCAGGTTGTAAGTTGAAGTGCTTACGTACGGACAATGGGGGTGAATTTATGTCTCATGCTTTCACAACATTATGTGTTGAGAAGGGTATACGGCGCGAGCTTAGTGCTCCCTATACACCTCCTCAAAATGGTGTGGCAGAGCGCATGAACAGGACTATACAGGAAAAATTCCGTAGTATGCTTTCTATGGCTGGTTTGTCAAATGGATTTTGGGCTGAAGCTGTTGCCACTTCTGTGCATTTGATAAATCGTTCACCTAGTGTTCCTTTGGGCTTCAAAGTGCCTGAAGAGGTATGGACAGGTTTGCCACCTTCGTATGGTCACCTTCGTGTCTTTGGCTGTGAAGCTTATGTACATGTACCTAAGGCAAAACGCAGCAAATTGGATCCAAAGAGCAAGAGATGTATCTTCTTGGGTTATGGTAGCTCTGGTGAGATGGGTTATCGATTGTGGGATCCTATTGACAGGAAGATTGTGCGCAGCCATGATGTTGTTTTTCATGAGGACTCTATGTATAGAGCATCACCGCGAACTGTTGAGGTTCGGCGTGTGATATTTGAGGAGGATGGTAATCGGTATGATGGTCCCATGGCTGCTCGTGGGCAGCCCATTGACCCTCAAGTGGGAGATCAGCCCTTGTTGGGAGATCATGTAGATGTGGGACAGCCAGATGCACCTCCTGCACAGTCTTTGAGGCGTTCAGAGCGGCGTGCAAGACAGCCTCATCGTTTTGTGCCTTCTATGGATTATGTATTGTTGACTGATTGCGGGGAGCCATCATGTTATGATGAGGCCATGTCTAGTGTTGACAAGCTCAAGTGGGAGCAGGCTATGCAGTCAGAGATGGATTCGTTGATCCAAAATGACACGTGGGAGCTTACTCCTTTGCCAAAGGGTAAGAAGGCACTACCATGCAAGTGGGTTTACAAGATAAAATTGTGTTCAATGGATGCAAAGCCTAGGTACAAAGCAAGGCTTGTGGCTAAAGGATTCAAGCAACAGAAGGGCATTGATTTTGACGAGATCTTCTCCCCAGTGGTGAAGATGTCTACTTTGCGTATGTTGTTTGCCTTGGTAGCTACAGAAGACATGGAGTTGAAGCAAATGGATGTAAAGACAGCTTTCTTACATCCAGACTTGCATGAGGATTTGTACATGGAGCAACCAAGTGGGTTTGTTATTCATGGTTCAAAGAAGATGGTATGCCGGCTTCTTAAGACCTTGTATGGGCTGAAGCAATCATCTCGTGAATGGTATCGTAAGTTTGATGCATTCATGAGTTCATTGGGCTATGTACGCAGTTATGAGGACCCATGCCTCTATACTCGCAAGGCTGCAGATGGTAGTCTTATTGTTTTGGTTTTGTATGTGGATGACATGCTGATCGCAGGGAAGTGTATTTCTAATGTGGATGCCTTGAAACATAGGCTACATGAGACCTTTTCCATGAAGGATCTTGGGGATGCCAGTCATATTTTGGGTATGGGGATCACTCGTGATCGTTCTCGCAAGATGCTCTTTCTTAGTCAGAAAGAGTACATTGACAGGGTGCTTGAGCGTTTTCATATGGAAGGGGGGAAGGCCATTAGTACCCCGTTGCCTCCATATGTAAAACTCAGCCATGATGACTGCCCTCAGACAGATTTGGAGACTACAGAGATGTCTCAGATTCCCTATGTGTCAGCTGTTGGTTCCTTGATGTATGCCATGGTGGCTACGCGTCCAGATCTTGCTCATGCAGTTGGTGTGGTTAGCAGGTACATGTCTAACCCGGGCAAGCGTCATTGGGATGCAGTGAGAGGTATTCTCAGATACTTGAGAGGGACTTCAGAGTTGTCCCTATGTTATGGTGAGAAGGATATGTATGTTTGCGGATATACAGATTCAGACTATGCAGGGTCAGTGGACTCGAGGAAGTCTACTAGCGGCTATGTGTTCACAGTTGCAGGTGGACCGGTTTCGTGGGCATCACGTTTACAGCCATGCGTTGCTTTGAGCACTACAGAGGCTGAATATATGGCTGCCACTGAGGCTGCCAAGGAGGCCGTATGGCTCTCACGAATAGTGGGAGATCTTGGTATAGCTGGTGATGCTCCGATTCTACATTGTGATAGCCAGAGTGCCATAGCGTTGGCACAGAATCCTGTCTTCCATGCGAAGACAAAGCACATTGAGGTGAGGTATCACTTCATACGAGAGGTGCTAGAGGACAAGCGCATAGAGCTTGTCAAGGTACACACTGACGATAACCCTGCTGATCTACTCACGAAGTCGTTACCCTCATAGCGGTTTGCACACTGTAGATCGCTGATGGGTATGGCTTGACTTCTTTTGCTGTACTTTAGCCACTTTAAAGGCACGCTGCCTTTAAGTGGGAGATTGTTGGATTAAAGGCCCTTGTGCCCGGCTGCCCGTTGTTCAGCCGCCCATGTACAGCCATTCATTTACTCATTCATAATAACTATACTCATAACTACACATTGTAGTGTGAGTACCACCCCGCCACACACTGTGTCTATCTCCTTCTTCGTGCTGGCTCTCTGTGTGTGTGCTCTCCGATCCCAACATTCCAACGCTTCATCTTCACTTTGATCTTCACGTGTGGTTTGCTCTTCCTCCTCCTCAACATCTTCTGAATCACTGTGTCCTCTTCTCTTAAACACCTTGATTCTTTTCCATGCAATGGGAACCTTTACCTTTGTCCCATCTAGTTTAGACAAGGTATAAGTATCATTTTCATGCACATGCTTTACAACATATGGTCCAAACCATCTTCTTGAGAACTTATGCATGGCTATGTGCTGGTTATCAAGGCTACTATCATACACTAAAACCCAATCACCTTTGTCAATTACTTTACTCTGGAGCCTATATCACTTATCAAAGTAGTCCTTGTTTTTCAACCTTGCATTTTTGAGTCGTTCTTTTGTAGCCTCAATGTCTCCATGTCTTTCTCTCTAGTTACCTTATGCGCAATCCAAGGTGATCTTTTCTGCTAAGCACTTCTTGCCAAGGTAGTACATTCCATGTGGGAATTGTATCGTCAATCAACATCGCTGGCTTTTTGACCATTCATCATTAGTTTCGTAGGCATATAGCAAGTTACTGAGCTATGTGTTGTACGATCAGTCCATAAAGCATATGGCAACAATTTTGGCCACTCAACAACTCTTCCTTCGCAAGACTTGGCCAAAGCTTTGATGACAGGAGGATTCCCTCTTTCATGTTTTCCATTGCCTTCAGGGTTGGTAAGAGAAAGCTTGATTCCTAGTCTAGAAAAGAACTCCCTTGCTTCCTCGGCATCTAGTTCACCTCTGTCTGCAATCATCTTTTCCACACCAATCATCTGTGACTCATCTTCATACCTTTCCCTTGATAGCATATCTTCCACTATATTGTCTTTACCTGCAATGTGCTTAAACTCGAGATTTAAGGACTTAATGTAGGAAATCCACCGCAACATAGTAATGTCTGGCATTGAGCAGCTTGTAATCGTCCCAAGAAGTGGTAGACAATCTACTTCTACAACCTGACATACACCAATTGGGTACTCTTTCCTATTTTTCAAGGCTGTAACCATACCCATAACTCTCCCTTTATTTGTGGATAGTTTCTTTGGCGAGCACTTAGTACCTTTTCTCCAAATATCACCACATACCTGTGTCCTTCTTCGTCATCTTGCCCTATTTCCCATCCAAATCCTGTAGGACTGGTGTCTACTGTCACAATTACTGGCCTTTGACACTCATAGTCTACCTTTCTCAAAGTTGGTGATGACTGGAGCAACTCCTTTAGCTTTTTCATGGCTTTTACATGTGCTTTTAATTGTCCATTTAAACTTTTGATTCTTTCTAGACAATTGATAAAGAGGATCAGCTACATGTGCATAATGTGGAATCCAAATAACATAAATGACATATGCTCCCAAAAACCTTCTAACCTTAGTGATGCTAGTGCATGTTTCTTTCATTCTTTGGATGGCATCTACCTTTGTTGGACAAGGTTTCTTACCATATGGCCCGCACATGTGCCCCACAATGAGCACTTCATTGACACCAAACATAGAATTTTTCCTTGACAAAGTAAGATTCACTTCTTTCAACCTAGATAAACTTCATCACAATTATTTATGTAATTTACAAAAAACTTGCGACATCCCTTGAGATCCAAAGCTCCATCTTTCTCACTTTCTTCACATCCTTTGATAGGCAAATCATCAATGAAAGGCATTGTGACTTGAGGAATAAAGTCACGTAAGACCTTATTCATCCCATTCATCATATGTGCAACCGCGTTCGTTGCTCCCTATGGCAAGGTACACATTCTTACCAAACCTAAAGGTGTCTTCATGGTTGTCAAGTCTCTTCTTTCTATTGCAAGATAAAATTGATCATACCCTAAGTAGAGGTCTCCCATTGAGTAGATTGCCCTCCCTGCAAACACCTCTGCAAAATCATCCTTGAATTGGTCATGTACCTACATTTCTAGTTATCACCTTGTTCACTGGTTGCATATATTGAATGAAGCATAGAGAACCATTCTTCTTTGGAGTTGTGAACCGCCTGTTTGAGTATGAGCACAAGAACGCTCCAAAATCCCCATTTTGATATTTTCATTCAATAGCTCTACTAACTTGGGCAAATTTGATTGACTAAATTGGTTATGGCAAACTCCAAGTGTGAGAGTTGGTTCAATATGTATATGATTTGTGGCTAAGGGCTGAGTTTTCCTCATGGATTATGGTTCTGAATTTGTGGTGGAAGTATGTGTGGCTCTTGGTTTTTTTTAATGGATATGATTATGCTACCAAAATGTTTGCAGCCATGTTATATTCTAAAGTGGTTATGCAAGATTGGTTGTTCCTCACCCAAATTTGGTGGGGTGCTCAGTTTTGTGATGTGATTGGATTATGGTTTATGGTTTTTGGGATTGGATCATGAAATGATTTGATGGTTCATGATAAACGTGTAAGGATAGAGATTGTGTACAGTCTAACTACTTGGAAACGATTGTTTGTGCGTATGGAAGGTGCTTCTTTGAATGTTTGTTTTGTAGTAACAAATGGCTCCCAAAGTGACGTCTGAATGCTTTAGCAATGAGAATGAGGTTTTGGCCATAGAGTTCAATAATATGGCAACACGGTTATCAAGAGATAAAAGGGAACTCTTTTACTTAGCAATAGGGACCAAAGTCTTTGGCATGCCAGGAAGCATAACTTGTTGGAAGAGTGTTGACCATAGTTACCTTACCCGTCACCAAGAAACCCTTTCATCAATTCTTTATTTACATTGACGATAGTCCAAAAGGCTGGTTTGCTAACCTCAGCCTACTTC
Organism: Adiantum capillus-veneris; assembly: GCF_014529385.1. NCBI lineage: Eukaryota > Viridiplantae > Streptophyta > Polypodiopsida > Polypodiales > Pteridaceae > Adiantum > Adiantum capillus-veneris. The sequence goes on from NC_140956.1 coordinate 2,252,292, forward strand.
AACTCAGGATATGGTTAGGCCTAGAAGACATGTTCTACTACTTGGCAATGCGCTCCCAGATGTTAAGTATTGCTGAAGTTGCTAAGAAGTTTGAAGCTCTTGCAACTGTCATGTGGAAAGAAAAACTAGAAGATAATTATAGACCATGTTGTCGCATGGGAGGTCTGAGATAATACTCTGTTATGGGAGTTAAAAGAATATTTAAAGAGTTGGCTCCGATGGTAAAAGAAGCATAGACTCAATTTTGGTTCACATGTGTACTAAGTATTCGCTCTCCTTGTCTTGTTGTTAGATGGATCTTCTTAATTGTCTAGATGAACTCCCGAGTGATCTTTCACAAAGGGTCTTTTTCAATTATGCGGTTGGATTCAATTTCCATTGGGGAATTAAAGTGGTTTGAGCTTCAAAAGGAACTAGAGACTACATTGTTCCGAACACTTACGTAGCGTGTGAGTTATATGTTGAAGCCCAACCTGAACATCAAGCACAAGTGCCTGATAGGTTTATGATCGATCCACAGCTTTGGGTCAAGTAAAAGATCCAAGAAGGCAATGTCAAAGTACAACGATATATTCGTTACCTTAAACATGTGTTCACTTTTGGACTTATTGAGTCGAGAGCTCATACTTAGTAAGAAGGCCCTCATGCTAAACCAAAGATATGGCTTTTGTGAAAAGGTCAATATCAGAGTATGGAAGAAGTCAAATGGCAGAAACCGATTCTATTATGTACCCCAGGATTGGTTCAATAGAGTCTATGGGCCTATTATCAAATACAACCCTCACAATGTCACTATTACCTTTGATGACTACGAGAAGCCCAGGTGCATTAGTGACTTTGCCCAAGCACAACCAATGGCAGTAAACTCGAGTAGATATTTCTACAAAGATGATGTAATGAATGACATGCTCATGTAAACTGCTTTAATGGAATACCACCCACAAATGTATCACAAGGAGAGAAATGGTACGAAAAGGAAGAAGTGAATTTAAGTGCCCAAGTTGAAGTTCTAAACTTTGAAACTCAAGATGTAAACTAATATAGGGATAGAACCTCGGTTGTAGGAACCAAGAATTGGTTCATAGGACCCTTTTGTATTTATGTATCTCCCTAAAGACACTGTGTGTCTTTTTGGTTTTCTATGATTATAAAAATTTGATTTTTGATATGACTCATTTTTTTTGAGGACATAATATTTGAGTTTGAATCTTGGTTTTATCGCTTGAATGATGGGGTATGTGTGTAGATGACTGACATCTTACCTTGAGGGATATGGGCAGATATACTCTCTCGCCTTATGGTAGAGGAGCATCTTCAAACAGGAGTGGAAGTGCAAAGACTTGTCATTACCATGCATAATGGGGAAGAGAAGAAAAGGTTAATATCCATGGATTTTATTGTACCTAGTACATTCCGAGCTTGGTACCATTACATTGTAGGAATGAGTTTAGACCACCTGAACATAAACCCTCACCCGTTGGGAGCATCAAGTGGATACATTCCAGGTTGGAAAAGGAGATTTTTGTCATTAACCAAGTGTTGTATATAAGTGCTTATGAGCTTACCTTGAGACCGGAAAAGGAAACATGCATAGCTAGAAACGTACTTCCCTTAGTAATGGCTACGAGATGTTTCAATATTGTTATGTTCAATATATGGGGACGTTGTGAGCGGGATGAAAACACACACAAGGCCTCTATAATAAACCGAAACACACTCTTGGGATAACACACACACATACACTATGGGGCACCACTTGGCTTACACAACCCACCTGATTGAGACAAGGAACACACCGATGTCTTGAGAGGAGAGAGACTATCCATGTGCCAACATAGACACAAACACACACACACACACACACACACACACACACACACACACACACACACAAACAAACACACACACATCAGCTCAAAGGAGGAATATTTCTGATGCATAGATACAATTGTGCTTGGGCCAACACCAATGGGGAAAATAGCTCACACCATACGGATGAAATATTAGATACAATCATAAATTTGAGTAGAGGCTTCGCTCACAAGAGAAACGTACACAACAAAAACAACAAGAAAACAATGAGAAATTTGGAAAACTCGATAGCACCATTGCATCCAGAATGGGAAGAAACCCCACTCTACAATATCAAAGTGCTCAAATCCGAGCTTGGGTGAGCAGTTTATGGCGAAAACATGCTCCAAAAACAACAAAAACTACATAGCGGCTCTTCATCCTCTTCTCTCCATGTTTTTTTGTTTTTTTCTCAGTTGTTTTAGTGTCCACACTTCACTTTATCCCTTGGGTGCCTTTGGCCTTTTGATTGACCTCAAACGTACCCGAACATGCCAAAAAAATGGCCTCGCAGTGCGTTTTTGTTACCCTTCTTCATCCATCCGCACACTTGGCACTCAACTTTTCCCAATAATGCATCCTTTTTTCTAAGCTTTGGACCTGAAATCACGTGAAGTGTCCCCCAAATATAGTTCTCATGATGACCTTTCTGCATAATTCATCACAAGAAAACACCCCTGTTGTGTCCTTATCCATGTGCAAGTCCTGATCTCATTCGACTTCCTGACGCCACTGGATGCCATTTGATGCACCTGCATAACTCATGGCATGGGCCCGTTGGTAGCTTCCTCAAGAAGTTTTATGTTGCACCAACTCCTCATTGTTATAGAAAAACACTCTCATACTGGTGATAATGAAAATCGATGTACTATGTAACATTGTCCTACATGTACACATGTGGGCCCCATGTAACCACCTTGCTCTGGAATGGGCAATTCTTTATTTGATGCACCATGCATTTGTATGTACATATGCGTAATCACTTCTTCCAAGAAACTCTTAACATAATCTGCCCATCCCCTAGCCTGCTAGATCATTCATGATCAGTAGTAGCAAAAAGAGATATGAGACTCGCCGCGTCACAGGTTTTCTCATCCCTCACAAACATTACTTGTTCTTTAGATAGCTCATCTTGCTCCACCATCATTAATCTAGCATGATATAATTTAAGACGCAATCCATTTACCCTGGACTTATGTAGAATCCCATTCAGGTTAGCCAACTAATATATTGTACCATTCGAAAAACACTCAACTACTTTGAAAGGGCCTTCCCACTTAACTTGAAACTTCTTTTGGAATGTCTTGTCTAGCTTGCTATTGTAGCACAAAACCAAGTCATGTTTCTTAATACTCTTACTTTTTACCTTTTCATTTATCTTTGTTAAAGCATTATCTTGCATCTGCCCATAATGTTCCAATGTGCTCATCCTATCCAACTGAACCTCTTGTAATTGTGAGAGCCTCTCTTTGAATGCATCACTGGACTGCCCAAGCAACTTCTCTTTTCCATATACCAAATGAAATGGAGTAAACTCTGTACCTATCTTCACCAAAGTACGGTAAGCCCATAATGCACTAGGAAATTCCAAATCCCAATTCTTTCCTTGGTTCTTTGTCACTTTCAAAAGAATTTATACCAACTCACCATTGAACCTTTAATTTAAGCCATTACATTGTGGATAATAAGGAGTGGTATACTGGTGCCTAATCTTCATCTTCGCGCATAAAAAGTCTAATAGTTTAGCTCTAAATCCTGGCCCCTTATCCAAAAGTAGCTCCATTGGCACCCCAAACTTGCAACATACACAAATTTTCCACATCCTTTGCAATGATTTGTTTTAATGATGCCTCTGCCCATCTAGAGAGATAGTCCACTGCAATCAAAATATAGCTTTTGTGCCTGCTTGTGATAGGTAACATGCCTATTGCATCAAACCCCCAATTTTCAAACACATCAAATGCCATAATATTTTTTCGTAGCTGTAGCTTCAACACTCTCTTCCCAAATGCTTGACATCTATTGCAAGACCTACACCAATGGTGAACATCCTTGTGCAAACTAGGCCATACATACCCCTCTTGCAAGATCTTTTGCAAGGTGATCTTTAGAGAAAAATGTCCGCCACATGCCCCTTCATGATTCTCTTCCAACACTATATAAAGCTCCTCTCACCAAGGTACACGTCTCAACATGAGATCAACCCCTTTTATGTACAAGACACCACCAATAAATTTGTACTTGGATGCTCTATGCATAAAACCATACTTCTTAGAATTATGAATGTCCTTTATAATGATTCCTGTTAGCCAAAACTCCTCTTCTTGATCCAAACTTTCCCGGCCATGATAAAGAGGTAAATTAGTCCTTAACACAAATAGCTCGCCAATCATGCTTTGAGCTACTTCATGTGCCTCTTCATTTAGAGCATGTTCAATGTGTCCTATGTTCCATGCTTTGAACCTTTTTAACAGGCATCATTTTTGAAACACATTTCCTTCAATGAGGTGTTCTTGCTCTTCCACACACCCAACACTTGCTTCACAACTAACAAGGCATCACCTTTTATGCTCGACCTTTTAATCCCATGCTTCAAACAAACGTGTAATCAGGCTTCCAAAGTAGCATATTCAGCCGCATTGTTACTATGGGCAGCCAATTTGAACCCTCTCTTGCATACTAGCTTCCCCTTTGGATCGTAAAGTGATATATCCCCTGAAGCCGCATCATGGCTCTTTCTGTATGATCCATGAGAGAACAACACATGTGCATCGCTAATCTATGGCACTTCTTCAACTACCCTTCTCACCACCTCTTCCTTAATAAGAAGGGGTTTCTCCTTATAAGTCAATAAATCAGCTAGGGTAGCTCTTGTACTGTCTCCACTAAAAAAGAGAACTCAAACTCTTGCAACTCAATTACCCATTTCTTAAACATATTTGACATGTTAGTGCCATTAATTAACCGTGGCAAAAAGGTGTAACTCGTTAAGAAAAAAAAAGGTCGTGGTAGCAAGTAATGACGAGATCGTCGACAAGCAAATATTACACTGGCCATCACTAGCTCTACTTCCAACAATTTTCTTTCTGCTAGCTACCAAATTCAATTGGCTTGCACAATACACTGGCCTCATATAATGGCTACCCTTCCCATTTTGCAATAGCATGGCTCCAATGGCATCATTCCCTACTGATGGATTTACATAAAACACTTGCTCCCAATCAGGAGCCTACTCTTGAAACACTTTTTCACACTTGTCATCCCATTGCAATGGATCATGCTTTGCCACTTGTTGTAATGGATAAAGGAGTTGCGAAGACAATGGAATAAATCGTGCCATGTACTTCACTTTGTGTACAAAGGTTGCCAATTGCTTTGTACTCTTAGGTGATGGAAGAAGAATAATAGACTTAACCTTGTCTGGATCAGCCTCAATGCCATTTTCTGACACCATACGACAATCACTTCACCCTTGATTGTGATGGATGACATTTCTTTGAATTTAGTTGTCCTCCACATTCATCATATCAAGACAATACCATCTGTAGCTTCTCATGGTGTTCAAACCCTACTGCTATAGACACAAAAGTCATCCATAAAATCTTTAACACAACTACCAATGAATGGTGACAATACCCAATTTGCTCTCTCTTGATAGAAGGATGGTCCATTTGACAACCCAAATGGCAATAGTGTGTAGCAATAACAACCCCATGGCGTAATGAAAGTTGTCTTTGTTCGGTCTTTAAGAGAATCTTCAATTGAAAATAGCCTGAAAAACCATCACACACATTGTACCTCTCATAACCTGCCACTGAATAATCCAAGATTTGATTGATGAATGGAAGAGGATATGGGTTCTTCTTAGTGGCTACGTTTAAGGGTTTAAAATCTACACAAATCGTCCACTTTCCATCCTTCTTTGGGTTGACCACTACTGGACTCATCCATTCTATGTCTTCATTGGGACTATGAACCCTGTCTTGAATAACTTGTCCACCTCTTCCCACAAGGCTTTCATCTGCTCTTGACCCATCCTTCTTAGCCTTTGCCGCACTGGCTTAATTAGCACCTTCCTTTAGATCTATATGCATCTCTTCTCCTTTGAACCCTCTAATCTCTTCATATGAAATAATGAACAAATCGGGAAAACAAGCCATCATGTGCAAACATATCTCCTTCTCCATAGCTGAGAGGTCTCCACTGATCATTTGTGTAATCAATTTCTGCTTCTTTGACAATTCAACCTTGGTTTGCATCAGCCCTTCAATCACTTCATAAGGCCCTTCACTTTCATCTTCAATCTCATTTGCAAATGCAACTAAACCAGATTCATGGATTTCTTTGTCCATCAGAAGAAATGCAACATCAACATCCTCATCACTGCTGGTAGTACTATCACTGTCCTCATCAAACACTGTGGAATAGTCTTCATCACTAGACTCATCCTCATCTTCATAAAGTTCCTCCAATAGTTTCCTTGTATTATATAGCTTCTTGGCACGTGTCTTTCCATAGAGGCTAATCGTACCACGTCTCTAATCTTGAACAGCTCCCATTGCACGTAACCATGGTATGCCCAATATAATAGGATATGCTCCCAACCCCGTTGGCATCACATGAAAATCAACCACCACCTTTGCATCATACACCTCCACTTCTAAGCTCTTTAGAACACCCAAACATTCATTTTCTGATGGTTTGTCAATCTGATCCAAAAGCCTGACACCCCAGTCACTGTAAGACCCATCTTCTCAACGCATGAGTGTGTTATGACACATATTTGGGCTCCACCATCAACATAACCTTGTCCCAGATTTCTTCTTCAGTGCCACACATCTACTAAATGTCTCGTAGCTCATCCATCACCAACACCTTCAGTGAACCTCTCTCTGGTTCTTTCTCCATTAGGTTAACCATCCTCTTCCACTGTCGCAATAGCTTAGGCACCATCTCTATAAGCTTCCCAAAAGTAACATCTACTTTCCTGATTGTTAGATCCTCCTTCAAGTCATAGCTTAATTGCCCATCTCCTAGTGGAAAATCTGAAACATGAAACTTGTGACAAGACCTTCTTTTCCTCTTGGTCTTGACATCCTCGTCTTCATGACTCTTTCCCTTATTCTTACACTGACCTGCATCATTTCTTCCTTCCTTATCTTGTGTAGTCCTCTTCCCAATAGGCATCACTAATGTATCCTCCAGCTTTTCTGCCTTCTCCAAGGTGACCACACTTATCACTTTTGTCTTTCCCTTTTCCTCTTAGGTTAATCCACTGGTTCCTTCTTCTCCCTTAATTTCAATGCCATAATCATTTGACCTAGTTAGCACATGTCTTGGCAATGGATACATATCTCCCCCCATCCTTGGTGGCTTATCACATTGTGGGATGATGTGGCCCAACTCTCCGAAATTATAACACGTGGACATCTGCCTCCAAACCCTACCATTGATTTGTCCAATACCATTCCTGGGTTTTTCTTCACCTCTAACTGATTTGCAAACCTCACACACTACAACAAAAGAAGGTGTTATTGAGGCATATATCGACGCTGCCCGTCGCTATGAGCATCGCTATATGCGTCGCTATGAAACTAGTCGCTATTAGCGACGCGTATAGCGACACGCATAGCGACGCATATAGCGACGACCATAGCAGAATTTTTTTTTCTTGGGTAGAGGGCAGGTAGCCTGGCCTGTGCCCAGTTAAAAGATGGACACAGCCACAGCCAGACTTCCTACTCTCTGCCCAAGAAAGCGAGCAGCACCAAAATATCAACCATGCTCCCTTGCGCAAAAATTTCGGCAGAGTTCCCTTTGTTTTTACATAAACTTTTCAAAAAAAACCATATCATGTATACGCCTCCTACATGCTATCCATGTAGGATCTCACATGAGATTTAAGGCCAATGAAAGACAACCGTACCAACTAAAAAGCATAGCCATAACTTAAAAGCATAACCATAACTTAAAACCATAACCGGCTATAATCACTTTGATCAAAAGCATAATGCAGATAACCATAACCATAAACAAAATTAACAATAACCATAAGCATAACCAGAAAGAGAAACAATAACTGTCTATACAATGACAATGACAATAATCATAACCATAAGGGAAACAATAACTGTGTGAACACCAACTGTTTGTACAAAAAAGAGACACAAAAGCGTGTCTGTGTCTCACAAAGCATATAGATGAAATCTGGTCCACTAATAACTAGGCGTCGCAACCTGCACATAGGACAACTCACAAAATTAGTATTGATATTACTTCACATATACTGACTTAATTAAATCAACTCACACATAGTAACGTCTCACCTCAAGCGATCTTTGAGACTGTAAGGCCTCCCAGTCTATAGGCTCTCCTAAAGCTTCAAGATCATTCAGTACTTCATAGATACCTCCGCGATATCCATCTGACTCCTCCTCGCGTGATGGAGCTCGATGCATCGCAAGATTCTGCGTTTATACAAAAATCAAAGTAATAAGAATACATGATTCAGTAATAAGAATACATGATTCATCGCGTTTTAAAAAATGCCATAGTTAAGATTGGATTAGAAACTCACAAATTCATAGCGAAAGGTGTCGAAGCCTCCGCTGCCAAGATGAGATGTCCCCCTAGTCATCTGTCGTACCTGCGCGGCCTCACGCTGCTTTCTGAACCGCGTGGCTGATATCCGCTCATCCTCTCTGATCTGCTGCCACGTCTCGTGTGGGATGCCCGAAGGCTTCAGCGAGCCGGTCCTGAAAGCCTTCCGAGCTACATCTCATCGATGTTTGATGGTGTCCTGTGCAACACCCTTGATCCACCGTACCAAAACAACGGAAGAACCCAGAGCAGGCTGGTACTCTCTCAGGATGGTCTCCACTATGTAAGTGACTTTTTTCTTTTCTTGCTGATCCCAAGACGTCAGAATTCTGGTCAAAAATTGCAACTCCATGAGCTGGCGAATCCGCTGTCGCATCTCAGTCCCGACTCTATCCATGTCAACAAAACCATCTTCCCGTACAGTATAGAGCTTGGAGGCACTAGGATCGTGTGCCCCCCAAGGTGTCCGAGGTGTGCCAAGAGGTGTGTCGAGAGGTGTGCCTAGGTAAGATGGGGGTCGTGAGCGAGGAGGGGTCGAAGCATCTGTGGACCCTCCTCCACAACAACCACCACCTCCACCTGACGATCGCCGAGATCGGCGAGTGCACCTGTACTGTGGAGATGAGGACATACCCGCCTCTGTCCCACCCTTAGGTGTCGAAGTATCGGTGATGGGAGAAGAAGGCATCGTACCCATAGGCGTCTTGAACCCCATAGGCGTCCCCCCCCTAGGCGTCGGTCCCTCGGGTGTGAAGCCCGGAGGCGTAGTACCCGTGGCTCTGGCTACCCAGTATTGAGAAGCCTCTACCATATGAGCAGGCGTCATCCGTGTAACGAAGCCCATGAATGCATCTCCACTCATGGAAGCGGGATCTGGAATCTCATCTGCCATACTAAAGTCCTGCACAAAGAAAGTAAAATAAAGCTTCAGAACACAGTTGTTTAAATTAACTTTAAGCGTAATTTTAAATCAAAGTCTTCACACAAACACTTACAGGCCTGAGCCTCAACGAGTGAGGCATCATTGATAAGATCTTGCACTGTATCATCGTCTATCTCTAATTGCAAACATAACTCTGCCCCAACTCGTTCTAGCAGATTGTCTTCATCCATTGCATCTTCATCTACAAGTGTCAATTCTGGCTCGTCTGCGTCATCCCTCGTATATCTGTCAGCTTCCTCTACCATACCTTCGTCCATCTCATCTAATGTCACAGTAGTATGGACGTCGTCTGACTGACTTTCCTCCAGGAGATCTTGCCCTTCAAGTACTTGTTTATTTCTTGGAGCAACCTGAACCACAAACCACCATTGTCGCTCTCGAGGGTCCGGTACGTACAAATACCACTTGCTCGCAATGTTCGGGGAGAGCAAATGTGTCGCTCGCATCTGTCCAAGTCTTTGTAGAATCTATTTGCACAAGTTTGTTTCCATCTCTGTGTACCGTTGCATTGCGACCAAAAGTAATCACCTTGAACCACTTCACATCCAACAAAAACATCTCAAACCTCCTGAAGCTTCCTTTCAGGATATCTGACACCAGACCACAGTAATCCAGGTTGTTAGTGCTCTCATTCGTGTCTCTAGCATTGGCCCTGCTCTTTTGCATGAAACTAACCATAACCCATTGTCAAACGTGTTTCTTCTGCTGTCAATTTGTTGTGTTCTGAAATGCTTTCCATGCGACCACAGTGCCATGTATGTATGATACTTCTAGTCACATCCAATAGCCAGCTCTTCCTCTTCTAGAGATATGGGCTCTCCGATCTCTCGAGATGCTCTCACTGTCTTGTCCAACCATGCCATTGTAGGGAATTCAGGTAGAGGAGCAAGATAGTCTGGCAAGGGTAAGCCTCTAGTCATTCGACTTCGCCTGAAATCCTGTCACTCTAGATTGCGTCTCTCTTTCTCTTCTTCATACCTTTTAAGCCATTTTTGCATCGGCGTTGAATTTAGTATACAGAACTTCATGATATTTTCTCGCATGGCTAGGTTCATTTTCTTCGGCACCCCTTGCCCTTGCGGCTCCTCTCCCACCAGCCTTGCATCCTCCTCATCGCTCCACAGTAGAGGCATTTCTGGGTCAGAAACGGATAGAAATTCAGTCGTCAATACAAGAGACTCTTGCACCAGCCATCCTTCTGCCATGCTCCCCTCTGGACGCGCTTTTTGGCGAACAAAACCCTTAAGTGTTTTCATGAACCGCTATAGAAAAAACATCCAACGGCTCTGGACTGTACCTGCCACTGCAACCATTTCATTCCTGGAACAGGTTTCCCCTCAAGTTGCTCCCATTGGCGACGCCACTCTTGTACATGCATAAGACGACATTCGATGCGACCAAGCTGGACTTCGCGCAAGTGATGGCCATCTGGAAGATAACGGTGGTGTCCTTGATAAATTGTCTTTCGAAGAGAGGTAGAATAGCGCACATCCAAAGACTACCCGCAAATTGGACATGCATTGTTTCCCGAAGTTGTTAGTCCTACATATATCAAAGCATGAATCAGGCCAAGGCAAAGGGCTTGCGAATAGGGAGAATTTTGTAAATCAATAACCATTACCAGAAGCTTCTCCGTATCCTGGCCAATCATGCATAGTCCACATAAGAAGTCCATGGATCCTTGCATGCTGTTGTCCTACTGGTTCAACCGCATCTGCTATGTCGATCCCGTGCCATAACTCCTGGAGCTGGTCAACTAGTGGAGCTACATAAACATCCATGTTTTTTGCCTTGAACTTACTAGGTACAATCAAGCTTAAAATCAAATGACCTTCTTGATAGCAAGCCACGGCGAGAGGTTGTAATTGATAAGGTACACAGGCCAAGTGCTCCATGACGAGCTTCTCAAGCCAAATGGATTGACTCCATCCATTGCCATGCCCAAACGCAAATTGCGTGGTTCACTCTTAAAATGTGGCCAGGTATCTTCAATGTGCCTCCAAGCCTTTGAATCAGCGGGCACCCTAAATGTTGCGTCAGTGGATCTATTCGTAGAATGCCACCGCATCAACTTTGCAATGGAACCCACAACGAAACATGCTTTTTATCCTAGGAATAATAGGGAAATGCCGCAACACTTTAGCTGGAACTGTCTCGCCAACTGCATCTTGTTTGTAGCGCATTGCTCCGCACTTAGGACACGACAAACAATCTGCGAATTCATTGCGAAAAAGAATGCAATCATTTGGACATGCATGAATCTTGTTGTAGTCCAAGCCAACTGAGGTCAGAAGTTGCTTTGCGTCTGGCCTGGAGGGGGGCATTTCATTGCCATCCGGGAGAAGTTGCTCCCGCAATAACCTGTCTAAGCCACATTAAATTAAAAAGCTCTCCGAGCACATCGCCGTTGCAATCGGAAAATCTCTTTTGTAAATTACGTACCTAAACAAAGCAGTGACGCTTGCATCTGACCACCCGTACACTGACTGAAGATTCCAAAATGCCAGACAAGTACGAAGCACAGATATTTTGGCGCCTTCATAGATTGGTTGACGTGCCAACTTCCTCAACATGTCTTCAGGAGATAGGCGCACGGCTTCTGGTGCTGCTTCGTTCGCGTTCTCCTCGCTTGTCTGGAAGAAGGTATCCAGCATCTCCTCCATGCGGTCGTCTTCTGTCTGTAAGCCCTTTTCTACTTCCATCCGTGGCTCTATATTGGTCGGACCTTCACGCATAATCTTTTTCTCTCTCTCTCAGATGTAGGTGCTATGTCACGGAAATCAATGCCCGTTCCGTAGGAGTCGTATCGCAGATTCTGTACGGTTTCTCTAGCAAACTCTCCGTACTTGTGCACATGCTCATTACATATCCTACGCTTGCGCAGGATTTGATACTTGCAGAGTGTGCACGAGCATGCAATCTTTTCCTCCATGTTAGTTGATGACGTTGCCATCTACAATGATTATGAATGTTGTTTTAATATATATATATATATACTCCTCACAATGTAAACTACCTCACATTCTCTAGTCTTGCCCAATCTCCGTACACCTCGGTCTAGAGGTGTACGGAGATCAGGATCACCGGGTCAAAATCTCGTCTTTATTGGTCAAATCCTATATGGGTAGACATATACGTGCACTCCCAGGTGTACATGGCAATGAATGTAGCAAGCAAAACCCCTTTGCCTCTTTTAGTTCCATAGTTTCTTCTCTGTCTACGAACCCACCTGCCTCCATTCCGAGGTAGCCTGTCAGAGAAAGCTTTCCAATGCCGCACTTGATGAATCATATATTAAAGCATGACCATTTTTGTCATTTTTGTAATGTTCCGTCTGTTTGCAATTTTTTGCACAGGTTTTTCGAAGGATATTATGCACATCCTGGTGTTTTTTTCACCACATGCACAAGCCATGGAAGTTCTCATCCCAATGAAAGTTTTCTACCTGATTGTAAACCGGACGGGGCCTCCATGTCCAAGCCAGAAGATAATGTGGAGATGGATGAGCAACTTGAGAAAGATTCAGAAGCCTTGCATGGTTCTTGCTCAAAAAAGCGATCTCGATCTCTCTTTCTCTCTCGATCTCACTCTCGCTATCTCTCTTTCTCTCTCTATTTCCTTATTTTCCTATCTCTCTCTCTCTATCTCGCTCTTCACTTCCCTACTCTCTCTCTCTCTCTCTCTCTCTCTCTCTCTCTCTCTCTCTCTCTCTCTCTCTCTCTATATATATATATATATATATATATATATATATATATATATATATATATATATATATATATATATATATAACTCTCTTTGTCTATCTCTCTATTTCCTATCTCTCTCTCTCTCTCTCTCTCTCTCTATATATATATATATATATATAAATCTCTTTCTCTATCTCTCTAGCTATTTCCTATCTCTCTCTCTCTCTCTCTCTCTCTCTCTCTCTCTCTCTCTCTCTACTTCCCTATCTCTCTACTGATCGAACGAGCGACTGAGCTAGGGAGATCTAGACGTCCACGACCGCGGAGGACTACACAACATCGACAGAGGCTGCATCAGAGGATCTAGCTAGGTCACTTTGGCTCGACATGCATAACGCCCGGTCAGACTACTGACCATGGAGGAGATTGATGAGATCCGCCAGCGACAGCTGCTGGATCTCCTATGATCTACCTATCCCAGCTAGCTGGTTTAGCGTTTAGTCCATACCCAGTAGTTTAGGATTCCATAATATTTTATTTTGTCAGCTTCTTACTCTGACTTTGTATCAGATCCATCACATTGTAACTTTCTTGTCTCATGTCTCATAGGTCACTTTGGCCTTTCGAAGACGTTAATATAACATTTCATTTCATTTCTCTCTTTAATTATTTTTCTTTAATTTTAATTTCCTAAGCATACATTAATTCTCTATCTCTCTCTCTCTCTCTCTCTCTCTCTCTCTCTCTCTCTCTCTTTCCTACACACACACACACACCTCTCTCTCTCTCTCTCTCTCTCTCTCTCTCTCTTTCCTACACACACACACACACACCCCTCTCTCTCTCTCTCTTTCCTACACACACACACACCGCTCTCTCTCTCTCTCTCTCTCTCTCTCTCTCTCTCTCTATTTCCTACACACACACACACACACACTCTCTCTCTCTCTCTCTCTCTCTCTCTCTCTCTCTCTCTCTCTCTCTCTCTCTCCTACACACACACACACACACACAAACACACACACACCGTTCTCTCTCTCTCTCTCTTTCCTACACACACACACACACACGATGTAGAGAGAGAGAGAGAGAGTGAGGGGTTGGGGGGGGCATAATACCTGCGCAGTAGGTGGAGGCCAAGATTTGAGCAGAGCGCAGGCAAAAATGGCCCCTGCTGCTTGCGGGTTTTTCTTTTTTCCAAAAAAAAATTGCATCGCTATACACGTCGATATACGCGTGGAAAATAAAGCCTTTCCACGTGTATATCGACGCACATTGCGATGCATATATCGACGCGTATATCGACGCCCGCTAATTTCGTCGATATACGCGTATCGATATCTCCATGTAGTGTTGTAGTGACACTACCTCGATTATTTCCCACATTACCTAGCATGTTTATGCTGAGATTCTTCAATAAATCTACCACTTTCCTTATGTCTTGCCTTAGCCCATCATCTTGCACTGGTGTAGTGACCATTGCCAGCATAACATGAGGAGTAACAAAAACCACTAGTTCATGATGAGCCCCTGGCATGAGACCTTGCAAAGAAATAATCCATAGGTTGAAACTCAGACCTCTTGGGCAAAGACTCTACTCCTAGCTGATTCATTCTTATCAGCTTCCACTCTTTGTTCCTTGCTACATCTAGTGCATCTTCATATGTCCTAAGCTTCTTTAGCTCCACTCTTTAATGTATATTCTCCCAAACACCAGCCAAGAACCTGTCCTTCTTCATCATGTTTGGTGGGGGTACCTATGGTGCTAAGGCCTTGCACATCCGCTCCCATGCCATTGAAAACTTACATATGTACTCATCTACTGGCTCAACTTCCCTTTGCATCAAACCCCATACTTCTTGCCACAACAGGTGGATCAGCCGCATGCAACTCCTCTTCAGATGCTTTGGACCAAACTTGTGCGTTCAATGCTTTGAGAACCCCTTCTGACACAAGTGCAAGAACCCAAAACTTTTTACTGACTCAATATCCAGAAACTTTATTGGAGCTCAAGCTTTTATAAAAGGATGAACACATGCACATCAAATGATTTTTCACAGTTAACCATCGGAATTACAACAGGCAAAGGAGATTCCAGTATCTCTCTTAATCTTCTTGGCCCAAACATAATGACTATGTGCTGTTGGTAAAAAATCTTCTTGTCCACATGAACATTTATCTGGATTCTTTATGGAGTGAACTGAGATCCTTCGTGATTATCCATTAAAGGTCAACCATGTAGTTCCCAAGAAAGCACACTTGACTAATTACCCTCTCATTTTGCCAAAATTTTAGTAGCATAACAACATAAATGGTTCAAAAGACCAAAAAAACAGCCATCACAACTTGGAAAATTTTTGGCAGAGTTTCTCCAAAATTAGAGCAGTAAAAACCCAAAATATAGACTATGTAAGTATGCATAACCTGCCAACAATGGCACTCAAGCATCAAGTAGGAATCACTAGTATATAGACTATGATGAGGTCAGGAAAAGGGTGCTCCAACCACCTGCATCACCAAAAGGATCTCACACTTGAGAATCCCCTAGGTCAATAAAACCTCACCACGACCCTCTCACGAAGGTTTATGCAATATCGTATAGTCAAGTCTAAAAAACGACTATCTTCCAAACCAAGTCTCATAAATGGTTTGGATTGCCAAATAAAACCAATTATGGCTCCACAAAGGCGTACAATACCAGACAATGCGCTCAAACAAGTTCCAAATGATGCATACCCATGAAAACTGTAAGTGATTCCCACTTGTGAGTATATCACTCTACTCCAGCTACCTGTACCTGTGTGCATCACCTGTACCTGTACCTTGTACTATGTAACCTATAACCTATAATCTCTAATTCCGAAGTTGAAGGTACTCAAGGAAGATCCTCCGTGGAGGCACCAAAAGAATGTGAGCAGGATGGAAACACACACAACGCCTATATAATCACCTGACACACACTCTTGAGATAATACACACACACACACACACACTATGGGAAACCACTCAACTTACACAACCCACCTGACTGAGACAGGGAACACACCTATGGAGTGAGAGGAGAGAGACTACCCATGTGCCAACACAAACACAAGCACAAACACAAACACACACACACATACACATACACACACAAATCAGCTCAAAGGAGGAATATTTTTGATGTGTAGATACAATTGAGCTTGGGCCGACACCAATGGGGCAAATAGCTCACAACATATGGATGAAATATGTCAGATACAATCACAAATTTGAGTAGAGGCTTCGCTCACATGAGAAACTTATACAACAAAAACAACAAGAAAATAGTGAGGAATTTGGAAAAATGGATAGATTCATTGCATCAAGAATGGCCAAAAACCCCACTCTACAATATCAAAGTGCTCAAATCCGAGCTCGGATGAGCAGTTTATGGGCAAAACAGGCTCCAAAAACAGCAAAAATTGCATAGTGGCTCTTCATCCTCTTCTCTCCACATTTTTATGGTTTTTTCTCAGGTTTTTTAGTTTCCACACTTATCTTTATCCCTTGGGAACCTTTGGACTTTTTATTGACCTCAAACGTACCCCGAACAAGCCAAAAAATGGCACCGTAGTGCGTTTTTGTTACCCTTTTGCATCCATCCGCACACCTGGCACTCAACTTTTCCCAATAATGCATCCTTTTTTTAAAGCTTTGGACCCGAAATCATGTGAAGTGGATCCCAAATATAGTTCTCATGATGACCTTTCTGCATAATCATCACAAGAAAACACCCCTGTTGTGTCCTTACCCACGTGCATGTCCTGGTCCCATTCAACCTCTTGACGCCACTGGATGCCATCTGACGCACCTACTTACCTCATGGTGTGGGCCCGCTGATAGCTTCTCTGAGAAGTTTTATGCTCCACCAACTCCTCGTTATTATAGAAAAACACACTAATACTGGCGATAATGAGTACTTTGTACACACTATCCTACCTGTACACATGTGGGCCCCACGTAGCTACCTGGCTTTGGACAATGGGAAATTATTTATTCGATGCACCATGCATGTTATGTACATATGTGCAATCACTTCTTCCAAAAAACTCATAACAACTTCAATGCCAAACCAATGACCAACATTCCTTTAGCCCAATACCTTGGAAGTTGTTCTTTGACTTATTTGGAAAGTCATTAATCCACAATCCTCACCATGTGATATGATTCACACGCTAATGAAGAGATTTTTCAACCAAAGATAAAGAAAGATTTTTAGGATTATCCATCCAATATACTCAAAGAATGGGATAACTACGCTCATTGGTGGAAGTATGTCACAATGGCTACTACCGGGTGTATCATGTCAGAGCCATTAGATTTTATTAGAAACTTTCAAGACACCTTCTAGACTTTTTGGAACCCCTAAGTTTTGTGGTATAGAAATTGAATTAATTTATTCGTTATTCTTTCTCCTATTCTCTCTCTCATTTTATTCTCATAGTCTATTCTATTTGGCTTAAAGGATTTCAAGCGGATTAGAATATTGTACTAAGTGTGACCTTGGTTAATATGGTGCAGTAAGTTACCTTGCCTCCTAAAGGAAATGTGGCTGCTGCTAACGCAAATACGCCTATTGTTCCTCAACACACCATAATTGATAGAGACATCGATGCTATGTTTCACAAGTCTCAACCTGGAAATTTTAGCGGGAAAGGCAAAGACATAGGCAAGGTTCTTGAAGATTGGATTGAGCGCATGGATGACTACTTTGATTTGGCTCATTCATCTTCAATAAACAAAGCTATTATAGCTAAATTTAAACTAGAGAAAACATCCAAGCGTTGGTGAAAAGACCATTGCACAGAAAACAATGTTGATCCTAATGATGCAACTTGGGATTATCTTAAAACCTAGTTCAAGAAGAGCTATCAGAACAAAGTTTATCATTCAGACTGTATAAACGAGTTTCTTGACTGTACTCAAGGAACTTGGGATCTGGAATCATACTATCAACATTTCTTAACCCTTATTAAGTATGCTCTAGCAGGGATGACTCAAGAGGTCAAGGTAGCTCGATTCGTGCTAGGGTTACATAATCCTATGAACACTAGACTCCATAGTCTTCATCTTACCAATTTTGCAGATGTCCTTGATGCAGGCAAACCCATTGAAATAGAGGTATCCTCTACCAGAAAGAGAAAACTAGAACTTACTCGTGTTCCAAAAATCAAAAGGCCTCGTCGTGAGGAGGAATAAAGGTTTGAAAATCCACAACAAAGAAGAGAGAAGTTATTATGTATGAAGGCTAGACAGAATCATTTATGCTACACTTGTCTTGATCCTAGTCATCAACCCAAGGATTGTCAATTTAATAATTCAATCTTCACAAGACTGGTGGAAAATTACGAACCTTGAAACTTCAACCCGAATCAGAATTTTGGAAATTTTAGACCTAGACCATCTACAATTCAGAGGAACTTCAATCAAAAAAACTTTAACCAAAACTAGAGACAACCTCAAAACCAAGGGAACTGTAGACTAGGAAATCCACCTTTTGACCGAAATGGACCGTCTGCCAATAATAACAACAATGGAAATGATAACCGTCAACCTCATCTAGGAGGAGGAGGAGGAAATCAAAGATCTCAAGGAAGACCTGCAATTAACAGAGTTCAAGGGGCTAGAGGCGAAGGAAATCAGGCAAACGCATATGTTCATGCTGCAATTGAACATTAGGAAGTGAATAATTTTTTTTTAGTAATTCAAACCCCAACAGAGTATCAAGGTAACCATTTTACCTTATTGATTGATCCAGGGAGTACACCTTCTTTCATATCTCCTAAGTACATTAGAAATCTCATTTTGCTTAAACACCCTGTGTTAGCAGAAGATTGGCGGCTACACTCAACTAAAGACTGGCGGAATACGAAAAGAAAGAAATTCTATGTAGTCTTTCCTTGATTAAAAAAAAAACATGTAATTTCATTTGTAAACATTAGGGTTTGCAAAAGTTTCCAATTTTGTATATTATTTTTTCCATTAGACTGAGTAAGATTTTACTTTGGAACATGATATATTGTAATTGGAAGGTATTTATACCAAATTTTGACCGTAATAAAAAAACCCCTTTTGTTGATTTTTATCAAGTGTCTGTGAGAAGCGTGTACTGTGTACGAGAGAGAGTGAGAGTTTATCTGGATGCTATGCGCACACTAGTGGTCAGAATCGAGTGCGGAGAAGTGTGGTGTGTTGCCCCTGGAGAGAGCTACACGCCAACACCTACATTGCAGGTGTACGGCCTGTCTTTGCGAGATCGACCCACGAGCTATTTCTGGTGATTCGGTGAGCATACGGTGTCTGTTTTCGCATTTCAACATATCCACGCATTCGCAATGAGTAGAGCTACACATTAGGCACTGTAGTTTTTAGAAACGACAACCTGCAAACAACATGTCAGACATCCTACGTGATTTTGCACTTGGTGTTTTTGGGTAGAGTTTTGGGTCACGAACCTTAGGGAGAGCGGCCTATGGTGTTAATAGGATTTCCCTCAAGTTTCGTCGTGTTTCGAGAACGCATGATGGGTATTTGGCTCTTGGAAGCGTTGTAGAAAATCTCCTCCTGTGTACTTAGACATTGGGTAGAGACCTCTATAGGAAGTAGTCAATAGTTGGTCGAGTGTAGGTTGACACCCTATGCTTGCTTCCACGCGCGTGTGGGTCGAGCTTCGTCCTTAGCTGACAAATCTTGTTAGGTGAGTTCTCACTGTGCTGACGTCCGTCGCGGTGTATCCGCCAACATTGGCGCCATTGCCGAGGACGAAAACCCTAGGTAGGTGACCGAGACTAGTCCTCGAGGATAGCTAGGCATTCTTTGGCTTTCTAGAGTCTTATTTTACATTTAGATAGGATCAGAGGGTGGGGGACTCTCTAGGTCTTAGAGGTGTCTAGGGAGCGGGTGGCCTAGATCCTTCGAATTAGGCAGTATTAGGAAGGAGACTAGGAGTTGGAGTGGTAGAGGCGGTGAAAGGATAGCTTGAGAGTCCGTGGGAGGCCAGGAAGCAACCGAGACACCAAAATTACCATCTCACATGATGAGTAGGAGTAGGGTAAGTAGGACATCATGATTTATGATCTGGAGCACTTCATGCATGTTATATTTGCTGTTAGCCTCATCAAAGAGCTTAAAAGACGGAAAAGAGTGTTTAGAAGCTGAATTGAAGTCCAAAAGTTTTTGTGAGTATTTTTGAGAGAGTTGCAAAGCATAGGAAAGCCCACTAACAGAGAAAAATTAAAATTTAAGGCGGTAGACATCCTACATTTAGTATGTCTACAGGGTGATCTGGAAGGAATTTGGAGAATCTGAGTTGGCTAGAGTGTTAGAAGGTGGGTTTAACCCTATTTTCACCTGGAAAGTGGAAGATTGACCATATCTTGATAGGTGGTGGCCAAAAGAAAGAAATGGCCAGACATCCTACCCAACTTGTGCCAAGGAATAATTTTAAGACCAAAACCATAGGATGTCTTCATGAGCATGATCTACATTATTTATTGAGTGCATGAGAAAGGTTTCATCTCAATTGGGTGAGAAAATTGGGGTTTAAGCAGACTTCAACATTTTTGACTGAAAAAGGCTAGGATAGCTAAATTTGGGGTCTTTTGACATTCAAACACCAAAAATATAAACACACCAGTGAGCTCAGCAAACCAAGGAAAGGCTATGGGCTAATTTTGGTCAAATTATGTTGCAGAAGACATCCTACACATAGTATGTCTAATGCATGAAGAAAAGTTAAAATTCCTATTTGAGACATACCAAGCTATCATATAGCCTTAGACAAACCTCCTAGACAAGTTTGGTCCAATTTGGACTGCTGAAATCATCAGAACTGACATTAGGCTTATGAAACAAAATTCTGATAATCTGGCTAGCTTATAGGTATCCAAACCAAAAAAATAAACACACCAGTGAGCTCACACATCAAAGGAAAGCTGCATTTAAAGTTTTGGCTGAAACAGAGCAAAAAGACATCCTACGCGTAGGATGTCTACATGGTCATTTCTTGGACAAAATTAAACAGTGGACCTACCAGGAGGTTCTAATTGACTTAAGGGTTCCAAAACTTCTTCCAGAAGTGAAATTGGACTTTTCTGACCTTTTGACAGAGCAAAGACAGAATTAAGACTTTACCTCTATACTGATAAACACTTGGGTGGTGTATAGTTTCAGATTAGCAGACCTAATCAAGAATATCCAAAGTGTATAGAGTACAGTAGTGGTTGAGGTTAACCCTCCACTTATACCAATCATTACCAAGACCACCTCTAGCGATTAAATGCTTTGATTCGATTGCCGAAATTAAACGCTTGTGTACATGTATATTCAGCAGCAAGGCAAGAAGTTGTGCAGAAACTGATCCCTTGCCAGGTGAGTGGTTGGATTTATGATAAATTGCATTGCTAAGTTTGATGAATTTAAGATCAAGAAGACACATTCCTAGGGACCAAAAAGTGGCAGGTGATCAGGGAAGCTTAGTATCCACTAAGGAGAGTGTAACTCAAGCAAGGCTAGATCCTTTAGCCCCAATCATTGAGGAAGGTAGTGATACTGACACTTCATCAGATAAGTCCTTCCTCATGATGGGTAGTCAACAGCCAGTGAGTTTCTCTGGTGAAGGACTAATTCTAGGAGGAAGTACCTCCCAAAACCCTTTGAACAATGCCAAGTTCACTATAATCTTCTTAGAAGGAACAAACTCTAGGGGAGCCCTAGTTTATTCTGACTATCGGGGACGCAAGTGTATTTGTATAGAGGAAAGACCTTCTCAGAGACTGGAGATAATTTGAGTCTATGATGATGGAGATAGATTCCGAGACGAAAAGGGGAACCACTATCTGATAGTTAGTAACCCTGAGGATTACAACAGATATGGAGATAATGTGGCAAAAGGAAAAATGGTCTCAGAGGCTCAAGAGCCGCCTCCAAAAATTTATCGACCTGGAGCTCTTTTTATGTATGACAAAAAAACAACCAGGGTCTCTACCTATAATGAGAATCGGGGAATTTACAAGCATGAGAGCGAGGGAGTAGTCTCTTATTTTCGATGCAAAGAACCCTACCCAAATGAATTAAGCAAAGACAATGTTCTTTACTTGTTCTCTTATGAAATTGCTATGGGGAAGGATATCATTTTTGTTGTCAGGTATGGGCGAGAATACAAACGAATTCTCTCAGAGGAGGTAGAAAAGGCAACAGTTCTAGAAACATCAACATATGCCCCCGAAGAAGTACCAAGGTCCACCTATACCCCTAGAAAGTCAACAAACCCATTTTTAGAGGAGTAGGAGACAACATCACATTCTAACCGACAACAGACGTTCAACTACCATAACCAACAAGCAACCCAACCATCATTGCAGGCATGGATTCAACAAAGCGCAACATTAGAACAAGACCGAAACAGAGATGGTTATCCAACCACACGAGGGCTAAGAGATTTACAAGAACCACCACTCTATTCACAGTATCAAGGCAAGAGTAAGCCAAAAACACAAGAGTCGGTAGAGCCCGGAAGACAACCCATAGAACGAGTTCAAAGAGATGAACCACCTCTTGCAAGGACCATCAGAAATTATGGCTTAGGAGCACCTCTGGAGAGGAACCCTCCCACTACCAAAGGCGAGAGGAGGTATATCCAGTAGGACAAGGAGAACCAATGATGAGATTTGTAGACCATCGTAGAATTAGACCTTCTCAGGTGCAAAAATGGGTAAACAAGAAATACACGCGAAACAGAGATCCTAGGGATCATGTAGCAGCCTTTGTGCGTGTAATTAGAGCTGAAGAAGTTTTGGACTTCCCTACTCAATTTGCAGGGTTTGGACTTACCCTCGAAGAGGCTGCCGCTACTTGGTTTGACTCTGTGGAGCGTAGAGATTTTGAGTCTATGGAGGAGGTTTTTGACGAGTTTATTGAGGAATTCTCACAAAGGGGGATAGCTCATAATACAGTCTCACAAATCCATAAGGTCAAATAGAAAGAAGGTGAATTTGTGCGAAAGGCAGCCCTACGACTAAAAAGATATGTGAAGTTCTGCCTTGTGGAAGAACTGCCAACCCAGTCCAGACTTATGCTTATATTTATTCAAGGACTGAGGAACGCAGATCTGCAAAAGGACTTACATATGAAGAGGAGCACAACGTTAAATGAGTTAACTAAGGAGGCTCTTTACCTTGTAGACAATTGTGTGGTCTACAAGGAGGTGAATTCAAGAATCTTGATGACGATTCATCCTCACAACAAAGTGGAAGCAAGTCTGCTAAGACACCACCGAAAGGAGAAGTAGTTGTAAGCCAGGAGCAGCTTGTGGAGGAAGTGCTAAAAAAAATTAATATGTATGCCAAGCCTCACACTAAGAAGCCAAAGTGGTGTGCAATTGAACAAAAATGGACAAACCATGTGACGGAGGAATGTTATTATAACAAGGGATATGTGAGAGAGCGACCTTATGCTGGCCAAGCTCAAGTAGCATCTCCTTAACTTCCACCGATGCCTAGGTATCAAGCAGGTAACGTACGAGGACCTGTAGGTGTTGAAAGAACACAACCAGTATTGGGTCAACAACCACCCCTACCAGGATTACGATCGGTCGGCATAAGATACACACCAACAGTAAACGAACCAGAAGAGAAGGCTTTCGTACCTATGCATGCATATTACAAAGATTCCAATGGATATGTAGCAAATCCTATCTATTATCCACCGGAAGAACCCACAACGCCAGAACCTTGGAGCATGATTGGAAGTACAGGACCACCAATAGCTGCACAGGCAATAGGAGAAGGAAGATATAGATTGGATGAACGAACACTGTTGTTCATAGCCAACGGAGGCATGGGCGGGCAGAGGCATGCGTACCAACAGAGAGGAGCTCAAGGAGCACCTCAACAACCTAAGGGACCCTGCTACAAGTGTGGCGGAGACCATTGGCTAAGGGACTGTCCTCACTATGAAATCATTAGAGTCAACGCATATTGCACTGAGTGTGGAATTACTCACTTGATTCCTGATTTCCCAAAGAACCCGAGCAAATGAGGAAAAACTACTTTGAACATGCTGGAAGCAATGCCTTCCAGTGGGGGTCAAAAAACGAGACAGTAATACCTATTCAGACAGTGACACAAGCACAAGCTCAAAGAATGGCAAACGAACCCATAAGACACATGCCCCAAGTACAGAAGAAAAATCAGAGAAGCACTTGGAAAGCTAGAAAGGCGCATATGAAAGCCAGGAGAGAACGAGAGCAAACTGCTCTATCCGAGGAGTTAAAACACACAAATGATAGATTGGAGCGGTTAGAGGATCTAACCAGTTTAAGTTCACACGCTGCTACAACCAAAGAAGCCAAGGAAATAGTAGTGAAGTCGCGGAGCGGAGCGTGGGTCGACTCTCTCTCTCACACACACACACAGTGAGCTTACACAGTACAGTACGCAGAGATCTGTTAGAAGGGTTATCTCCCAAATCCTTAGTATTCACAAAGAATATGTTAGTATATACAAAGAGTTAGAGGTAAGTGAGTTAGGCGGGCGGCCGGCCATATCCGCATAAGAGGCCACTTGGGCTTTAATCCCAACAACCTCCCACTTAAAGTCCAATGTGGCACTTTAAGTAACTGTAAATCTATGAACATAAATGTACAAAGATTTACATGGCTGCCATCTATCCAATGCCCAATAACTCACGACAATGCACAAAGCCCTCTCCTGGAAGTCCCTTTGTGAGTAGATCAGCAGGATTGTCCTTGGTGTGGATCTTCAGCAGTTGTATATGCTTGTCTTCAAGTACTTCCCTAATGAAGTGATACTTCACATCAATATGCTTAGTCTTCGAATGGAACACTGGATTCTTTGCCAATTGTATAGCACTTTGACTATCACAATATAACTCTGGCATATCTACTTTGATTCCCAAGTCTGCAACCAATCTACCAAGCCAAATAGCTTCTTTGCATGCCTCATTTGCTGCAACATACTCAGCTTCTGTAGTAGACTGCGTAACACAATCTTGTAATCGAGATCGCCATGATATGGCACCTCCAGCCAATGTAAAGACATAGCCTGATGTAGATCTCCTTTTATCCAAGTCTCCTGCATAATCTGAGTCAGTGTATCCTCTGACACTCAAATCCTGACTACCATAGCATATGCGCATACTCTTTGTATGTTTTAAGTATCTCATGATACCTTTCACTGCCTCCCAATGTTTCTTGCCGGGATTTGACATATATCTGCTAACCACTCCCACTGCAAATGCAATATCCGGACGTGTAGCAATCATTGCATACATCAAACTACCCACTGCAGACGCATATGGAATCTTATCCATTTCAGCCTTTTCTTCCTCAGACACAGGACAATCTTGTTTGCTAAGTTTCACATATGGTGGCAATGGAACACTCAATGCCTTTCCCTTCTCCATATTGAAACGTTGCAAAACCTTGTCAATATACTCTGTTTGAGATAACCAAATCAACTTCTTTGATCTGTCTCTCTCAATGCGCATACCAAGTATATGACTTGCCTCACCCATGTCTTTCATGTCAAACGATTTTGCCATCTTTGACTTCAAAGCTGAAATTTCTTCCAAGTGTTTGCCAGCAATCAACATGTCATCCACATACAAAATAAGGATCAGCCAACTGCCATCCTTAGCCTTCTTTGTATATAGACAGTGATCGAACTCACTGCGTTTGTAGCCTTGAGAAAGCATAAACTGGTGGAACTTATGGTACCATGCCCTCGGTGATTGTTTTAAGCCATAAAGACTCTTTAACAACTGGCATACCAAATGTTCCATGCCTTTCTCAACAAACCCTTCTGGCTGCTGCATGTAAATTTCCACATCTAAATCACCATGCAAGAACGCTGTCTTGACATCCATTTGATGCAACACCAAATCCAATATAGCAACCAATGCAAGAAAGCATCTCAATGTAGTCATCTTGACCACTGGAGAGAAGACTTCATCAAAGTCAATGCCTTGTTCTTGCTTAAAGCCCTTGGCAACAAGCCTTGCTTTGTACTTTGGCTGACTATCATGAGCGGTGATCTTATACCTGTAAACCCATTTACAAGGTAGAGCCTTTTTGCCCTGTGGTAATTTAACCAACTTCCATGTCTGGTTTTTATGCAGAACTGTCATCTCTGACTGCATGGCCAACTGCCATTTTTTCGAGTCAACCACTTGTAATGCTTCCTTGTAACAAGATGGTTCTCCGCAATCTGTGAGCATGACATAATTTAGAGATGGCACATAACGATCAGGTGGTTTGGAGACACGCTCAGAACGTCTCACCACAACTGATTCTGCCTCTCTAGCCACTATAGGCTGTTCCTGAGCCTGACCATGCTGTCTTGATGTGCTAGCACTAGGTCCATCTTCCCTGAAGACAACTCTTCTGATCTCCTCTGTCTTCTCTGGCTTAGCGTGAAACTTGGCTTCATTGAAATGCACATCATTGCTACGAATAAGCTTTCTGGACTCAGGATCCCAAAGCCGGTAACCCATCTCGCCCGATTCTCCGTAGCCAAGAAATATACACTTCTTGCTCTTTGGTTCTAACTTATTTCTGAACTCCTTAGGAATATGGCTATAAGCTTCACAACCAAAGACTCTGAGATGCTTATACGAAGGTGCCTTGCCTGTCCATAGCATCTCGGCCACTGCACTCTTATCCAGAACCCTACTAGGAGACCTGTTGATCAAATGGACTGCTGTAGCCACTGCTTCCGCCCAAAATCCATCAGGCAACTCAGCATTTGACAACATGCTTTTGACCTTCTCTTGTATGGTCCTATTCATACGTTCTGCAACCCCATTCTGTGAAGGATTATATGGTGCAGTAAGTTCCCGCTTAATCCCTTTTGCTTCACAAAAGTCTTGAAAAGCTTTGGAAACGTACTCTCCACCATTGTCAGTTCTCAAGCACTTCAGCTTCTGACCACTCTGATTCTCCACCAGCTGCAAGAATGTCTTAAAGACCTTGAGCACCTCATCCTTGTGCTTCAAGAAGTAAACCCATACTTTGCGAGAATAGTCATCTATGAATGTACAAAAGTACGCTGCTCCCCCTAGTGACAAACTAGGCATTGGTCCGCATAGGTCACTGTGTACAAGAGCTAACCGTTCGTCCCTACGATTCCTCTTTGATCTGTGCGGTTCCTGTGTTTGCTTACCATAAACACAATGCTCACAAAACTCGAAATCTTGAAATGAAAAGCCAGGCAAATAACCATAATGAGAAAGTATTTCCATTCCTCTTTTTGACATATGTCCCAACCTACGATGCCACAGTGACACACTTGGCTGCTCAATCACATTAATTACATGGTTTTTAACCTCTGAAACATGTAAAGTGTACAGAGTTCCTGACTTGCTGCCATGTGCTACAGTCATCAAACCTTTGGAGATCTTCCAAGCGCTGTTCCCAAAAACTGTCACATAACCCGCATCATCCAACTTCCCTGTACTAATCAAGCTCTTTCGGATTGTTGGAACATGTCTGACATTCTTGATCCATAAAGAAGAGCCATTCTGAAACTTCAACTGCACATCTCCCACTCCAAGTATGTCACAAACCTGCTCATTGCCAAGTCTGACATAGTCTTTAGTAGCCACATATGATGTAAACCACTCTTTGTGCGGAGAAACATGTAAAGATGCCCCTGAGTCGATAATCCAATCACTCATAGCATGTCCATCCTCTGCAGTCAAGAAAACAGAATCAAGATTGCTTGTAAGGAAGATGTCACCAGCTGCTATACCAGAATCACTGTCTGAACCAGATCCTGTGACATTCACCTCTTCAATCTTCACTGAACTCTTCTTTTCATCTTGCTCAGAACTCTTTGTTTTGCCTTTTTCTTGTTTCCACTTCGTACAGTCTCGCTTCATGTGACCCTTCTTGCCACAATGGTAGCATTCTATGTCATCCTTTGACTTCGAATCACGAGACTTACTTCGGTTTTGTGCCTTCTTACCCTTCTTCTCTTTAAACTGTTGTCTCCCTCGAACGACCAAAGCACTATTGCCTTTGCCTTTGTCAATGTTCTTCCTGTTCACTTCCTCTGTGAGCAAGCTGCCTTCTACATTGGCACTTGTAAGACCTTCTGGCGCGACAGAATTACTTAACGCTGTACGAAAAGTATCCCAACTGTCTGGCAAAGTGATTAAGAGAAACATAGCCTTCACTGAATCTGGAAAGACTATCTCCTGTGTTGTTAACTGGCTGAAAATTGAGTGAAATTCATTCAGATGATTTGACATGGCTGTCCCTTCCTTCATCTTCAAATCCACCAATTTCTTGAGCCAGTAAATCTGAGAAGCAGCACTTTGTTTCTCGTACATATCACATAGCTTTTGCCATACGCCATACGCTGTAGTCTCTTCTGCTACGTTGAAGTAAACATTTTCTGCCAGTGTCAGCATGATTGTGGAACAAGCTAACTCGTCAAGCTCTTCCCACTCATCTTGAGCCATAAATTCTGGTCTCTCCCCTTTGAGCTTCAGTGGCTTCACTTGTTTTTTCTGCACCAAAACCTGCCAAATCTGCTTCTTCCAGAATGGAAAGTTTGTGCCATCCAGCTTCTTTATGTTGTAAAGAGTCTCACTTTGAGAAGATGCCATATCTGCCAAACTGTTTACTCCTGAGAAAAATCCGGCAGAGTTTCCCCTGTAAACTGGCCTCTGTACACAGTAAACAAGCTGTAAACAACAAGCTGAACACCTCTCCTTAGGAACTGTCAGTATTTTGAAAATTTTTGACAGAGTCTCCCCTGTAAACTGAGCTCTGGGAACCAAAAGATAGCTCAAGAAACAATCATAAATAGCTGACCAATGACAAATCTAAAAAATCCCTGTAATATGCTGTCCTGTAAGCATACACTGTCTCCTCTCTGGGCGATGACAGAACCTGTATCTGTCTCAAGACTGAACCCTGAACAATGCCTCAACGGCCTGACGCATAAGATGCAATCCAGTGTCTACACAAAGTCATACATCCTAAGGGATAAAAGTCGCCGAAGAAGATGCGTGTAGAGGGGAACTCCAGCAACCTAATCCACCTCACACTGGGTAACCCAGCCCCCAGTGCTTGGCTTCAAAAAACCTCACACACGACCCTCTCAGATGGCTCAGCAAACTGCCCAGAACTAGCATACATCCTATAATAGACCAATCACTGTCCTATGACCGCTGCGGCGGTCTGTCTGCTAGCGTGACTCACAACTAGCAGACCCACAATCACAGTACATCAATCTGCAATACATGCCAGTGGTGTCAAGCCGTCGTATGGCCACACCTCCCCTGGAACCTGGCAAGCACAAGAAGTAGCAATGCAGACTGCAATATATATATCTGATGATATATATGTGTACTTGGTCTATAGATGATGCTCTGAAGACGAATAAGTGATGTATGTCGATGTCGATATTGATGTCGACCACCTCCTGCTTGCCAATCTACACAAGACGGATTTCTTTGCGGCTGAAATCTATCTTCTGCTGTAGTGCTCAGAACGAAATTCTGAGGGCATCAACGGCTTCGAAAGGGGGGTAAAACTCCAGGTCGCCTGGTGGAAACGCTCCCGGAACGCCGAGTGTGAATTTTCGAACTCCGGATCCAGAATCTGCCGAAAAAGTGCGCGCGCGCGATTGCGCAAATCCGCACTGAACCAAGGCTCTGATACCAATTGAAGTCGCGGAGCGGAGCGTGGGTCGACTCTCTCTCTCACACACACACACAGTGAGCTTACACAGTACAGTACGCAGAGATCTGTTAGAAGGGTTATCTCCCAAATCCTTAGTATTCACAAAGAATATGTTAGTATATACAAAGAGTTAGAGGTAAGTGAGTTAGGCGGGCGGCCGGCCATATCCGCATAAGAGGCCACTTGGGCTTTAATCCCAACAAGTAGAACCCAAAAGTGCAGGATTAGGAGGATCAATGCTGGTAGAAAAAGTAAATGAGCAGTTGGACGCACTTTTAAAGCATACGAAGCCAGACTCAAAAACAACCAAAACCAAGAGCAAAGATGGATGACTTATCCATATGCAGAAATAGAAAAACTGAGGTTGAAAATGTGTCGAAAGATGATTGAAACAGCCCAATCCTTGTTATAAAATCCGCTTGGTAAACCTGCAAGTTGGCACGAGGTACCAACTCCAACCCCTATCAAACCAACTCTAGAGAAACAAGTAAACACGAAGGAGAGACTCATGACTGCCTCTGAGTCTAGGAGAGAACCTATCATAGTGCCAAATACAACAGATGAGACAATTTATGGTTTCCAACCTAAAACATTGGTAGAAATGGGTAAGGATTGTAACAGTCTAGATGACCTATGGAAGAAAATCCGGGAAGCAAATGAAGCTAATAGGGTGAACCACCAAATAAATAGCACTAGAAAGAAGAAAAATGAGATCTTACCTCCCATTGAAGAGTTTGAGACAAGATCACAAATGAACTTTGATATGCATTCACAAGGAGGGGACCAGGGTTCAATTAGTTCGGGGCACAGCCAACTAGACTCGCTAAAAACTCTACCCTCTTACCTAGGGGAGTATGAAGCTAAGTCTGAGGTGAGAGAAATACCATCTCCAAGACTTTCTCCTAACAGAGTAATGTATTCACAAGGGTTGATTGAGTTGTTGTCCACACCTTTGGCATGCACAATCACGTTAGCCAAACTCTTGAGGTTACGACCAAATATGTGGACAACTATAGGCAAATGCTTAGAAAAATTTGGAGTTAAAGACCCTACCTCGAAGCTTCAAGAAGGGATCAGAGAATTGGACAAGCCTCAACTAAACACTAGGCCAGTACCTTTAAACAAGGTTGGAGAATATTACGAGGGAGAAGATAGAAATACCACAATACCAGTAGAATTCCAGGGAGTAGTATCCAAATCTATTCTTGACAGTGGAGCGGGAGTTGCTATTGCCACCAAAGAAATCTGGAAAAAATGGAGAAAACCGGCTTTGAGAGCTACCAGAATGAAATTGCAACTGGCAGATGGGTTCATGGAAAAGCCTCTAGGACTTTTAGAAAAAGTAATTGTCACCTCTTGCGGAATCGAGTATGAGCATACATTTGCAATAGTTGATTTCGACAAAAAAAATAAATATGAGATCATCTTGGGAATACCATTCATGAGACAATTAAAGATGGTCCAGGATTGGGGTTATGACCACATATACCTCAGACGTGGAGAGACTACAACCAAAATATACCTAAAAGACCATAGTTACAAGGATGTGAACCGGACACCAGTGGAAGAGTTTGATTCAGCTACATTGGCAGGGTCCGAACTCCCAGCATGGTTATGGCAGAAAAAAGAGCTATGGATGTGCGGAGCTTCACATTGTGAGAGCTTAAAAGGAGAGGAATGCATCTTAGAAAGAGCTATTGAGGACAAGGATTATATCGCAGAACCTTATCTGAAGAAGCCTTAGAACCTCTGGAATGGGAACACATACTAGCAACATTGGATGTCTGTACCATGCATTACAGATAGCCCAACGACAAAATTTTGCGATAAGAATGGCTATGATGTGCTACCCTATTACATGGTAAACCTTATACCAGCAGGAGATGAGGATGTAGACTCACCAGAACAAGAAGAGTTTTATAACTCCTCTGAGCATCTGGAATTAAGTAACGATGTAGATAACGAGTGTTCAGACAGCTCAAGCGAACGTGGGGAGACAACCATAGATATCAAGTTTCATGATTTTGCAAATTAACACCCTAGACGCCAGGAGCACTATAGAAAAAAAGAGCAGAAAACAAAATTAGAGAGAACCTGATGCCCATGATAAAACATAAAACTCACTATCTAATGCTTGTCAAGGCAAAGGATTGTGTAAAAGACCAAATATCAGGAAGATTCCCAAAAGTTCAAAGGGAAAGGACACAAAAGAAAATAAAACAAGCATGGAAGACTAAAACAGAAACAAAATCAAGAAAATCTCAACAATCAAAACAGGAAAAGACAAAAGATCTAGAGTGGACCAAAATGGAGCGTAAAAAGAAATACCAAGAACTGAAACGGTCATTACAAGAGGTATGGACTACTGATGGAGAAAGTGATGGTAAGGAGGATTCAGAAAAGGAAACATGAATGTACCATCCCACTATCAAAAATTCACCATCCAAGATAGAAAAATCACAATGACACCGCCAATAAGGGAGAAAATAAACCAGGAATCTTACGATGGACCGGAAAATGCAAAATGGATAGACCTCATTGCTCCAAGCGAAGAGCCTCAACCTGTCTATATAGCAACTGATTTAGAGCTTGAAGAAGAAGAAAGGCTAACACAACTTCTCAAGAAGTATAAAGATGTGGTTGCATGGTCCTACAAAGACCTCAAAGGAGTTGATCCCTCGATATGCCAACATACAACTCCTTTAAAATCAGATGCCAAACCAGGCAAACAACGTCCTTACACAAATCAAAGAAGAGATTGACAAGCTAATGGATGTTGAATTTATCTATGAAATCGAGCATACAGATTGGGTGTCACCCATTGTGGTTGTCCCCAAAAAGAACGAAAAGCTACGCGTATGTGTGAACCTCAAAAAAGTGAACGCAGCCACAATAAGGGATAATTATCCCTTGCCAATCACGGAACATGTTCTTGAGAGGGTAGCAGGAAAACGGGCTTATTCCTTTTTAAATGGGTTTTCGGGGTATAACCAATTGTCAATTGCAATAGAGGATCAACACAAAACAGCATTTGCCACAGTGGAGAATATATGCGTATAGAGTTATGCCTTTTGGCCTAACTAATGCCCTAGCCACCTTCTAAAGGTTAATGACTCATGTGTTCAAAGAATACCTGAGAATATTCTTAGAAATATATATGGATGATCTCTGTGTCCACTCTCTTATACGAGAAGAACATATTGACCATTTACAAAAGGTATTTGAGAAGTCCAGAACATATAGAATCTATCTCAACCCGAAAAAGTGCATTTTTATGGTAAGGCAAGGCCGCATCTTAGGACATATTGTCTCAAGAAATGGCATAACCACTGATCTAGATAAAATTAGAGTCATAGAAGACTTGCCCATGCCTACTAATGCCAAACAAGTACAATCTTTCATTGGACACTGTGGATATTATCGAAGATTCATATATATATATATGCGGTCATTGCACAACCACTATATCGCTTATTAGTCAGTTTCGACAAGACTGAGGAGTGTGAAACTTCATTCCAAAAACTTAAGAAAAACCTTGTATCAGCACCTGTACTTAAAGCACCAGACTGGGAAAAGATATTCCATGTTCACATTGATGCCTCTGCATACGCAGTTGGGAGTATACTGGCTCAACCTGGAGACGGAACAATGGATTTCACAGTTTGTTATGCGAGCCGACAGCTAAATAGTGCAGAAAATAACTACACCACCACTGAAAGAGAGGGATTAGGAATGATTTATGTTGTAAATAAATTTTGGCATTACTTTCTTGTAAACAAATTTGGGTTCTTCACAAATCATCAAGCTCTTTTGTATCTAGTAAATAAACCATGCAATACTGGGAGAATGGTATGGTGGTTTATTATATTGCTAGAGTTTGACTTCATAGTGGTAGTAAAAAAAGGTAAAACTCATCTACGAGTGGATCATCTTTCAAAGCTACAAAACGGGGAAGCTCCTGAAGGAGTAGATGATGATATACCTGATGCTTACCTTTTCAATATTGAAATG
The DNA here is from genome assembly GCF_014529385.1 of Adiantum capillus-veneris. Taxonomy (NCBI): domain Eukaryota; kingdom Viridiplantae; phylum Streptophyta; class Polypodiopsida; order Polypodiales; family Pteridaceae; genus Adiantum; species Adiantum capillus-veneris. Next base: position 2,286,118 of record NC_140956.1, read on the forward strand.
ATACCCAAATGGTCTCAGGAAATTGTCAGCATTCTTTTCTTTGGAGGTAGATTTGATAACAAGGAAGATATATCCAAACAACAAACATTTCGACAAACAAAAAATTTTCAGTTGATTACAAGACGACTGTACCATCTAGGCTCGGACCATATTCTACGATTATGTATAAACCTAGAGGAATTCGAGTGTTATCTTGAAGAAGCACACATCCAAGACTTTGCATTTCATTGTTCAACAATGAAAACACACCAAAGATTGAAACACTTAGGAGTTTATTGGCCAACTATGTATGATGACACACATGCTTCTGTTAACAATTGTACTGTATGTAGTGCCAAACGACCGGTGGATCACGCGACATTGTTTCAGGTAACCATTGCACCTACATGGAGTCAATATATCATTGATTTCTTAACAACAAGGACATTTCCTAAAAACATAACAAAAGCACGAAAAAGGGCTATAGAGTTGGAGGCTCGAGACTTTAATTTAATTGGAAATCAACTCTACAAGCGAGGAAAGGACAATCAACTTATAATCTGTGCAAGTGAAAGTGAATATCTGCTAATTCTAGAACATGCACATAGAGGAATAAGTGGAGGCCATTTTTCAGGCGATAAGATGACAAAAATTGTCTTAACCGCAGGAATATGGTGGCCTACATTGCACATGGATGCTGAGGAGTTTGTAAAGCATTGTGACACATGTCGGCGCACTAAGGTGCCGATAAAGAGAGATGAGATGCCACTACGGCCAATGATGGGAGCACGGGAATTTGCAAAATGGGGAATTGATTTTGTGGGACCTATTTCACCCCCTGTGTATCGCACCCATACCCAATATATCATTGTGGCTACAGACTATCTCACAAAATGGGCTGAAGCCAAAGCAACACAAAGAGCAGACGCAAGAACCACGGCACAATTTTTGTATGAGAATATATTTGTACGATACGGATTACCAATAGAAATTGTCAGTGATCGAGGAACACATTTTCTTAATGTAGTCATTGAATACCTGCTAGAGGAATTCATGGTCATACATAAGAAATCTGCTCCATATCATCCACAGGCAAATGGACAAGTTGAGGCCACAAATAAAACCCTATGCACTGTTTTGACTAAAACTGTATCAGAATCAAGGACAGACTGGGATCAACAATTACACTCAACACTATGGGAATATATGGTAGCTTACAAAACATCAATCGGAACCACACCATACAACATGGTGTTTAGACTAAATGCTATATTACCCATAGAGTTTTTAGTTCCAACTCTACGAGTAGTGAAACGCTTAGAATGGACAGGCCATGAAATCTCTTCAAAAATAGATGATCTTGAAAAGCTAGATGAACTTCGTCTGAGAGATGTAGATTTGATCTACGCTCAGAAGATAAGACAAAATGAATTTTTTGACAAGCATGTGCGTACGAAAGATTTCAAAACAGGTGATTATGTACTTATTTACACTTTGAAGCAACATGCCAAGAAACTTAGTAAGCAAGGGATGGGACCCTTTGTGATTAGTGACTTATCACAAAGTGGAGCTGTCAAACTTGCTACATTGGCAGGAGAAGAAATGCCAAATTGGATTAGTGGGTGTCGGTTAAATAAGTATCATTTACCACTAACACAGGATATGCTTCAACAACTCAATCAAGAAAAACAACGGATGAAGGAGAAACAGAGGGTACAAGAAGAAGCAAGCAGAAGCAAAATAACGCATTGCAAAAGGAAGGCTTCTACAACAACAACAACAAAGTGGATCACCGTTGCGAATAAATGCTATTCGATTAACGAATTTTGGTGAAGACACAATGGAACCAATAATTGCAGTCAAAGTGGGCAGCAATCAAGTTGAATCGACGCATTGCTTGATTCTGGAGCTCAAGAAAATCTGATTTCTTGCAAATTATATAATCAGCTCCAACTCGAAGATTAACTCCATCCTACTCAACAAGCGCTGGAAAGCACTACCTCAAATTCATTAAGCACATTGGGCTGGACGATATTGCATATACAAGTACATCAGAATGTTTATCCCCACAAGTTTTATGTGGTTGAGGATGCGAGCACACTACACCCAATGTTGTTGGGACAACCATGGTAGAAAGAATATAATGTGCAGATAGATTGGAGTTCGAATACAGTCAGAATTCAACAAGAACAAGAACACCAAGTGGTAGCCTTTGCTCAGACAACCCGAAATAACCCAATAATGGTGCCACAATCACTTGATCAAGAGAAAAATAGATGGGTGCCACTTAACCAACAAAAGATATCTACGAAGGATAAACAAGAAACAACAAACTGTCTTCAATCAAAAAATGAGATACCACAAGCGACAAAGAATAGATCAAAGTCTACAATAAGCAAACAACAAGTATGGGTACGGAAAGATCTACATGAACGAGCCTACAAACCATAGTGCAATAGCAAACAACCTCCAAAAAACCAGGTTAATCAAACACCATCAGAGTCATCAAACAGATATGGATACCGAAGGACATGCTCAATCGTGAACTACATGAGAAACACATTTGGATCCCCAAGGAAATGCTACAGGAACTCCCTTCAGTACAAGAAAAACCAGCCGCCAGACAAACAAGGGCAAATCAATCTGTGTGGATGCCGATCCAAAGAACCGCCATAACTACCAAAAAAGAGGCCATAAACCTACAAACGCCTCCAAAACAAAGCTACATATGGCAAGAAAAAGAGACAAAGATTATGGCCAAATCAGCCACGACAATTCTCTCCATGGAGACCACAACAGTCATACCTACAGTAGCCGAAAACCAGGGCACCTTCGCAAAGAAGACGATCAAACAAAGAGCGGCAGAATTACAACTTTTAATTGCAAAGAAAATATGCCAACCAAACCAACAACAAACAGGAAACCTCGACGTCAAATGCCAATAAGCGTCTTGCTTATTCCCTCCTCTCGCACAACATTACTTTTACCATGCATTGACCGCGTTTGCATTAGATAGGGCCATGCTACAAGTCCATGCATTAGCATGTTTTTTTAACCCATGCACAGCATATACCCCGAGGTGATACCTTGTCGTCGGGGAGGACTCCGATTGGAGGGGGGGAGGCATTCTCAATGCGAACCCGATGACAGTAAAAAGCAACAAAAAGGGCATGTTTTGACTATTTTTGAGGGGTTTACGTTTGATTGTGAAAATTTTTGGACTAACCAAAGTACATATGCCCTTATATAGCATTAATCTACAGAGATATGAGGACAAACGCCAAATTGGGTCCAATAAGTGTATGTATATATATAAAAATAGCCATTTTTTGGGCAAAATATTGCTAAAACAGAGAAATCCGGCCTTAACAATTACATTTGGGTGTACATAATGTGTCGGGGTGAAGTTTTGGATTTATTTTGATTTTTGGGGTTTTATTTTGATTGATTTTGCTATTTTCCTTTTAAATTTACTAATTACTGGCAGAAAAAATTCAAAAATACAAAAAGCAGGTGAAACGCGATCGTAATGAAAAACAAAAAAGATGGCGATGATCAATGACCAGAAAACAACCCAGGATGCAGTGGGGGTGCAGTTATGAGAATGAAGCGGGAGGTGTGTTGTGGCCAGATTTTTACCGAATCGTCAAAATTCTCAGAAACTGGGCAAATGGAGTCCAAATGGAGAACTTTTCGAGTCTAAATCGTGTTTCGCAAAAAGTTAGGAGTACATGTCAAATTTCATGAAAAACGGTTATGGGAACCCCATTATAAGATTTTTTCACTCCACTTAGAGCTCATTTTTACTATTCACTTGTGAGAGAGAGCTATAGCCACCTAGAGCGCACAGGACTTCCAGCAGCCGATACGCCACGCACAGTCATCCGAAGACTACCAGATATGAGAGGTAGACTCAACACCTTATGCTCTTAATGTATATGTGATGTTTTGTCGCCAAAACTAGCATAGAACTCCAACGAGGTTTGCAGGGTAGAGACATGTGAGCGTAGATAACCACCTAACGGCTGACCCAATACCAACAAGACTTCATAGGGGGTTTACCCTAGCCTAGGAGACCAATATTGGATGCCCGAAAGAGGCAAGAAAGAAACGGGAAAAACCCTAACTTCTAGAGCCCTGCAAGAAGCCACAAAGAGGAAATCTGGCAAAAGTAGCCTGAATCATACCAAAACTCATGGGTAGGCACTTTTCGACGAGCTCTACAAGGCTACATGGGCTACATGGCCAAAAGGTGACAAAAAGTAGGCCTAAGCTTCAAAAACGACATAAAAAACGCAAAGCGTCCCTTGGCTCTCACAACCAAGCGAGACGTCCGTTTGCCACCAAACTTCGCGAGCGGCTTACCAAGGCCTTCAACAACCAAATCCTATGGTGGTAGACCACTACAAATCATCGGGGCATGCAAACGCAATCATGGGCGCTTCCAGAGCGACAAATCGCCAAACGAAGCTCAAGTGAAGCCAAAACCAACAAGAATCACATGGCAAGGTTCCCCAAGGGATAATAGAGCTATGCTGGTCATCATCAAGAAATTTCATCGCGGAAAAGCGCTGCAAGAGTCAGAAATCACCTCTGAGGCTCCAAAATCCAAGAAGGGAGTTTCTAACTAACCATTTGATCTTTTAAATTGAAATAAAGCACAAAGGAACTTAGGGAGGTCATATGCACATGTTAGTAGGACTGGTTACAAAAAAATGCACAGGAGACATCCTACGCGTAGGATGTCTCAAGGCCATGTTTGGGCACCCAACTCATCATTCAACCATACACAGTTTCTACATGTCATTTACAACTTATCCCTCAAGTTTCACCCCATTTGGACAAAAGTTGACCTCTTATGCATCAAATAACACAAAATCAGAGCATAGAGGCAAGAAATGGTCATAGACCTATAAAAAATGATCCAAATCCAGTGAAACTTGAACCACACACTCTTCATAACAGTTCAAAGCTCACTATGAGGTCATATCTACAAAATCATGTAAAAAGACATACTACGCATAGTATGTCTCTAAGCTTGAAATGACCTCTAGATGGAGTTTTTGGCCTTCATACATGTTTATCACATTCATACAAGCCCACCCACCAAGTGTCCAGCCAAACAAATCACTTTTTGGCCTCATAGCTCTATAGATGTACATTTCAGAGTCCCAAACACCAGAAATGGTCTTCCTACCCTCAAAACTTATCCAAATTCAAATCTAAGACCATGGTGATGATCTACAGGCTATGCCCTATCATACTGAAAAATTTCATGCAATTCTAAGCAAAAAAAGACATACTACGCGTAGTATGTCTCCAGAGTCATATTGACCTACTAAGCAAAGTTTGACATTATAAATGGAACCATCATGCTACAAGAAGCCTACATGTCAATTTTCAAGCCATTTGGACAACATTTGCTTATCACTACAGGACATCCTACTCATTTGTAAACCAAAAGCCTAAAATAGTCCAAAATTTCACTTTTTGGTGTCCAAATCAAAATCCAAGCATATACTTGTGATGTATAGGTCATAGGCTATCATCATGACAAGTTTCAAGTCATTCTGAGGATAAAGACATCCTATGTATAGTATGTCTTCAGGCTTAATTTAAAGCACAATTCGTATTGTTTTCATTTGCAGACCACCCTTAGTCCCTCTTGAGCTCATGTTTCAATTTTCAAGTCAATTGGATAGTTAAAACTCAGTTTATCAGCTAATTTGTAAAGAACGCTAACTTTGGACTACTGAGTGCAACAGAATCCATGGTAGCTGCTAAGTCACCAGCAAAGAAGAAAGAATGACCAACAAAGATTACCTAGATGAAGTGGAGCCATTTGTAATACCAACAGGAACCATAAAGCCCATTACCACTTGGTTACAAAGCAACCTACTGGAAGCAAATGACTTCAGGATATGCCAAGGCCTGTTCAAGGACATAGAAGGCAATGCCATAGAGCTGCCAATGATACCGTAGGAACTCAACGAGTCCATAAATACTGTCTCTCTTGGAAAATCTGGACTTACACAATTATTTTGAGGCGTTGCCTGTAGGAATTGACATTCAGAGAGTCTGGGAATTCATCATCACAATCTAAAAAAACGGCATAGACAAAGTGACAAATCTGCAAGGAAAGACCAGAGTGATTGTAATCATGCCAGAAGTGGTCGCAAATGCATTGAACCTCTCTAATAAAGGTGAATGTGTCAACAAGAGGCGAGAAGAGGTAAAGGTATACAAAGAAGTCAAGAAGAACTACACCTTTGAGGATATTGTTGATCCAATGGTGGCAACCACATGCCAACTTTACAACCAATATTTCCATACGTGCACAAAGAGGCCTCAAAAGTACATTGCACCACCGGTAGAAATTGCAACAACATTTACATGGGCAATGAAGACAAGCAGGCCAAGAGAGGTAGATTATGCAGCGTACCTACAGTACAACATTGTGAGGATGGGAACCCCGAATCCTACATACATTGCACCAGGGGAGATGCTTACAAAGATGATATATGAAGCTTTACATGCTAAGGGCCAGTGTCCTCTTCCTCCATCATAGAATGACTGGTTAAAGCTGACAGAGGACAAGGAAGAGGAACAACCTACAACTCCCAGGATAACCACCAGACTAAAGAGAAGGTTAGAGACAGTGGAAGAAGAGCTGACTCAGCCAAAGAAAGGAAAGAAAGCTACTCAGATTCCAGCAAAGGAGACCAAATCCCAGAAGGCTGCTTGGCTAGAAAGGTTGATGGAAAGTTTCAAAGCCCAACTAATGCTAAAAGGAGATCTAAATGAATTATGGAAGCTCTCACTTGAGGAAATGTCTAGATCTTCTCGAAGGGAAAATAGGGATCGCTTCGAAGACTACATAAAGAATTTTGAGATCCTAGATGCAGCAGCTGAGAACATTCCAGTCATACCATTTACCGACGAAGAGGTTGATGATGTGAGGCGGCAACTGCTAGAAGAGCAGGAAGGGGAGGAAAGAGAGAGGAAAACAAAAGCAGACCGAGACTTCAAAAAGAAGTCATCAACCCCACCATCGAGCCGGAGCCAAGCCCTGCACCATCACCACCTCCTCCTAGTCCTCCTCACCCTCGACAAATTGAAGAGTTGAGAAAATCTGAAAAGCAACAAGATTCCAAGGAAGAGGAGAATAAAGAGAAAGAGAAGCAAGCCGATTTTGAACCCAGGCTTGAGAAGCAAGATCCAGAAGCAAGGAATTATGAAATATTCCTGGATCTGCTAGCTACTGGATACACCCGAAAGGAGGCAGCTCAGACAGCATTTCAATTATCAATACCTAAACTAGAAAAATCCACATTGAGCACTCGTTTGGTGGAGCTTAAGGAGAATGCAACAGACACCATAGATTTGCAACCACAAGAGGAAGACTGGGAAGAAGTTATACAAAGACTGCAAGGATTGAGAGCCAGATCAATGGCCAAAGAAATAGAGTACGAAGAGCTGAGGTTGAGTGAAGAAAATGTGAAAACAGAAGTCGAAACACTTCAGAGGCAAAACCAGGAGCAGTTGCATGGCCAAGCATAGGTACAAGCTCAATTAGAAGCAGCACTACAGAGATGTGAAGAGCTAGAAAATCAAAGCCGGGAAAGCAATCAGAAACTGCTAAACTCTGAAGAGGAATACCAAAAAGTCAGCAAGGCTCTTTGTGAAGCTAAGAAGGAAAGGGATGAGCTCACCCTATAGTTAGCGGAAGAGTCGAAGCAAGTAGAGAGCTTGAAAGAAGCTAAGTATATGGATGAAATCTCATATGAAGCTAGCCAAGATGAGGTAATTGAGCTCAAGGATCAAATCAAAACAAAAGAGCAAACTATTCAGAGGTTGAGAGCATCGTCAGGCAGGGCAAGAGTTGCAGCTGCAACTAGCATGAGCCAAGAAAAAGATGCGTTTGAAGAAAAATGATAGAACTCCAAAAAGAGCTGACGCTTGAAAAGAAGCAAAGAGTGATGATGGCCGAAGGATCAATGGTGATACAAAGCCGATTGGAAGAGGAGAACAAGTCATTGAAAGCAGAATTGCTGAAGCTTCAGGAAAGATTAGAAGCGAATTCACAAACGCTGCAAACAGAGAATGCTAAGATAAAACAGAAGCTAGAAAAAGTTGATAGGGTCAATGCAGAACTCAATGACCTATTAGTATCTGTGATAGAACAAGATCAGATAGCAAAAGACAATTTATAGAAGCAACTGGATGAACTTTAGGGCCAAACAAGTGAAGAACGTCAACAAAGTCAAGGGCCGGCTGCAACGGAAGGAATTGACATAGAGAATGTGTCAGATCCGGTGGACACTATCATACAAGAGGACATTCCTGAGGGATCAGTATAAGAGCCTCGGGATTTGACAGAAGAAGAGGAAGACAAACTACAGAAATCCATAGAAGTAGCTATAAAGGACACCGCAAAAGAAGCAATGCAGTGGGAGCATAGGATGGCAATTCATAAATTAGATGCAAATGTCGTTCAACATGAATGGCTACAACCCTCTCTTCCCTATCCTCTTCTCAAATATGAGGCTGCTACAATCAACAAGAGGATCAAAGAGGAGACCACAATGCCACTGTACAATGAAGATGTCACCAGAAGGGGTTAAACTCATTGTAGACTCCCAAACAAGATGGAGGAAGGCATGGCTCACTAAATACCCTCAGTATTTAGTACATTTGGTAGAGACACCTAAAATAATCAGAGACAACCTCATCTTTTGCCCTCTACGAAGGATGTGGACATGGAAGGCAAACATCATATTTTTCTTCCAAGATACATATAGATGTGCTCATAAACTGTCTTCTCAACCTTCCCATGAGGTGATACATGCCCTCTACCAATGACTAATGTTCTTGCCCTCATATCACCTCCGGGCCTTTGAAGAATCCTTCTACACCGGCTTCTTCACCATCGATACAGATATATTCGGCCCTACATTACTGGCCTAGCATGCACGGTATGAGTCTGTTCTGAAGATGCGCAAAAGCCTCCACTGAAGTAGCAACTCTATTGTCATGTCGGGGACGACATGAACTAGGAGGGGGCGAGTGTTAGCAGAAGACTGGCAGCTACACTCAACTAAAGACTAGTGGAATACGAAAAGAAAGAAATCCTGTGTAGTCATTCCCTGATTAAGAAAAAAACCTGTAATTTCATTTGTAAACACTTGGGGCTTGCAAAATTTTTCAATTTATTATTTTTGCCATTAGACTGAATAAGATTTTACTTTGGAACTTGAGATATTGTAATTGGAAGGTATTTATACCAAATTTTGACCTTAATAAAAAAACCCCTTTTGTTGATTTTTATCAAGTGTCTGTGAAAAGCATGTACTGTGTACGAGAGAGAGTGAGAGTTTATCTGGATGCTATGAGCACAGTGGTGGTCGGAATCGAGTGCGGAGAAGTGCAGTGTGCTGCCCCTAGAGAGAGCTACGCGCCAACACCTACATTGCAGTTGTACGGCCCGGCTTCGCGAGATCAACCCACGAGCTATTTCTGGTGATTCGATGAGCATACGGTGTCTATTTTCACATTTCAACATATCCACGCATTCGCAATGACTAGAGCTATACATTAGGCATTGTAGTTTTCAGAAACGATGACTTGCAAACAATCTGTCAGACATCCTACGTGATTTTGCACCGGGTGTTTTTGGGTAGGGTTTTGGGTCACGGACCTTAGGGAGAGAGGCCTATTGGTGTTAATAGGATTTACCTCAAGTTTCGTCGTGTTTTGAGAACGTCCGATGGATATTTGGCTCTTGGAAGCGTTGTAGGAAATCTCTGCCTGTGTAATTTGAATGATGTAACTTAGACATTGGGTAGAGACCTCTGAAGGAAGTAGTCAATAGTCGGTCGAGTGTAGGTTGACACCCTATGCTTGCTTCCACGCGCCTGCGAGTCGAGCTGCGTCCTTAGCTGACAAATCTTGTTAGGTGAGTTCTCGCTGTGCCGACGTCCGTCGCGGCATATCCGCCAACATCCTGATACAGACCTTACAATGGAATTAGCTACAGATAGGAAGGTTAAATATTCTACTTTAGTGGGTAACTTGAATTTTGTTTTGGATGGTCACAATACGTCTCCAAACTTCAGAGTCTTACCCATAGGAATCTATGATAGCATCCTAGGAATGGATTGTCTTAGAGATAATGATGCTCACATACATTGTAAAGACGCTTCATTGACTTTCAAAAATGACCACAACTCTAGGGTTAAGTTACTGGGGAATGGGGAAAGCCTAATCTCAAACTAGTGAACTTTACCAAACTTTTGAAGAGTCATAGGAAGAATGAAAGGATTTACATAGTAAACCTTAATCCTAGGGAGAAGAAGATAGATTCACCTGAATCTGAATGGATAACATAATTTGATGATGTATTTCCCAAAGAACTTTTATAGCTACCACCCAAGCGTCATGTTGATCATGTAATAGAGCTTACTCCAGGAGCTCAACCAGTTGCCCCTAGGGCATACAAAATATCGGTACCTGAATTTGTGGAACTCAAGGAGCAACTAACTTAACTTCTTAAACAAGGCTTCATTCGACCAAACGTTTCTCCATGGATTACTCCTGTTCTCTTTAATAGGAAGAAGGATGGTACTCTACATCTTTGTATTGATTATCATGGATTGAACCAGGTAACAGTCAAGAATAAGTATGAAATACCAAGGATTGATGAACTGCTTGACCAATTACATGGAGCTTCTATCTTCACAAAAATTGATCTTAACTCAGGGTATTACCAAAGGAGTAGGATATACCAAAGAGAGAATTTAATACTCATTTTGGACATTATGAATTTACAATTATGCCTTTTAAACTTACCAATGCTCTTGCAACTTTTAATCGTCTCATGATCGATGTGTTTCGACAACATTGTTCTTGTCTTCTTTGATGATATCCTGGTTTACTCAAGAAACAAAGAAGAACGCGAACAACTTGTGCGACGAGTACTTGAACTTCTCCATCAAAATCAACTATACGCCAAACGTAGCAAATGCACCTTCTTCACTGACAAGATGGAATATTTGAGATTTATTGTATCCAAGGATGGTGTTTCTACTACAAGTAAGATCTAAGCTATTATAGCTTGGCCTACACCAAAATCAGTACAAGAAGTACTTGGCTTTCTTGTTTAACAGGATGGTATGCACAATTATTCAATGCTACGCTAAGATTGCATCTCCATTGACTAATACTCTTAAGAAAGCTAAAGTGTTTACTCAAAATGAACGTGCTCAAGCTAGTTTTAAGAAACTCAAAGAAGCTTTGGTGAATGCTCCAATACTACAACTTCTAGACTTGTCAAAAACATTCATTGTGCTCACCAATGCAAGTGGACAAGCAATCTGTGGCATTCTGTCTCAAGAAGGAAAACCAGTAGCTTATGAATCTCGTAAGTTACGTATACACGAGTTAAATTATCCTACACATGACGTGGAATTATTGGCCATTGTGCATGCTCTTAAAGTATGGTGACATTATCTTCTTGGAAGGAGATTTGAAGTACATATTGATAAAAGCCTGAAGTGGATCTACACCCAACCTGACCTTAATATGCAACAACCAAGATAGATGGATTTGTTATGAGAATATGATGTTAGAATCAAATATAAATTTGGGAAGGAAAATCTTGTGGCCGATTCCTTAAGGAGGAAGAGTACTGTAGCGACTATCACAACTTCTACTACTTCTTTAATTAACCTTATTTGAGAAGGTATGACCCAGAACCTGCGTTACATAAAAATATGATACTCGATGAACTTAAATAACCGTATAGAGAAGCAACAAAGGCAAGTCAAAGGCTTCCACATCGAAGGCATCACCTTTACTTGAGTAACACTCTTTGTATCCGAAATCAAGGTGGAATCAAACTTCAGATGTTATAGGAAGCTCATGACGTAGCTATATAGCAGGACACCTAGGATACATTAAGACTTACTCTACTGTAAGGAAGAGTTTCTTTCAGCCAAGACTAAAGCATGATGTGTTAAACTCTGTTACAAGATGTTAACATGTCAACGTATTAAAGCTGAACGAGTTTGATACCCTGGTAAGCTTCAACCTATTGATGCACATTAAATGAAATGGAAATGCATATCCATGGATTTTATTACAGGACTTCCTACATCTTTGGGATATGACTCTATTTTTGTCGGATAATCTCTGATCGTGATACGAAATTCACCTCAAATTTTTGGAAAAGCCTTATTCTCAGCTAAAGGAACCAAGTTTGTCTTTAGTACTACTTATCACCCTCAGACTGATGGACAAACAAAAAGGACCAATCATATCATTGAAGACATATTAAGATCTTATTGTATGCATGAGCATAGTAAATGCAGTAGATATTTGTATTTGGTTGAATTTATGTATAGTATAATTCCTCATTCCAACGCTCAATTGGGATGTCTCCTTTTCAAGCATTGTATGGACAAGAGTGTCTTACTCCACTCAAATGGATAGACCCTCTCATACGAGTTCAACATCCAAAGAAATGTTGTATGAGATGCAACTAAAAACCGAGCCGGATATTAAGATTGCTCAAGATAGACAGAAGAGTTATCCTGACCCAAAACGGTTTGTCAGACTTTTTGAAGAGGGCAATATGGTATTTTTGAAAGTAAAACCCAAACGTAGATCTTTATCAATGGGCAAGTGTAAGAAGCTCAGTGCCAGATATTGTGGACCTTTTGTAATCACAGAGCGGATTAATGATCAAGCTTACAGAATCTTGTTGCCACCACAAATAAAAGTAGATGATGTTTTTCATGTCGGCTTACTCAAGAAGTATGTACCTGATTCACAACACATTCTTGATAATTCTCTATTATCTACCTCTACTGATGGAACTTTTAAAGTATATCCTGAAGTGATACTTCAAAGTAGAACTAAGCCTCCAAGTAACCTAACCATTATTGATGAACTCTTTGTTAAATGGTCAACGTATCCTCAGGAAGATGCCACTTGGAAATGTGATGATAAAATGAGATAAAATTACCCAAATTTCATGTCGCGGTGAGGACAACTCAATTTTTTCAATTGTGGGAGGATGTAAGATCCCCAAATTTTGGGTCTCTTTTAAAAATAAGAAAACTTTCTTTCAATATCTATTTTCATTAGATTTTGATTTAAGGTGCTTGATTGAAAGTATTGGAAGGTTCTAAAATAAAAAGCAAGGTCCTTTCCATGTTCCAGTAGATCAAATGGAGGTTTGGTTCAGTTTTGAGAAAATCTGCTTATTTTAGTTTTTTCATGCTTTTTATGTAGATGCTTTTTTTGCAACAAGTAGGGTCGGATACTTGATCTACGTGCTCCAGGGAAGCTATGGTTCAATTTTGTAAAAAAATGCTTTTCGAGCGCTTTTCACGCTTTTTTTTTAGCTTTTCATGATTTTTAGTGCTTTTTAGTGAAAAGTGAGTCCGCTTTCTTATTTCGTTGGACAAGGGAACCCATGGTTCAATTTTAGAATTTTTTCTTTTGGTTGTTTACGTTATTTTGAGCTTTTTGTGCTTTTCGGTGTTTTTGAAAAGCAATGTGCTTTTTAGGATGACCTAAACATAAAAATATTAATTTAAAAATGACCACGTGGAGCAAAAACGGGACCAAACGAGATTTTTGGAGAATTATTTTTATAAAAAGCAATACCGTAAATATGTTGAGGTAGTACGGGAAAGTCATAATTAAGTCGGGACATCACAGGGCGGCATAGTCTATCCAAGGTTCCATTAGTTGGCAAAGTACTGTTCAATTGACCAATTTTACTATAAAAATTGGATAATAAGTGGAAGAGGTGACCACTAAAAGAAAGTACGTACACACTTTCTCCATAATTATTTCATCATGTTTAACAAGATGATTTATGCATCCGATGTGTTTATGATCACGTGCGTGCATAAAAAGCGCTTTTCGTTTCAAGTCATAGAAGCAGTAGGAACACTGTTTTGGTCATAACTCACAAACCTCTATGAATCATTGCAAACCCTTTTAATCAGAGATGAAACACATCATTTAGAACATTTTTTCTTTTAGGCGTCATGTGAAAATCACACACGAGCTAAGAGTGCAAAAAACAACTTGCTATCCACTCCACAGTCAAATTTTTTAATTCCAGACTCCTTGGAGAACCACTATATAGATTCACCGGATGGGCAAACCCACTTAACCAATTGAAAATATTGAATAAAATTGAAGATAAATGTATTTATGTCTCCGTTATCACCTTGGATATGTGAGTTATTAATCATTATCATAACTGGTTTTACCTACGCTGTAGGGGTGCTACGAAGGGGAGAGTACCATATATGACGTCATCAGCTAACTGAGCCTTTTATGTATGATTTATGGTTTGTTTTGGTGATTTTATTTCAATTATTAGATGCCCATAAACTTAAGTGAGGGTATATGGTTAGACAACCCCGGACCACATAGGCAGATATGATTAAAGTGGCTTTCTTTTAGGGTTATTGTTTGTGGTGTGAGTATCATATGGGTGAAGCGATGTGATAGAGTGCTAGTATTTTTTATGGAAGTGATATTGATTCATTTTTTTGAGGTCAAATACTTTCATTTTCATGTTATGCATGCTCCCAAAAATGTCCAAAAGTTGTTTTTTGCATACGTTTGAAGTTATGGTTTATGGTTGATCTAAAGGTCGGAGTTGTTTTGCATCATGTTTATGGTGATAGAAAGTTATCATATGATGTATAGAACCCTATGGATTGATGTGTATGCCTCATGTGTATGGTTATGATTGCTTTTCACTTTTCTAGGTCAAAACTATCCCTATGTGCTACAATGCTAAAGGGGTGAAGTGCATATATGATGCATTGACTTTGCATGGTTGGACGTTGTCAAAATTGGATTTTTATATCATACTTAGTTTCTAGTTGGACTTATTTTATGCATGAAAAGATCATGTCTCAAGAGCTATGTGTGTGGACTTCGATTGACTAAAGTGGTTATGTCAAACTCCAAGTGTGGGAGTTGGTTCAATATGGATATGATTTGTGGCTAAGGGCTAAGATTCCCTCATGGATTATGGTTGTGAATTTGTGGTGGAAGCAGGTGTGGCTCTTGGTTTTTTCTCACGATATGGTTATGCTGCCGAAATGTTTGTAGCCATGTTATATTCTAAAGTGGTTATGCAGGATTGGTTGTGCCTCACTCGAGTTCGGGGGGTGCTCAGCCGTGTGATGTGATGTGATTGGATTATGGTTTATGGTTTTTGGGATTGGATCATGAAGTGATTTGATGGTTTATGATAGACATGTAAGGGTAGAGACCGTGTACAATCCAGCTACTTGGAAGAGATTGTTTGTGCATATGGAAGGTTCTATTGTGACGGCTCACATGTTATGTTTCTCATGATAGCGTCACTACAAGACTAGGATCACCTTTATCGCTTAGCCTTAGATAAAAGGATCACGGACCTGGGGCTTTGCTGGATTGGGGGTGTTGTCTAGGTATTCTTATTTTTGTTAGGCTTATCTACATGGTTAGTGCGTCGAGGGTTAAATAACCTACACGGCTAATGCGTTGGGGATTTTGCCTTGGATTTGCCTAAACATGTGGTGCTAGGCATCAAAGAGGTGTGGTGCCTAAACTGGTATGGTTGGTGTTGACATCCTACCACCTATTGGTACTTGGGATCCTTTCAGAGCTGGGGTTAATGGAGGGAGGCAAAGCGGCCTCAGCTTATGTCTGCCTCATGTAGGTTAGAGGTGTTCTGGCTCACTCCCATGGCGATGTGAAATTCTCTATGTTCGTTGTAGAGCAAAAGTGGATGGGTGGACCGATTGATCCCTACACAAGGTCTGGTGCTTTCCTAGTTATTTTGTCATGAACTTTTTGATGTTATGGTATATCGAGATTTTGTCATTGCATTAATCTATGGTTGCATGTCTCATTTAGGTGGGGCATTTAAAAACTCTCTATTTTCATTCTCTCACGTCTCTGAGCACTTTATTTCATCCTCCACTATACTCTCTCTCTCTCTCTCTCTTCCACAATGTTATGTTTTTCCTGAGTACGCTTTTATTCATAACACCCATTCAGGGGTAGCACTAGTCGTTGCCCTAAACTCCATGCTTGGTTGGGCACTGAGAGGTCATTTCCTATGCAAAATCTTCCGCAACTGTGATGTATATTGAAAACTGTATAAAGGTGTTACTTGTATATTTTGTGCATAGACCCCCGAGGAAGGGTATCTCTCATTCTGTGTCCATCGGCCATTTGCATTTGTTGTAGAGACTTTTTGACATTATATGTATTCTAGAACCATGGTCAATTAAGGCAACAAATGGTTCTTCCAGATCAACTACCTTGATCAATGTCTCTGTAGTAGCCCGTGCCCAATTGGCTTCTAGAATAGTGGCTCCTAGGAATACTTTGAGATTCTTCCCTATCATCAACAAATTTCACTTGCCTTACATTACAAAAAGATTCGTAGCATCCCACCATAGCTTCATACCCTTATTTAGCATGCATTTGTACTCCTTGTGTCTTCACAATATCCCCTTCAGCTTGTCAAAAAGTAGAATCTCCAATTGTTTGCTTTTTTCTCTTGATGATGTCGATAATTTCTTTATGGAATTTACGTTTGGCTATGCCAAGCACCTCCTCCAAAGTAAACTCAACCTTGGTATTCAAAATCCTCTCCTCTAAAACTTTTTTCAAGTTTGTGGAAAGCTCAATGTCAGATTGTATTTTGTAAGCTGGTCCTTTTGGCTTACCTTTTGTTGACTCCTTTTTCTTCCATGTTGTCGATTCCTCCATGGTCACTTCTACTGAAGGTTCCTCTTGTGTTGGTGGTGCTCACAAAGGTGCTGCATCATTCCTCCCTCCACTTCTTGTAGCACTTTTTGAAGGCTCTTCATCACCATTTTCACGCCTATGATTTTCTTCTACAATGGCTTCATGGCTTTGGTAGTTTGTAATGTAGGCATGCACAAACATTGAATCCATTGGATCACTCCACCATGTTTCTAGACATATGCAATCACCTGATTCATGTAGAATATCTTTTGTAAGATTTTCCTTTTTAGCTAATTCCATGATATTTGGCCAAAGTCGATCATGATGATCAATCACCACTTCATCACAAAGATGCTCAAATTTTTACTCCATAAGTAGCTGCCTCAACTGAAGAGGTGACATGATTAGTTACCAATATTTCAACTAAGGATTGCATTCTCCCCTTCCCAAAGTTAGTTCTCAAGGGTAGACCTACCTCTCTGTGGATTTTACCATCCTTAAAGAAGACACCATCTTTTATCAAAGCATCACTAAAACTATCACAATCCCTTCTTATATGGTTTGTACTATCACACCAAATACATATATTAACAAACCCTTCCTTGGGCTACTATCTTTGCCTAGGAAGTGGCCCTGATGGTGGTTGGCTTTTTCTTCAATCTTTGCAAGCTTCACCTTCATGTCGCGCATTCCCTTCACAAGCTCATCTAGCATGGACTCATCAAACTTAGGAGCTATAAAAGTAGGCTTCACCATTTTTCTAGAAGTTGAGGTAGAAGGACTTGTAGTGTCTACTACCATATTGTCCCTTCTTCTTTGCCGTTTGGGAGGTAGTGAGACAGCACCTTCAACCTCGTTCTAGTAGATCTTTAGTCCTTGCTCAGCATCTTTATCTTCAAGAAGAAGATCCAAATTTTCTTGAAACTCTTTACCTACAGCTTGTAAGAAAAGATCTATATTGTTTGCATCTAGTGTGGCCTTTTCTATCTCGGTGAGTTGTGCATAACGATGCTCAAATTCCCTAAGTAGCTTTGTTATTGATAGTCCTTGCTTTGGCTTGACTATCCATTCTAAGAATGTCCTTTTGGTCACTCTCTCAGAGTCCTTCATAAAATATTCTTCCTTTAAAGCTACTTTGAGTTCTTCCCAATTTCTCCCATACCCATCTTTAATTGCCGTAACACATTTCCTAATTTCTAGAGCAACAACTAGCTCAAAGCTTTGAATCATCTCACCTTCTGACATGCGATGCAGCTCCATCTCCTTCACATACTTGCTCAAGTACTTGGTTACATCAAGCCATTGAACTAATCCATTCTATTGATGACTGCTTGTATGATGTTAATTGAGTCAACACCATCAGTTAACAGAAGCTGCTAAAGATCAAAGCCTTACGAATGCACGTCGAAAGCATGTCAAAGATGAATATGAAGAAGCAGTGAAGATTGGAGTTACACACTTTTCACATTTTTCCAAAATGGCCATGTATTGTAATTTTCCGATTTATTTAGCCATTGTGATAATTGTAACGTGTTACGGGCTCAATAAGAGTTCCAAGATGTAAAGCATAGGACAGTTAGTGTACCTAGGTTGCAGATATGATAAGTGTGGAGCCTTAAAGGTCTTGGGTGCCGGACGTTACACATTTTAGGCCTTGGCTAAGGTACAAAATCCAACTTTGTAAAGTTTTAATTGAGTTTTGGATAATGAAATACAGTGTGAGCTAATGGCGCTCACCTCTCTCCTTCTCGCCTTCCTATTCCCTCCCCGGTTGTCACATTGTAGTCGCGTTTGTTGCATTGCAACCGCAGGTAAGAGCTCTACGCATTGACATAAACACATCACAGTATTTTGTAGCTTTTGGCGTCGCCAACCGACAGCCTAATTTCATCATAAATAGGAATTCACACTTCAAAATAAAAAACTACGCATAGACGGGGTATTGTGGAAGCATTGCTAAGCATTAAGATGCAGTCTGGGTCGAAAACGACTAGGTCAAAAATCCACTACTGTTAATAATCGCGATTTTGGCTCTTGACCTAACGTGGGGTTTGAGACCATAGGCATGTGTGCTTAGGAATTATAAACTTGTCTTAGAAGTTTCATTACGTTTGGATGTCATTTGATGCTGTTACGGATGTGATTTGTTTGCCGATGAGCGATTAGCTTTTGGTGATTTCAGTCACTTGAGTGTAGCCTGAGTTAGATGCGAGTTGTTTTTTTTTTTCCAAGAGATTGACAACCTCTTGTAGCCTCTATGCACTAGTCGAGTCAGCTTCGTCCCATGGATTGACAATTTATTCGTGGTTCTCGCTACATCTACAATAAGATAGGAGTGAGGTTAGACACCAGTCCCACATTTGGCGCCATTGTCGGGGATGAATAGACCTGAACTAGGGAAAACACGAGCGTCTTGTTTAGTTGTCCATTAACTTCCTCTAAGTTCACCCAGAGTTAAACTTTCTCTTTAAACCGCATAGCTTAAGAGTGTCGTCTTTTGGTGTGTAGAGGTAGCTTGTAAGTAATAGTACTTGCTTAGTGCCTTTAAGATTGTAGGACTAGATTAGGATTTTGAGAATGATTGATAGACAAGACAAGTCTTAAGATCAAGGCTCAAAAACCCATAAAAAATAAGAAAATGAGTGTTTGTGGACACTTTCCACAACCCCATTGCAGTAGAACCTAGGAGTAGGGTAAGTAGAATCCGAGGTGGGTTTCACAACATTGCTCTCTCCAAAAGAATCACTTGTGAGTTGTTATGTGAAGTTGTAGCATTTCAGGACTACGGCCAAAAATAGCACCAGAAGACTGACATTTCAACCACTCAATCCTACTGGAGAGTACGCTTTAAAAGTTGTAAGAACCAGTGGGTAAGCTCAAGGACACATCTAGGTAAAAATTTCAAGAGTCTGCAAAAACTAAGATTATTTACTTTTTCTTGACATTTTAGGGAAAATTAAGTTTTGACTTGACTCAGAGGCTTAAAATAGCTCATGAAAAGACTATCTAGTGAAAAAGTTCAAAAAAAGTGTCAGTTTTGGGCCTAAAGTAAATAATCGCAATTATTTACTTTTAGCTCAAAACTGACCAAGGTTGATACCAGTGACTCATTGCATGTGTACAAACAACTTTTATAAAGGACCATAGAATTTGGATCATTAAATTGACCAAAAACTGGGTAAAAACTAAAGTCTATACTCACTTTCAAAAACTTGAGTGTAAATTGAGAAAAAAATTGTCCAAACTCAATGAAATTTGATTCATAGGCTTATATTGATGTGATAGACGTGCTCGCTTGACCAAAAAGATGCAAAACATTACCATTTGTAAATAATCACGATTATTTACATCTACCCCATTTTTCAACTTTTTTGACCAAGTTGGCATACCACTAGCTTTACCATGTTGTAATAAGCCCATAAATCAAATTTGGTAAGATTTGGATAATTGGATTGAAAATTGTGACCAAATTTGCAAAGTCTGTCTCTGGACACAAAACCGATGACCATTTGAAAAAAAATTGTCCAAACTTGATGAAACTTGGCTAGGGAGCTTGTGTTAAGATATTAACAGATCTGTGTCAAGATTGGTACAAAAACTTGCAAAAAATTAGATGAAGTAAATAATCGGGATTATTTACATCTGCTACAAAAATTGATAATCTTGCACATTTGAGTATACCACAAGGTCAAGCATATCAAGTAGGCCACACAAATCAAATTTGGTTAAATTTGGACACAAAATTGAGACTTAAGCCGAATTTTTGAAATTAGGGCCTATGCGGACACTAAACAGTTGATAACTTGGACAAATCTTGTTTAAACTCAACCAAACTTGTCCAGAGACCACAACAAGGTGATTACTTAGAAAAACAAGCCTAAAAAGTGTAAAAATTGAGAAAAGTAAATAATCGTGATTATTTACTTTTGAGCCCCAGAGACAAGATTTTTGATTTTTGAGCTTGTACATTGCTAGAACAACATAATACAAGGCTACTGGTCAATTTTGGGCTCCATCGTCCATCGGATCCAAATTGTTTCTGTTAACTCAGTTTCATGTTGCAAATTAGTCCTTTAGCTCCTTGTAAGGATAGAATTTAGAAATCTCAATTGCTAACTCACTTAGCTCAGATTGAAGAACCAGGTTGCAGGCAAAGAATTGGGAGCTTGACAACAGCTGAATTCAAGTTAAGTGAAAAAAACGTATAACAATCTAATCTACCGGTTAGGTTATTCAAGGCTCAACTTTTCACTATTTCAAAAGTTGCAATCAGTTCTGACAGTTTTGAGCTAGAGATAATCAACTGTTGTGAGTCTAAGAGTAAACAACCGCCAAAAGTAATTTGGCAAAAGCAGTCTTATTGAACTCAAGCAGGAGTAAATCTGCTAATCAACATTGATATCTGCTAAGGGACAGTTTTTACAGAACTAGTCAACATGGACTCAAGTCGAGCTGAGAGTACAATTGCAACGAACCAAATTTTACAGCTATATGGCTACAATGGAGATAAGGTTTTGTATGCAGATTCAAAAGGCCATAGATATCTTATGAGCAATAAGAGCAGCTCAATAACTAAGATCCTATTGATCAGGGTAAATCCAAATTTAGAGAACTCCCAGATGTTCACAGACTTCAATGGAGCTAGGTATTGCAAGATTAAAGATGAAGTGAAAATAGAAGTTTAGAAAGTCAACCCAAGTGGTTATTCAAAAATCTGCACAAGTCAGGAAAACATACAGTTGGTGCATATGAAATCAGGTTCATTGTACATGGTTTACAGTGGTCAGATCTATATTCAAGAATCGGGATTGAAAAATCCAACAGTTCAACCAATAGGAGCCAATCTAGTTGGAGAACCAAGCCAGAGACGGTACAAAGGTCGAGATGGAGCATTCTATAGCTTGATGCTCAGTGTTCTAAAAGAAGATGTCGATAACTTGGAAAGCATAGAAACAAAAACTTCTCTGTAAGAGCTTGACATGACATAACCAATTGAAATACCACCAGTCATGGCGTATTGCTCAGATTGTGGACAAAAAGGTGGACGTTTTCTGAAGATTGTCCAAGAAATCCAAACAACAAGGACACATAAATCGCCAAGCAAGGTACATAGATAATTGGAAATGTGAATTTCGCTGTAAGTGCATCTAACTCGTCACTTTTAATGCAATTAGATGATTATGCATTACCTTTAGAAGCACCGGTGAAAGCACTGCAAGTTCAAAATCAGCATAAAGATGCTTAGGCACATGAAAAGCTTGAAATTGATTCTTTGAACAACAAATTCCTGCATGAATTTAGTAAAGGTGTCCAGATATCACCAAAGGTTGAAAAGACTATTAAATTTTCACATGATTCCGCATCCACTATACAAGTGTGCAATCATTCACGAGACTAAGGGACACATCAAACATAATAATGTTAGCTTTGTATGGTACACATAATTCATATGCACACTACGTAGACCAAAAAGGGAAAGTGTACAAAAAGGATCAACCCTTGTTTGAATGGCCCACATACCAGCTCATAGGAGTGCGTCCAATAATAGATAAAAAAGGATGGTTCATTTCAGAAGACATAATCTATTATAGCCATCCTCTCTAGAGCTGAAGGATATTACCCAAGTGAACCCGGAAATCTGTTCAAAGCCAAACTCTCCTCCATCGGAAATCAAACTTTGATGTTGTGATCAAACGAACATATACTTTGACCAAAATAGTCGTAGATGTAGACGGGAGTCTAGCATCTATGATGCCTTGGTCCTGAAACCACAGAAGCTCGTATCATAGGAGACCCATGGGATAGAAAATATCAGAGCAAAGATAATGCTATCTATAGCTTGACTTGGGGAATAATTTGTCATGTTTCACAGAGATACAGAGGAAACTATGCAGAAGGCTTACAGATACCAAACATCAACAGTGCTACCCAAAGTGTGCCTTCACAGTCCCAAAAGGTGATACTAAACCAGAGTCAAACAGTTTTGAACTCTCACAATGAAGCAAGCTATAGTGATCACCCTAGGAAGGGGGGAGCTGCAAATCCACCAAAATTAGCTCTTGTACCAGGAACCGCAATGTCAGGTAGAAGTCTTAGAGCCTCTAGCCAACAAACCCCTTCAAAGAAAAAACCATTGAAAGATCATATGGTTGTTGGAAGTTTCCCGCTAACCCAAATCCCCATCGAAATTTGCAAAAAAATTCTTCTATGAAGATCATCAAGGGCAAAATTTCAGCTGATCTCCACGAGTCAAAGTCGAAAGCCAACAAATCCCATAGTGCTCAAGCAATTGCATGAGACCAATTTCACATATGCATATCAAGATGCACATGGTAACAAATATCAGCAAGATCATGATCTTGTACAAGCCCCTACGGATGCTAAACCTGAAGTTAGAGACTATCTAAAGATGATGCAAAGCCTCAAGCTGCCAGAACAGGTGACAAAAAAGTCAAAACAATGAGAGGTAAAGTCCAAAAATCTACACAAAGGTCACCACCAAAATCTCCTCCAAAGAGACAGATTCTGCGAGAAAGTACAGTGGATCTTTTAAGATCAAAAGTTACTCAAATGCAAACACACAATGCTCAACAATTGCAAAAAGGTGCAATATTACAACCAATGGAGCCAACATCAATTGAACGAGGTGATCAAATAAAAAATACATATAAAGCTCAACCAAAGGACACTATGACAACAAAAGCAGTCAATTTAGACACAAATCTTGAGACGATCAAGTGCAACATCACCAGTGAAAACCAAAAAAAATTGTTAAGAGAAGTAAAGCTAGATTTTCAGTTAGACAAGAACCTCATGTCTTTTCACACTTGGAAAATATGTGGTCACCCACAACTGGAAGATTCTCCTGAAATTGTGAGCATATCTAGAGACAAACAAGCAGAATGCTGGGGAATCATCTCCACTACCATTGAAGTAAGTTCACAGATCATCATAGCTCAATTCCATGTGATCACAACAAAAGATATGCCAGACAACATCATAATGGGAATTTCAATGGCCCACAAGATGTTAGAGATACAGAATGTAAATAGGTGTAGTCTTCAAAGACAATCAAGAATGAAGACCAACACTGGTCACCTGTAGATGACAACACAGTTAAAATGGAGACCGATGCCAAAGCAAAGCTTCTTGAAGATGATTCATCTTCATCGAACAAAACTACAGAAGAGCTTAAAGCAAATCAGGCAATAGCAAGTGTGAATCAAACATAGCAAAAAGCAACCATGATAGATATTGAGAAAAGAATACCACCAAATCCAGAAGTTAAGAAGAATGAGGTTGCAAAAAATTAGGAAGCAATAGGAAGTCCAAAGATCCAAACATTGCTAGCTGAATTAGCTGATGTAAGTCAGATTGGAAGAAAGAGTCTCAAGTCACCCTCCATAGAGACACAAGTAGATCAAGATGAGACCATGGAAAAATTAAGACAGAGATCTTCAATAGAACTTCCAATGAGAATAGTTGTAGTTCTCAACACTACAAAAGGAGCAAGTGTCAGATGCAATGCTCTACTGGATAAAGAAGCAAAGTGCAACATGGTTGCAGACAACATTCAGAGCACTCTAGAGATTACTCACGGAAAGCCATGTAACAAAGGAATCATGGGTAAGGCTACAAGTCAAAAAGAGATAGTTTCTACCCTTAGCATCCAAAATCATGAAGAGAAGGTGAAGTTTCAGGTGACTCTTTCAAAGGAAATGCTTGCAGATGTTGTCCTTGCACATCACTGTGGTTAGACCAACAGAAGGCCTACAAAGAAGATACAATGTTAATAATCTCTTTTCCAAGAGGTAGCCAACAACATTTACAGGTACCGTTACTGCTAGATTCAGAGTTGCAAGAGTCACAATAATAAAAAACAAATTGTGCAAACAAAGGTAAAGCTAAAGTGGAACTTCCACCGATTAGCAAAGAAGGTGTGACAGCATATGACTCTACATCAAAGAACCCTCATGGATCAGCTTATTCAAGCAAGTCAGGCTTTTAAAAATTCAAGTCAATTGCTGACCCAACTAAAACCTCTAAGGAGACACCCAAAAAAGCAAAGATATTTCAACCAAAGAACTCAAGAAAGAAAAACATAGTCAAACAAGTGTTTGTTCCGAACAGTTTAGTCAAAGTCGATGATCCGGTTTGGATTAAAGATAGGAAATCAACATAGAAAGACAAACACATAGGATGGATAACATCACAATGGAGCTTAACAGCACAAGAGTACTATGGAGGTAACAGATAGATATGGGTACCAAAACCGTAGGTTAGAGCATATGAAGTAACTTCAAGTCCCTCCCAAGAAAGAAGGCCCACAAGGTATCAAATTTGACAATATCCTAGGATACCTAAGAAGCAGGTATACAACGGAACAACATCGAAAGATGATAAAGCCAACCACGACTCTCAAATGGATACAGAAAAAAGATGGATCTCAAAGAATGTTCCTCTTCGCAAGGATTCTACACAGGTTATACAAAGGTTTGGCTACCAATCAACCACAAGACAACTGCAACTACACCAGATCTACATGAAGATCTCAGAAACTCAACAAGACCTAGAGCAAAGCAAAGTCAAAAATGGAGATACAAAGGTCATCAAGAAATTTGGATTCCTAAGTCTTCCAATGAACTGAGTCAAAAGCCAGATACCAACATTGAATAGAGGCCTTAAACAACATCAAAGACTCCTATCAATAAGCCTAATTGGAGAATTAAACTGATAAGGGAGTCTTCATAGTCAAAGAAGGACAACTTAACCAACATGAATGCCAGGTATGGCAAAAGAAACCTTCGATGCCAATTTGGTCCTTCACAAACCCTCGTTTTGAGGATTCGAGCTTACTTTTACCCGAAGAAATATTTGTAGTAAGCACAAGAATGTAAAAAATCAAGTCGTCAGGGTGCAAAAAACAATCTTTGACATAGTCAGAGTAGGGATGCTGAGCCATGAAATGAGCAAAGCATTAGTCCCAAAACTTCAAGTCATATTAAACTCTATGCTAAGATTCATAGTTATTAAGCGTATGCTCAAGCAGGAAGAGTTGAGAATATCTATGTCATGTCGCTCATGCTGGATGAGATGAGCATAAGAGTTGAAGTCTATTAACTTATAGTTGGTGGAGTGTCATAGAGTCCAACACACACGCACAATGCACAGTAAGATGAGAGTACATATCCTCGTCAACTAAAACCATTCTTAAAGGGGTGCCATCTTGCAAAGCCATGCCATATGATTTTATAGCTACACCATCTTTTTGAAGAACCCCTCAAAATCCTTCTTGCACAACCCATTGTTTTCCATGCATTTCTGTTAAGCATAAATAGGATGTCCCATCATTGGACATATGGATTAGGCACTCTTTTTTTCTTCCACCTATGCGCCTTGAGCGGACTACAATAGGCGAACCAATGTTCCATCATGCTACCCTTTCATATTTGCTGCCGTTTAATTCCATATCTATCAGCAAATAATCCCTTGAGTACTTTATTAATATTTTCCATGCAAATACGTACTCCAATAATGCGCGTATTCCAAAGGTACTTTTTTCCACCGGGTTTTTTCCTTTGGTCATCCAAGTATTAGACCCTAATTTAGATCCTCATCATTTCACTTCTCTTGTACATATTTTCATAAATAAATAGCAGCCTCATCATTATACTATTACAATGGACAAATCCAACATCATCACTCACAACCGACATATTTTGACCAACGAAGACGCTGTAGCAAATTTAACCTCATCAACAAATTCAAAGACGAATGAAGACCATCAGTCCATCAACACCCAATCAAAAACCTTCCACAACCTCCACGGACACTTTTCAACAGAGTCGAGGACGGGCGCTAAAATCGGAAGGGGGGAATGTTAACTGAGTCAATGTCATTTAACAGAAGATGCTAAAGATCAAAGCCTTACAAATGCACGTCAAAGATGAATATGAAGAAGCAGTGAATATTGGAGTTACACACTTTCACATTTTTCCAAAATGGCCATGTATTGTAATTTCCCGATTTATTTAGCCATTGTGATAACTGTAACGTGTTACAGGCTCAATTAGAGTTCCAAGATATAAATCATAGGATAGTTAGTGTACCTAGGTTGCAGATATGACAAGTGTGGAGCCTTAAAGGTCTGGGCGTTGGGCATTACACATTTTAGACCTTGGCTAAGGTATAAAAGACAACTTTGTAAAGTTTTAAATAAGTTTTGGATAATGAGATACAATGTGAAATAACGGCGCTCAGCTCTCTCCTTCTCGTGCTTCCTACTCTGTCCCTAGTTGTCACATTACAGTCGCGTTTGTTGCATTACAACCGTAGGTAAGAGCTCTACGCATTGACATAAACACATCACAGTATTTTGTAGCTTTTGGTATCGCCGATCCACGGACTAATGTCATCATAAGTAGGAATTTACACTTCAAAATTAAAATCTACGCATAAGGTATTGGGGCGGCATTGCTAAGCATTTAAATGCATTCTGGGTCGAAAACGACTAGGTCAAAAATCCACTGCTGTTAATAATCGTGATTTTGGCACTTGACCTAAAGTGGGGTTTGAAACCATAGACATGTGTGCTGAGGTCTTATAAACTTGTCCTAGAAGTTTCGTTACGTTTCGATGTCATTTGATGCTGTAACGGATGTGATTTGTTTGTCGATGAGCGATTGGCTTTTGGTGATTTCAGTCACTTGAGTGTAGCAGTTAGATGCGAGTTGTTTGTTGTTTTCCAAGAGATTGGCAACCTCTTGTAGCCTCTATGCACTAGTCGAGCCAGCTTCGTCCCATGGATTGACAATTTATTCATGGTTCTCGCTACATCTGCAATAAGATAGAAGTGAGGTTAGACACTCGTCTCACATTTGGCGCCACTTTGGTTGTTGAAATCTCCCTTCTTTCAGTGGCATGTTGTTGTTGCATGAACATTGCAAATTCTTGAAACATTTGCATTGTTGCTAGGTCAGAATGCTTACCATGCTGCTCCACATGATCATCCATGGTTACCCACAAACTCCTATCCTGACAGATTCATGTCAGGTTCAATAAAAACATGTCAAGAAGTTTGCGGTCTTGCTAGGAAAGCACCAGGCTTTTGGCTATGAGACTTTGTGAGAGAAATCCAAAAACTATATGAAGGAGTTATACCATAGATGCCATGATGTCTAATCAAAGAAGCCCTACTCTTTCTCTCTTGCACTCACACACACAAAGAAAGAACACAGAATAGCTAGCATATCAAAACAACACAAAGATGAAAACATCAAGGCTATAGTCATATTGTATCATGGGTAATATAAAAGGGTTAATAGATGAGTTAATGACATCCAATCTTTGCCGACAAAACAAGCTACAAATTATTCTTTGGAATTGTAATTTTGTGCTTACCACAATATATATGTTTTGTCTAGTGATTGGGACTAATTGTATGTACAAATTTTCTTGGTTCATAGCAAGATAACTACACTTATGTCAAAAAAAAAGTTATAGTCTATAAGGGGTAGTATGATGGGTCCAATGAAAGAAGTATTTCATTGAGTCTTTCTGGGACAAAGAGAAACACTATACGTTGTTTAAATTGTATTTCACGGCTAATCCATCCATTAATTGTAATAGATTGCACAGAGTGAAAGCGATAGAAATTCACATCACGTGGATTATTCATCTAGGATAAGTCTAGTATGTGAGAAATATAGATATGAGAGAAGTGAAGAGAGGAGAAGTTTCCCTCCCAAGGCCTATTCTTGCCCATAGGCAATAGGATACTTAGGGGAGAGATGTACCTGTAGCGGGGAGAGATCTACCTTCTGCACTAGTATTTGTTCACAAGAAGGTTGTTGATAGAGCATTGCTGCTTGAATTCCTTCAAAAGAAACAATTAGAACATGAGAGAGATGGAGATAGGAGTAGAGGTAGAAGTAGTAGAACACATGGAGGTATAGATTGGGTTAGGAGATGAAAAACAAAAATTAACAAAATAGAAAAGCAAAAAACACCTTACTTATCAACCCCTTTGAGAAAGTTTGCCAATTTGATAAAGATGGCAAGAGATAGAAGACTCCGGCCAAAAAAAGGTACATTATATTCTTAACAAAATTCACAGATAAGGGGTTTTACAAACATGTCTTGAACGCACGTGATATGGTAGTTTTACACATAGTGAACCCCCCGGGACATTGCCTAGACTAAGAGCGAGAGATTTGCATGTGATAGTGATAGAGTTATTCTGTCGGCTCACTTCTTGAGGTTGACAACCTCTAAGAGTCTCCATGCCCCATCCGAGTCAGTTCCCCAAGTATTGACATTATGTTGGTGCCGAAAAGTTGTGTTATAGACGCCCGTTGTGGTGACAATTGAACTTAGTGAAGCTTGACCAGTTCACAATACATAACTTTTCTAGCTTGAATTGAAGTCTTATAGCACTTCTGAAGACAAATCATTACAGATATTCTTAATAGCACTAAGTGAGGATGGCATTGGAATTTTTATCCATGGGATTCACTAATGGAGGGATGTCACTTTTGTGCAACTAGATTAAAGAAACCACCCTATATATGGATCCTTCCATACTAACCAACCCTTCTATATATGAAAATCACTACAATAGATTAACCCCCTACTTACATATATGAATAATTGACAAAAAATTTGGCAGCACCCTCGTATAGAGGGATATAAATTTCAAACCAAAACATGTGCTACCTACTTAGTAGGATTTGCACATGGGATTCAAGGCAACAAAAGTGAAAATTAAAATAATTTTTTTGAATAAAAGATCACTTAAAATATTGGAATTAAATGACCGTAAGAAGGTAAAGGCTCTTTTAAAATAAATGAGTATAAAAAACAAACCACTTATAGAGTCCCCACTTAACTCCAAAACAATCATTTCAAAGACTAGGGACTGCCAATCTCCACACTAATAATTTAAATATATTTTATGGAAAATTTGATAACCAATTTTGAACTGGTAATTTAAATGACACACTTTACTATGTGCTGTTAATACTAATTAGCAAGGTTGAGCAAGTGGATGTTGCTACCCAATAGATAAAACACTAACAATTTAGCAAAGGAAAGAAATATGGACACACACACACACACACACACACACACACTTTGTCACAGCAGGTGACCATGATAACCTACTCATAGCCTTAATATTTCCACAGAAAAAAAGTCAAAAATGGTACTTATTGCTAGCCTACTATGCCATTAGCATGGCTGAATAAATACCACAAAGACATTTAGCTTGGTGGGTGTAGATTTAACCTCACTTGGTTTACGTGGGTTGATATTCACCATTATATTGGAACTTGGGCTACCTTGTGGGTACAACCCCTTAATATCTCTCTTACCAGGTTTAGTTAGTGCCCAATCTTTGACCTCTTACTTGGGCGGCTTTAGATTTGATTGTTTTTATTAGGTTTGTTTACACTTTGTCGCGGCACTCATACTGAGTCACGACCTCGTTCTGATGACTTCGCATTATGAAGGGTTGCTTGGCACGGACTATTTGCCTCACTCTCATGGAATCAACCGTAGATGTAATACCTCTTACACTCATTGTGATTGATTGATGCCAGGCTGCTGTAGCACCTCCACAATTGAGTATATACTTTGGAGATCTTCCTTGCCTCTTCCACTACATAAAGGTGAGGGGTTACTCCCTTCACTTAGACTTGGTCTCCCTGGGTACTTTGGAGATAATCTCGATGTGGCGTCTGCTCACAGGTTTTTTATATATTGTTTCTCTCAAAGATTTAAGTAAATTCTTGCTCTGTTGGGTGATTATCGACATATTTTTTAACATTAAGATTATCAAGGGAGAGGTTCATTTGGAGTTCAGATTGTCACACATTATGAAGGGCTTCTTTGTTTCTTGTCTGGTACTGACTGCATACATAGTCTTTTTTTATTGTAAAAAAATCCACACATACATATGGATACTGTTCTGGGTTTTGATACTGATGATGAGTTTGAAATTGAAAACTTGATGGTGTGACTGGTTTTGCTTCCTAAGGTTGTTTTACCTCTGGAATATTGGCAGAACTGTACATTTGGGATTTTCCTTAGTTAAAGCATATGGTTTAATAAACCTTGACCCTGATAAGTACACAAAGGGTTTTTTCTACCTGGTATTGATTACATACACTCACTCTAATCTTTTTGGTTTCTTGACATAAAAATGGCATCAAGTGTGTGGTTACTGGAATGTGGTATACTATGGTTATATGGGGAAACTGATCTAACTATGTTGATCATTGGTTGATACTCTGATTTATTAAGTGATGGTTCATATTTTGGTGGGTTATGAGAAGATTCATTGAAACTTATCATGGTAACTTTTGAAAAATTATTGTTTTTTTGCATTAAAATTGATACTTATAGAGAGTTTGGTGGCATTGCTTGTTATGCTACCAAATTTGTGATAGTTGCAAGTTTTTATGACACATTCAATTTGCATAAAATTGGAAAAAATGGAGTTAATACTTGATGGTCTAGCCTGGTCTAACTGGTTATAGCCAGACTTTATACCTTCAGCTTGATCTTGGGTGTGGTTGGAATTAGCCGGATCTGGTTTTCCATTATACTAATCTGATTTGATATAACTAAATGTAGCCAGACTTTATACCTTTTGCTTGATCCTGGGTATGGTTGCAACTAGCTGACCTAAAAAACTACTAACGTTGCTTGGATGTCTGGATTAGATTTGGTGTTTTACAAAACTTATCCCACTACATCTTAGTGATGTTACTACCATAAATTATATTCTGGTGTTTACGGTTTGCCTTCTGCTTATTGCCTGGTTGCCTGGCTTAGTTTTGGTATTTTTGCATATGTACACTACATCTAGTTCTTGGTGATAATGCTGCCTTCAAAACCGCACTTGAGTTTTGGCATATACTATGAGTCTGACCAATATGGGTATAGTGGATGACTCGATTAATACCTATTCATATGGTCCAAATTTGATAAAACTCAAAATACAAAAATCTTTATATCTAGCAGGGGATACTGGATCTCCACTTATGGATAATGATATGATACCTAAGCTTTCTATGATATTATGATTTGGGGAGACTATTTTGACTTACAAATCTGACCTTCACCTATTGCTTGGATGTCGGTCTTAGATCTGGTCTTTCCATTATAGCTAGTAAATACTGATCTGGTCTGGTATAACTGGTTGTAACCAGACTTGATACCTTCTTCTTGATACTTAGATTGTCGGCTTAATACTGGTCCTTTTTTCACTACATCTAGTTGGAATCTTTCTGGCCAACTATGGTGTAAATATGGTTTAAGATACTTCAGGCTTGCTCACTAAGGCTTGAGTAAAATCTATCTAAAAAACTTTTGTTATACATTATTGTTGGTTTCTTATGACATTAATTAAGGGATGACTTGAAGGCATTTTTTACAATTGAGTTTGGCTGACACCTTCTGGGCAGTCCAATCTAGTTGTTGTTTTGATACCATTCTCTTTATGATACTTAAAAGGGTGCTGATAGGTAAGCAGGCCTATTACTAAAGATTACTCGTGTAACTAAGGTTTCTGTTGGCTGACCTAAACGGGGTTTTTTTCATACATTGCTTAAACTAAGGAAATTACATAAGATGATATGGATTTGTTGACTTCCTCTCACAGTAAAAGGTTATGTTAAATATATGAAACAATTCTGGTAGGATTACTTTGTATAGGACATTAGCTAGTCTAAATACTTTTTAAGTTTGACATGGATAACAACTGATAGGTTCTTTGAAGCCTGCCATATATAGCCAAGTCTAACATATCTGTTGTCTTGACTATATGGATGCAGGTGAGAATTCTATCTTGTCTTAAAGAGGTTTAGCTTGCTGACTTCGGAAACATTTAATGATTCAATAGGGATAGTTTTGATACCTTTGTACAAATTCATTTGGAATGATACTTCATTCTTATTATGTTGTACAATTATGAATCAAAGAGTGAGTTTTTTCTTTACTTATTTTTGCCTTGACATCTTTAGCCAGTCGTCATTTTGAACATCCTGTTCATTGGTGTGTTATTTATTTAAGTTAAACAGCTACACCCCCCCCCTAAACACCAGGCCCTCCCAAGCAACTGGGAGGACCAGGACACTCGCTTTAGATATTATTGTGTCTGTAGGCTTGGAGTGACCCACTGTCTGTAAATCCTTACTTGGTCGACAAGTGTTAGGTGGTCTCTCCTTGACTATAGACTGGATTCCTACTCACGACTATTGTAGTCTTTATGGCTCAGTCAGTTTTAAGTAGCAGGTTAATCCAATTCTACTTACCTATGCTTTTGCAAATTGTATTTTTGACAATTACAGGTAGATGCTACCTATTACTCATATGATTTACTTTTCATACAACAGGAAAAGCTTTACATTTTTCTTCCAATGGCTATTCAATGACAACCATACGTATTTCAAACTGGCTGACAAAGCCTTAAAACTCCTATAGGAGTAATGTCTTCCTTGAGGAATTTATCTGTTATTATACATACATTTCTTCCCTTTTCAGGGTCACCCCTACTTAGCTCTTCTATGCTAATTGAATTAAAAACTCATCTTTCTGATGAGGTAGTAGGACCATACACAATGGACCTACTGCCAAAACCCATTGTGTATGGCACCATGGTTAGGGTGGGGCGCACACACACACACACACACACTTTTTCACAGTAGTTGACCATGATAACCTACTCATAGCCTAAATATTTCCATCAGAATAAGACTCGGAAATGGTACTTATTGCTATCCTACTATGCCATTAGCATGGCTGAATAAATACGACAAAGACATTTAGCTTGGTGGGTATAGATTTAACCTCACTTGGTTTACTTGGGTTGATATTAACCATTATATTGGAACTTGGTGGGTAAAGATTTAACCTCACTTGGTTTACTTGGGTTGATATTAACCATTATATTGGAACTTGGGCTAGCTTGTGGGTACAACCCCCTAATATCTCTCTTACCAGGTTTAATTAGTGCCCAATCTTTGACCTCTTACCTGGTCGGCTTCAGATTTGATTGTTTCTACTAGGTATTTTACACTATGTCGCGGCACTCATACTGAGTCACGGCCTCGTTTTGATGACCTCGCATTATAAAGGGTTGCTTGGCACGGATTATTTGCCTCACCCTCATGGAATCAATCATAGCTGTAATACCTCTTGCACTCATTGTGATTGATCGAAGCCAGGGTACTGCAGCACCTCCACAACTGAGTATATATATTTTGGAGATCTTCCCTGCCTCTTCCACTACATAAAGGTGAGGGGTTCTTCCCTTCACTTAGACTTGGTCTCCTTGGGTACTTTGGAGATAATCTCTATGTGGCGTCTGCTCACAGGTTTTTTATATAAATTTTCTCTCAAAAATTTAAATAAACCCCTGCTCTGTTGGGTGATTATAGAGAGATTTTTTAACATTAAGATTATTAAGAGAGAGGTTCATTTGGAGTTCATATTTTAACACATTATGAAAAGCTTCTTTGCTTCTTGTCTGGTACTAACTGCATACATACTTATCTTTTTTTACTGTAAAAAATGGCATCAAGTCTCACATACATATGGATACTGTTCTAGGTTTTGACATCGCTGATGAGTTTAAAATTGAAAACCTGATGGTGTGAATGGTTTTGCTTCCTAAGGTTGTTTTACCTCTGGAACATTGGTAGAACTGTACATTTGGGATTTTCCTTAGTTAAAGCATATGGTTTGATAAACCTCGGCACTAATAAGTACACATCATTAGAGGGTTTTTCTGACTAGTACTGATTACATACACTCACTCTGGTCTTTTTGGTTGCTTGACATAATAATGGCATCAAGTCTATGGTTACTGAAATGTGGTATACTATGGTTATATGCGAAAATTGATCTAACTATGCTAATCATTGGTTGATACTCTGATTTATTATGTGATGGTTCATATTCTGGTGGGTTATGAGGAGATTCATGGAAACTTATCATGGTAACTTTTGAAAAATTGATGCTTTTTTGCATTAAAATTGATACTTATGGAGAGTTTGGTGGTATTGTTGATTATGCTGCCAAATTTTGACACATTCAATTTTCAAAAAAATGAAAAAAATGGAGTTCATACTTGATGATCTAGTCTGGTCTAATTGGCTATAGCCAGACTCACCTTCTGCTTGATCTTGGGTGTGGTGGGAATTAGCCGAATCTGGTTTTCCATTATACTGATCTGATTTTATATAACTAATTGTAGCCAGACTTTATACCTTCTGCTTGATCTTGGGTATGGTTAGAATTAGCCGGCTTTGGCTCTGGTGCTGACCTAAAAAACTACTAACCTTGCTTGGATATCTGGCTTAGATCTGGTGTTTTACAAAACTTATCCCACTACATCTTAGTGATGTTACTACCATAATATATATTCTAGTGTTTACGGTTTTTCTTTTGCTTTTTGCCTGGTTGCCTGGCTTAATTTTGGTCTTTTTTCATATGTATACTACATCTAGTTCTTGGTGATAATATTGCCTTAAAAACTGCACTTGAGTTTTGGCATATACTATGAGTCTTACCAATATGGGTATAGTGGATGACTCGATTAATACCTACTGATCTGGTCCAGGTTTGATAAAACTGAAAATACAAAAATCTCTATATCTAGCAGGGGATACGGTCGTTTTTTCACTACATCTAGTCTTCTAATCTTGCTCTCCACTTATGGATAATGATCTGATACCTAAGATTTTGATGATAACATGATTTGGGGAGAGTATTTTGACTTACAAATCAGACTTTCATCTATTGCTTGGGGATGTCGGGCTTAGATATGGTTATTCCATTATAGCTAGTAAATAATTATCTGGTCTGGTATAAGTGGCTGTAACCAGACTTTATACCTTTTGCTTGATACTTAGATTGCCGGCTTAATACTGGTCCATTTTTCACTACATCTAGTTGGAATCTTTCTGACCAACTATGGCGTAAATCTGGTTAAAGATACTTTGGTCCTGCTCACTAAAGCTTGAGTAAAAATCTATCTAAAAAACTTTTGTTATACATTATTGCTGGTTCGTTAGGACACTAATTAAGGGATGACTTGAAATCATTTTTTACCATTGAGAATGTGCTTCATTTTAGCTCTAGCTAACACCTTCTGGGCAGTCCAATCTAGCTGTTGTTTTGATACCAGTCTCTTTATGATACCTAAAAGGGTGCTGATAGGTAATCATGCCTATTACTAAAGATTACTCATGTAACTAAGGTTTCTGATGGCTGACCTAAACGGGGTTTTTTTCATACATTGCTTAAACTAAGGAAATTACATAAGATGATATGGAGTTGTCGACTTCCTCTCACAGTAAAAGGTTATGTTAAACATATGAAGCAATTCTGGTAGGATTACTTTGTATAGGACAGTAGCTAGTCTAAATACTTTTTAAGTTTGACATGGATAACAACTGATAGGTTCTTTGAAGCCTGCCATATATAGCCAAGTCTAACATATTTGTTGTCTTGACTATATGGATGCAGGTGAGAATTCTATCTTGTCTTAAAGAGGTTTAGCTTGTTGCAGTCCGACTTTGGAAACATTTAATGATTCAATTGGGATGCAGGTGATAATTATCTTGGCTTAAAGCGGTTTAGCTTGTTGCAGTCCGACTTTAGAAACATTTAATGATTCAATTGGGATAGTTTTGATACCTTTGTACAAATTCATTTGGAATGATACTTCATTCTTATTATGTTGTATAGTTGTGAATCAAAGACTGAGTTGTTTTTGTACCTATCTTTGCCTTAAAGCGGTTTAGCTTGTTGCAATCCGACTTTAGAAACATTTAATGATTCAATTGGGATAGTTTTGATACCTTTGTACGAATTCATTTGGAATGATACTTCATTCTTATTATGTTGTATAGTTATGAATCAAAGACTGAGTTGTTTTTGTACCTATCTTTGCCCAGTCGTTGTTTTGAACATCCTGTTCATTGGTGTGTTATTTATTTAAGTTAAACAACTACATACGCAAACAAATTTCTTTGTCTCTTGAAATCACTTCAATGTTACACATAATATTTTTTGTAGAACTTAGGTTTCCACAGTTGTATGTATGTTTAGGAGATAAACTGAAAAACATAAAATAGGTAAGCTTGTACCTATAGCTCCCATTGGTATGGCTAGAGAACCCTCATGAATAATAAATATTAATCATCACGTACGTCCTTTCTATCATCACAAGTGGGAATGTTTGTACTGCTACAAAAAGTAATATTTGATTCTTAATACTCACCCCCCCCCCGCCCCATACATATGGTATGAGCATGAGAAAATGGGGGCCATCCCCTATTGTATACGCTTATGTGAAACCTCCAAAAATGCCGTTCTTGTACACTCATGTTGTACCATACAAAATACACAGTGAATCCCCCTAGCAATTTTATTGCAATTGCAAAGCAATAGTGCTACATGGAGAGACAAATAGCATTGAAATTTAAAATTAACGCTATGAAGGTGCAATACAATAGTGTTGATTTCCTTATCAGACAATACCGTTGGTTTTGTCATAGCGTTGTAGATTGTTTGGAGCTTTGTAGTGCTACAGAGAGCAAGGAGGAGGAGCAAAGGAGCAAGAGAGTGTCACACACACACACACACACACCTTCAACAAGGAAGGATAAGTGAAGGAGTGCTGATGCATACTCCTTCTCTGATATTGGAGAGATCAAAGGGGGGCTGATTGGACACACACACAAATCAGCCCGGTGTTCTGCCTACATGCACGTGCGCGCGCGTGCACACACACACACACACACACACCTATTTTTAGCTATCTGATGTTTTTGGGATTGAGTTTCACAACATCAAATCTCCTTTTTTGGTGCTCTTGACATCGGCATTGACATCGACATCTTTGACAAGCAATTTTTTGGCACACATAGGAGTGCATAGAGATTGTTTTTCTTTGAGTTTCAGCATAGCCGTATTGACTCATAGATACAATCAGAGAGAGGTTCATAAATGTTTATTTGATAGAGGTGTCTTGCACTATTCTCTGTGATTTTCATAGAGCTTGTTACTGCCATATCCATTTTGGCACAAGTATGGCATGTGTGGTTACATGCTTGGCCTAGTTGGCTATGGTTGATAGATTTTTCTCTCTAGTGGGAGCCCGGATTTGGTGCATGTTTGTGCATAGATCTTGCTACACTAGCATACTGTACGATTACTTGTATGTTGAATTGCAGTTATTGTCACTATATAGGAGCCAATTTGGCTTACTATTTTGGCAGTTACCCGGTTGTTTTTGAGACCCGATGTAAAAGAGCTCTTTTTTATACTATGGCTAGTCATTACATTTGCATAATCTTTTGTGAGGGTCATTGTGTGTGGTTTTTTGAAGCCGATCATTAGGGGTCGGGCTACCTAGTGTGAGGTGGACTAGGTTGATAGAGATCCCCTTTCATGGACTCGCCATAGGCTATATAGATGGTGATAGGTGCTTTTGATGGAAATTTGGAAGTCATCCGATAGCTTATTTGAGCAGTACATGCCAGTTCATGACCAATGATTACTTTTTGTTCGTTTATGCGTAAATTTTTTCTGAATTTTGGTTGAGATTTTGATCTTCAAATATAGGAGACTCTGCTGAATTTTCCTTACGAGTCATCCATATTCTTTCTTGGCACACTTGATTGTTTATAAAGTGATTTTGTTGCATATTATTTTGAGGTTTTTCTTGTACTACAGGGAAAAATCTGTCAAAATTTTTCCAAATTTTTGGCCATAAGTCTTTTGGTCACATTCTCTTGAACTATGGCTACTAGTAGTGCTTTGCACAAGGATGAGTATCACACTAAAAATTTTGATGGAACAAACTTTGCAATTTGGAAGTAGTGTATGCGTGATGTGCTGATTAATAAGGGTCGACAACATGAGTACATGAGAGAAAAGAGAATGCATACACTAGTGATAAGCGGAAGATTTGAATGAGCATGCTATGGAGCCATTCTCTTGCATCTTTTTGTGAATCTATGTACTTTACAATAATGCCAAAGATTTATAGGATGCCTTATGTGCAACATAGATTGGAAAAATTTCTCAAACAAGGTTTTCCTCATGAAGAAACTTATGCACATGAGCATTGAAGATGACAAAAATGTTAGCTCTGATTTAAATGAGTTCAACAATCTCTTTGGATCTTACTTACAAAGCAATTAAATTTGATGATAAAATGAAGGCCATCTTCTTGCTATGCTTTCTACCATCGTCATGGCATACGTTCAATATAGCCATAAGTAACTCAGCACTTGACAGGAAGTTGATGTTCAGTGATGTTACTAGCACGTTGTTGAGTGAGGAGATTAGATGTAAGTCTCTTGATGCGTAGATTACTTTGATTTTTCTATATGTGATCATTGCATTTATGGAAAAAAGATTAGGTTTTCCTCAGCACCTTTAGAGAAATAGTTAAGGAGCCCTCTAGATCTTGTTCATAGCATCTTATGAAAACCTATGTTTGTTAAGTCTCTAGGAGGCACTTTACTTCCTAACATTCATAGATGACTCTCTTCTAGGAAAGTGTGGGTTTATCCCTTGAAGAAAAATAATGAGGTGTTTAGTCTCTTTCAAAATTTCTTAGCAATGGTAGAAAACTAGTCAAACAGAAAGCTTAAAGCTTTGTGAACTGACAATGGAGGCGAGTATGTAAGGTTTCCAGTTTTTGAAACCTTAGAATTGTACAAAGCTTGATCAAAATTGAAGGAGTACGAGCGGAAGTGCGACGCGAGAGAGAGTGCGAGAAGAAGAGCACGACGATATGGTGAACTCGCTCTACTGTAATGTGTAGAGCATAGTGAGTTCTTATTAGGTTTTTACAAAAGAATATGTGTACATACCTGGCGGCCCGCCCACTTACCTGGGCGACCACATTGGGCTTTATACCCCAACAACCTCCCACTTAAAGTCCAATGTGGTACTTTAAGTGTGAGAGAATCTACTATACAAGCTAATATATAAGAGATGTAGAGAAGTGATGTACTACCCTACACCTAACTGCTTGCGAAAATGCGCAAAGCTCTCTGAGGGAAGTCCTTTTGTAAGTAGACTAGCAGGATTTTCTGTGGTGTGAAATTTGACAAGCTGAAGTTGCTTATCCTCGAGCATTTCCCTGATGAAATGATACTTCACATCCACATGCTTTGTCTTTGAGTGATAAACTGGATTGCGAGCCAATTGTATAGCACTTTGACTATCACAATATAACACAGGCATCTCTTATTTGATTCCCAAATCTGTTACTAGTCGATTAAGCCAAATTGATTCATTGCATGCCTCTGATGCTGCAACATATTCAGCCTCTGTAGTAGACTGAGTAACACAATCTTGTAATCTAGAACGCCATGATACTGCTCCACCAGCCAATGTAAAGACATACCCTAACGTAGACCTTCGGTTGTCTAAGTCACTTGCATAATCTGAGTCTGTAAAACCCTTTACACTTAGCTCCTGACTCCCATAGCATATACGCATACTCTTTGTAGCTTTCAGGTATCTCAATATTCCTTTCACTGCCTCCCAATGTTTCTTGCCTGGGTTTGACATGTATCGACTTACTACTCCCACTGCAAATGCAATGTCTGAGCGAGTAGCAATCATTGCATACATCAAACTACCCACTGCAGACACATATGGAATCTTATCCATTTCAGCCTGTTCTTCCTCAGACACAGGACAATCTTGTTTGCTAAGTTTCACATATGGTGGCAATGGAACACTCAGTGCCTTTCCCTTCTCCATATTGAAACGTTACAAAACCTTGTCAATATACTCTATTTGAGATAACCAAATCAACTTCTTTGATCTGTCTCTCTCAATGCGCATACCAAGTATATGACTTGCCTCACCCATGTCTTTCATGTCAAACGATTTTGCCATCTTTGACTTCAAAACTGAAATCTCTTCCAAGTGCTTGCCAGCAATCAACATGTCATCCACATACAAAATAAGGATCAGCCAACTACCATCCTTAGCCTTCTTTGTATATAGACAGTGATCAAGCTCACTACGTCTGTAGCCTTGAGAAAGCATAAACTTGTGGAATTTATGGTACCATGCCCTCGGTGATTGTTTTAAGCCATAAAGACCCTTTAGCAACTGGCATACCCAATCTTCCTTGCCTTTCTCAACAAACCCTTCTGGCTGCTGCATGTAAATTTCCACATCTAAATCACCATGCAATAACGTTGTCTTGACATCCATTTGGTGCAACACCAGATCTAATATGGCAACCAATGTAAGAAAGCATATCAATGTAGTCATCTTGACCACCAGAGAGAAGAATTCATCAAAGTCAATGCCTTGTTCTTGCTTAAAGCCCTTGGCAACAAGCCTTGCTTTGTACTTTGGCTGACTATCATGATCGGTGATCTTATACATGTAAACCCATTTACAAGGTAGAGCCTTTTTGCCCTGTGGTAATTTAACTAGCTTCCATGTCTTGTTTTTATGCAGAGCCTTCATCTCTGATTGCATGGCCAATTGCCAATTCCCGGAGTCCTTCATTTGCACTGCTTCCTTGTAACATGAAGGCTCATTGCAATCAGTCAACATGACATAGTTCATAGATGGAAAAACCTATCAGGAGGTCGCGTGACACGTCCATATCTACGCACAATAGGTGGCTCAGGCTCAGCCACAACCTGTGGTTCCACTCTATCCTGTCCTTGCTCCTCTTGAGCCCTGACATTTTGTCTTGCACGTGCAGGTCCATCTTTTTGGAAGACAAATCTTCTAATCTCCTCAACCCTCTCTGGTTTAGAATGATATTTGGATTCATTAAAGTGAACATCATTGCTGCGGACAACCTTTCTGGATTCGGGATCCCAAAGTCTGTACCCCATCTCACCAGAATTACCATAGCCTAGAAAGATGCACTTTCTACTCTTTAGCTCAAGTTTGTTCCTAAATTCCTTTGGAACGTGAGTATATGCCTCACAAACAAAGACTCTGAGATGCTTGTATGAGGGCATTTTGCCTGACCATACCATCTCTTGCACTGAATCCTTCTGCAAAACCTTGCTAGGAGATCTATTTACAAGATGAACAACTGTTGATACAGCTTCAGCCCAAAACCCATTTGGCAGCTGTGCATTAGACAACATACTTCTGACCTTCTCTTGTATGGTCCTATTCATCCTCTTAGCAACACCATTTTACGGAGGATTGTAAGGAGCAGTAAGTTCACGTTTTATACCTTTTGACTTACAAAAGTCCTGAAAGGCCTTTGAAACATACTCTCCACCATTGTCAGTGAAGCATTTAAGCTTCTTGCCACTCTGATTCTCCACAAGTGTCACAAACGTTTTGAAAACACTAAACGCTTCATCCTTGTGCTTGAGAAAGTAAACCCATACTTTCCTCGAGTAATCATCTACAAATGTCATAAAGTAAGAAGCTCCCCCTAGAGATAGGTTAGGCATAGGTCCACACAAATCACTATGAACAAGTGCCAATTGTGTATCTCTTCTACTGCTTCTATGCTTATGTGGCTGCTGTGTTTGCTTACCATACAGACAATGTTCACAAAATTCAAAATCATTAAATGAAAAGCCAGGCAAATAACCAGAAGAGACAAGATTTCCATTCCCTTCTTGGACATATGTCCTAACCGACTATGCCACAAAGAAACGTTCGGCTGCTCGGTTACATTGATTACATTTTTAGAGACATTTGATACATAAATCATGTAAAGTCCTCCAGACTTTACTCCATGTGCTATTGTCATAGAACCCTTGGCTATCTTCCACATGTTCTGTCCAAAAGTGGTGACGTAGCCAGCATCCTCAAGTAAACCTGTGCTGATCAAGCTCTTTGTAATTGCGGGAACATGTCTCACATTCTTCAGCGTGAAAGAAGAGCCATTCTGAAACTTCAATTGAACATCTCCAACACCTAAGATCTCACATGTCTGTCCATTGCCTAGCCGAACATGATCTTTAGTGGTCACATAAGAGGTAAACCACTCCTTGTTTGGAGACACATGAAGTAGATGTCTCCTGACACTAGACTGTCATCCTCTGCAACAGTGTTTGTCACATTTATTTCTTGAATCTTCACGGAGGACTTTTTCTTCTCACCATGGTCTTCAGCTTTCTCTTTGCCTTTTTCTGCTTTCCATTCTCTGCAGTCTCTTTTCATGTGACCCTTCTTGCCACAATGGTAGCATTCTATGTCACTCTTGCCTTTACCACTACGGGACTTGCTATGAGACTGATTCCTCTTTCCACCTTTGTACTTTTCTTTGGTCCTTCCTCTGACAACTAAGGTTGTTCCTTTGCCTTTGTCCATTGTCTTTCTATTGGTTTCTTCAGTAAGCAGACTTCCTTCTACACCTGTTATGTTCAAACCATCTGGAGGTGCAGAATTACTCAAAGCTGTGCGAAAAGTGTCCCAACTTTCTGGCAATGTGATCAACAGGAACATAGCTCTAACAGGTTCATCAAACTTGACACCTTGAGCTGACAACTGACTATAGATTGTGTTGAATTCATTCAGATGATTGGACATAGGTGTCCATTCTTTCATCTTCAAGTCAACA
The DNA here is from genome assembly GCF_014529385.1 of Adiantum capillus-veneris. Taxonomy (NCBI): domain Eukaryota; kingdom Viridiplantae; phylum Streptophyta; class Polypodiopsida; order Polypodiales; family Pteridaceae; genus Adiantum; species Adiantum capillus-veneris. The sequence continues at coordinate 2,329,472 of NC_140956.1, forward strand.
AGCTTCTTAAGACAGTATACTTGTGAAGCTGCACTCTGCTTCTCATAAAGATCACTCAGCTTTAACCATGCTTGATAAGTCGACATCTCGCCTGCTACATTGAAGTAAACGCTTTCTGCCAAAGTCATCATAATGGTAGAAAGTGCCAATTCATCCATTTCGCTCCATTCATCTTCGTCCATATCTTCTGGTTTTATCCCCTTGAGCTTTGTAGGTTTTATCTGCTTCTTTTGTACCAACACGTGCCAAATCTGCTTCTTCCACAATGGGAAATTGGTTCCATCCAGCTTCTTGATATTGTAAAGAGTAGTGTCCTATGATCCAGCCATAGCTACGCTTCACAGTAGTTTACTTTCCTGGGAAAAATTCGGCGGAGTTTCCCCTGTAAACTGACCTCTGAACCAATATCAACCTGTCAAATGAACCAAGAAAGCTTCAGATTTTGCAGAAATTTTGGCAGAGTCTCCTTTGTAAAATGGCTCTGGTGTACTAAAAACAGCTCAAAAAACCACTGTCTCTCTAACACTGTAAGCTGTGGGTAAACCTGTCCTGCACCTGTACTGTCTCTGACTGTCTTGTCACTGTCGTGTAAGCATAGACTGCGACAATGCCTCAACGGCAGTAAAGCAAAGATGCAATCCCAACTGTCTAGCTCACAGTCAATACATCCTGGCTGCCTATCTAAGGGTGCTCGAGGGATCGCTCCAAGACCTGTATCACCGAAAGGATCTCAACATTCGAGAATCCCCTAGCTCAATAAAACCTCACTCGACCCTCAACAAAGGCTGCAGTAAATCTGACAGTACATAGACTTCCCACAAAGTCATACATCCACAAATTTCCCACTGTATGCTGTAACCGCTGCGGCGGTTGTTTGCTGCGTGACTCATAGCCAGCAAACCCTCAACAGACATACATCATCTCTGACAATACATCCCATGTGAAAGTACCTGCAATGTCAGGATGAAATCTGGAATATCAAGCAGCAAACACAAGCTACCTGATGAACAAGTGGATGGCGCCTACAGTCTGTGTGTAGATGGGCCCGTGTCGTATGTGACACTCCTCTAAGAACTGTGAGCCGTCCTTCGATGTGTAGACAGCCACAAATCAGCACTCTGGGAGTGTCGATATCCTCAGCACCTGCAGTCGTAGGCCGAAAACCCCAAATTTACAGAGTCGAATCTGCACCTGCTGAGACCACATAGTCAAAAATGGCCTGCGCAGAACTTTGTCGAAGCCGAACGGTGACCGAGATGACCTCAAAATGAAATTCTGAGCACACCGATTCCAACGGGCTTCTCCACAAGATTTGGGGCCGTGTCTTTGCTTGTCCAATTTCACTTCGAATTTCACTCCAATCTGAGCTGGTGACTCTAGCCTCCTACAGTGCTGCCCCGAGCCTCGATTTGAGCTCTGATACCAGTTGAAGGAGTACGAGCGGAAGTGCGACGCGAGAGAGAGTGCGAGAAGAAGAGCACGACGATATGATGAACTCGCTCTACTGTAATGTGTAGAGCATAGTGAGTTCTTATTAGGTTTTTACAAAAGAATATGTGTACATACCTGGCGGCCCGCCCACTTACCTGGGCGACCACATTGGGCTTTATACCCCAACAAAAATAACTTGGTTGTTAAGAAAACATTGTAGAATGATCCAACTATGGAAAATATTGGTATTTTTGGAACCATAACCAAAGCTTTACTATGGTTATAATTTTTCTGAACAGAATTTTGATAAAATCTGGAAAAGTTACGGGCTCCGAAAGATTACACTATGAATTTAATTAGTTCAGTAAAATTGAATAGTTTCAGTAATTATTACTTCTAAAGACTTTTTATTCTAAGGTTCTAAAATTGTAGATATTTCCAAAATTAATCATTAAAAGTCAACAAACTAGTAGAAATCGATTCTATGTATCTAGGGGGCTATGTGGGGTAATGATGGACTTTTCCAGACTAGATTTAGCACCAGGGGGGCGCTTCTGTAGCTGTAGGGAGGCCTTGGGATACAAGTTACTGCCATATTTAGCCAGTGAGTGCCCAAAAACCTATAAATCCCTTGCTTCACAATTTGTAACAAACTCGGAGCCTTGGTAAATTCTCTCTCATCTAGAGGGACCTCTGCGCAGGAATCACTAGAGAGCAAAGCTCTAGTTGGTTAATCAACGATAACTAGCACTAACCTTTTTTAATTAGTAAAACTAGGTTGACATATTTACATTTTTCTTAATCAATTGAAGATTAAACCTATGTATACCCTAAAATTCTCTCCTAATTCAAAATTCTCTGTTGATTATTGAGATTAAGCTTAGGGACACTAAGCTAATTAATTATTATATTATATTAGGATTGAAATTACTCATTTTAACCATAAATTAATGATAATTATACTAATTAAATTTAGATTAAGATGAGACAATTATCAAAGCTGTGTTAAACTATCATTACGTTAGGAAAATTATCTTTTAATTTTTTTAAATAATTTCTATAATTATTTAGGCACATTACACTGTTTTTAAGAGAAAAATAAAAAGGGTAAAAAAGTAAACTATAATTATTTAGGCAGATTACACTGTTTTAGTGAAAAATAAAAGAGGGAAAATAGCAAACTAATTCAAAATTCTTTGAGATAATTATTAGAGGAGAAACAAATCTTATAAAACCCGTGATACTTATCTTAACCTCAAATAATTAGTTTAACTAATTATCTCGGCAGAATTACTCTGTTTTTAAAGAAAAATAAAAGGGGAAAAATAAAAAACTAATCCAAACTGCTTTGAGATAATTATCAGTGGTAAAATCATCTTGATAAACCTGTGATAATTTTCTTAATCTCAGATAGTTAGTTTAATTAATCAGAGAAACACTATTTTCAAGAAAAAATAAAAAGGGTAAAAAAGTAAACTAATCCAAAAAGCTTTGAGATAATATTAGAGGTAAAACTCATCTTAAGAAACCCATGATAATTATCTTTGACTTCAGATAACTAGTTTAACTAATCATCTTGATAGAAAAACACTATTTTCAAGGGAAAATAAAAAGCAAAAAATAGTAAGTAAACTAATTCAAAAAGCTTTGAAATAATTATTAGCGGTAAAACTCATCTTAATAAACCCGTGATAACTATCTTAATCTCAAATAATTAGTTTAACTAATTATCTCAATAAAAAAACACCGTTTTCATGAGAAAATAAAAAGGAGAAAATACTAGTTTAAAAAGCTTCGAGATAATTATCAGAGATAAAATACATCTTAAGGAACCCGTGATAAATATCTTAACCTCAAATAATTAGTCTAACTAATTATCTCAATAGAAAAACACTATTTTTAAGGGAAAATAAAGGGGGGGAAAATGGCAAATTAACTAAAAAACCTTTGAGATAATTAACAGAGGTAAGATATATCTTGAGGAACCCGTGATAAATATCTTAACCTCATATAATTAGTTTAGATACTTGTTTTTATTAGAAGTATCCGATTTTGTGTACAAATCGAGAAAAGGAAATTAGTAAATGAATTTATATAATCACCAGAGGTCAAAAATCACTATTGAAGATTGAAAAAATTACCTTAGCCTAACTAATTAATATAACAAAGTACCGTCGGCTAAATTTACCTAGATTAGACCATAAATATAGAAGGGAAAAGTTATAAATCAATTTTATGAGTTAACCAGAAAATTCTTAAAGATAGAACATATCAAATTCCATCTAGGGTGAGTAATCCACTAGCAGATAGGTAACTCATAATTTACTAAGGCTAAAAATAGGATATTCTTGGAATATAGACTAAGGAGAAATCCAGTAAAATAGCTCTCATAATTATATGATAATACTAATAGTACAAGGAAGTTACAGGAGAAATATCTCATCCAATAACTAACAAGGATACCTATTTATTCCAAAAATCTTTATTGTTGGGTAAAAAGGAAGAAAAGAGATTATTCATTTAATTCTCTAATTGATTAAGTCCTTTTATAAAGGCTGTCAATATGGCTCCAAAGAGAACCAAAGGAAATCCTCTTAACGATGAAGAGGATACTATCAACAAAAGAAATAAAGCCACTCATGACCATGAGGCTGGGCCTAGTAATAGGCCTACGAAGGAAAGTCTGCAGGCACCAGCACGGAAACACATGGCTGACTAGTCCAGGTGGATTTCCATTTTGTTCACTTAAGTCTTTAATTAGATTAAAGTTCATTCCTAAATTAACATTGTATATGTAAGGGTTAGGAAGGATAAACTGGCTGTAAATGGAAGGTAACTTCCAAGAAACCATTGAGCAATGATTGTAAATAGGAAAAAAATGATTGGGTTATGGCTGATTGAACTAGGAAAGAAATGTTTGACCATCCTTAAGACAGCTTGTCTCAAGACACCTCTGATTCCTTGGAATATTTTACTCCAGGTAATGAGTAATGATGGCAATTCCGCCATGGATGAGTCGGCTTCCTCAGTGGGCGTGGAGTCTTTACCCCGTGCTTGTTTGTGCTTGTGGATATTACTTAGGATATCAAGTTTATCCTAGAGGAACCGCCTGGTTGTATGGGCAACCGGTTGGCGTATGGGCGCCCGGACTATGGGTGATGGTTTTTTCCACCTTGGTTTATATAAATAAGGAATGGGTGCCATTTTTCCACCCTTGTATAGGTGGTATTGAGACAAGGCAGTACTGGTCAGAGATACTTCAAAATGACAGTACCTTGTCTTAAGTCTAAAGATGTTTGTTTGCTAAAAGAATGTTTTCAATACTGTTTTCAAGGGTTGTCTTAATGAACATTCAGTTATGAAAGTTAAAAGAAATCATTGTTTTAATTGTGACAAGAATGTGGTAGTAATTAAACAACAACGAATCATGTGTGAATGCATGGTGGTAAGTGGGGATTGACTAAGGTTTTCAATCATGGACGGGTGGACCTGATTAGTCAGGTAACTATCCATTCCCGCACACTAAAAACTTCTATAAACTTCTCCACTTGGAAGAGGAATCCACCAACGGCTGTGCCCTCACATATGTTAGGGGGGAAAAAGCGTTAACTAATAAAACCTTAGTCCGAATGATGGAAGTTATAGGGCCGGAATAGTTTTTTTTATATTCAACAAGTTGTCCCATTTCCACTGCGAGACAGGACTAGGTCTCTTTCTAGGGATATAAACCTAAACCATTATCAATGGTAAGGGTGAATTCCCTGGAATTCTTCTTGTTTAGGGACCTAGATTTTATTAGGCCTAGAGACCTGTCAAGGGTCCCATCCCGATTTTGGTGTCGGCGGGTTTGGGGGCCTCACAGAGTATATCTCCTTTGAGTTGAAGGACTTCTATACTAAACAAGGCACTAGAAGAAAATTCACCATACATTCTCATAATGGTGTGACAAAAAGTATGAGTAGGACTATCCAAGAACGGTTCACTTCTATGTTGTCTATGACCACTTTACCTCATGAGCTTTGGGGGGAAGCTATTATGACAGTTGTTTACTTGATAAACCAGTCACCTAGTATACCAATAAAGTATAAGATTTTGTGGGAGATGTGGACATGGATACTTGTCTAACTGATCTACATATATGGACGTCCTCGAATAGTCTTCCATTGATTAAACTCTTGGAAGAAGTCCCCTGCCCTAGCAGCATAATGCATCAGATGAAATTTTATTTCCAAAGCCCATTTTTCTAAGAAATTTTATCACAAAATCCCACAACACAGAGTCAAAGGCCTTAGAAAAATCAAGCTGCAATATAACCACCTTTTGATTTTATTTCTGAAAAGCTTCTATGTCCATCATTTTAGTCAAAATGTTATTAAGTATGAGCCTTCCTTCTATAAATCTAGATTGACCTTCATGAAGATGAGCCCTGAGAAAGGGAGAGAATCTAATAGCTATAGCTTTGGCCAAAAGTTTATAGAGAATACCCATCATGGTTATGGGTCTCCAATCTTAAAAGGAGGCAGGAAAAAATTTCTTAGGCAACAATTTGATGAGGGTTTCCAAGCAACGAGCAAAAAAAACAGAGCAGAGCCAATTTACGAGCAAATATGAGCAACACCTTGACAAATTGATGTGAGCACCCCGAGGGATTCACTCTATATACAAAATGGGATGCCACCTGCGAGCGGACAACTTTGATAAAACCCTATATACAACTCATATTAGGGAATATGACTCCCCTTTCTATGTTTATACGACAGTCATTGCAGAAAATTATCATACCCCTATCTTACATATAAAATTTAGGTTCGCATGATCTAACTGAGTAAAACTAGTCAAAGAGCGTGTAGCATAGTGACTCCCAACGTACTATGGAACCTCTTTTGTTGATAACTAGATGTACCCTCAATGTGTCCTAGTTTGACTTTCAAACTATGCGCATGTTCAACTTGCACTCTAGCTACTTGTCCAGTTCTGCCCCATCAACATTACTCAAGAAACATGGTTATGAAGTTATGTTAGGTTGTCCATGTAGATTTGCATCTATACTAACTCTTTATAGCTTTCATCCCTCAACAAATAAACTACAATCACAAAACAAGCAATTGATACAAAGCAATGTTAGTTCTTGCATGTATCTTTGTAGCTATTGACTCACAAGTTTGAGGATGGACTCTTTTGGGAAGCCATGATTTTGAAACACAAAAACTTCCTCTCATTTTCCCCTTTTCTCACTTCTTCCACTCCCCCCTCCCCCCCCCCCCAAATATGATACCCCCTCGCTTATTTTTAAGCTTGGGAGATAAATTACTGGGGGCTTTCCCCTAACTTATACGCTTATGTAACTTATAAAAAAAACCCCTCCCCTACACTTACGTGGTGCAATAAGTTTTCCATGGTGAATCCCCCGGGGTGAGCACCTAACACCTCCACGCAAAAGGGTCGTACATCTTAAATTGTGACAAAGTAGCGGAGGCTTCAAAATCTGAAACCTCCTTATATATCGAGGCCCTAACAAAATCTTAAACCTCCTTACATGTCTAGGCCCTAACAAAATCCCGAAGTCACAAAAGTACATATAAGGCATAAGTAACCCAAAGGCACATATGTGGCATGGCATGTTTGTTGTCCCATCTCTGAAATTCTTACCTTGCATATTGAATGGACAAAAAACATGCATATGAACTAGCAAAAAGCATTGCATTTTAGAACATTATAGGAGTGCAAAGGCTTTAGGGGTTGAAACATGACATGGACCTATTTTTGAGTTTAATGCATACATGATGCATGTTTTCCTTGTAGCCCAATATTTGTGATAGATTGGTCACATGCATTGTGAAACCTAATTTATCCAAAAAACCTATTTTTTTCCATTTTTTGAAATTTAAAATCATATAATTAAAAAAAAAAATCCCAAGAAAAACAACCGCAATGCCATGATTGAAAATTGACTAGACCTGAGAGGAGGCGTCCAACCATCAAGTGCTATGATCGCTTACTTAGTGCTTACATCCATGAATATGTACACACTCACATAGACATCTATATACATGCATACATATCTCCACACCCACATATGGATTACCTACACATAAGAGTATACATAAAAGGTAATACTATACACCTCTATCTTAACCATCTCTTCCTCTCTCTAATCTCTCTCTCAGTCTCTCTTTCCCAGTTCTTTACATGTACCTAGTTTTCTTCAACACTTCTCTCTCTCTACTCTCTCTCTACACTCTTGGTCTAAATTTTGTTTCTATCTTCTCTCTGCATTCTCTCTCTAACCCTCTTTCTCTCTTTTCCTCTTTCTAATATAACCTAGACTATTTTAACAATGTTCCCTTGTTTTCCTGTCTCTAATTAACACTTTTTTACTTGCACCCTCTAATCAACCCAAAAATACCACTTTTTTTAATCCAATCTTTCTTTAAACTTTATTTTTTCCATTTTCCCTTTTTGATGTTTGATGCATTATAATGTTTAAACTTCTTTTTTACTCATTTTTTCCTCAAATGTAACATAAACATTTTTCAAGTAATTCTTCACTCATTTTTTTTCTCAGAATTAACATAAACAATTTTCAAGCAATTCTTCACTCTAACTTAGCACTAGTTGAACATCTTTTAAACATTCTCACTCTAACATCAAACACTAACTAATCATTAAGCATTAATCTACACTAATCCATATTTTCCTCCCTCTCTCCTCTCTCTCACACACTAATATACACTAATCATGAACCGCAAGCCTTTACAACAATCAAAGAATGTAAGCAAGCAAGCAAACAAGCAAGCCTCTACAACAATCATGCAAGAGGTAATAAATATCTACTTATACTCCTTTCTAATGTGTATGTGTGTGTATAAAACATTAGGGTAAGAGGGTGTGAAAAAGATTACCTCTTTTCTTCCTTTCGATTGAACCTCCTTGTGGTCAATCTTCCTTGCAATAGAGCCTCCATGTGGTCTCAAGCTTCCATGTGATCAGGCTTCAAGGAGTGTTGGTTTATGGTTCTCCTTTAATAGAGAGATTTGTTGTGTGTTTTTGAGACCAGAGGGAGCCTGAAAAATAACTCTCCACCCAACCACTACCCTTTGTATATGCACCCCCTCCATTCTGATTGGCTCGTGGCCTCTCTCCCTTGGTCTGATATTACTCCCCTCGTGGAGAAGCATTTTCATCATCAAAAAAAAAAAAGGGAAATCATTCTTAAGAGCTCTAATGGTTTCCCAAGTGATACCTTATTCAAGTTTTTCTTTCCACTTGATTAATGCCTGTCGACATACATGATGATGCGTTCATAGATCATAGTAGTCGAGCATATGCTCAAGCTCATACATCCAAGTTGGAGGCTCAATGAGATCAACCAAAATTTGTTAGTCAATAGCATTTTCATCCTTATGTAAGTGTTTACGTAAATGACTTACATGAAATACCGGGTGAATGTGAGAGTGGACAAGTAATGAGAGTTTGTGGGCCATATCACCAAATTGTTTGAGTATCTTAAAAGGCCCACAATACCTTGGAGATAATTTAGACATTGGGCAGCCTTCAAACTTTTTGAATGCTTCTCTAGAACTCACAAATTTAACTCTTCCCCTTTAGTGGAGGTTATAACTTGCCGACGTTTCTCATCAGCATACTTTTTATACCAATCATGTGCTTGTCAAACATTTTGATGATCCAGTCTCTGCATTTCCATGTGGTCTTGGAGTAAATCCTTCACTTGTTGAAGCTTCTCAGTCATCAATCCCATTGTAATTGGTGACGTAGGTTGAAAACCATACATAAGAATGAAAGGACTAAAACCCGTCGTCACATGTTTAATGCTTAGTACTATTGTAATGAAAGTCTTCTACTAACATATTCTCATAGCATATCCTCTAGCACCTAGTTAACGCATTCAATTTGAACATCCATTTTAGGATGGTCTGCAATGCTGAGGTTGACTTGTGTATCTTGTGTTTAAACACAGTACAAGTGAAGTTTGTCTTGATCCATGTGATTCACAAGTAATTTACATCTAACATGATGTTTTCTTGCCCTCTCAAACCCCACGGGCCATATGAACTCCATTGCCATGCACATGGAGGAATATTAAGTTGTTCCATGCCCCATGTGTCACATAGCAAATTTTGGCAGTTTGAGTGGGTCAAACTGCCAAAAGTACCTCTGTGGTCTGTGGGGCTATGGAACCACTTGATATGCCGCCATGTCCATGGCGATTGGGTCCATAAGGCCTGTGGGACTTAGGATGGTCACCACAAGTGTTGTATTTGCTACTAGCTAGATTACACGGATCTTGCGAGCATAAAAACATTTATTCTAAGAAACTTGCGTATTCAATGTACGTCACAAATAATTTGGGTACTAACATGATGTTCTCTTGCCCATCCCGAGCCCCACGGGCAGTATGAACCTCATCGCCATGCACATGGAGGAAAATTAAGCCTTTCCATGGCCCCGTGTGCCATGAAACAACTTTTTATAGGTTGGCCGCCATGGAATGGCTCGATTTTCCTCCATGTGCACAACCACGGGGTTCATACATGCTGTGGGGCTTGGGATGGACACCACATGACCTGTATTTGCTACTTGCAAGAAGGTAACACGGATCTTGTGAGTGTAGAAACATTTTGTTGTATGCACCTTGTAGATTCAATGTGCATCACAAGAAATTTTCCTACTAAGATGACGTTTCCTTGCCCATCTCCAGCCCCAAAGGTCGTATGAACCATGTCCATGCACATGGTGGAATATCAAGCTGTCCCATGGCTGCATGCACCATGGAACGGCTCAACATTTTTCCATGTCCATAGCGATGGGGTTCATACGGCCCATGGGGCTCGGGATGGTGGGCCACGTTAGCCCATTTCTACTTTCTAGCTCACATGGACCCTGCAAGCGGATTGATTAGATAAATTGACCTAAGTAACCACATTCAAATCCATAACCAATACAAGCTTATTTCAAATCAGTTACATGATAAAGCTCGCAAAGATGCCACTTATTACAACGGTTTTCCTATCTAGGTTTTACAAAAGCAATCATCACCATGTAGCAAAGTGCTATGCTCATATTTGAGGGCTTAATAGTCAAACGATTAGCCTGGGCCATTGCCAAAACACTTATTGAAAGAGGGACACATTGATATCTTCCATTGCTTGGTGCAATGCACCTAGTGCCACTCTTACACCCTTGTTACAATGTATAAGTACTCATCCATAATCTCTTTCAGGAGCTGAGAAAATGGGTCCTTGGGGATAGTAAGTTGTGTACTCTTTGGTACTTGCATATTTCACGCAATGCACATGTGCTAGGTCTCTAGTGATGCTTCATCATCTTCTAGAAAACCATTCATCTTCAAACCTCTTTGTACACTATTTCATTCACCCTGCTTTAAGTCCTCACACTTTGTAAAATCAATAGATCCATAGTTTGTTAATCATAAAAAACCTATAGAAAACATCTATTTTTCATATACATGATGCAAGAACCTTTCCCTTCTTGTACCACTACAATCCCCATCTACAATGGTACATGACCAAAACCCCTCCTATCCATGTATTCCTTGAATTCTTCATTTGTTTTTGCCAAGAGTTGCACTCGTAGACTTTCCCGGTTCCTTTCAAGTTCCACACAAACAGTAAGGAATTGGACTCCTTATCGTAGCATAGGCTGAACCATTGTCCATTACCTTTGTTTCCATATGAGTAGCAGTGATGCATGTATGGAAGCCCAAGGGTAAGAGGGTACATAGAAATCTCCTCGACAAAAAAAAATTGGTCATCTTTGACATCCTCTATAGTCACCCTTACATTTGGACAAGCTCCATACAGCTTTCCTTATGATTTGTTAGCTGCACAAATCATCCATCCATGATTTATATCAATTGGCCATTTTCCTTTTTGATATAGACTCTTTGACATAAGATTAATTTTTGACCCATGATCTATCAGCGCAATGTATGGCTCTTCTAAGTCTCCCACTTTCACTAGGGTCTCTGTAGTCTCTCTTGCCCAATGACTCTTAGAGAAATAACTCTTTTGAGTGGTCTTGAAGTTTTTTTTGTCATCCAAGAAGTGAACCTGTTTTACTCTTCCCCTAGATGTAGCATCCAACAATAGTTTCATCACCTTGCTGTCCATAGACCTATACTCCCTATGCATTTAAAGTCTCTTCTTCACCCTGTACATGGACATATTTAGTTAGATATTGCCGCTTCCTCTTGATGATATCATTTATTTCTTCATGGAAATCCCTCTTTGCTATTCCAAGGACCTCACCCAGGGTAAATTCCACCTTACTTCTCAAAATCCTCTCTTCCCAAAGCTTTTTGAGATCAATTTGCTACCTCTATATCATATTAGAGTTTGTAGGACGGACACTTTGTTTTACTTTTTTTGCATCCTTATTCTTTTCTTAAGAGGCTTCTTGCATAGGCACTTTGGTGACATGAATCTGTTGCGGGGAAGCTGATGTAGGAGGCATTGTGTCATGAGTTTGCCTCCACTCCTCTTGGACCGCTTTGAAGGCCCTTCATCCCCATTCTCATGCGTGGGTTTCTCTTCGACAATGGCCTCATTGGATTGACATTTGGAAATGTATGCATGCCCTGACAAAGAGTCCACAGGGTCATTCCAACCTATTTCTAGCCGAATGAAATTTTGAGCTTCATGTAAAACCTCTTTAGTCATCTTACCCTTCATGTAAAACCTCTTTAGTCATCTTACCCTTCATAGCATATTTTATCGCCCATGGCCATAATTCTCCAACCCCATAAGATACTTCTTCTCCAACCTTGAAACCTTTTTCTATTAATAGGTTCTACCTTCAGCCCATAGGTGGCTGCCTCAACCATTGAGATGGCATGGCTAGTAACCATGTACTCCACTAGCTTATTCATCCAACCTTTGTCAAAGTTTGTCCCCAAGAGCTTACATATTTTACTTAAGTGATTTTTTCCATCTTTAAAGAAAAAAAGCTCCTTTGTCAAAGCATCTCTGTAACTTTTACAATCCCTCCTTGCATGGTTAGTACTATCACACCATATGCATCTATTCAAAACCTTCTCTGCTTTGAGGTTGTTGCTCTATAGAATGACCTGATGGTTGCCCCTTCTCTTCTAGCCTTGTAAGCTTGAACTTTAGCTCTTTCATTCCTTTAGCAATATCATTGAGGATGGATTTTTCACTCTTTGGAACCACAATCACAGGCTTCATGGCACTCTTGGGAACACTTGGGGCTTGAGTAGGCTTGACTATCATCTTGTCTCTTCATCATTGTCTCTTAGCTAGTAGTGAAATGACATCTTCAACCTCATTCAAATCAGTCTTTAAGCCCTGTTCCGCATCCTTATCCTCAAGTAGTAACTCTAACTTCTCTTGAATATATTTGCCTACAACTTTCAAATAGAGCTCTATCTAATTTGAGTATAGGGTAGCCTTCTTAGTCCTTGAAAGTTGATCATAGCAGTGTTCAAATTTTCTTAGCATTTTGATAGGCAAAAGTCCCTCCTTTGGCCGAACTACCCACTCTAAAAAAGTCCTCTTTGTCACGCTTTTGGATTCCTCCATGAAATAATATTCTTTAGGCAGACTTGAATGCTTCCCATGCTGCCCTATGCTCATTTCTAATTCCCCTTACATTCTCTCTGATCGAAGGAACCACAACTAGCTCAAATCTTTGTACTATCTCTCCTTCGGGCACTCGATGAAGCTTCATCTCCTTTACATATCCACAAAGATACTTTGTTACATATTTCCCAGTGAATTGGTCAATTTACTTCACCGTATATTGAAGTGATTTGGCTGAGGAAAGATCCCTCCTTTCTGCAGCTTGTTGCTACTGCATAAACACCGTAAAGGCTTGAAATATTTGCATTGTAACTAGATCAAACTGAACCCCCTGTTGCTCTTGCTGCTCCATATCTTTAAAGATTTAATTTGAAACCTTCAATAAAGTTTTCTAACCCTCAACCTAGCCTACTTTCCCGTCGGGTTCACCAAAATTGTGCCAAGAAATGCGGAGTGCGTCTAGGACAGCACTAGGCCTTTGACAGTGAGAGTTCACAGAAAAATCAAGCAAGTCGTAGAATATTTGAGGCTTAAAACACACTCAAAATGAACAAAAATCCAACCATGAACTAAGATCAACTCAAAACTCTTGTGTGTGTGTGATGATTTGGTGTAGCCTCACTGCCAATTACATAATTGTAGTGCTCTTTTGCCCTAATAAAAACGCTATACAAACTCTTCAATTCTCCATCGTATCCATTTCATGGAAACTTCAAAACTTCATTATAAATTCCCAAGTAGGTATTTGAAGAGGAAAAACCCTAATTGGTGGCCTCACATCCTCGAATACAGGGTTTGAATAGCACGGGACTGCACTAGCATACCATAGGTGCAAACTTTGTACTCCCTTCATAGAGGAGCTTAAAGTATTGATTTTGATGTTATAAAATGTTCCCTCACTCATCATAGTCACGGAACTATGGGTGATGTGGCCTTTTGATCCATTGTTAACCAATTTTGGGGTTATTTTGACTATTTTATGACCATTTTTTGCTTTTTTTAGCCCAAAAAAATGCCCTTTTTTCTTGTAAAAAGCCCAAACGAGCTGGGAAAAATCCCTAAAATTGTGGAAAAAAATCCATTGGTCCAAAATTTATCTTGAACCTCATTTTACCACTTGGCAAGCACTCTTGATGAATCTCTTCTGTTCGTGCATGAAACCTGCTATTTTTGGCCAAGATTATCGCATTGAACTTTCTAGGCAAAACAAGCGTGCCACTTCAATACACTTGATATTTGTAAATTTCTAAAGCAAAATAGGCATATTGTTATGTGAAAAAGACATTCCATAGTGCCACGTCTAGGGCCTCATTGTCCCGGCAAGGTATATAGAGCTAGAACCGTGGCATCTATTTTTGCATATATGACACTATTTACATCATAGCATTTGGACCCACATAGAAAAAGCATTGAGAGTGAGGTAGATATTTTAGTTTCATATTATGCACGTTCCACGAAACGATAGCGTGCAAGAAAATTTGTGAATTCAACAAAACATAAAATCATCATAACTTTTTGCTGGAAGTTCTGATTTTAGCGTTTAAAAAGTCGTTCTTAAGGTTTTGGGATGTTCCAAAGCTGTTCGTCTCATGACATATTTATCAAATTCTGCACAAAATATAACTTACAACAAATTGGTAACTAGTTTCAATAGGTTTTCAATTGCAACCATCACAAGGTAAGAGATTCTATATTTTTGAATCCAATTATGTTAAGCTTCTTGTTATGAATCTTTGAATTTCTTTTATTGCATCATATATAATTTATTTTACATAAAAGAGATTAGATCAAGAGCTAATTATATTGAAATAACATTGTATTAAGTTAGGTTTACATTTTGATACATGTTGAGTTTCGTATTCCATGATTCTTGAATTGCTTTTCATGCATCATATGTAATATGATTTCTATAAAAAATTTAAATCAAAAGTTATGGATATTGAATTTACATCGTTTTTAGTTTGATTTACATATTGAAACAAGTAGATAATTTGATTGATCTTCATATTTACTCTTTATGTGTATCACATATATTTTGATACACGTGCATCGAGCTAGATCAAACTCATATCACTTTAGATCTCTTTATTTTTCCTTTCAATTTTGTATGATATATAATAAAGATAAAATTGAGATTTTTTAAACTGAATTTTCTATGACTACATGATATTTTTATACAGAGAATTATATTTATTATATCATATTCTATACAGAGACTTGATGTATGAAGTCTCACTTGAAAACAATAATTTGTATCCATTGTAGATATTGAAAGGTTATAACTTTGATGATTTATAAAAAGTTATGACTAAAGATATTTAAAAGCTACAAATTTGATAATTTTTGTATATTCAAAGACTGATATTAAAGAATTATATTTGGATAATTTTTTCTTATTCTTTCGAAGTGGATATCAAAGTATTATGTTTTGATGATTTCTTTAGCTACATCTCAAATACTTATGATTTTGATGATTCATTTTAGAATCTTTAGTCCACGATATTAAAGCTTAAGTTTTGACGACTCATATTATATTTCTTCTTTGTGAATATCAACGCTTATGATTCTCATGGTTTATCAAAGAGTGATATTTTGATAATTCCTTTTCTCTTTTTATTGTAAACATGAAAGAGTTATAATTTAATTATTTGATTATGATCAATAACCTATATAAATCATTATGATTTATTGATTCATGTCAAATTCTTATGTATGGATAATAAAGAGTTATAATTATGATGATTTATCAAAGAGGTACAGTTTAACAATGTGTTTTTTGACTACAAGTATAAAAGATTTGTGATTTTTAGTCATGATGAGTTCTTATGAAATCGTTGTTATTGAGATCGTGATTATAGAGTTGTTTGATAATGTCATGATGTGTTTTCATGATGATTACAAGTAGTTTGTACTGATTGTTTTTTACTAAGATAAATATTTCTTTATACGATTGTTCCATGTGGCCATGATGTAATTTTCTTGTCACTATGATATTATTTTTCCATGGAGATATTCCATGATACCATGATGCGTTTCCATGAAGATTAAAAGTTCTTTGTACTGATCTTTTGTCACTAAAATGATTATTCTTTCATAGAGTTGTTCCATGATGCCATGATACATTTTCATGATGATTAGAAGTCTTTCATACTAATTGTTGATTTTATTAATATTTTTATTATTCCATGGATTTTTTCCATGACACCATGATGAGTTTTCATGATGATTAAAAGTTGCACCCTTGTAAATTGGTATTTCATGGTACTGTGGTTGTTACCATCTTAGTGCACTCTTGTCGTCAGTGGTTCTATAGTTGTTATTGTCTTATTGCACCTTTGTCCTCATTAGTGTTGTGGTTTTTATCATCCTCCTGGTTGGTGCTATGGTTGTTATCATCTTATTGCACCCTCGTCTTCATGGTGCTATGGTTGTTATCATCTTATTGTACCCTCGTCATCATTGGTGTTATAGTTGTTATCGTCTTATTGCACCCTTGTCCTCATTGGTGCTATGATTGTTATCATCTTATTGAACCTTCCTCTTCATTGGTGCTATGGTTGTTATCCTCTTATTGCAACCTCCTCATCATTGCTGCTATGGTTTTTTATTGTTCTCTTGATTGGTGATGTGGTTGTTATTATCTTATTGCACCCTTGTCGTCATTGATGATATGGTTGTTATCATCTTATTGCATCCTCATCATCATTGGTGTTATGATTGTTATCGTCCTCTTGATTGATGTCATATTCCTACTGATCATTCATTACTAACATGATTATTATTTTATAGAATTATTAAAAATCGTTTGTATTCATTGTTTTTCATGGAGATGGTTTTTAATCCATGGAGTTGTTCCATGATATCATGATGCATTTCCATGATGATTAGAAGTTATTTGTACTGATTGTTCTTCACTAATTTAATTATTCTTTTATAGAGTTGTTTCATTTCATGATTAGAAGTCATTTATACTAATCACTCATTATTGAGATGATTATAATTCCATGGAGTTGTTTCGTGATGTCATGATGCATTTTTATAGTGATTACAAATCATTCATAATGATCGTTTATCTTTGAGATGATCGTTATTTCATGATGCCATGATGCATTTTTATGATGATTAAAAGTCTTTCATACTAATTATTTTTTGATGAGATGGTTATTCATTTATAGATTTGTTTCATGATTTCATGATGTGATTTCATAATGACTATAAGTCTATTGTATTGGATCCTTGTTAGTGAGATGTTATTATTCTATGGAGTTGTTTCATGACATAATGTTTCATTTTCATGAAGATTATTATTATTGAGATGATTATTACTCCATGGAATTGTTTCATGATATCATAATGCATTTCCATAGTGATTACAAATCAATCGTACTAATCGTTTATCTTTGAGATGATTTTTATTTCATGCCATTATTTTATGATGCCATGGTGCATTTTTATGATGATTAATAGTCATTCGTATTGATCATTTCTACTGAAATTATTATTCATTTATAGTTTTATTCCATGATTTTATGATGTGTTTACATAGCGATTATAAGTCTTTCAAATAGAGTATTTGTTAGTGAGATGGTTATAACTCTATGGAGTTGTTCCATGATACAATGATGCGTTTTCATGGTGATCATAAATCATTTTTTATTGAGATGGTTTTTATTTCATAGCATTGTTTCATGGATGACTAAGAATAATTGGGATGGTTTTTTAATAGATAGAGTCGTTTTCAAACAATGATATTGTTTCATAATGATTCATTATGATTGAAAGAATTTTCATATAACTATTCTATAATTATTTCTTAAAATTTAAATGATTCTTGTACCATGGTGCTATGCCATGATACCTTGGTGTTAATCCATGATAATTTGTTATGATTGAAAGAATCATTGCTCTATGAATTTTTTTAATTATTTCATGATACTATTTCACATTGATTTACAATGACTTAGATGCTTGCTGCATGATATGTTGACACTATTTCATGATATATGTTTGTTATGATTTGAAGAGTGATACCATGAACTTTAGGGAGTTTGAGACTTTAGAGCCAATTTGGGAATCACCAATGTCTTGAAGATTGGGCATATAGACAAATCTTAAATTGTTTTCTTAAGACCAAAGCTTTCCATAAGGTAGTACTTGAGAAGATCTTTCGAGCCATGCTTTCAAAACTTTGGCTAAGATTTGTCCATGTGGTCAAATATTAAGCTCTTTTTGAAAGTTGAAATTAGAAAATTCCCAAATTTATTAATATGTTGTTATGGTTCTTTTTCATGATAATCTATTACGATTGAAATCATTATTATTCTACATCTTTTCTTTAATATCTATGATAGTATTTCATATTGATTTGTAATGATTGAGATGATCGTTTCATGAGGTCATGATATTGTTTTACTATCTTGTTGATTCTTAGTGATGAGATGATCGTTTCATGATTCATTATATTGTTTCATGATACCTTTCTATATTTGAAATATTTATTTCTTCATATATTTTTTCCATGATCCCATTCTATGGTGATTCATTTATGATCGAGAATTTTTTTTTCATGATGTTTGTTCCATGATGCTATGGTGTTATTCATGTGATGATTCGTTATTTATCATGATGTCATGGATTTTTTGTTATATCCAACTATATTATGATACCATGATATTGTTCAATGATAATTTGTTACAATTGAAAGAGTTATTGATCTATGAAGTTTCTTCATCATGTCATGATACTATTTACATATAAGCTCAAAAATTTTGGGTGATACGAGATTGTGGTTCTACCATTCTATTTCTCTTGTGCTCTTTAACAAATCACCATCTATCAACTGATGTAATTTCTTGCACTACTCCTAGCGATGCACACATTGAGAGAGACTGCTAATCCATTTGTGCTCCCACTATGCAAAGGTATGGGGTCAAAAATATTGCAATCATTGCCAAAAGTGTTGAGGGGGGAGGTCTCAGAGTTAGAGAGAGAGAGAGAGAGAGAGAGAGAGAGAGAGAGAGAGAGAGAGAGAGAAGAGGGAGACAGGCACACATCCCACACCATAGCTAGTTATTTACTGAATGCAGGATGCCTTTGCATTAGGGTATGCCTTTTCTTATAGAATTGGGTTGCACCCTTTGAGATCTCTCTTATTCTTAGGCTTAGTGCACTCCTATAGCAAGCATTTTGTCCTTGACATCTATATGTAATTGAAGTAGGGAAATATTACAAAGTATAAAGTAATTTGCATTTTGATTCTTACTACATTTGATTGGAAAGCAAGACATGCTTCCCTCTTGCTTCTAAAATGGCCACCTTTATTTACACATTATTAGAGCCTAGTTGTTGCCAAAGATTTGTGAATGACAAAAAAGAGCACGAAAGAAGGGTCGGGGCGAGACTAGGGAGTGAACTAGGCAAGTGAACTAAGGTATTGTAGACCTGTCGTGCCCAAAAGTTTTACACATGATAGCATGATGGCAGGGCTTTCTTATGGGAAGCATGAGGTTTGAGGCTCACACAAAATAAGAGGGGAAAAATAGAGGATTTGAATAATAGATTATATGAATTTCTACCACTCAAGTCTCTGGGTTTACCATTTACCTCTTAAATAACATGTCTTGAGTTTAATTCTGTAGATATACCATTGACCTCTCTTGGGATTGTTTCTATATATAATCAAGATCTCTTGGAGATAACCTTGCAAGATCTTTTGAGCCAATCTTCATGACTTGATGGAGGGTTTCTCAAAATTCTATTGGAAGGCCTTTGATATTTGAGGTTTCAAGTGGGCCCATTAGAGTCAACCTGCTTACCTTTGCAAAATACTTTTTCTTTTTCTTAAGGAAAAAGGTTTTTGGTAAATGATTACCTGAATTTAGAATTTTCTATTTCCCTTTATTATTATTTAATAAATCTTTTCTCCATTTCTACTCACTCTTTCTCTCATGGGAGAAGAATATTGGTGCTTTATTCACTCTTATATGTGGAGAAATGACTCCTATCCCTCCCCCCCCAAGTGCATGCACACACACACACACACACACACACACACACACACACACACACACACACACACACACACACACACACACACATGCTAGACTTGTTGATCAAAAGATTGCATTGGGGTAAGTACCTACAGCTTGGACCCAAATCCTAGGTAGCAATAAGGTTCTCATCCAAGGATGAAATCAAAGCTAGGGGATCACTAGTAGGCTGTGATGGTGTGCAAGAGGATGCATGCCCATGCCATGAGTTTCCAAATCAAGGGTGGTGTATATTCTTATAGTATTGGACATACAAATTGAGGGTTTTCCTCTCTACATGCATCAAATCTATGTGATCTATAATGTAGTGAATTTTCATATTATCTCTTTCTCACAATAAATTCTCTAAAATGTATACACTTGAAAAATGTAAAGACACTCATAAGGCACTGACGGCCGGTTTTCAAAACCGCGACCGCAAGAAACAACCACACGAAGGGGAGAGCACATTACCAAAGAAAAATGATAAAAATTAGTTTTCTTTTTAACATTCACCACCCCTCTAGGCTTCACCACTTGCGGGCCACCACCAATTTGGCCATACCTCTCTCCATTCTCGCCAGAAGACAGAGGCCTCTCTCTCTCCTGCTTGGCTCTGCCAACTCTCTCTCTCTCTCTCTCTCTCTCTCTCTCTCTCTCTCTCTCTCTCTCTCTCTCTCTCTCTCTCTCTCTCTCTCTCTCTCTCTCTCACCCTGGCTCTGCATAGCCTGGCCCAATGGGCGCATTAAAAAAACACACTGCCACTGTCTATATTCCACCGGCGGGCCGCCATGCATGGACAAGAGTTTTCTCTCTCGCTTGCATTATTTATACACAGACACTTTTGCCAGGGATTTAATATTTACATAATTACGTCAAATTTTGAGTGATCACAAGGTCTTATTGACACATTTACATGATCACAGCAAACATGATCACATAGAAACCGGTTTAGGGTGACTTGCAAACCCACAAAACTCCCCCCGGGTTAACAAAAAAGACCAGCGGGCCCGTCGAGAAAGAGAATAAGCCCTACTGGCAATTTGCGTTATATATACGCGGGCCCGATCCGGCCCGCTGGGTCTATTATCGATTTCGCCTTCTGAGAGAGAGAGAGAGAGAGCGCTTGCGCCACCTTTGCAGGTACGTCGAGAGGAGAGAGGAGAGAGGGGGTTGTGTGGGAGCATGCTCTGCATCACAGTTTGTGGCAGCAACAGAGTACCTGACTACACGATCCGGGTATGTGTTGTGTGTGTGTGTGTATACGTTGTGTGGTAGCGTGCCTTTTGTCATAGTGCGCGGCAATAATAAGGTACCTTAACACACAATGGGAATGTGTGTGTAAGATGTTCTCCAGAACAATGATTCTCACGGGGGCATCACCTCGGTGACGCGGGGAAGATGGTTTCCTTGTGGTAATTATTGGCTTACTGTCTGGGTACTACGTCGATAATGCGGCGAATCTAGTATCCTTATGGTAAGTCAACTTCCCTTCCCCTTTCCCAAAAAACATATGGGCATCGGTCGGTAACGCGGCTAAGAGATGTTTGTATGTAGGCCATTGTTTTTCCTTAGATTCATGCGGCACTCGGTCGGTAACATGGCTAATAGAGTGTCGTTTGTTAGAAGCATATGTTTTTGCATAAATGTGGCGTTTAGGTCGTTAACCCGGCCGTACGAACGTCATATAATTTGTATGTGCATGTGCAGTTAATTTTTTAAGTATTAAGTATATGAAATACTTGGTCGGTAACGCAGCTGTGAAGAGTATTTCATATGCAAAATGTATGAATTGTTTGATTTTGTTGTTTTTAACCGTCCATTTGAAATTATATACTAGCTAATCATATTCAAAAGAATACTTTATTCATCAATCATCTGTATTTTAAATGTTCTATTTATATAGAATAGAGCTGACATCAATCATCACTATTTTAAATGTTCCATTTATATAGAATACTTTATTCATCAATCATAGCTATTTTAAATGTGTCATTTATATAGAATACTTTATTTATTAATCATAGTTATTTTAAATGTTCCATTTATATAAATTACATGTAAAAAAATATTTGCACACAAATTGCATGGTTAATATTTATTTTTAATCTTTTTAAAGGACTCTCAAGCATTATCAATTTATCGCTAGTTTTAATGCTTCATCTACATAAATTCTCTACAAAAATCTAAATACATACAATTTGCATGTTAAATATTCTTTTATATCTTTTTAAAGAGCATAAATTATCATCGCTTTTTGATTGCTACATTTACATAAATGCTATGTAAAAAAGTGTGTGAACACAATTTGCTAGTCCAATTTGTATACTTCCAATGTTTTAAATGTTTTCAAGATTTTAAGTCAGTGTGTGATTTGTTTGAATTAGTATGTGCACATGGAGAAAAATATAAGTTACAAAATTCAATATATGTTGAAATGTTAAAGACCGTTAACATGTATTGTTTGAATTAAGTTCCCATAAACCATTTGTTTGAACTGCTTTTTACACGTGTAACAGATTGCAATTTTAAGTGAAGATTGTATTCAATTTTTATCAATATTTCCACAACATTTGTTAAAGTCTTGAAGTGGTGGTTAAGAGTTTACCAGAGATAGTGTGAGAGTGGTAGTGTCATTCGCAACCATGAATTTGTATTTGATATGCTGTTTTTGTATTAATGTCCAGTGCAAATATGACGCCAGATCAGAAGAAATGTATTATGCGTGCCATTCGTAAAGAATGTATTTTGGCAATCTCATCATGTGCAGCTGACCGCATACAGCAGATTAGTGAAAGCGATGTCTACATCAAAGACATCACTAGCGCTATATGGGAGAACACAGAGCACAAGTTGCGGCTTGAAGGCCAATACAAGTTATTGAGTCCAGTTGGGATACGACAATTTGACCCCCACCATAAAGTCAGGACAGTGTTGGGCAATATGAAAGTATGTTGCAGAGACTTAAAGGAAGATATCCCACCTGCTTGCGACATGTCAAAGTTAGAGCTCTGGGATAAATTGTGGGAAGATTAGAAGGTAAAGATGAAGCGTGTGAAAGCGCAGGACCAAGCATCTCTACCCAAGAGATTGAAGATGGCACAAGATGCACAAGCAGCTTTGGGAGGTCGATCCGATGCCAGCGGCACCTACACAATCATGCGCACTGCTTTGAATGCAAAGTGCGCTCATCTTGTCGGCATCCCTCACGAAGCCTTGGTAGAAGGTATGAGGATTGGAGGTGGCTCCTTCGGTGTGTACACATTGTACACTGTCAAAGGCATCTCATTTTTTCCAGACCACATTAGATATGTGGGAAAATGTTACAAGGGAGGGAGTGAGGAAAAATTTGACAGCTTTCAGACAGAGCAGGGAATGCAAATGCTTCACCCCTCCATTGTCAGGTGCATTGGGTTTACTACAGAGTCTCCTTGGATCACAATATTCCCATACTACAATGGGGGTACCGTGGGCGACATGATGTGTCGCTTACCGTTCGCTCACGAATTGTTCAGACGACACATGCACAGGCTACAACACGGTTGGAGGTCATTGCCTGTAGCAAACAACCCTGTAAGCGAGATAGACATGGTGCGGATCAAAGAAGTGGTTGAGCAGATGCCGGCAATTTGTCATGCCCTAATCGATGGCGTTGCGGCTACCCACCAAGCCGGTAGAGTGCACAGTGACCTGCACCCGTTCAACGTAATGTTCGACTTTACTCGTGCCAATAAACCCCCCGTCGGTATCATTGATTGGGGTATGATGCTGAGAACACCTGCTAAGCGCGTGGCAAACAATTATTTGTCTCCAACCGCACAGTCGGACGAAGCAATTTTGAATGCACAAAGAGCAGGGAACGCCGAGATGGCTAAGCGATTGCGGATTGCTCCCGAACTATACAATCCACGTGCACAGATGCATACTCAAAAGCCAGCGATATTTATGCATTGGGCTACCTGTTCAACATGCTGATTTTTGGAGTGCAGCCAGAAAATTTTATTTTCCAGACGATGTTTTTCACCACCCAGACGAAGATGTCATGAGGGCTATTCGAATTAAAGTAGATTGTTGGATGAAGTTCAAAGATTGGGACCAAAGAAGGAATGCTTCTGACGTGTTGATGTTTTTCAAAGAACATTTAAAAACATACCCTAATCCTGTGCAATGTCCACTTGTTGAACTTGCACCATCATTTTATCCGATTTAAACATTTTTATGATATACATGTCTTGTCAAGTGTATTCAAATTTTTATTGAAGTGTATTATCTTGTTTGAAGTGGTTCACCTAATTGAGTCAATTATCTTGCCTTGTTTCAAATTTTTCATATAAGTTTTAACTGTCATTATTTCAAATTTGCCTTGTGGTTCAATTAGTCGCATTTGAAGTGGTGGTTTTTAGTGGATTCCACGCAGTGTCCCAATGAGTGAGAATATATATTTGCCAATGATATTGAATATTTTCCACTCTGTTGACTGCAGCTCTAAGAGAAAATGGCCGATCAAGGACAAGATATTGGCACCCAATCACTGCCTGATGATCAACAACAAGCGGCTGTTAATGCATTTTAGCGCATGAAGTCTCTGGCACACGGCATGTCGGCACAACAAGCGACGCGTACTGCTCTCCAACTCTCAAAGTGGGAAAATCCAAACCATATGCAATGGAAAGAGATCAATAAAGAAGTGACAAAGGACATGATCAAGACAATATGGCCATGTGAGGATGCAGAGATCAAGAAAGTAAGGTGGAAGGTTTCAAAGTGCACGCATGATGGTATCAAAGATAACACTGAGAGGATTTATTTGGAGGTTTATGGCTATCCCCTGCACAATGCAGATTGTGTGCTATATTTTGCCAAAATGTTATATGTTCACTTTGTGCAACAGCGACCAGTAGACTTCTCGTCAAAGGAGACAACTGTTGCCACTCATGATTTAAGGGAGAGTTGTGTCACTTTCACCCGAGATGAGATGGCACTGATAGTGGAAGGCGCCAACCTACAGTTAAAGAAAGAGAAGGATATTTACATGACACAGTTGGCAGAGAAAGATGCAAAAATAACACGTCTTTCTATAGCCACCCAGACACCGCAACCCTCACAAGTGCGGATGGAGAAAAGCATTCACTGCTTAACTCAGGACGTTCAAACCCTAACACAGCGAGTGAATCCAACCCATGTACAAGGGACACACATCAGCCACCTTGTCTTGCATCCGGAGTTGGTCCCCTCGTCTACTTCAGATGCATCCTCATCTTCCCAATGTCCAGTTTTCTATAAGAATTTTGATGGATGGAATGGGTACTATACATTGACATGTGGTCACTATTATCATTTAGTTTGTCTTATTGGTTTGATGAAAAACAATAGTCGATGTGCAATGTTTTCACAAGATATTCTACAAGGAATGTATATTATGTTTGGTATGGCAAACAAATATAAATTTAAGCAAGCACGCCCAGATACCCCTAGCACAATTAGAAATCTGTTTGATGAGCAAGATGCTGCTTTAGAGAGACACAATTGAGATCGAAAAACTATGTAATTTCATGACAAACTATGTACTATCGAGAATATGAAGCATTGTAATTACTCAAAACACATTTGAATACAAGGTCTTTTACAATGGTTTTTGACATTTGCTCATTCTACTCTCAAGATATATTGAATCAATTGAGTTGTTATCTGGTTCTAAGTCTAGTGTTGTGGTTCTCCTTGCAATTCAACCTCCACATCTTTTATCAAATTCTCTTCTATTTCGTCTACATTGCATTGAGATACACCAACATTGAAATCTTCTTCTTTTTTTTTTTGACAATCATACAACTAGGTTGGCATTTCCTCCTCGTAGCAAGCACTTTTGATGTGATTCAGTATCTTTTCGTTGCAATACATATACACTAATTTCTCTGCTCTGTCTATTAATAGTCTGTTGCGAATAGTGCTGTGAACATACTTTTACATACTCCAGTTTCTCTCTGAACTTGAATTTGCTGCACATTGTGCGAGTACTTTCATTGCAAGAGGACGTAAGGTAGAGTAATGCTCTCCACCATTCATCATCCACCACTTCCATGCAGGTTGCTCTTTTGCCATTACCTGTACAAAATCATTCGCAAAAGGACCTTCTTTTAATGTAAATGCACTCATTTCTTTGATGCAATCAATTCGGTCCTGAACGTTGGAGTAGAATGTGTTGACTATGTGATAGAAATTTCCTACCACCTCTGTATTGGACATCAGATCTAAATTTCAATACTCTGGATTGAGCATGTAAGCCACGCTATGGAGTGGACTATGAGCGCTCTTCCACCTTGCATGAAAATACTTAGCCAAAATTTTTCGTTGTTTGCCAGAGAATGGTAATCTCCACTCCTTATCTACTACAGACTCTTTCAGCTCTTCAGGATTTTCAAGACTCTGTTGGAATGACCACCATGTCATCCACACTTTGCCCAAGTTTGGCGCCCTTTGATCAAGATTGCGGATCGCGAACATAACGGGCATCATTACATGGTATGTATCCATTACACTCCTCCACCAAGCAACCTTGTTTACATTGCCACGTAGACATGTAATTTTATCCTTCACTGTTTCTTTTTGCTCACGCTGCCATTCATCAAAGGATGCGCAACTAAACGTGTCAATCACAACACATTTATTAGAGAGAAGTGATTCCCAGGTATAAAAATGTGTGCAGAACCGAGTTTCAGCAGGAAGTTTCAGCATCACTGACATGCGTATCCTATACAAATCGAGCACTCTCCGTCGTTTCAAGCTAAATTTCACAACCTGACGTGCTGTATCAATTATTTTGGCGAACCATGTGGTTTCTTCGCTAGTGTACCAATCTTTCAACACCAAGTTCAAGCTATGTGTATTACAACCATTGGCAAAAATGTGTAGAAAGCACTTCTTTATTAATTTATTGGCATTTTTACAATTCTTTGCGTTGTCCATCACAACCTGAACGACATGTTCAGCACCAATTTCTTTAATTACATCAATCAAGACCTCATAAATGTATTTGCCACTTTTAATTGCGCCAAAACTATCAATCGCCTTTATAAACATTTCTCCCCTTGGAGAAACCAGCATTACATTGATCAACGGTCTTCTCTCAACATTTGACCAGCCATCACTCACAATCGTACACCCTGAAAGTGAAATATTCCCAAGTATTATTTTACCAACACGCTCTTTGACTTCGATGTTTGTCCAAGAAAAAATTTCTTATCGTGTGATAAAAAAGAGCTGAAAATCCTGGACCAAACTCACCGATTTTCTTCCAAGCAACCTTGCAATGATTGCTGTCTACCATGACCAAAGCACTTCCAGTAAAGAATATTGCTTTAGCGAGTGCTGTTTGTGCTTCTTCTAGAGACTGCACTCAAAAGCTTTGATGTAATGATTTTTGACGCATTTGACAAAGTCCACCGTCATTGTGACGTTTAAAAGGAATACTGCCTGGAATTTCCTCTCCTTGCGCAGGTTGCTATCCAAGGTTAGTTGGCGTCACTACAGGATCTGTGGAGTTAATATTTGGTTCTGGGAACTCTTGATTCGAAGGCATAGAGCTATATATCTGTCGTTTCTTGCCACCCATTTTGGCGAGCTCTTCTCTCAAACGCTTTGCAACTACAGGTGCCTGAGAATGTTCACATTTCTACAATTGTTTTTAGCGCTACCCAGGAAATGATCCCTAATACGTAGTGCACCGCCAGATTTTGTTGTGAGACAAAATTTACATTGCCACTCTATATATCGGCCGCATCTGTTGTGAGCATAATCCCACTCTTTGCCAGGAGCTTTTTTATTCTTTGGCTTCTTTTTACCTTGTGCCCACATTTTGCTCTATTGCTTTTAAATTAAAACTGAAGAGAAAAGAACAAGATGTTACAAACTGAAAATAATTTTTTTATTTTCAATATATATTATAATTTAAAAACCATTCAATATGAAA
The DNA here is from genome assembly GCF_014529385.1 of Adiantum capillus-veneris. Taxonomy (NCBI): domain Eukaryota; kingdom Viridiplantae; phylum Streptophyta; class Polypodiopsida; order Polypodiales; family Pteridaceae; genus Adiantum; species Adiantum capillus-veneris. Next base: position 2,357,476 of record NC_140956.1, read on the forward strand.
GTAACCATGATGCACAATATGAGATTTTCAATGCACGCTAGTCAATCCACATATCAATCACCTATATTGTGAGCAACCATACACATTGCAATGCAATCAATACGTGGCGTAATAACCATAACAATACTAAGAATCTCTCTATGCAATTATTATTATAATGATTATTTATATGTCCACTTTGATTTGCAAACAATAAGACACATCTAATTTCATTTTCTACAAAAACAAACGAAAGCAATAAAAAATATAATTGGTCATTTCAAGCACTAATAATCTATCGTAATAAATAATGCAAAGGAATATATAAACCAATGCATGAACTAACGCAAATAAATCTTCAATATAATCACCCAATCGGGGACTACTTGAACCCAGATTGTAGCCCACCCATGCAACCAATTCAATATATAAAAGCTATTTTAATCCAATCGAGGATTATAGCTCTTATATTGTAAATCAACTCAAATATAAGACTTCAAGGATCTTTATATGCCCGGTATACTAGTAGAGGACATCCGACCCTTGACTATCGACTAGACATTTACATATGCTCATCTTCCAAACCCAATTACAGCCCTCATTTGGACCAATGGCGTCTTCGCAATGAGCATTATTCCCCAAGTTTTCAGTTGTTTTGGTTTTGTACCTTTATGTCGGTAAACGAATTAAAATTTTTTAGAAGTGGTTACCGAATTAAGAATCACGTCCGCCCAAAAACGGACCTGTGACTCTGTAACCTTAGGTCAAATCACAAGGAGATGACAATACCCCAAGGATTTTCCTAGATAAAAAACCGGGGTTAGCACACTATCTACTATATATAATTAAGCCCGCCGGGTTTTTTCATTTTCCTGGCGGGCCCGTCGGGCTAATGCAGTTACCCGGCGGGCCCACCGGTATGACGCAGATGCCGGGCGGTGCCCGCAGAGAAATTGTGGAAGCCCGGTGGGCTAATTGGCTCTATAGGTTTTTGCACGTCATCATCAAAGTCACGTTAACAATTAACGCGATCACGTAATGTTTTTGTGTAAATACTATAGTTATTTACGTAATCACCCGATCGTGATTACATTAATGAGATCCCTTAAGTCTTTCGCAAAAAAAAAAAAAAATCCTCTCTCTCTCTTACCTCCTCACCTGTCTTTCTTCCATTGGCGGGCCGCCATACCTCACCCCTCCCTCTTCCCTCTCGTCCACACTCCCTCGACTTCACTCTCTCCTCCCTCTCTCTCCCTCCTGTTTTCTTCCCACTGGCCACCGTCATTCTGTCTCTTCCTCTCTCTCTTTCCGCATTCTCTCTCTCTCTCTCTCTCTCTTTATTCTCTCTCTTCTTCACTATCTCTCTCTCTTACCATCTCTCCCTCCATCGATCAACTGACTCTTTCCCTCTTTGAGTAAGCGGCCCCACGGGCATGGAATCTCTCTCTCTCTCTCTCTCTCTCTCTCTCTCTCTCTCTCTCTCTCTCTCTCTCTCTCTCTCATTTTCCCTACACACCTCTTTCCTCCCTCTTCCCCTCTCTCCCCTCTCGGCCGTCTACAACTCCCTTTCTCTCCCTCTCTCTCTGTGGAGACCACAGACCATGCGGGCACAAGAAACTCTCACTCCCTTTACAACCACACACACAGACCCTTACACTCTCACCCCCACAGTTTGCCGTTGCTCGTCCTCACCCCCTCCCCTTCCTGTTGACCTTACCCCCCTTCCCTCGTTCTCTGTCGACAATAAGCTGGCCTGTCGAGCCCCTCTATCTCTCTCGTGCTCTCATCAGCCCACAGGCGCCGCCACCGAGTACTCTCTCTCTCTCTCTCTCTGTCTCTCTCTCTCTAAATCAACACACACACACACACACACCCTCACACTCCCGCTGCTAACTCTCTCGCGCTCTCTATGTGTCGAGCCCGCAAGCCGCGTAGTGTTCAGAAATGTATCTCTCTCTCTCATCCACACCCACACACCCTTTCCCCTCCCTCGCCATCTCACCCCTGCCCTATCGCGCCCTCTGACTCAGCCCGTAGGCGAGTCCATCCCACTCTCTCTTGCACGCTCTCGGCCTATGCAGGCGCCGCCACATGGTGCCTCTCTCTCTCTCTCTCTCTCTTATTCTTACACACACACTTACACACACACACCTACACACACACACACACACACACACACACACACCTACCCCATGCCCCTCCACCCCCTCTCATTCCCTCACGCACACACTCTCCCCCCCCCCTCGTGTGTCGACCATCGCCAAAGCGTTAAAACAATAATAATAAATAAATAAATAAACAACATATATATATTATATATGTAATTACACCCTTTCCCTCGTTCCCACACACCCGCTTCCGTTTACACACACCCACACACACTCACTTAACCCCACATACATACACCCATACATATAGCATACACACACTCACATATCCATACCAACATTAACACACCAAACACGCACGCATATACGCACACACTGAAAAAATTAAAAAATCGAGGAATCGTCATCATCAACAAAAAGAAAGAATGGCCAAGTCGCGCGCCGCCGACACCGAAACAAGAAAAGTCGCCGAAGGCATACTGCAGATGACCCCAAAAATGACGAATGTGCTACACCGACGCACCAGCTAGGTGTCCGTTCACCGCATCGCATCCACGACGCCCTCTTCAGTAAAATCCGTAGCTTGTCATCATTTTTCCTAGTTTTAAACCAAATCTTGTAAAAAATATAGGCACTGAGAGGTCACTATCAGAGGGTGTGCAATTTCATCATAGGTCAGCACTTGGTAGTATTTTGATGGGAGGATTGGAAACATTTGCATCACGAGAGAGGGGACTTAGTGTAGCGAACTTTCATTGGGAACTTGCACTATGTAAAGAAGCTATGCCTACATCTCGACTCCAATGGTCGACACACACACACTCATGTTAGCAAGGTCTCCGTGTCTGTGAGTCATCTTTAGAGAATTCACTAGTAGGCTCACTATCTCTCCCTCTATCTCTCTATCAACATGATTACCACCTCGTCCGAAATTAGGTTGTTGTAAATATTACAAGAAAATAGTTCTCCCTCACACCCTGAGGGTTTTCATCATGTGTCAAATTCTCTCTCAATTCTATGTGTGTGTGTGTATAGGGTCTGTGATATTTCCAATCATCGTTGTTTGTGCCCTAGCCGCTCAAAGCTAGGTGGTGTCCCCTGTTCGCTTCACTGTAGCCGACTCGCGGCGTGCATCGGCTCCTGTCATTTTTGAGGCCGTCAGGGTCCATGTCACGCTTTGTGCTCGTCATTTGGTGCCCCCACTGAGGAGGGCTTCTCAAAAACCTCGAGTTTACAATGCTAAAAACAATGCATATCATCAATCATGGACGAATGGCTGAAAGAATTCTCCAACTGGAGAACGGAAGAGGAGACTAAAGAGGCACTAACCGCATTCATTGAAGTACTACTGCCAGGCTGTAGTGTCGTCAGTATTCAAGAGGTAAGCTCCGCATCTTGTGTTGCTCATTCTAACCGCAAATTGAGAGCATCAGGTGGGAAGTCTATGAAGTGCCATCACTGCTGTCAACCAAAGCACACTGTCATTGAGTGCCAGTAAAACGAAGGTAGAAAAGGGGCTGAAATAATCTAAATCGACATTCACTGCGAGGAGTTTATCCATATCAAGGGAGGAAAGAAAATGGTAAGGCCTCTCTTTCCTAAGGAAACTGCAAGCAAAGGTATAACCTCTACTCCAAAGTGGCCAAAAGGAGTTTCTCGAGCCAAAGATAAGGAAGGGATAAGCTAGTCTGAAACATATAATCCCAAAGGAATAAACATCTGGCCATGCGAGTGCTTCAAGGTCGGAAATCTGGGTCGTACCCAGTTTGCCAAAAAGAAGGTCATCCGAGGCTAAGCGGCGGAAGGTCGCTTATCGATTCACACGACACATGCGAGTACTGCTAGTCCATTTCGACAATCCTGAAGTAGAAGTGGTAAGAATATTTCCATGCCCTAAGGAGGAGTGGTCCGACTACTGCTCTCGCTGTTTTGGAGGACGTGTAGAGGGTCTTACTCCTCTCCCCGTACAACTCACCTTGAAAAAGCTCTCCACCACGGGTGAAACCTAGTGGGCTGGAGACAATTTACAACTGAATGGAGTGGAGTTCATGCAACACGTCGACTATGGTAATTACCTGTAGTAGCTGCTAGCTAAAAGGCTAGGAGTAGTCAAACGCGTTGTCGTCACCCCGTACGTGCTGAGCGACGAAGGAAAAGTGGAGCCTATGAAAGGCGACGACCTCCTGTGGATGTGCCAACTCATTAACATCGGCATGGTAAGAGTATAAGTAAGTGCTTCACCCTCTATGCATGATGGAAAACGGGCCAACAACATTCCCGTTTAGATTTCTGTAGCACATGCATGTGAATATTTATGTAGATAGGAAAATCTTCTACCAATAGAAGATTGTGTATTTGTTTGGTGTTGCGGTCCTAGGAGAAATCCTTAGCTCCCCAAATCCTATCATTCTCCCCATATTGGATTACCACCACTTCTTCAATGTTTTAAATCTATCCACCCAACTCTGTAAAAAGCCGCTATGAGCCGCTAATGTCATTAATGTCATTTTTAAAAAAAAGTTTGTAATTTCCCGAGTTACTACCCTGGCAAGTGGTTATTTCCCCACGTTCAGTGGAAAAAAGGGAGAAGACATCACCACTGACTTTCTGGATGATTTCGACATCGCTTGTGTGGTTTTCAACAAGGATGAGGACGCCTCACGGCTACGAATTTTTCATCTACTGATGAAAGTAGAGGCCAAGTCTTGGTACAATGCTTTGCCCCAAGCTACCAAAAATGCATGGGATGTACTACGTGTTGCCTTTGTGAAGAGGTTTGGTGGAGGCACAACCTCAAAAAAGTTATGGTAGCTACTGACGGAATTAAAGCAGGGGGGTTTGCTAGAGTATGCCACTTACGAGTCCAAGTTTGTGGATGTGTGGGAGCGATGGGTTGCCTCACTGGAGGAAGGTGAAGGAGTGCCTAATTTCTTGAATAAGGACCATTTCATTGCTGGCCTGTGGTTCCTACTTAAGGATAAGGTGAAGGGGAGGTTCCCTGCAACGTATGAGTTGGCAGTGGAAGTAGCCCGCCTTAAAGACAAGAAGTTTTGCATGCAAGAAAGAGTCAACGAGTGAGAGGAATCAAGCTCAGTCCGACTAAACCTAGTGACTGCAACAGCCGTTCATAGAGCCCAACCACAAGAGGCATCAGAAGAGCAACAAGACCTGCTGAGTCGCATCACTACCCAGCTAGAGAGTTTATCAGTGCATCTGGTGCAGCAAGGGCATGCACCTGTCAGAAATCCAGAGCAAGGAAGAGGACATTGAAGACAAAACCAAGAGTACCACTGCTATAATTGTGGGGAAGACGGCCATGACATGTACTACTACCCAAATCCAAGAAGACATAATTTCAATCCAAGAGAAAGACAGAATCAGATCTCTCCACCAAGGGCAAGACCACCACCAACCAGGCAACCAGGGTCGATTCCACTGGTCCAAATCCTTCAACCACCTGTACAACAACCACCACCATAACCTCTTATTCCACCGCTACCCCCACCACCTGCTGTAAACCAAGGGCTGAGTGTTATTAGCTTGGAAGCTAAAGGGAAGGCAAAGGTAGAAGAATGAGTCCAAGAGAAGCACAAAGGGAAAGCAAAAGTAGAAGAAGTGGATGCCATGAGAGTGAAGCATGTCAGGCATGAAGAAGCCTTTAAAAAAGAAGAGAAAATGAAAGGAAAAGGTGAGTCTAGCAAGCAGGCATCTAAGCCTTGACGGAAGATCGACATCGTGAATTTTTGCAAACCTTGGGTGGCCAGCTCAACATGGATAAGTGTCACATTGGTGAAAGAAAAGTCACTCTCCTTGGACATGTAATTTCAGCAAAAGGGATTGAGGCTGACCCTAGCAAGATTCAAGCTTTGGTATCTTTATCACCACCCACCACAGCTAAGCAGTTGGTCTCTTTCCTTCAGAAGGTAAGATACTTAAGCAGTTTCATTCACTTGCTATCTCAAGTGGTTCTCCCTCTACAAAAAGTCACCCAGAGAGATGTCTTCCCATGGAGTGAAGAAAATGAGCAGCAATTTACCGAGCAAATCCTAGCCACGCTTCCCACCATTTCACCCCCCAGATGGGACGAGCCATTTTATGTGAACCTTAGTGTAGGAAGTGATACACTTGGAGCCGTACTAATGCAAAAGGACCCCCAAACTTATTTCATGCATCCTATCTACTTCTCTAGTCGTGTCATGACCCCATCATAAAAGGGATTCACCGCAGTAGAGCACATGGTGCTCGCATTAATGTGTGTGCGACTACAAAGTTCCGCTCTTATCTACTACCTAGACCCTTTGTAATTTGACAATGGAGGAGGTTTTTCCGTGTGTAATGCGACACATGGATGTCTCATCTAGGATCTCTAAATGGCTGGTTAGATTACAAGAGTTTGACTACACCATGCAAGCTTACTCATCGTCACTATGAGAAGAAGCCGAAGGTCAACACGGAAGCAAAAGAAGAGACACCAATGGTAGAAAGTCCTAAGCTAGAAATAGCTCACTCTCTTTTCTTTGACGGAGCATACAAGAGAACAGTGGACCATTCTGCAGTTGGCATCATCATTTTCAATGAGCAACAGGAAAGGATATTCTCCATCGGGTAGCTGTTACACTCCCACTCCAACAATGAACCAGAGTATGCACCTTTAATTCTTGGGTTAGAACATTGTATTTTTCAAGTGATTCAACGCCTAAATGTGTTTGGCGATGCTCTCCTTTTGATAAAGCAGATAAACGGAACTTGGGTTTGTAAAAATCAGGTTTTACTTGGTCAACTACACCAAGTTAAGGATCTTTTAAGAAAGTTTGAAGCAGTGCAATTATTTCATGTCCCCAGGACAGAAAATCAGGAGGCAAATTCTCTAGCCAAGGAAAGAATACAAGACGTTCCCATAGGAGCAATCAAACTAGAACTACCCCTCTTTTAAGGTAGTGATGTTATGCCTGATATCATCAGCTTCTTAGACACAGGAGAATGTCTTGAAGGGTACACTAAGGGCTAGAAACAGTGGCTGGTAAGGAAGGCTACAAGATTCTCAGGCGAGTATCAATCTCCACTGAGATCACGGAGGTAATTTCAAGTTGCCACGATGGTGTCGACGGCGGTCATTTTGCTTTAGATATCACCAGTAGGAAGATTCTATAGGCAGGATACTCTTGGCCTAGTCTGAACAGGGATGCATCATTGGTGTAAAACATGAAAGCCCTATCAAGCGGCCAGTAATCGCACACTAACCTATGAGCCAGAGACTCCTATCATCTCATATGGTCCGTTTGAGAAATGGGTAATAGATGCAATCGGTCCTCTACCAAGGGCCCAATCAGGTAAACTATACATTCTAGTTGGTGCGGAAGCAGCAACCATCACCCGCATTACAACCCAAAGGTAGCAAAGTTCATATTTGAGAACATCTATTGCCGTTTTGGCACTCCTCTTGAGATAATATCTGATAGGAGACCAGGTTTCAGAGGCAATCTGGTGGGAGAATCGATGAAAAAGTTAGGCATTACACACTGAAATTCCACACCATATTATCCACAGTGCAATGGCCTAGTGGAAAATGTAAACGGAATGATTTGCAAAATCATCACAAAGCACGTGAATAACCACACAGGTGACTGGGATAAACATCTCATGGACGCTCTATGGGCCTACTGAACAACATTTCAAACATCATTAGGTTTCAACCCTTTCCATCTAGTTTATGGAAAGGAGTCACTTCTACCCATTGAGGTACAGATAGCCAGCTTACGAGTCATGGCTAGCCAATTGCAGCGCCCAATTGTCAATCTCCGCAATCACATCCTAGATCTGGAAAGGCTCCAACTAGATAGGGAAGATGCAATCAATCATTATGCAGCGCAGGCAGAGCGACGCCGGCTCACCTTCAATCAAGGGCTTAAGTAAAAGGGCTTGGAAAAAGGCATGAGTATTGAGATACGACAACAAATTTGACACTAGAAAGGACAAGAAATCTAAACCCAGATGGGAAGGACCATTCATTGTCAAAAGGCGCTATGACAACGGCAGCTATAAGTTGATGGAAGCAGATGGGAGAATTTACAAGACTAGAGTCAATGGATGGAGGCTAAAGAGGTATTTCCTTAGGTTGGATCCAGAGTCCATGCTAGATATTCCAGAAGAGGGAGAACCCTCCAACTTCGCGACTAAAGAATCAGAGGTAGGGATAGAAGCATGAATGCCTCTAGCTAGACGGGAGGGCTAATGACGGCCGGTTTTGGAAACCGCGACCGCAAGAACCAACCCCAAGAAGGGGAGAGCACATTACCAAGGAAAAACGATAAAAAAAGTTTTTTTTAAAACATCACCACCCCTCTAGGCTTAACCACGGGCGGGCCACCACCAATTTGGCCATACCTCTCTCCATTATCGCTAGAAGATAAAGGCCTCTCTCTCTCTCCTACTCGGCTCCACCAATTACCCTACCTCTGCATCGCCTGGCCCAATGGGCACATTAAAAAAACACACTGCCACTGTCTGTATTCCACCGGCGGGCCGCCATGCATTGACAAGAGTTCTCTCTCTCTCTCTTGCATTATTTATACACAGATACTTTCACAATTTTATTTTTTTATCCTCTCTCTCTCTTACCTCCTCACCGATCTTTCTTCCATTGGCGGGCCGCCATACCTCGCCCCTCCCTCTTTCCTCTCGTCCACACCCCCTCGACTTCACTCTTCCCTCCCTGCTCCTCCCTCCTGTTTTCTTCCCACTAGCGGGCCGCCATCATTCTCTCTCTTATTCACTATCTCTCTCTCACCATCTTTCCCTCCATCGATCAGCTCACTCTCTCCCTCTCTGAGTAAGCAGCCCCGCGAGCATGATTTAGAATCTCTCTCTCTCTCTCTCTCTCTCTCTCTCTCTCTCTCTCTCTCTCTCTCTCTCTCGTTTTCCCTACACACCTCCTTCCTCCCTCTTCCCCTCTCTCCCCTCTCGTCCATCTACAACTCCCTCTCTCTCCCTCGCTCTTTGTGGAGACTAGAGCCCATGCGGGCGCAAGAAACTCTCTCTCCCTCTACAACCACACACACACACCCTTACACTCTCACCCACACACCTGGCCGCTGCTCGTCCTCACCCCCTCCCCATATCATTGACCTTACCCCCCTTCCCTCGCTCTCTGTCAGCAATAAGCTGGCCCACCAAGCCCCTCTCTCTCTCTCTCTCTCTCTCTCTCTCTCTCTCTCTCTCTCTCTCTCTCTCTCTCTCTCTCTCTCTCTCTCTCTCTCTCTCTCTCTCTCTCTCTCATCATCCCGCAGGCGCCGCCATCGAGCACGCTCTCTCTCTCTCTCTCTCTCTCTCTCTCTCTTATATTCAACACACACACACACACACACCCTCACACTCCCGATGCTAACTCTCTCGCGCTCTCTCTGTGTCGAGCCCGTAGGATGTGTAGTGTACAGAAACGTATATCTCTCTCTCTCTCTCTCTATCATCCACAACCACATACCCTTTTGCCTCCCTCGCCATCTCACCCCGCCCTCTCGTGCCCTCTGAGTCAAGCCCATCCCACTCTCTCTCTGTTGCTCTCTTGGCCTGTGCAGGCACCGCCACAGGGTGCCGCTCTCTCTCTCTCTCTTATTCTTACACACACACACACTTCACCATGTTCACTTCACCATGGCCGGCTCATGGCATGCATCCGCTCCAGGTCGTTTTGAGGCCGTCGGGGTCCGTGTTGTGCTTTGTGCTCGTCAGCACCATGAAAGTGATGCCACCTCAAGGAACTATGTGTTGTGTAACTCATATGTGAGAACCTATGCTATTTTTGGGAGACTCGTAGATTGTTTTAATCCCCTAGAAATTGGATGGATCGGTTGATTCAAGAACGTGAATTATTTCCTTAACATAGATAAGTTATTCTGCAAGGTAGACTCGTCACACCAGAGGACTAGCTTGTACTCTCATGTGTCAAAAAGAAACCAAGGGATGGTCAAGCCTTCCAATATGCAAAGAATGGCTATCAAGAGGGATCCCTCCATGACCTTGGACCATGGGCTATGAGGAGGCCTCTTAGAAGTGGTGTCAAAGCCAAAGGTTTTACGATTGGTAACCAAGATAAAAACAATGTGCTGCACTAAATTCTTTGTTTCATGATTAGGTTGCACCATGCCTTCGAGTGACCAATGATATGCTTAGACTAGTGTCTAGAAATTATTAATGCACACCATTCAATATTTCTAGTATATTATCCCAAGGCTTTGCTAAAAACCACCTCTCATGATGAGCTTCTTGATGCATATAGTCCTCTAACTACCCTCCCATCACAAGTAAATCTACTAAGGCTTTTCCACTGCTATGATGGACACCTTCGGATATTCCAAATGTTTGAGAATCTTGCATTGTTACTTTTTCCCTGGTCCTTTGGGACCCAAGGAGAAAATATTCATATGTGGTTCCATATGTTTTAAGGCAAATATTGTCCATGATCATGCTTCAAAATTTATCCTTAAAGCTAAGACCCTCTGTTATGGAAAATCTTAGTTCTAATTTCACATGGAACATGGATATGTCCAAGATTTATGTTCTTGATATATTTAGCATTGTTTCTCATTTTTTAAGAAAGCATTGACAATGTATCTTTGCCTTACTAAATCAATTAATTGTTGTAAATATGTAGTATTTCCAAATAATTCTTTTGCCATAGCTTGTTTATCCTTATGACACTTTGATCTCCTCAGGAGGGTGGGTGGTTAATGGAAGATCTTGCTAAACCAAATAAAATTGGCTTCTATCTTTAGAGACGAGAATGATTTCACTCAAGATGTTAAAGCATGGCTTGAACCCCTTGACAAATTCTTCTTTCTTATGACAACAATTTCCAAAAGTAGAGTAGTGATGGCTTGCAAGAAACTCACTAGAAATTCCAAGCTATAATGGAAGGAGTAGGGTCTGGAACTGGGGGTAGGTGAAGCATCAATGACTTGGGGAGACTTCAAGGAAGCAGTAAACCAAAGGGTCCACCTTAAAATATGTAGCTATAGCATTTCATCAAGAGGATTTGTCCCATGGCTTAGAGGTTCAACATCTATTCTCATCAACATCCATGCCAAATACCTATAGTTTTAGAAAAAAAATTTGGTTTCAAGTCCAAAATCTTCCCAAAACAAAATTCTTCGTGAAAGAAATAAAGTGAAGCAGTGTGCAAACCTAGTTTGTTGTTTGTGTTTCTTTTGAGAAGTACCATTGATAGACAACATTTCCATTGATTGTCTCTTATGTTTATGTGCATGAGAGACAAGGGGAATGTGTATGAGGTGATCAATTTGATATTGCATGTTACTATGTTGGAGGCGCATTTAATTTCCTAAATGCCTCTTTGGCTCCCTTTTTTGCCGTTTCAGCTTCTCTATGAGCTTGACAATCTTGTCACCAAGCTGCATTAACTTGTCATTGTCATCCTGATTGATTTGATGAGCATGTTTAATGTACTTTGCATGCAAAAAAACATTAAGGAGAAACAATTTCTTACTTGCCCCCATTTCTTCCAATGACATGCAATGCAACCACGTGCAACACCCAAGTAAGCCTTCATGTCCCTATGAAGAAAAACAAATTTATGCCAATTTGAAATGGTGGAGGTGCATTGGTGAGAGGATGATCTTTGTACATATGACTCTCAACCCATAAATTGATGGCTTTGCACCCAATGCTAAATATATTATCTTTGGAGCTAGGATTGGATGTATCTATTTGCATGGTCAAATAATGAGGCTCCAAATACCATGGTCTAATTTTGTTGTCTTGATGATAGTTTCATAGTGGAAACACATTTGATGATATTTTAAGTCACCTTAAGCTGCAAATAATTCTCTATTTTAATTTACAATTAAACTTTTGGATATGGTGAACAAAATCACATCTTCTACAAGCATGCTAAGCAAAGGTTCCTAGTGATGTAGGGAATAAATAGAGGGGGCACGAGGAGAGGAAAGGTTTCTTGGATGAATTTTTAGAAGCAAGAAGAGAGAGGTAATTCTGAAAATCCACACTTGAATTTGATTGAATTTTCATGGATATTTTATAAGGAGATAGAGAGTGGATCTATGCTAGAGGATGATAGTGAACCTTGAGAAAAAGGGACAAAATGAGGAGTCAAAGAGCATGAGAGAGTGTGAGTGTTTGAGAGGACAGCTAGAGTCTTGGAAGGTCTACATTTTTTTTTCTAGATCTTGGGAGCTGGAATGCTCTTCCAATTATGGGGAGAGGGAACTAACTTTTATGTGTGTGTGTGTGTGTGTGTGTGTGTGTGTGTGTGTGTGTGTGTGTGAGAGAGAGAGAGAGAGAGAGAGAGAGAGAGAGAGAGAGAGAGAGAGAGAGAGAGAGAGGGAGAGAGAGAGAGAGAGAGAGATCATATTTTAATGAGAAAATGTTAAAAACATATTTCTAAGTAGAAAAAGGGTTGAAAAGTTCCTCAAAAATCCCTAGGTGTGTGTGTGTGGGTGTGTGTCTATGCATGTGTATGTGTGTCTGTGTGTGTGACAGAGAGAGAGAGAGAGAGAGAGAGAGAGAGAGAGAGAGAGAGAGAGAGAGAGAGAGAGAGAGATAGATAGATAGATAGATAGATAGATTTTATTATCGTCCTCGGAGGTCAAATATGACCTATGGGACCAAAGTTACATGTGATGTAGTATGTGTATGGCTGATGAGTGACTCTCGATGCTCCAAAATTGTAGTGATGAGAGTCGCAATGGAGAGCCCACACTTTGGCTGGGAGAGGAAAGTGTGTAGGTTTAAGTTATGGCTGAAAATGTGAGAGAAGCAAGTTCGGATGTGATCAAAAGCTGAGCACTCTAGTAGTGTGTGGTACTCAGACTCTCGAGCTTGTAGTGAGCATAATGTGCACAATCGATTTGACTCTTGTCCATTGCCCCAACGCCCTATCTCGCATCGAAGGAAATGGGAGCTAAGCCGAATTGCTGCGATAGTGCGTATCGCGGACAAGGGAATAGGCTCAAGCATGTAAGTGTGAGTACGGTTTCCTCTCTCAGCGAAGAACATGGTTTTGTAGTTGGGGGCAATATAGGTGGTGTAATGTATGAAGCGTGACCCACCAGATTTCTCCCAAGCCGTAATACATTGGCGTTGTAGAAAAGCTTCATTTACTTGAGAGTCAATTGAAGCATCATGTAGCAAGTGTAATGCATCCCATCTCCCAAACCACTTCTTTATGTCTTGCATCCATCCCGTGCGTGCGCGCGTGTGTGTGTGTGTGTGTGTGTGTGTGTGTGTGTGTGTGTGTGTGAGAGAGAGAGGAGAGAGAGAGAGAGAGAGAGAGAGAGAGAGAGAGAGAGAGAGAGAGATGTATGTGTGTGTGTGTGTGTGTGTGTGAGAGAGAGAGAGAGAGAGAGAGAGAGAGAGAGAGAGATCATATTTTAATGAGAAAATGTTAAAAACATATTTCTGAGTAGAAAAAGGGTTGAAAAGTTCCTCAAAAATCCCTAGGTGTGTGTGTGTGGGTGTGTGTCTATGCATGTGTATGTGTGTCTGTGTGTGTGATAGAGAGAGAGAGAGAGAGAGAGAGAGAGAGAGAGAGAGAGAGAGAGAGAGAGAGAGAGAGAGAGAGAGAGAGATATTTGAATGTAAGAGAGGGAGGAGACGGGAGGGAAACAAAAAATACAAAATTCAACTGTTTATCTTGGAAAACAAAGTTACTCACCTCATGTTGTGGTGAATATTTCACATGATAATTCTTTGTTTCCATAACAAAAAGTTCTAGAAAATAATTTTTATGACATAACTTCATTATTAGTGAGAGTGATAGTATGAAAGGTTTCCTCCTTTCAAGTATTGATGGGTCCTCCTATAACCTTTGCTGGAAAAACTAAAGAAGATAACCAAGGCTAATATTAATATTATTTATAAGAAAATTGTAGCGGTGCCACCTATGATGGAAAAAATGGAGAAGATAAATTTACACTATATGTATATATGTCTATGCTAATCTTTGGGCCATAACCATTGTCTCTAGATACTCTACTTTTATACACTTAAGGTGCTAATCTTTTTACTGCTTGGCTATCAACTTAATGTGGTGAGGTGCTCCATCTCTTATCAGGATTTATCTTAATAAATCGTTGAATCTATAGTAATAAGCATCATAAACACCTTATTGGTAAATATGGGAATCTCCTAATAATGTAGTGAAGTTTTATCCATGATAAAATACTATTCTATGTATTTCAATCATTATTACTTGATTTCTAACCATACACATTTTCCATGAGATAATACTTGTTGTATGTTTGAGTCCAGTTATTAAGTTATAGCCATAAATTTGGATAAAATGTGTAGAGAAAACTTAAAAAAAATCACAGATCTTTATATTAAACTATGGTGAGTTTCTATGGCAAGTTGAAAATGAATTATTTTTTGAGTAATCACTTCAACTCCATGAGATCAGTTGTTGAGTAGGTTTGACATTGTGAGAGAAAAATTGTGACAAACCGTTTGATCAAGCCTATCTAATGCCATGTCTCTCTAGAATCCTTAATACATGCATATTGTTTACTATAGAGCTTTCATATGTCCCAGAATCATGAACAAACTATATTAGCACGATTGTGAACTATCTAAAGTAAAAAGGAAGGCAAGATACAAGCACAAATAATGACAACAATATACAACTAATGTGTGACAATGTGTTTGTGTGTATGTGTGTGTGTGTGTGTGTGTGTGTGTGAGAGAGAGAGAGAGAGAGAGAGAGAGAGAGAGAGAGAGAGCTTTCATCTTATTGGCATAGGTCAAGTTCATGGTTTTCACATGCAATACCGAATTCAAGTCTTGCAATAAAATAAGTTTTGACGAGTAGATAGAGCTTTAAAATGCTTGAGGAGTAAATTCACTCATGCACATACAGGTTTTCCCTCCACTAAATAACACATGAGCGCCCACAACATGTATGACATTGATTTTTTGCATGAATCGTGGGGACACATTAGCTAGGTTACTTATCATTAAAGGTAAATCGAAAAGGGTGCAATCAAGTGTGACAAGTCCTTCTCAGTAAATCTTTTTCTTGGGCATAAGAGTATAATATCTTCTTGTTTAGTAGGTGGTGTTAAGAAACACCAAACAATCATATGAGAAAAAACTTCATGTATAAATAGATCTTCTTGAAATTACAACTATACAAAGTTACAAATGTATTGTCAAAGGTGTGACTTGATGAAAAGTTATTTTGTGAAGTTTTGAGACTTTACAACATAGTGTTGTTCAATCTATCAGAGTGGCATCACATCATGGGGCTTTGATACCATCCTTGGTGAGAATACATATTCCTAGTCTATATATGAAATGTTTAGCAGATCCTCCATTTATATAACTCTTGTTATATCCCAACTCCTGAGCTATGTGCATAGCTTCCATGTCCTTTAAAGTCAATGTTAACACTAGGTTGGTAACCTAACAGGACATAAAAGTGTCCTTTCAGGGTTTTGAAAAAAACCTCCAAAACCATAGTATATCCACTCATTTTGTAAAATCCTTTCATGAGGTTATAGTTCAAGGCCTACTACACATGGAAAAAATAAGAAACTTGTAAAATTTCTCATCTTTTGGTCACACCAAGCATCCAATGTTGATGGACCAGTACATTTTCATCAAAACAGTCATTTCTTATGTTTTGTTGCATAAAAATAAGATTAGGGATTTTTGTAGGACTTGAGATAAATTCCCTAGTTAACTTCAATGGGTTGGTGATCAAAACATATGAGTGCTTCTCACTCACTATTTTTTGTTTTTCCAAAAGAAATAGGTACAAAAAGTTGAATTTTTACCAATTTGCAAACCTATCATCAAAGTTTCTATAGCCACCCTCAATAAAAATAATATATGCATTTTTTCTTAGTTCCCTGTTGTCCTTTAGGTTCATAAGGATCCATGGAGCATGTCAAAAGAATAATACATCTCTTACCAAGGGGAATCTTGGGGACAAAGATGAAGTGCTAAATACAGCAAACATGAAAAAATTGGGTTCAACATTATGAGTTGTAGAATCCCATAGAAACTATAAAATATATAGCCAAATTTGATCCTTATGGCTAGATATGGTTACTACCTACAAAATGCATATAGTTGTCACAAGAAACTAGAAATATTGAAAAAGCTATACTTGATGTACTAGAATGTTTCGTTTTCTTCTATAATTGAAAAAATCAACCATCGTTGTGTACTATGAAAAATAGGGTATTAGGTGCCCCAAAACTCAGGGAATATTAGATTTATTTTACAATATGCGCCATAGAAAATCAAAAATGCATTTGGATATCATGAAAGCCAGCAAAAAAATCATAGAAGAGCTAAAATTAACTAAAAAATAGGATTTGACAATTTTTGAAATTTGGTCATAACTTAAAACTTTAACATTTATTTATCCCTAGAAGCATCAAGACATGTTGAGGACTACCAAAGATAGTTATCTAGCATTAT
This sequence comes from Adiantum capillus-veneris, assembly GCF_014529385.1. Lineage (NCBI taxonomy): Eukaryota > Viridiplantae > Streptophyta > Polypodiopsida > Polypodiales > Pteridaceae > Adiantum > Adiantum capillus-veneris. The sequence goes on from NC_140956.1 coordinate 2,374,023, forward strand.
AGACCTCACAAACATGAATTCTAGAGTGGTATAATTGCAAAAAGTTGAAAAAAGCCAAAAACAGGACCCGTTTTTTCACACAGTTTAGGTTGTGAAATGTTGTGCAAGGACAAGGTTAAAGATGGAATTGATATTCCAAAAAAATGTCAAGTTTTTTTAAGCTCATGAGACAACTTTCTAGATAGATAGAACCTCAAAATCCATTTTGAAACTCTTGATATAATTCAAGGAAAATGGTCACTTAACAGGACATAAAAGTGTCCCATTACCAACCTAGTGTTAAAGGAAATTTATGTAGCTTCAATCTTTGAAAATCATTTAATGGAAAAGGACTATTCTTTGTTGTGCCTATGATTGATGGAGCCAATCCTTGTGATAGAGAAGGCCATTTAAAGCGAGAGGTGATAGAAGATCCTCCATTTATGTAACTCTTGTTATATCCCAACTCCTGAGCTATGTGCATAGCTTCCATGTCCTTTAAAGTCAATGTTAAAGGAAATTTATGTAGCTTCAATATTTGAAAATCATTTAATAGAAAAGGAGTATGCTTTGTTGTGCCTATGATTGATGGAGACAATCCTTGTGATAAAGAAGGCCATTTAAAGCAAGAGGTGATGGAGGATTGAATAAATCTTCTATGCTTGCTATCAAGACTTTTGAATTGAACTAATTGAGAAGATAAGGCATTACCATCACTAGGTTTGTTCCCGTGATCAATAAAACCTTTAAATTTCTCCTACAATGCACTTTTAAATTGAATAGGCTCTTGACAATAGCGATCAAAGTTGACAACCCCACATGCATCACTTGTTGGCTTAATTGCAACAAGTATGGAAAAAGTTATTCAATTAAAGCTAAATTGGCAACACTGACATCAAAGGAGTTGGAAAAGATGAAATTCTTGATTGGATTTGGAAATTCCTTGTAAGGGCTATCATCTAGTAGCATTGTCCTTGTATGTTCGCAAACATCTCCAAACTCACTCCAAACATACTCAAGAGGCTTGAACATTTCTTGCACCCCACCTTATCAATGGGTTGATACATGATGGTCTTTAAGTGCTTTTGGAAATTTTCTTGACCACCTAATTTTTTGCTACTTGAAGACTTTGGAACTTGTGGAATTTTTTTAAAACAACACCACAATAGTAGGACATTAAGATCTACGACAACACATAACTTTGATGAATCTTCAAATAATGATGAACCTATCATGAATATGTGGTACATCCATCAAAACCCAAAAAGACACAGTTTAGTAAAAATTCTACAATCTTATCTTTCTTAGAGGCTTATGCTAGACAAAAAGTACCACCTACAATTTCTCCTTGCAACCAAAATAGTTTTATCCAACAATGTACATTTACAACAATTGTTTGAGTGGAGATAGATCTCCTCTAAATGTAGTGGTCATATTTCAAACTTTATCTATCTTAGAGGCTTATGCTAGATAGAAAATAGCATCTGCATTTTCTCCTTACAACCATATCATCATTGTATTTTAAAAAATTTGTTTGAGTTTTGATAGCTCTCTTCTATACATAATGGTCCTATTTCATGCAATAAAGGAGACATGTGTTCAAATGTTAAGTTTTCTCAAGTAGATTTCTTTTGCACATCCCAAGCCTAGTTTGTGCATGTTGTTAGATCTATTATCATGGACCATGAGTCACTTTGTATTATATCAAGAACATCTAGCCAAAGATTCTTTAACAAGGTTGACCTATATTTGAGAATCATCAATAGCAGAATTACACAGCTTCTTTTGAAAAATGATTGAGTACAACAAAGTTTGGTGTGTCTCTGGATTTAAGTGACATTCCACAATATCCACCAAACATTCCCCCCTTCCAATTCATTGCACGTCCTCGTGTAATCTGCTTTTGATTGTCGCCTTTAATAGTTGATGAGTCTCTTCTCCAACGTCCCTATGAGTCTCCTGCATTTTTTTCCCCTGGCCTCAATCTCTATCTTCATTGCCAGCTCTTGGAAAGGATTTTTGCTAAGAGTATTCTTATAAGTGATATGCTAAGCTGGTAAATCTTTGGTCATGGGATTAAATAGGGAGGAGTCAACTTCAAAGAATCCTATCATAAATGCCTCCTCAAAGGTTTGCATGTAGTGGGAGGGCAAAAACATGACTCTCGCATACAATTCCATGATGATTTTTTGTTGGGAATCTCTATTTCCATATTCCAACATAGTCCTCTTGTGCCTTCCACAAAGACTTGCCAAGGGTGCTCCACTGCTTCTATATTTTTGAATGTCGTTATGCAGGTGATTAGCATCTTTGCAATTTTGACAAGCATCTAGCATGCAAGATCTGGTATTTATTTCATCATGTTAATGACTCCTCTGATCGTGTGAATCATATATTTTTCTAAAGGGAGGATGTTATTGCTTGGCTTGGTTATGATCGGGTAGTGTAAAACTGTTGGGCTTGTGCTTTTCCATGAATAAAAGCTTTCCTAAGATCCTCGTCTGTTAATGGGACAATATGTGGGGTTGATTTGGAGATGTTGTGGAGCATTTCTATAGTAGGTCTCATCAGTGGGACGTTTCTCAAACCATTTCCATTTCCAGGTTGTTTGATTGTTGATAATCATCTGTACCTGTATGGTAGTGATAGGAATGTCCCTATAATCTCCTTTTGCGTTGGGCTCTAGGGCAGGTAGCATTTTTCTTTTGCATAAATGAGCCTCTTGCCTCATTAGTGGGAGTGCGATCATTTCATGCCCGAGATTTTTTACCACCTCGTCAGGAGTGATCATGAGGAGGGAAGCTGACTCAAAAACCTTCAGCTCATATTGCAAATATTCTTTGTTGCAGGTTCTTTGACTTCTAAGATTCACCACTAAATTTCATCCTTTGTAGTGTTAGAGATTGACGTCATGGCTGGATTTTTAAAGTCGTGCACCGTTGTTTTTGTGCTTGTACATGGTATATCTGTATGGTGAGCTTTGAAGGTGAATTGTCCCTATCCTTTTGCTTTTGTGATTTCTACAGGGACTATCTTTACTAGCTCCATCTGGGTTGCCTTCTAAGCAATCGATTCTTCCTTTGCCTCAGCCACTTGTTTCCTCATATTTTCAATCTCTTCATCCTTAGCTTTTTTGCAAATTCGGATGTCATGATTTGCCTGTCATACTGCTCTTGAGCAAGGGCATCCTTCATATCTTGGACATCTTTTTTAAGTGAGGTCGGTTTAGTTGTTGTGCTTGCAAAAGCTGGAATTTCTTGTAAGGCTAAAAGCTATTTCAGAGTCTTGTTTCCCACTAAATAAGACTCTTACAGCTTCTCATTGTGTTCTCTCTCCCTGGTTAGCTCTTATTCTCGCCTCTATTTCTCAACCTACAGATTTGTGTTCAACTTGTTAAATGCTTGGACCTCTTTGTAGCCTGAGGGATTCACTCTATATGCAAAACGGGACGCCACCTGTGAGCAGACAACTTTGAAAAAACCCCTATATACGACTCAAATTAGGGAATATGACCCCCCTTTCTACTCTTATACAACAATCAATGCAAAAAACTATCATACCCCTATCTTATGTCATAAAATCTAATATCTAACCAACCCAAATGATTTTCTCATATTAAATTGATCACTTAATGTGGGAGAATAAACGGGAACGAGTGTTAAGATATAGATATGTGCTTATAGATCTATCTCAACACGGGGCCAATAGTAAAGGGGCCCAAATGGGAGATGGTCTATCAAGAGCAAGGCTAACCAATGGAGCATAAGACCTTAGGGTTAGCTTCATTGAAGAACTCCAATAATGTGTGTAAAAGTCCTTTGACCTTAGGTAAGCTAGGGCTGAGCTTGAGGTGGGAACCCGGCCCAAGCTCGAGGTGCTTGACCTGCTTGAGGTGCTTGTCGTGCTTGAGGTGTTTGTCCTGCTTGAGGTGCTTGATTAAGGTGCTTGAGGTGCTTGACTTACTCCATGATTGAGGTGCTTGACTTGCCACTTGATTAAGGTGCTTGAGGTGCCTTGACATGCTTGCCTGAGATGCTTGTGGGAATACCCCCTAGTCCAAGTGCTTTGTCATGCTTGATGACTAAGGTGCTTGAGCTCCTAAAGTCAAAAGCATCCCTACAAGAGGGGGGGCGAGCCCTTTTCCCAGGGATTAGAGAGAGAACACACACTCACACTCACAAGGGAAGCCCCAACTTGAAGAGGCAGCAAGGACACATGTCAGGTCCCTACCCATGTTACCTTCAAGTGTTGCTTGAAGCCTATTGGCTAGGATTCAAAGGGGTCCAATGATAAATTCCTTGAATTATCTATTTTTTTTTGCATTTAACAAGTCCTCTCTCTCAAAGGGGAAAGGGGGACACTTGTCCCAAGGCTATCCCTGTTGCTTGTAATGGCTCCTGCTTGTGATTGGCTAGGCCTAGAGGGGTCCAATGAGCTTCAAGCATGAGCTACAAGGGGGGGTCGACCCAAGCAAGCTAGGGGGGTGCTTAGGGGGTATACTCACCCACACACACTCACAAGCACTCTCATTGTGTACTATGCAAAGTGCAAGAGCTCCCTCTCCTTCTCCAAGCAAGTAGAGGTTGAGAGCCTACACCAACACTCTTGGCTATGGAGTGCAAATCCATCCAAGAGCCATGCTTCAATGCTTGAGCTTGCCATCTATTTCTTCTTCATTACTATGCTATTATGTATGCTAGCACAAGAGTTATGATAAGTGAGGAACTAGCTCTTTCTCGTATGAAATGTTTCTTCTTCCTCTTCCCTACCCTCATTCCCTGCTAGCTCTCTCCACCTTCGAAGGTGTTTGAGGTCTTGGGACTGAGGCTTGGTATAGTTAAAGCTTTCTTCAAGTTTAGGTTATGCTATGATGGTGATGCCTGAAGCTTTCCATCTTCATTGCTTCACCTAGGTCACAAGGAACACAAAGAATGTATTGTAACAAGTCTCTCTTTATGGGAGAAATCATAATACAAATGCCTATTGGAGGGGGGACCGGCTCCACATAAATCCGGTCCTCAACTGTTGTCATGTTCTCTAAATTCTCTCTCTTGCAAAAGTATTGTCCATGCCAAGTTAACTAATTGCTATAATTATGTTGCTATCTTCAATTATGTCTACCCGCTATGCTCACAAAATCATTTCTTGAAAGTACTCTCATTAAATTCCGCTACTCTCAAATTGAATAGGCAAATTCCATTACATCTTACATATAAAATTTAGGTCTCACAAGATCTAACTGAATAAAACTAGTCAAAGAGCGTGTTGCATAGTGACTTGAAACGCACTAAGGAACCACTTATGTTCATCACTAGATATATCCTCAGTGTGTCTTAGTTTTACTTTCAAACTATGTTGCCGTTCAGCCTGCACTCTAGCTACTCGTCCAATTCTGACCCATCTAAATTACTCAAGAAACATGGTTATAAAGTTTTGTTTGGCTCTCCGTGTAAATTTGCATCTATATAAACTCTTTATAGCTTTCATCCCTCAACCAATGACCTATAATCACAAAACAAGGAATTGATACAAATCAATGTTAGTTCTTGCATTTATCTTTGTAGCTATTGACTCAACAAGTTCAAGGGTAGACTCTTTTGGGAAGCCATGATTTTGAAACACAAAAACTTTCTCTCATTTTACCCTCTTCTCACTTCCCCCCCCTTCTTAAATATGATACCCCCCTCCCTTATTTTTAAGCTTCGGAGATAAATTAATGGGGGTCTGCCCATAACTTATACGCTTATATAACTTGTAAAAAAAAACCCCTCTCTTGCACTTACGTGGTGCGATAAGTTTTCCTTGGTGATTCCCCCGGGCTTTGTAGTAACTTGAAATCCAAACCCATGTCATCAATCTCTAGTAGAACATAGCTTCTCATGCAAATACATGCACATGATTGTGTCAAAGACAAAATCACGGGTATATATCCTTCAAACAAAAAGAAAGAGATATAAAAAATATCAAGAAAAACAAGAAAGGAAACTAAAGAAAAAACGAAATACCATGATAGGGATTCAACTATGACATGACTTGAACAAAAAAAGAAATATCAAGAGTTGAAGAAAGCTCTAAAGGAGATGTATACCAAAAAAATGGAAACCACCAAGGAGGAAGCTAAAGATGTAATGAGTGTTCCATCCCACTACAAGAAATATACTCTCCAAGACTGAAAGATCATAGTCAAACAACCTGTCAGGGAACTAAGAAAAAAGGGTGAGTCCTACAAAGGACCTAAAAACGCAAAGAAGATAGATCTAGCCGAACCAAGAGAAGAGCCTAGACCTATCTACATTGCAAACGACTTGACGAAAGAAGAAGAAGAGATTTTGTTAAGCTTACTGAAAGAATACCGAGATATCTTTGCTTGGTCTTATAAGGATCTCAAGGGTGTTGATCCAAAAATCTATCAACATACCGTACCTATGAGAGATAATGCAAAATTAAGTAGAGAGAGGCCATATACTTATAATGAAACATTTGCCAGAAAGATAAAAGAAGAGATAGAAATCTAAAGAAAGCCGAATTCATTTATCAAATTGAACACATAGATTGGGAATCTTAATTTGTGGTAGTACCCAAGAAAAATGGAAAATTAAGCGTGTGTGTCAATCTCAAGAAAGTGAATGCAGCCACTATGAGAAACAACTTTCCTCTTCCAATCACTGAGCATGTTTTAGAACAAGTTGCAAGAAAAGAATCTTATATCTTTTTAGATGGATTTTTAGGATACAATAACTTTTGGTTGATCCCAAAGATCAGCATAAAACTGCCTTTGCAACTGAATGGGGTATTTTTGCCTATCGGGTTATGCCTTTTGGGTTAACTAATGCTCCTGCCACCTTTCAAAGATTGATGAGACATGCTTTTAAAGAATATCTTCGGAATTTCTTGGAAGTATATATGGATGATCTATGTGTACATTCGTTAATCCAAGATGATAATCTTGAACATCTCAAAAAGGTATTCAAAAAATGTAGACTTTAGAAGATTTTTTTAAATCCTAAAAAGTACACATTTATGGGCTCCTGACAAAGTTATCTGATGCATGCAAAAGCAAAGATCAACAACTGAAATAAGTAAAAAATAAACTTTCAACCACTACTTTGTCAGTAGAAAAGATGCAAGTGCAACTAGATGTAGCTAATGCCTCTTTGCAGTACTCTGAGCAATGAATCAATGATCAAGCGATATTTCTAAGACAGATAAAAGAAAACCCCGTTGTAGCCTCAATCAAGGAAACAGATGAAGTCTACAAGACTTTAGAAAAGAGGAACAAAGACCTTGAACTTGAGTTGAATCTGGAACAAACGCAAAGACGAGACCTTGCATTGATGCGGGTTCAAAGAGAAGAGTAACTGCTCAAGGAGATAGAAGAATTGAAGAGAGTCAATCAACTGCTAAGAGAGGGACAAACAAAAACTCGCGAGGAGGCAAGAACCGCTGATTAACAAACCATCGATATACCATCAGTTTCTTTTGTTGATATGGAAACACAGCCATCGGAATGACTAGCAGGAGAATCAAAGTTTTAGTACCAATCACTGAAGCCGAGCAAATGCCAATGGTCCACCTTTCTAAAGCTAGGAAGATGCCCTGAAAGAGCAGATTGTCCAAGAAGCAGATGCTAAATGGAAAGTAGCAATGGATTGAGAGTTGAGAGTCTCCACTCAATAAATGTAACTCAGCTCACTCCCAACCAAACCAATGCAAAATGGCACCAGCAATCACTGCCCTAACCATTGATAAAGGTGGAGCTACTGTAGGTTAAGGAAAGACTTTACACAGATATGCAGGCAGAAGGCTTAGATGATATTCACCCAAACTGGTTGAACAAGAACTCTAGGTACCTAATTCTATTCACAAGAGCACCTACAACCCTACAAAAGGACCCTAAATTATGTCTTGTACCAAGGGTAAGGACATGGCAAGCACACGATGCACTGAAGAAGAAGAGGCTAACATGGCTAAATTACCCATGACTATAAGCTCCAGAGCAGGGACCAGCAACGGAAGAATATATGGTGAAAACCCTAACGGGCCCCATGACCTTCTTCAAGAGCCTCCCTGACTTCTCATGTACAATGCTTTGTAAGATCTGCAGGATGCTACCTATATGCATTCAAACTTTTCATGAGCTTGAGCAAGCAGGAGCACCGTGGATGTCTTTCCTCAAATGCAACAAACATCTATGCTATGAGTTTAAGTGGAAAACCTTTAGAAGAAGTCCTCTATGGCTTCTACGCCAGATGTATGTTTCTGCCATTTAGCAATATGTTGGCATTTGAAGAGGAATTCTATACAGGTTTCTTCACATAGCAGATGAAGATATTCAGGCCAGTGATCATCAACCTTACATCAAGGTTTGTGCCACTGAACTTAAATCAGAGTCACCATGCAATTTTCCCTGACAAAGAAAGAAGCATCAAATATGAAAGAGCCCTACATGCGCTTAAAGACTGCCTCCCCATCCGTCAACCCGAAGACTACTTCAGTCCATGAAGCTGTGTCAAGGGATGACACAGTCGAGGAGGGGGGAATGTTAGCAGCAAGCTAACTCGGATAACATTTTTCTGAGATTTTATTGTAAAAAGACTTATTACTTTGATAAATTGGGATTGTTGTAACTCCTATTTTCCAGATAAACAATGTAATCGATGAGCTGTGGCTACAAGCTTCCAGATTGTTTCAAACTATCTTTAGTTAGAGCTCCCAGACTATTATTTTTGACCAAAGAAACCTTGGCTAAGATATAAAAGCCAATTTTTGTAAGTATTTTGTAAGTTGTTGGATAATAGAACACAACGAGATAATGGTACTCACTTCTCTCTTTCTGGCGCTTCCTACTCCCTCCCCGATTTTCACATTTTAGTGTCGTCTGTTGTGTTGCAACCGCAGGTAAGAGCTCTACACGTTTCATGCTAGTCCGTAGCTTTTGGTGTCACCAACCCGCGGCCTAATTTCATCATAAGTAGAAATTTAAGCTTAAAAATCATAATAAGTATAGGTAGGGTATTGGGGCATCATTGCTAAGCATTTAGATGCATTCTGGGTAAAAAACAACTAGGTAAAAAACTCACTACTGTTAATAAGCATGATTTTTGCACTTGACCTATAGTGAGTTTTGAGACCATAAACATGTGTGCTTAGGTCTTATAAAAATGTCCTAGATGTTTTGTAACGTCTAGATGTCATTTGATGCTATAATGGTTATGATTTGTTTTTCGATTAGCGATTAGCTTTTGGTGATTTTGGTCATTTGAGTGTAGATGCAAGTTGTGTGTTTTTTTCCAAGAGATAAACAACCTCTTGTAGCCTCTATGAACTAGTCGCGTAAGCTTCATCCCATGGATAAGATAGGAGTCAGGTTAGAAACTTGTCCCACATGAACTATGCTTCAATGCCAAGCTTCAAAGTGAGTTTTCTCTCTAACCCTGCATCCATTTTTTGATTGCTATATGTTATTGCATTCATAGTGAGTTGAAATACACTTTAAGCGTAAACATGTTGAGAATCGGTGACCTATAATTTTTGGCATGTCTTCATACGCGTTTTCGGAACCAAGTGTTTGCAGGTAGTGAGTTGGGTTAGAGACTTTATAGTAGTCTCCTCTAGGTGTGTAGAGGTTAGTCCTTGAGTTTTGTGAGGATTTGACAATGTTAGGGTAATGTTTCAGGGAGTGTAGCCATCGTAGGTAAGGTAGAAATTGTGCATACTTAGGGTGATTTGAGTTGATTTTCTGTAACATTTAATGGCCTAAAAACTTGTGTGTAGCGGAAATTAGCATGAACATTGTGGGCATTTCATTACAATAGATTCCTAATGAGAATTACAAGAGTGCTTGGGTGGAGAGAGAAACAAAAAGCATAACACCTAGTTAGATAGCATGAACAATACTTTCAAAAGAGAGAGAAATTAAGCTATTGAAAAAAGTTGAGGACCGGATTTGCATGGAGCCGGTCCCCCCTCCAAAAGGCTTTGTATTATGGTTTCTCCCATCAAGAGAGACATTGTACAATACAATTCTTTGTGTTCCTTCAAGACTAGCTAGTGCAATGAAGATGAAAGCTTCATGCACTAAGCAAAACACTTAGCAAACACAACATCAATTATCTCCGGTCTCAGACCCAAGACCTCACACACCTTCAAAGATTGTGAGAGCTAGCAGGGTATGAGAGTAGATTGAGAGGAAGAAGGAGTATCTTACGAGAAAGATGTACATATCATCACATAATCACTCATATTAGCATAGCTTAGCTTAGTAATTAGCTTGGTAGAGGGGATGAGCATGCATTGGATCTTGGCTCTTGGTTGGATTTGCATCCACATGCCAAGAGTGTGTCGATGTAGGATTCTATCTCACAAGCTTGGAGTAGGTGATGAGCTCTCCATTAAAGCTCAGGAAGAGATAGTCTTTTTCTTGCTTCTCACATAGACTGTGTGAGTGTGTGTGTGTGTGTGATAATGCCTTGCAAAAATCAGCCCCCTCTCTCCTTTGGGCGACCCCTCTTGCTATTTGCTCTTGCTATCCTCCCATTGGACCTCCCTAGGACTAGCCAATGACAATTAAGCAGCATGAGTGATAGTCTTCTGACATGTGTCCCCCTTTCCCCTTTTGTGAGAGATTTAGGTAATTTAATAATTTAACTAAACTGTCATTGGACCCCTTTGCCTCCTGGCCAATATGAGTCAGGCAAGCCATTGGGCTGCTGAATGCTCATTGGACCCCTTGGGAGACTGTCCAATAGTCTTCTAGAGGACTTAATTCTCATTGGTTCTTTTATTAAGTGTTTTTAAATTAATTAAACTATATTTAATCTATCCTAATTCTCATTGGTCCACCTCCAAGGCCATCCAATAGGAATTGGGTACACCTTGTGGGTATCTGGCCTAGGGAGCTGACATGTGTCCCTCATTCCCTTTGTGTAAAGGGAGCTTGTGTGTGTGTGTGGATTTATCTCTCATCCCCTACATGCAAGGCTCGCCCCCTCCTAAGTAGGGATTGCAAAGACTTTTTTGTACACACACAAAGCATCCAATTCCCGTATGGTTGACCTTTGGACACAACCTTTGAATTTTGGAACCTTATCATTTTGGAAGTCTTAATGGGCTGAACCTTAGGGTCTTTTTAGCCCATTGTTGCACATGGATCTTTTGCAGATGGCCCCCCTTTTGGATCCCTATTTTCTCTCCTTTGGATCCCTTCTCTGGCCAGTCTGCTAGCTTAACCAATATTCTAGATTTTTCTCCCCTGGCACTTTCCCATATTAAATGATCAATTTAACATGAGAAAATCATTTAGGGGAATTAGGTATTGATTATTATGACATTACCTCTCTCTTGAAATCATACTCGTCCTCGACTATGGTGTAGAGAAGATAAAGAATATTCATGAGTCCTTTTGTTAGCGGGTAGAGGATCCCTATGTTACCCTACGACATCATTCCACAATGGATGACTAGTCCATTTGGTGCTTGAGAGCCTGAGGCTGCTGCAAGCATGCCTGCACATTAGTCCTATCAGTCTTCCATAGTAGAGTGACAAGCTCTACTTGGTGTTTGGGAGACGTTGTCTCCGCAAACTTGATCTAAGCATGCATACTACTTCATTTTTGTGCACAATAAATAAAAAGAGAGTCTTATAAGACAAAAACTTTGTTCATTTTTAACATTTTGTCCATTTGCTTACTCTTGGGAAGCATTGTAAGCATTCACAAGGTTTAGGTTATCCTTTAATTGTATGTCTTGCATCCATCTAGCATCTTCAAAAGAACAATTATTAAACTTAATAAGATATCATCGGATAGTCTTACCGCCTCTTAGTACCTTGTCTTCATGTTGGAGAATGGACTCGGGCTGCAGCACCTCCTCTTGGTCCTCGATCTCCGGTGGGTCTTCAGCAGTTGGTTCTTGAGGTGGATCTCCTTTGTAAGGCTTTAATAGGCTCACATGGAAAGCATCGTGTATGATCCAATGATTGGGAAACTTGAGTTGATAGGCCATCTCATTGATTGGCCTAAGAATCTGGAAGGGACCATAGTACCTTTTGGCTAGTTTAGCATAGTACTTTTGGTGTCCCGTAGGACTTGCCCGTCGTGTGCCTTAATCGAGCCTTGGGAAACTTTAATAAGACCCAATCATTTTCTTTAAAGGTTTGGGGTCTTCTGTGCTTGTCAGCAGAAGCCTTTTGCCTTTGCTGTGAGATAGAGATAGCATCCTTAATCTTTTGAAAAGATTCTTGTAGGTCCCGGCTATACTCATCTGTAGCAAAGATCTTCCCATGTACCTTAAGTAGCAAGGGAATTTTTAATCTTCCCTCAATTACCTCGAAAGGTGCTTTTCCCGTGGAAGTATGTACAGTGTTATTGTAAGCATACTCCACTAAGGGTAAGTACTTCTCCCATTGGGATCTTTGATCTACTTCCGTTACATAGGTTTTTAGTAGATCAAGAATGGTTAGGTTAGCTATTTCACTTTGGCCATCCGTTTGTGGATGATAGGCTGAAGAGAATTTTAGCCTTGTCCCTAAATTCTCAAAGAGACCCTTCCCAAAATTACTGGTCATTCTAGGATCTCTATCCGACACTATGGACACTGGCAATCCATGGTACTTGAAATTTTGTGAAATGAAGAGGGTTGCCATTTGATGGGCTTTGATAGTCTTTTTGATAGGTATAAAATGAGCTTGTTTACTGAACCTTTCTACTATCGTCCATATTCCCGTATTCCCATCGATAGACTTAGGCAATCCAAAGATAAAATCCATGGATATGCTCTCCCATGGTGAATTAGGGATTGGCAAGGGTTGAAGCAATCCAAGTTGCTTCCCTCTATCAAATTTTGTCTTTTGGCATACCACACATTTAGAAACATACTCTTGTATGTTCACTTTCATGGTAGGCCAATAGAAATATCTTTCAATTCCCTTTAAGGTAGACTGAATCCATCTATGCCCCACATAAGGTGGAGCATGATATTCATACATTACTTTCTCACGTAGTGAGTTAGTAACACATATTCTATTGCCGTAGAGAAGATAACCATCTTGTAAAGTAAATGGTTCTTCTTTCTTCCCCAATGCAAGGGCTGAAATCACATCTCTAAAATCGGGATCAATAGCGTACTCATCTATCATTGAAGATAGATCATTGTGAGTTTCTATGGAAACCGCATTCACTCTCGGCCATCTTGAGAGTGCATCAGCTACTTGATTATGCTTTCCAGCAATGTGAGCAATATGAAAATAAAATTGTGAAAGGAAATTTGCCCACCTCATTTGTTTGTCAGAGAGCTTGTTCTGCGTCATGAAGTACTTAAGACTTTGGTGATCCGTTCGCAGAATGAAAGGAGTCCCCAATAAATAGTGCTTCCATGAGTCTAAGGCATGTAGAACTGCAAGGAGTTCCTTTTCATATATGCCTAGAGCTTGCTCAACAGGGTTAGGCAGTAGACACTTAGGTTGATGCAGAGCCGCATGGAGCCGCGTGGAGCCGCCAGGAGCTGCAATGGCCTTCGGAGGTGCATAGGCATGGGTTGCTGCAGTTGATGCAATTGCTGTAGCACCACGCGGAGTCATAATGGCACCGAGGAGGAGCAGAGGTGTTCTCACCTTCTTGTGTTGTTAGCGTCGTGCAGCTCGAAGATGTTGAGGATGCCGACGTGTTGTTGAAAGCGTCGTGCAACCCGGAGATGTTGCGGATGCCACCCCGTTGCTGATGAGCTTCGGCTCTGCGTAGGAGTTGTATTCAGTGTGAGAAGGCGTAGCCGTAGCGTGCGAGGAGATGTAACTGTAGCGTGCCTTTGAGGGGATAGGTGTGCATGAGTAGGAGGGTAGGCAGATGATCACGTGAAGCTAATGCTACGCTGTGGCCCGTGGAACAGATTATCACTATGCTAAGCTATGGCCCGTGGAACAGATTATCATTATGCTCCACAGGTTTTGGGTTGTTAGCGAAGGTGAGTGGCGCAGGCGAGAGAGGCAGGAGGTGAGGTAGTGTGCAAAATGTGCGAGCTTGATGATGAGGTGTTAAGACTGCGCAGCGGGAGGTTTTCGTGAGTTTTGCCGAGTTGGTTATGATTGCTATGCGAATTAAGGGTAGAGGGTTTGGTCGAGGAGTGCTGGCGTGAAGTAGACCAACGGTCACTGTTTAGCAGGGTAGGACTCGCGTCAGAGTAAGGCCACGTAAAGTGGTATAAATGGGCTATTGGTACTCGAGGGGAGGATTAAGAGGCCATTTGTACTTAAGGGAAGGATTACGAGGGTTGATTCCCGCATGGAGCCTCGCTGTAAGGGAGGGTTAGGGGGTCAAAATTAAAGGTTTTTAAACCCTTAATGTAAGAGAGCCTTGCGTTATTATTACTAAGCATAAAGGATGATGCTCTAACTCCATGTCAATCCATTAATGGAAATGGAGAAGAGGATGGGATGCGATGGATCCGTTTGGAGGGGATATAGGAGGAGGGTTAGGTTATGGCGCTTACGAATGGGGGGTGGGGGGGGGGGTGGGGGTTTGGGAGGAGAAGAAACCAAACGCGTTTCGGTCTTAAGAGAGCGAGCTCATCAGTGGTGTTTCTAGGGAGATTGGGAAATGTAAAGAAGTTATGGGAAGGGAGTAGGGGTTTGTTTAAGTAGGGTGAGTTCTGGGAGGGAAGGTGTTTGAAAAAGAGGGGGGGAAGTAGGTTTAGATTTTTGAACTTCGAATTCAAAAGGACTAGAGTATAGTTGTGTGTGAGAGTGACATGAGAATGAATGTTAAGGGTGAGCCTTATTATTCTTAGGTTTAAAGAGGGAGAAAGAGAGACTCCCTTAGGGTGAGTTCGTTAAGTTGGGAGGGTTTACGTAGAAAATATGCGCGAGGGAGTCTTATACCAAACTAGGTAATACTTATGGAAGGATTCCAGAGCTTGGTTTGGGTAGCGCAGTAAGGGATATGCGCGGTAATTGGTTTGGTAAGTGAATAGATTTAGCGGTAGAGATTTATGGTAGAGTATTGACAACGGTGGTTGAGAGTAGTGTCGGAGGAGTTTTAGAGTCGTGACCAAAGAAAATTTTGCTCGTACATGGGATGCAAGAAGAGGGTAGCAAAAGGGAAAAGGGTTGCAAAGAGAAAGGGTTTAGCCAATAAGTGGGGTACACCAAGAGGGATTCTATTAATCCGTGGGGCACAAAAAAAATTGTTATGCTCGTAAGTGGGGTTCAAAGGTGATTTAACTCATAAGTGGAGTACAAAAAGAATTATTAAGCTCCTAAGCGGAGTACAAAGGATGGTTTAGCTCAAAAGTAGGGTACAAAAAATTGTTATGCTCTTAAGATGGGTACAAAAAATTGTTATGCTCTAAAGATGGGTACAAAACAATCTTTGGATCAAAAGTGAGGTAGAAAAGGCGGGATATGGGGTAAATCATGCGTCGAAGTAGTACGATCCATCAACCTGCACAGAGAGTAAAGTGAGGGTAAGTTTTGGGTAGGTTGAATGTTATTATGGTGCATAAGGTTTGTTTATGAGGAGTGTTTGTAAATTGGGTCCTGTGGTCCAACATGTGATGGGTTTATCTAAGTGGGAGAGGTTTGGAAAATTTAGGCAAGCTTGATGGATAGGTTTGCCAATTGTCAAGGAGGGTTTGAGTTTCCTAGTTTCGGGGGTAAAAGGTATTTTAAAGATGGTTGGGAAGTGGTGGTTCTTTGTTGAGGAAGGTTTACTCAAGAGGTTATCCCTTTCTGAATAAGAGATTGAGTTGAATACTTTGAGAAGTACTTGCCTAGGATAGCCTCTTTTCCTGGGTCTGATAAAAAAGAGATTCCTTGTGCTGAGGTAGTGTTTGAAGGAGCTTTCTCTCGTAATGTACCTCCTATGTTCTGGTTTGATGAAGGCTATTTTCTGGTGGGTAGGGTGCCAAGAGATCCATGGTATATAGTGGAAAGAGTTTAGAGGTTTTTGGAAGCAATTAGAGTCTAGGATGCCATGGGTTAAAAATTTGGGTCCCTTGAAGAAGTGGATGTCTAGGATTGTGGCTTGATTGGTAGAAATGGAGGGGGTGATTTTAATGTGTTCAAGCAAAGCTCCTGCGTAGGTATTGAGGGCGATTTTTAAAGATTCGATGGGGCCAATTCATATACCAAACGCATCATCATTAAATCTTCTGAAGTATGCCAGATATGGGTCATTGAGAAGAGGGGATTGGGATTCTAGGTGGCAAAGAAAAAGACAAGCATAGACCACGGCAAAATTGGATCCCATTGTTGTGCCTTTGATTTGTTTGAAAGTTCTATTATTGAAACTGATGTAGTGTTGTGTAAGGATGAGGGTAGAAAGAGAGATTATGAAGTTGGTTTTTGGAGGATCGAAAAGTTTACAAATGGTTGTTTTAAGAGCAATGAGTCCTTGGTCTATCGGGATGCTAGGATAGAGGGAATTTATATCAAAAGTAAAAAGGAGAGAATTTGGTGGAAAATGGGTATGGTGTAGGTCTTTGATTAGGGACAGGGAGTCTTTTAGATGTTGTTTTTAACTCATTAGGATTGGGCATAGCTCTATGTGTAGCCATTTTGATTCATTTTCCAAAAAATAGCCATTGTAAGTACAAATAGGTCTAGCGACAAGTGATGGTTTATGCAATTTGGGGAGGAAGTAGATTCGGTAGGGTTTGAAAGGTTTTGAGAGGGGTGCAAGTATGAAGATACGTTGCTCCATGGGGAGGAGGGTGTATTTGTGGATGATGGTAGAGAGGAGAGAGGCTAGGTAGTTGTGAGGAGGTAGGGTAGTTGGTTGATAGGTGATGGGTTCATTGAGTTGTCTAAGTGCCTCCTCATCATACCATTCCTTTGAGAGGATAGTAAGACCAAGGTTTTTGTCGGCACGTTTAATAACAATGGAGTTATCGTGTGAGAGAGATTTGAGGGCTTGATGTACAAACTTTGGGCGTTTAGAGAAGGAAGTGTTGTAACTATCCAATTTATGTATGAGATGCAGCTTGTTAAGTTTTGTGATAATTTCTAGAGAGGGATTCTTTTCGGGTGGTTTCCAATGGGGGTTGGGTAATTTAAATGGAGAAAAGGAGGAGGCTTCTTTGGTTTTGAAGAAATCTTTAAGTTGTAAGGTTCTTCCTAAGGTTTCGTGTGCTTCTAGGAGGTGTTTGGGTGTAGGATTGGGAGGAGGCGAGATGTACTTGAGACCCAAGTTCAAGAATTTATTTTCATTGAAAGTGAGGGGACGTGTGGTGAGGTTATGTACAAAGTTTGTAGAAATGGCGTTATCAAAAGAGTAGGCCGGTTGCTTAGCAAAAATTTTGAGTTTGTACTCGTGTGGGTTGGTAAGAGGGAGCCAAAAACTATTCCTTTTCCTTGAGTTTTTGCATGTCGTTGTCGCGTCGCATCGGAGGGTCATGCATGTCGCTGTCGCGTCGCATTGGAGGTGCATCGAGTTAGGCAAAGTCGTAGTTGAGGGACTAGAAGGAGAGGGAGTTGAAGGAGAGGTATTAAGCATCCATAGTGTAGGGAGGAGGGGGGGCTTGTCAAAAAGAAGATGTACCCATGAGGTTGGGTGGGTTTTCCCTAGTCCCTCCTCCCTTTGCCTTTTCCCGAAGACGAAGAGATATGGTTATAATGAAGTACATGGTTAGGATGGAGTACATGGTTATTACGGGAGGTAGATTGAAGGTTGTTATGCGATATAGAATGGGGGTTTAAGGTAGGCGGAAGAGGTGGAGGAGGCTTTGGGGAAAAGAGATTATAGATGCGATTGAGAGGGTATTTAGGTGGTATGGTACGTTCTTTGGAGTAGTGTGGGGGAGGAAGTTTACGTTTTTTGAAAGGGGGAGAGCTAGGGGGAGAGTTAGTCTTAGTAGCTTTGTTTTGGGCGAAGGGGTGATGAGAGAGAGTTTTGTTAGGTTTGGTGGTTGGACTGGGCTTGGTTTGCTTGTTTGGGAGAGAGGCTCTAGGTGGAAGGAAGGGAGCTTTAGAAGCGGGATGGACAAGGGGTGATTTAGATAGGGTGAGATGGGAGTTTTTAGAGGAGGGAAGGTGTTTCATTTGTTTGCACACTTCCCGCTCAACAAGTTCCTTTATGGATTCTTCTTTGGGGAGAGGGGTTATTTCCTCAAGGGTAGAGGTGATGGTTCTCTTTCTAGCCTTCCTAGCTTCTTCATCCTTGACGGTGGTTAGGTGGGTGTTAACTATATAAGATTGCATGAGCGAGAGAAATTGTTGAAGAGTAGAGTCTTTCCATTTATCCAAGTGACGTTGCCAATCGGAGATAGAGACTAAAGGTAGAGAGATGCATGACAATTTTGTTGTGAGGCTAGAGAGGCGGTTGGCAACACTAGTGTGGTAGTTGTTTAATTCTTTGTTGAGGTTTTGGAGGAGAAGTTTATTGGCTACAATAAGCGCTTGGGTACAATCCAATTGGTATTGGATGGTGAGGGCGGTAAATTTAGCATTGAGAAGGGCTTGAGCTTGAGTGTCTTCAATTTGTAGACAGGGTGGCTTCATGTTGAGACTATTAGGGGCCAATTGTTGCTTGTGTAGCTCTTCTAAGTGTGTGGTGAAAGTTGTAGCTTTGCATTTCTTTTTGTGTAGCTTTTGAAATTCGACAAGGGAGAACGAAAGGATTTCTTCAAATTATTTCGGTTTATCAAGGGGAAGGGAGGGGGGTTCTATATAAGGAGGGGGAGAGACATGGCCAAGGTTGAGAGGGGGTTCAAGTTTAGAGGTGGAGGGTAAGGGCTTTGGGTTAGGTAGGTTTGGTTTAGTGGTGTTGAGGGAAATTCGGATATTAGATTGAGGTCGTAGGTAAGGTTTTGTGGGGGCGGGTGGGGTGAAGTTTTCTTCTGGGCTAAGGTTGAGTCGGACGGGGGAGTTAGCTTCTCCTTCTTCTTCTTCTTCTTCTACACCATCCTCTTGAATCCTAGTGTGTTGTGGGTTGAGAGAGAAGTTAAAAGCTTCTTCATGGAGGTGTTCGAGCTCTTCTGCGATCATTTTGTAAGGGTCCACCATGTCGTGGTCAAAGGTATTGGAGGCATTTAGGGTAAGCTCCGGGTTATTATTAAAGGCTTGAGAGCTTTGTTGGCTCTTCGTTGGTGAGGTGACCTCCAAGTTGGCCGCCAAGGGTGAGTCTTGATGTTGTGCGTTGCTTGCGAAGTCATCGAATCCATAGTCTTCCATGGTGAGTGCTCCCGGCGGTGTAGTTGGGAAGTTTGTGGGTTGATGAGAAAGGCACGAGGTCGGGGTTGTTTTACACCGAGTCGTTGCAGTTGTTGTTGTAGAGTAGCATAGTTGTGGTTACAAATTGAGGTTACAGGTAGGGTTGGTGGGAGGTTTAAGTTGGGTATTGTGAGGTGGCACTATTGTGACTCGGCGCTTGTGCAGTGTGACCCAGCCCTTGTGTCACTAATTTATGCAACAATACCACTTCCGCCCGGTAGCATGGGTTTCACAGCAGACGTAATTGCATGCAGTCGTGTTGATTTCGCCCGGTAGCAAGGATTAGGCAGTATGGACTAGGACGCGGACACCAGGGTTAGGCAGTAGACACTTAGGTTGATGCAGAGCCGCGTGGAGCCGCCAGGAGCTGCAATGGTGTTCGGAGGTGCATAGGCATGGGTTGCTGCAGTTGATGCAATTGCTGTAGCGCCACGCGGAGTCATAATGGCACCGAGGAGGAGCAAAGGTGTTCTCACCTTCTTGTGTTGTTAGCGTCGTGCAGCTCGAAGATGTTGAGGATGCCGACGTGTTGTTGAAAGCGTCGTGCAACCCGGAGATGTTGCGGATGCCACCCCGTTGCTGATGAGCTTCGGCTCTGCGTAGGAGTTGTATTCAGTGTGAGAAGGCGTAGCCGTAGCGTGCGAGGAGATGTAACTGTAGCGCGCCTTTGAGGGGATAGGTGTGCATGAGTAGGAGGGTAGGCAGATGATCACGCGAAGCTAATGCTACGCTGTGGCCCGTGGAACAGATTATCACTATGCTAAGCTGTGGCCCGTGGAACAGATTATCATTATGCTCCACAGGTTTTGGGTTGTTAGCGAAGGTGAGTGGCGCAGGCGAGAGAGGCAGGAGGTGAGGTAGTGTGCAAAATGTGCGAGCTTGATGATGAGGTGTTAAGACTGCGCAGCGGGAGGTTTTCGTGAGTTTTGCCGAGTTGGTTATGATTGCTATGCGAATTAAGGGTAGAGGGTTTGGTCGAGGAGTGCTGGCGTGAAGTAGACCAACGGTCACTGTTTAGCAGGGTAGGACTCGCGTCAGAGTAAGGCCACGTAAAGTGGTATAAATGGGCTATTGGTACTCGAGGGGAGGATTAAGAGGCCATTTGTACTTAAGGGAAGGATTACAAGGGTTGATTCCTGCATGGAGCCTCGCTGCAAGGGAGGGTTAGGGGGTCAAAATTAAAGGATTTAAACCCTTAATGTTAGAGAGCCTTGCATTATTATTACTAAGCATAAAGGATGACGCTCTAACTCCATGTCGATCCATTAATGGAAACGGAGAAGAGGATGGGATGCGATGGATCCGTTTGGAGGGGATATAGGAGGAGGGTTAGGTTATGGCACTTACGAATGAAGGGGATGCGATTAAAGAGTGTGCAGCGCTTATATTTTCATATCAAAGCATTTCTATAAAAAATTCAAGAAGGACCAAGCGTGCGGAACACTCTAGCTTCATGGAGGGGGGGGGGGGGGGGGGGGTTTGGGAGGAGAAGAAACCAAACGCGTTTCGGTCTTAAGAGAGCTCATCAGTGGTGTTTCTAGGGAGATTGGGAAATGTAAAGAAGTTATGGGAAGGGAGTAGGGGTTTGTTTAAGTAGGGTGAGTTCTGGGAGGGAAGGTGTTTGAAAAAGAGGGGGGGAAGTAGGTTTAGATTTTTGAACTTCGAATTCAAAAGGACTAGAGTATAGTTGTGTGTGAGAGTGACATGAGAATGAATGTTAAGGGTGAGCCTTATTATTCTTAGGTTTAAAGAGGGAGAAAGAGAGACTCCCTTAGGGTGAGTTCGTTAAGTTGGGAGGGTTTACGTAGAAAATATGCGCGAGGGAGTCTTATACCAAACTAGGTAATACTTATGGAAGGATTCCAGAGCTTGGTTTGGGTAGCGCAGTAAGGGATATGCGCGGTAATTGGTTTGGTAAGTGAATAGATTTAGCGGTAGAGATTTATGGTAGAGTATTGACAACGGTGGTTGAGAGTAGTGTCGGAGGAGTTTTAGAGTCGTGACCAAAGAAAATTTTGCTCGTACATGGGATGCAAGAAGAGGGTAGCAAAAGGGAAAAGGGTTGCAAAGAGAAAGGGTTTAGCCAATAAGTGGGGTACACCAAGAGGGATTCTATTAATCCGTGGGGCACAAAAAAAATTGTTATGCTCGTAAGTGGGGTTCAAAGGTGATTTAACTCATAAGTGGAGTACAAAAAGAATTATTAAGCTCCTAAGCGGAGTACAAAGGATGGTTTAGCTCAAAAGTAGGGTACAAAAAATTGTTATGCTCTTAAGATGGGTACAAAAAATTGTTATGCTCTAAAGATGGGTACAAAACAATCTTTGGATCAAAAGTGAGGTAGAAAAGGCGGGATATGGGGTAAATCATGCGTCGAAGTAGTACGATCCATCAACCTGCACAGAGAGTAAAGTGAGGGTAAGTTTTGGGTAGGTTGAATGTTATTATGGTGCATAAGGTTTGTTTATGAGGAGTGTTTGTAAATTGGGTCCTGTGGTCCAGCATGTGATGGGTTTATCTAAGTGGGAGAGGTTTGGCGAATTTAGGCAAGCTTGATGGATAGGTTTGCCAATTGTCAAGGAGGGTTTGAGTTTCCTAGTTTCAGGGGTAAAAAGTATTTTAAAGATGGTTGGGGAGTGGTGGTTCTTTGTTGAGGAAGGTTTACTCAAGAGGTTATCCCTTTCTGAATAAGAGATTGAGTTGAATACTTTGAGAAGTACTTGCCTAGGATAGCCTCTTTTCCTGAGTCTGATAAAAAAGAGATTCCTTGTGCTGAGGTAGTGTTCGAAGGAGCTTTCTCTCATAATGTACCTCCTAAGTTCTGACTTGATGAAGGCTATTTTCTGGTGGGTAGGGTGCCAAGAGATCCATGGTATATAGTGAAAAGAGTTTAGAGGTTTTTGGAAGAAATTAGAGTCTAGGATGCCATGGGTTAAAAATTTGGGTCCCTTGAAGAAGTGGATGTCTAGGATTGTGGCTTGATTGGTAGAAATGTAGGGGGTGATTTTAATTTGTTCAAGCAAAGCTCCTGCGTAGGTATTGAGGGCGATTTTTAAAGATTCGATGGGGCCAACCCATATACCAAAGGCATCATCAATGAATCTTCTGAATTATGCCAGGTATGGGTCATTCAGAAGAGGGGATTGGGATTCTAGCCGGCAAAGAAAAAGACAAGCATAGACCACGGCAAAATTGGATCCCATTGCTGTGCCTTTGATTTGTTTGAAAGTTCTATTATTGAAACTGATGTAGTGTTGTGTAAGGATGAGGGTAGAAAGAGAGATTATGAAGTTGGTTTTTGGAGGATCGAAAAGTTTACAAATGGTTGTTTTAAGAGCAATGAGTCCTTGGTCTATCGGGATGCTAGGATAGAGGGAATTTATATCAAAAGTAAAAAGGAGAGAATTTGGTGGAAAATGGGTATGGTGTAGGTCTTTGATTAGGGACAAGGAGTCTTTTAGATGTTGTTTGTAACTCAGTAGGATTGGGTATAGCTCTATGTGTAGCCATTTTGATGCATTTTCCAAAAAATAGCCATTGTAAGTACAAATAGGTCTAGCAACAAGTGATGGTTTATGCAATTTGGGGAGGAAGTAGATTCGGCAAGTATGAAGATACGTTGCTCCATGGGGAGGAGGGTGTATTTGTGGATGATGGTAGAGAGGAGAGAGGCTAGGTAGTTGTGAGGAGGTGGGGTAGTTGGTTGATAGGTGATGGGGTCATTGAGTTGTCTAAGTGCCTCCTTATCATACCATTCCTTCGAGAGGATAGTAAGACCAAGGTTTTTGTCGGCGGGTTTAATAACAATGGAGTTATCGTGTGAGAGAGATTTGAGGGCTTGATGTACAAACTTTGGGCGTTTAGAGAAGGAAGTGTTGTAACTATCCAATTTATGTATGAGATGCAGCTTGTTAAGTTCTGTGATAATTTCTAGAGAGGGATTCTTTTCGGGTGGTTTCCAATGGGGGTTGGGTAATTTAAATGGAGAAAAGGAGGAGGCTTCTTTGGTTTTGAAGAAATCTTTAAGTTGTAAGCTTCTTCCTAAGGTTTCGTGTGCTTCTAGGAGGTGTTTGGGTGTAGGATTGGGAGGAGGCAGGATGTACTTGAGACCCAAGTTCAAGCATTTATTTTCATTGAAAGTGAGGGGACGTGTGGTGAGGTTATGTACAAAGTTTGTAGAAATGGCGTTATCAAAAGAGTAGGCCGGTTGCTTACCAAAAATTTTGAGTTTGTACATGAAGATTCCTTGGTTTAGGCCATCCTTTTATTACCTCTAACTTTGATGGATCCATTTGGATGCCATCTTGAGAGATAATGTGACCTAAATACTATATCTCTTGCAAGAAAAATTCACTTTTCTTTCGATTAACATAAAATTTATTCTCTCTGAAAACTTGAAATATTACCTAGAGGTGTTGTTTGTGTTCGTCCAATGAATTAGAGTAGATGATAATATCATCAAACAACACTCGAGTGAAGGTTCGATGAGGCCTGAACAACTTCTCCATCAAGCAGTTGAATGTGGCTAGTGCATTGGTCAAGCCAAAAGGCATGACAATGTATTCGTAAAGACCAAATGTTGTGCGAAATGTGGTCTTTACAATGTCTTGATCAACTATCCTTATTTGATGATAGCCACTGTTTAGGTCAATCCTACTGAAGTAGGTCGATCCTTGTAACTTATCAAATAGGTCTTCTACCCGTGGAACGGGAAACCTATTCTTGATAGTGATCCTATTTAGTGCTCTATAGTTGACACACATACGATATGTGCCGTCTTTCTTTTGCACTAATAGCACAGGTGAGCAAAATGGAGATGAGCTAGGCCTAACCATGCCCTTCTCAACTAACTCATGCACTTGCCGCATAATCTCCTCTTGTTGAGCTTGAGAAACTCTATAAGGAGGTTTGTTAGGCGGTGAACTTCCTGGAAGAAGTTCAATTGCATGGTCATCATTACCTCGTTTAGGAGGTAGCTCACAAGGGATGTCGTCAATAAAAACATCTTGAAACCCCTTGAGAAAATTGGATAACCCTAATTCCTTTTGGTTGCTTTTATTTTCTGTTGCTAAAGCATTAGGTTCATTTTGAAAATCTTTAACAAAAATCATGTACATGGAAATAGATCTCTTTATTGACTTGTTGAAAGCTGGTGTATGTACAATGGGGATAGTGTTACCCATTTTCTTAGCATCTATATACATGTATTTTTCCCTAAACTTAAAGGAGATTCTCCTTTCAGGAAATTTAACATTGGCATCCAGGCGGTCAAACCATGGTGCCCCTAGGATTACATCCTCATGCTTGAGAGGAGAGATAAAGAAGTCCTCTTTGTCCACATAGCTTTGGACATGAAGCCTCAATTTCCCGATTAAGGGAGTGACTGAAGCTTCTTGCCCCTTGAAAGCACTGTCTGTGGGTAGGAAATTTCCCATCTCATAGGCTTGTATGCCTAGCTTGGTGGCGAACTCTATAGATATAAAATTGTGAGTAGAACCAGGGTCAAAGAGAATAAAAGCATCATGTTCTCTTACCTTTCCCCAAGCATGGCATAGAGGAGATCCTTTGTGGTGAGTTTGGTGAGTCTCCTCCTCTTGGATTTCAACCAAGGAATCTCTAGGAGGATCTTGGCGGTTGTTCTTTTGGGGACAAGCACGGTACGCATGCCCTTGTTCATCGCACTTGAAACACCGATTATCCTTACGATAACACTCAAGCTCTTCAGGAGAGAGTTTGTTTTTACCTTTGTAAACTCCCTTCTCTTTAGCTTTGTTGGAGTTGCCCTTAGGAGACTTTTGGACATTGTCCTTCCCCTTAGGCTCGTTGCAACCCTTGTTTTCCGTGGGCTTATTATTTCTTTTAGTCCACCGTTTGGAAATTGATTCAAGAGGCCACCATAGTATGGTGTATTACCGTTGATATGGTATGTGGCCTTTGGGAGTTGACATACTCCGCCATTTATTCGGTTAAGCCCGCACAAAATTGTTGCTTTTGCTCTCCAAAATCCAACTTTTTGAAGACAATGGCTTTGAGTTGTAAGTCCCAAAACTTGTCTACATATTTGTGGATGGATTCATAGGGAGAGAGCTTTAAGCTTCGCCATTCGGTGAGTACTTTGTCTTTGGCATCGGTGGCCAAAAACTGCTTCATAATGGAAGCTCTTAAAGCTTTCCATGTTCGTGGAGCTTCACCGTTGGCTCGTAGGCTAGACCACCATTGCCTAGCGGACTTTTGAAGGTGCATAGCTACATGGCGTAGCTTAGAGGACTCCGTGAAGCCCTCATCTCCAAACGCCGCATCAAAATGTTGGATAAAGTCCAAGACTTTGTCAGTAGCACCAAAGGTACCATCATAGGTAAGGAAAGAGATGCTCTTCCCTCCCTCTTTGAATTTCTTCAGCTTGGACGACCTCTTCCATGCGGCATAGGATTTCCTATGGCCTCTTCTTTTTTATGGTTCAAAGGTTGCACCATCACTTTCTTCAGAAGGTGAAGAATTTGAAGAAGGTGGAGAAGAGGGTGACCTCTTTCTCACCTTTTTCTTGTCTTGATCTTCGGCGTCTTCACCATCACTTTCATAAGAGGAAGAGGATGAAGAAGATGGAGAAGAGGGTGTCCTCTTTCTCGCCTTTTTCTTCTCTTGCTTTTTCTCATCCCTCTTTGAATTATGGTGTGGAGAATAATGCGATGGTCTTCTCCGCTTTGGTGGTGATGGAGAGCGTTTAGCCCGCCGTCTTTGTGGAGCCATCTCCGCCGAGGTGGCGGGACACTCACTTCTTTCTCGCTCCTTCGGTGGAGGCTCTTGAGTTCTCCTTTGGGAAGGAGATGCATCATCAAGAAGTAAATTCTTGAGCCCTTCGTATGGATTCTCTTCTTCTTCCCGAATCGGAGAGAGACCTCTTTTGGAAGTCTCACAGGGAGTCTTCCTAGGTGTTCTCTCGTCATGGTGATGAGCTTGGAGAATCCCATGAGCACAGAGCTCCCGTTGCACTTCACTTTGGAGATATGGATTGCCCATGGTTTGTTGAAGCCTAGAAACAAGATACTTAACAAGCATCGGAGCATCATTAGTAGCTTGCTCATTAGCAAAATCAAAGTTATCAACATTAATTTCACTCTCTTTACTATTGTCAGCCATTCTAACAACTTTTAGGTGTAAACTTTTTAGGTGTACTTTGGCACTTCAAGCCCTAGTTACTACTCCTCTTTACCCCTTTAGAAAAATCACTCAAGCTTGTTACCATATACATGTGGTAGTGATGTGTGTGAACACACTAGGACCGCCGGGGCATTTTTTCCCTCTTTAGGAGGTTTTTTCCCCCGTGCATTGTATATACGCCCATCACTCTAGGGCTATCTATCTTTCCATTGTACACTAAGTAACACACTCTCTATTGTGTGCCTTGAGCTTCCTTCGTCTTCTCCAAGCTGTGTGTGTTTCTCTGCAACCCTAATTCCAACAATTGGTATCAGAGCAGGTCACGTCCTCCCGGGCTTAGTCGCCAGCTGCTCCAGCACACGCCTGCTCACTTTCTCCGATTTCAGTGAGCTTTGGCGAGCGTTTGCAGGTCGACAAATTTTTTGGGAGAGCTCATTTCGGCCTTCGTTTCCACTACAGGCAGTACTGCACAGGCTATTTTGTCATTTTGTGCAGATTTTTTGTCAGTGCCGTTTTCTGCATAACAGGTGCCTTATAGTCTCCTACAGTTTGTGCTATATAGCACAAGTTGTTCCCGCTCCATTTCTCCTATTTTCGGGCAGTTTTCACATCAGGTGCAACATTTACCATGGCTGACAACAACAACACAGATGTGTTCAAGATGTTTGCTGCTGAGGACAGGTTGGATGGGGACAACTACCCTATGTGGGCTTATATGATGCAACATGTTCTTGTGTCAAAAGGTGTCTGGAACATTGTGCAGGGCATTGATGTACGTCCTGGTTCTGAAGATGTAGGCGATGTTGAGGATGTTGCAGGTCTTGCTGCAAGGATTGCAGCTGTTAGAGTTGTTTTGCCGACGGCAGAACAAGCTCGTTGGGATGTTAAGGATGCGCAGGCTCATGCATTGATTGCCTTGTCTGTGAAGCGCACCATTATTCCTCACATCCGTTCAGCAAAATCTGCAAAACAGGCTTGGGATATTCTAGCAGGTCTTTATGCAAGCCGCAATGAGGCTAAAATTGCTTTGCTGCGTAAAGAGCTAGAGTCGAAGATTATGCATGAGGAAGATGATATGGACACTTTCCTTGCTAGTGTCAAGGATATCAATGAGCAACTCATTTCTGCAGGTGAAGTCATTTCGGACAGTTCCCTTGTGCAGACTGTTCTTGATGCCTTACCAGATTCCTACCAGACTTTTGCTAGTACTTGGAGACTGATGACCCAAGGAAATCCTGAAGTTGTCAAGTTTGATGCATTATGCACATTGCTGTTGCAAGAGTCACTTTCTAGAAAAAACAGGACTAGGCAGCGTGCAGTTGAACAGGCTTTTATTGCTTCTCAAATAAAGGGTGGTAACAGTAATGCAGCCACTTCTTATGGTTCTGCTGCGAGTGGCAAAAATTCTGTTCCTAATGCTTCTGCTGGAAGCACTTCGTCTGGCAATTCTGGTGATAAGGGCAAAAAGAAGATGCGTTGCCATTATTGTAAAGCCAATGATCACTTGATCAAGTCGTGTCCTAAGTTGAAGGCCAAAGAGGCTAAGAAGAAAGAGGGTGGTTCCACTGCAAATGCTGGTTCCACTACAAATGCAGCCATTGTTGAGTCTTCTGTGAAAGGAGATTGTGATGTTGATGTTGATGCAGAATGGGCTTTTAGCGCAGAGTGCACTTACAATCCTGCTGTCCATGATGCATGCTTGTCAGTTGCTGCAGATTCACATGTGTGGTATTTTGACAATGGTGCTACAAAGCACATTACCTCACATCGTGAATTGTTTACCTCTCTCGAGTCTGTCCCTCATGGGAATTCAGTCACTTGTGCCAACAACACCTCTTATCCAGTTCAGGGAGTTGGAAAGATTGTGCTCACTGCTGCTAATGGCAGTTCCTTCACACTTGTTGATGCACTTTATGTACCTGGGATCAAGAAGAATCTCTTGTCTGTATCCGCACTTGCTAGACTTGGACTTGTAGTCAAATTTGTGGATGACAGATGTATAGTTCATGATCTCAGTTTTGGTGATGAAATTGTTGCATCTGGTATGACAAGTGTGGACAAAATTTTGCAAATGCTGTTGCAGATTCAAGGGCTATTTCAGATGCAAAACTTTGGCATGCACGTTTTGGTCATCTGAATTTTGCCAGTTTGCTGCATTTGCAGAAATCTGATATGGTTGCTTCTTTGCCGCCTCTTGAAGCACCTGCCAAACATGTTTGTGAAGGCTGTATTCTGGGTAAAATGCAGCGTTCTAAGTTTCCAAAGGATGGTTCAGTTAGGGCCACATGCAGGTTGCAACTTGTGCATAGTGATGTTTGTGGGCCCATGCAAACTCCGTCCTTGGGCAATTACCTGTACTTCATGACTTTCATTGATGATTACTCCAGGCATGCATGGGTATTTCCGCTTAAAGTGAAGTCCGAAGTTTTTATGTGCTTCAAACAATTTTTGGCTATGGCTGAAAATGTCTCAAAATGTACTATGGGCACCCTCCGTTCCGATCGAGGGGGGGAGTATATGTCTCATGAATTTAATGCATTTCTGGCTAGTCGTGGGATAAAACACCAATGTACAGTGCCTTATACACCTCAGCAAAATGGTGTTGCTGAGAGGAAAAACAGGTCACTAACGGAAATGGCACGATGTATGGTCAAAAGTCAAGCTTTGCCGCATTCTTTTTGGCTTGAGGCCATCATGTGTGCCACTTATGTACTTAACAGGTGTCCTACGAAAGCTTTGCAGTCTATTACTCCATATGAATCATGGCATGATAGAAAGCCTTCTATTGAGCACATGCGTATTTTTGGCTGTTTGGCATATGCTTTGGTGCCACAAGTGCAGCGCAGAAAATTGGATGATAAGGCTGTCAAATGTATTTTTGTTGGTTATAGTGCTGAAAGCAAAGGTTACAGGTTGTATCATCCGCAAACAAAACGTATTCTGGTTTCACGGGATGTAGTGTTTGTGGAAGACTCTGTTCAACCCTTGCTGTCATTTACTAGAGACAGTAATGTAAGCTCACAGGACATTTATGACACTTTGTTGCCTCTTTTCAGTGGTGGAAATACGAATGTAAGTTCCAATGAGGCAAATGTACAGCCTATGGGGGTTTCTGAAAATGTTTTAGAACAGCCTATTACTGATGCAGATGTACATGATGTACTTGATGAGGAAAGGGCTGAAAATGAGCAGGCTAGAGGTATGCCAAAATGGCTGGTGCACACTTTGCGTGACAGTAAATTGGATGCACCTTTATCTAGTCGTACTCGTTCAGGCTCTCGCCATGCATCTTATGCATCAGATTGTTATGCTTTGGCTGTGTCTAGTTTACATGATGTTGAGGAGCCTCTGTCTTTTGATGAAGCACAGAATTCAGAAAATTGGATTGCTGCCATGAAATCAGAATATGATGCACTTATAGAGAATGACACATGGACTTTATGTGATTTGCCTCCTAGCAAAAAGGCCATTGGTACGAAGTGGGTTTACAAGTTGAAACGCAAGCCGGATGGTGAGATCGATCGCCATAAGGCTCGACTTGTTGCAAAGGGTTATGCACAACAAAAAGGCATAGATTATGAAGAGACTTTTGCTCCCACTTGTCGTATGACTTCTCTGCGTTTTCTATGTGCATTGGCAGCTCATTTTGGTTGGGATGTACATCAATCAGACATTGTTACTGCTTTCTTGAATGGTGACATATTTGAGGAAGTTTATGTAACGCAGCCTCGCGGTTTTGTCATAAAAGGACAAGAGGACAAAGTGTGCAAATGTAAGAAGGCTTTGTATGGGTTGAAGCAATCTCCTCGTGCTTGGTATGAGAAAGCTGACACTCATTTGGTTAAACGAGGCTTTCGTAACAGTCCAACAGAAAGCACATTGTATGTAAAGCGTGAGGATGATGTATTTCTCATTGTGGTTCTTTATGTTGATGATTTGCTGATCACTGGACCAAATGAGAGACATATTGCTGAATTTAAGGCTGATTTGAATGCTACTTTCAAGATGAAAGATTTGGGGCTGTTGCATCATTACGTGGGTATACAGTTTAAGCAGTGTGATGGTGGTATTGCCTTGTGTCAGAAAAGTTACATAGAGACATTGCTATGTAAGTTTGGACTTGAGGATTGCAAACCTATTGCCACTCCCATGGAAAAAGGTTTGAAATTGAGTCTACATGATGCTGGCGATCCTGCTGATGTCACTCTTTACCAAACTGCTATTGGCTGCCTCATTTATGTATGCAACACGAGGCCAGATATTCAGTTTGCAGTCTCGCAGGTCAGCAGATTTATGCATAGCCCAGGGTCTAAGCATTGGCAGGCTGTCAAGAGGATTTTCCGCTACCTTAGTGGCACTTTACATCTTGGATTGTTTTATCCCAAGGGGGGATCATTGCCGCCAGACTTACATGCTTTTTCGGACTCAGACTGGGCTGGTTGTTTTGACACGCGAGTGTCCACAAGTGGTTTTTGTTTCATGTTTGGCAGTTCATGTATATCATGGTTGAGCAAGAAGCAACCTACTGTGGCCACTTCGAGTTGTGAGGCTGAGTACAGGGCAGTCTTCACAGCTACGGTTGAGTGTGTATGGCTCAGACGCCTTATGGCTGACTTGGGTGTTGGACAGGACACTGCCAACACTATCTACACTGACAGTCAGAGCGCATTGGTAGTTGCGAGGAACCCAGTTTTTCATGCTCGCACAAAGCACATTGAGGTGCATTACCACTATGTCAGGGAGAGGCTCTCAGCAGGAGAGATCAGCTTGGCTTATGTGCCAACATAGGACAACCTTGCAGATCTTTTCACAAAGGCATTGTCTCGTGAGAAGCTTGAAGCTTTCCGCAAAGCTTTGGGCTTACTCCCGTTTGTGGACTGATCCTGTCCTCAGGGCATGGCACTTCCCTTTACTCATGTGCCAGCTCTCGTTCACCGCATCACTCCAGGGGGGATTTGTTACCATATACATGTGGTAGTGATGTGTGTGAACACACTAGGACCGCCCGGGCATTTTTTCCCTCTTTAGGAGGTTTTTTCCCCCGTGCATTGTATATACTCCCATCACTCTAGGGCTATCTATCTTTCCATTGCACACTAAGTAACACACTCTCTATTGTGTGCCTTGAGCTTCCTTCGTCTTCTCCAAGCTGTGTGTGTTTCTCTGCAACCCTAATTCCAACAAAGCTACTGTACCCGTGGCTCGAATACCATTAATTGCGAGGAATAGAAGAGAGGTTCTGTCAACACCAAAACAGCACCGGCTCCTGTCAAGCTTCTAATAGCTCAATAGTGGTTAAGCAGTAGGCAAGCCCCTTAGGACTCCACTATTAAGACCATAGCTCTCAACGGTGATGCCCCGTTAACTGCACGAAGGCAGGCGCACTGCAAGGCTCAAAAATCCCTATTCTACTTACTCACAGACAATTAATAATACCAACCATTTATAGCTAGCTTGAGGACCTCCCTTCTTGAGCAAGAAAAGACAAACCTCGTGCTCTGATACCAATGTAACATTTAATGGCCTAAAAACTTATGTGTAGCGGAAATTAGCATGAACATAGTGGGAATTTCATTAGAATAGATTCATAATGAGAATTACAAGAGTGCTTGGGTGGAGAGAGCAACAAAAAGCATAACACCTAGTTAGATAGCATGAACAATACTTTCAAAAGAGAGAGAAATTAAGCTATTGACAATAGCTGAGGACCGGATTTGCATGGAGCCGGTCCCCCCTCCAAAAGGCTTTGTATTATGGTTTCTCCCATCAAGAGAGACATTGTACAATACAATTCTTTGTGTTCCTTTCAGACTAGCTAGTGCAATGAAGATGAAAGCTTCATGCACTAAGCAAAACACTTAGCAAACGCAACATCAATTATCCACGGTCTCAGACCCAAGACCTCACACACCTTCAAAGATGGTGAGAGCTAGCAGGGTATGAGAGTAGATTGAGAGGAAGAAGGAGTATCTTACGAGAAAGATGTACATATCCTCACATAATCACTCATATTAGCATAGCTTAGCTTAGTAATTAGCTTGGTAGAGGGGATGAGCATGCATTGGAGCTTGGCTCTTGGTTGGATTTGCATCCACATGCCAAGAGTGTGTCGATGTAGGCTTCTATCTCACAAGCTTGGAGTAGGTGATGATCTTTCCATTAAAGCTTGGGAAGAGATAGTATTTTTCTTGCTTCTCACATAGACTGTGTGAGAGTGTGTGTGTGTGTGATAATGCCTTGCAAAAATCATCCCCCTCTCTCCTTTGGGCGACCCCTCTTGCTATTTGCTCTTGCTATCCTCCCATTGGACCTCCCTAGGACTAGCCAATGACAATTAAGCAGCATGAGTGATAGCCTTCTGACATGTGTCCCCCTTTCCCCTTTTGTGAGAGATTTAGGTAATTTAATAATTCAACTAAACTCTCATTGTACCCCTTTGCCCCCTGGCCAATAGGAATCAGGCAAGCCATTGGGCTGCTGAATGCTCATTGGACCCCTTGGGAGACTGTCCAATAGTATTCTAGAGGACTTAATTCTCATTGGCTGCACAGTGGGATTCAGAGTGCAATACGGAAATGCTTTTGGACTTTGTTGATTGGAACCATGATGTTCTAGAATCCCTAAAACATAAGAAGTAGATGCGTAATGTTTCTTTGATTCCTTCTCTTTAATTTCTTCCCTCAAGCGTTTGACCACTACAATTGGACTAGGGTGGGTACATGTATGACCTTGTTTCTAAGGTCCACCTTGAAAATGTTCCCTTAGTCAAGGTACCCCACCATATTTTGTTGTATGGAATAGCTTACAGTCCCAATCTATGGATCAATCACCGATGTTGATTTCATATTGCCACTCTATCCCATGTGTTTTAATCGGAAGAAGGATGGTACTCTACGGCTTTGTATTGATTATCGTGAATTGAACTAGATAACAGTCAAGAATAAGTATGCAATACCAAGGATTGATGAACTAATTGATCGATTACATGGAGCTTCTATCTTCACAAAAGTTGATCTTAAGTTTTGGACTGTGAATCTATAGTTATGTCTTTTGGACTTACCAATGCTCCTGCAACTTTTAATCATCTCATGACCGACGTATTTTGAGAGCATCTTGATGATTTTTTTCTTTTCTTCTTTGATGACATCTTGGTTTACCCAAGAAATAGAGAAAAACACGAAAAACATGTGTGTTGAGTACTTGAACTTCTCCATCAAAATCAACTTTATGCCAAACATTGCAATTGCAGCTTCTTCGTTGACAAGGTGGAATATTTGGGATTTATTGTATCCAAGGATGGTGTTTCTAATGATCCAAGTAAGATCAAAGTTTTTATAGCTTTGCCTACAAAAAAATCAGTACGAGAAGTACGTGGATTTCTTGGTTTAACAGGATGGTATCATAAATTTATTCAAGGCTATGCTAAGATTGCATCTCCATTGACTAATACGCTTAAGAAGGCTAAAGAGTTTACTTGGAATGAACGTGCTCAAGCTAGTTTTGAGAAATTCAAAGAAGATTTGGTGAATGCTCCAGTACTACAACTTCCAGACGTCTCAAAGACATTCACTGTCCTCACTGACCCAAGTGGATAAGCGATCGGTTGTGTTCTGTCTCTCGTAAGTTACGTATACATGAGTTAAATTATCCTACACATGACTTGGAATTATTGGCCATTGTGCATTCTCTTAAAGTATGGAAACATTTTCTTCTTGCAAGGAGATTTGAACTACATACCGACCATAAAAGCCTGAAGTGGATCTACACCCAACCTAACCTTAATATGCGGCAACAAAGATGGATGTAGTTGTTACGCGAATATTATTTTGAAATCGAATATAAACCTGGCAAGGAAAATCTTGTGGCCAATGCCTTAAGCAAGAAGAGTACTTTAACGGATGTCACAACCTCTACTACTTCTTTAATGGACCTTATTCGAGAAGGTATGACTTAGGACCCGTATTATATAAAAATCCAATATTTGATGAACTTAAATAATCACACGGAGAAGAAGAAAAGGTATGTCAAAGGCTTCCCCGTTGAAGGAGATGATCTTTACTTCAATAATCGTCTTTGTATTCCAAATCAAGATAGAATCAAACTTCAAATACTATAGGAAGCTCATGATATACGTATAGTAGGAACCCATGATACATTAAGGGTTACTCTACTGTAAGGAAGAATTTATTTTTGGCAAGGACTAAAGTGTGATGTGTTGAACTATGTTACAATATGTTTAACATGTCAACGCATTAAAGCTGAATGACTTCGATACCCCAGTAAACTTCAACTTATTGATGCACCACAAATGAAATGGGAATGCATATCCATGGATTTTATTATAGGACTTCCTACACCACTGGGATATGACTCTATTTTTGTGGTTGCTGATATGCTTACAAAAATGACACCATTTGTTTCCTGTCAAGACAATGTTTATGACTAAGGATATAGCTCTAGTATTCATGAAAGGTGTTTTCATGTATCACAATTTACCTCCCCAAAAAAAATTCTGATCGTGATGTTCAGCTTAAATTTTTGGAAAGCCTTATTCTTAGCTACATGAACCCATTTGGCCTTTAGCATTACTTATCACCCTCAAATTGATGGGCAAACAGAAAGAACAAATCAAATCATTGAGGACATGTTAAGAGCTTATTGTATGCATGAGTAGAGTAAATGGGCTAGATATTAATATTTGGTTGAATTTGCGTATAATTCCTCATTGCAATGCTCAATTGGGATGTCTCCTTTTCAAGCATTGTATGGACAAGAGTGTCTTACTCCACTCAAATGAAGAGACCCTCTCATATGAGTTCAAGCATCCAAGGAAATGTTGGATGAAATGAAACTACAAACCAATCTTATACAACAAAATATTAAGACTGCTCAAGATAGACAAAAAATTTATACTGACCAAAAACAAACTGTCAGACTGCATGAAGAGGGCGATATGGTATTTCTGGGAGTAAAACCCAAACGTAGTTCTTTATCAATGGGTAAGTGGTGTAAGAAGCTCAGTGCCAATTATTGTGGACCTTTTGTAATCACGGAGAGAATTAATGATCAAGCTTACAGACTGTTGTTACCACCACACATAACAATGCATAATGTTTTTCACGTCAGCTTACTCGAGAAGTATGTACCTGATCCGCAACACATTCTTGATGATTCTTTATTATCTACCTCTACCGATGGAACTTTTGAAGTATATCCCAAAGTGATACTTCAAAGTAGAACTAATCCTCTACGTAATTGAACCATTATTGACACCTTGTTAAATGGTCAACGTATCCTCAAGAAGATGCCACTTGGGAAAGTGATGATGTAATGAGACTAAATTATCCAGATTTTATGTCGAGATAAGGACACCTTGAGTTTTTCAAGTGTGGGAGGATGTAAGATTCCCTATTTTTGGGTCTCTTTAAAAATAAGAAAAATAGTTTTTAATATCTATTTTGTCAAATTTGAATTTAAGAATGTTTGATTGACAGTATTGGAAGGTTCTAAAATAAAAAGCAAGGCCATTTCCATGTTCTAGTAGGTTAGACAAACGTTTGCTTTAGGTTTGGAACAATCCACTTTTTTAATCTTTTTATGCTTTTAAGTGCTTTTTTGTAAACAGCAAGGTCGGATCCTTAATCTACGTGTTCGAAGGAAGCTATGGTTCAATTTTGTAAAAATCTGCTTTTCAAGTGCTTTTTATGCTATTTTTAGCTTTTATGATTTTAATTGCTTTTTAGTGAAAAGCGGTCCGCTTTCTTATTCCAGTTGACAAAAGGAACCCGTGGTTCACTTTTAGAAAATTTTCTTTTTTTTGCTTTTTATGCTATTTTTAGCTTTTTGTGCTTTTCGGTGGTTTTGAAAAGCAATGTGCT
Source organism: Adiantum capillus-veneris (assembly GCF_014529385.1). Taxonomy (NCBI): domain Eukaryota; kingdom Viridiplantae; phylum Streptophyta; class Polypodiopsida; order Polypodiales; family Pteridaceae; genus Adiantum; species Adiantum capillus-veneris. Next base: position 2,410,235 of record NC_140956.1, read on the forward strand.
TTTTATGATGACCTAAGCATACAAATATTAATTATAGTCTCTCTCAGATTAAAAAATGATCAACTAGAGAAAAAAACAGTTGGGAATTATTTTTATAAAAGAAGCAGTACCATAAATACGCCAAGGTAGTACGGGAAAGTCATAATTATGTCGGGACATCACGGTGCGGCATAGTTCCATTACTTGGCCAGATACTGTTCAATTGATCAATTTTACTATAAAAATTGATTGGTAAGTGGGAGAGTTGACTACCAAAAGCAAAGGCATATTTTTAGGAAAGTTCCAAAAAGCATGGGACTATTCCTAGCTGAGAAGGGGGCGATAGTAGCTGGCTTGGGGCTCACTCTTGCTTTTTGTAGAGCCTATAAAATCACCTACAAGCCTCAATGTTTAGTGCCGTCTGTTGCATCTACTGCCACAAGACTATATGTATCTATTATACGGAGTGGTGCAAGCTCTTCATCACCATCTCCATAAGCTCTTATCTCTCGTATACGGGAAGAAGAAGAAGAAGAAGAGAAGGATATTCTCTCTCTACTTGCTCACTATCTTCTCTCTTGTTTCACGGTGTACGCACTCTATGGAAGCTCTTGTAGTGAGAACCTCTACGTAGCTCTCATCACCGCTCTCTTATGGCAAAGCAAGAAGTCTTCCGACAACCCTTAATCGATTCTAAAGCACAGTGAGAAGCTCTAGACTCCATAGCCATCATCATCTCTCTCTCTATTTCATTTTTTTTAGTAGTCACCCTCTCATTGATTGTTTTTTCATGTGCGAGTGTATGCATGGATTAGCCTCCCTCTGGAAGATTCCATGTCAATTAAGTTGCTAAGAAAAATTGGATGCTTGCAGTAATCATTTAAGCATTGACTTTTACTAAGGCCTTGTAGGTATTTTACATAAATTTACCAATTAAGAAGAAAAATAGGTCAAAATTTAGCAAGATTGTTTTTTAAAGCTGGGAGAGACTGGGAGGGGTCATCACTGACTTGCCATGGACAAGAATAGAAGCAAGGGGCACTATGAGAGCTGTAGGGATGCCTTGGGATGCAATCTGCTGCCATTTCCAGCCGGTGAGTGCCAGAAACCTACAAATAGGATCCCCTTGCTTGGCCAAAGCATGGATCTTGCAAGAGGCATTTGTTTAAATTTTAGAGTAGTTGGCACAAGTTGATCCCTCAATGCTTCGCATGTGGAGAGCTGAGAAGGATGTAAGGATGACTTCACACATACCAAGTGCAAAAAGAAAATTATTTAGCATGGATATGGATCTAGCTGAGTTGTCAACAACTTTTGCATCCTTAATGAAGAGGTTATGATCAAGTGAGTGGACTTGTGGACAATGGCAAAGGCAAGGCATTTGCAAGAGAGGGAAGTATGGAAGCAAGGTCACGGAGGTAGGAGAGCACCCCCAGTTCCTAGACACCTTGCATGTTTCTCAAATCTCATTAGTTCCAAGTGGATCCATGAGAGAATGACCAAAGCAGATACACATGGAGAGGACATCACCGACTAAGAATGGGAGTATGCACGAGGTTGTGTGTAAAGGTATAATACTCATATGCTTAAACCATCTTGCATAGTTTTTTCTTTATTTTATTTTTGTAATTGATTGTATAATGTTTTCTATTTTATAGTGTCTTTGGGTGAATGAATATTAACGTGTCATACTTTTTGTTGTCCTGGATAATGCTAGTTAGCACAATTTTGTCATATGCTAACTAGTACAATAACATGATCTAGATCTTTATAATTTATGACATGTGATATATCAATAGAAAGCTCGTGGAACAAGGAATCCAAAAGTACAAATTTTGTTAAATTCTAATATAGTTTGTGAAAATTTTACTATTGCCCAATTTTTTAAAGATTTGCTAACTTGAATACGCTAACTAGCACAAAAAGCATGTCACGTGAACATGCTTTTACACCTTTCCTTTAACTCTATGTGGTCAAAGGGTCGACACTTTTGTACATTCCACATTCACAAGCATTGAACCACCATGGATTGTGGAATCATAGGAAACTTTGACACAAATGGTGATGAAGCTAAATACTGTGTAACTATTGATGTGTAACTATTGAAAAGATACTATGTTTGTAACATAATACCAATGTCCCACACTTTCAATTTCTCTTCTATAGGTCATCTATATTCCATCAATCCATCAATCAAAACTTTTTTTGTGGTTCTTGTAGCACCTCAAATAAGAACTATATTTGCCACTACTGAAGTGGAGACCATCTCCAACCCTCTCCCACCTATTATAATGGATGACCAGGAGTCAGGGGAGAGAGAGATATTTGATTCAAGTCCTAGTGCTGCCAATCTAAGTGAAGATGATTTCCAGGATGACAATGATTATATGGAAGATGACGAGTTCAAAGAAGATGAAGCCAACACACCCACAAATGACAATTCAATTTCTCTCTTTATTAATGTAGGAGCCATGGGTTTAGATTTGGATCAAGGTACTTGTAGAGATCTTTTCGAAGATGATTAAGAAACATTTTATATATTTTATTCTCTCAAAAGTTTTTATCAAGTTGCCCATTCATCACTTTCTCTCACTCTCTCTCTCTCTCTCTCCCACACTGCCTAATTTTGTCAAGCATGATTTATGAAAATTAATTGAGTGTGATAACTTTAATGATAACATATCTATCATTCTTTGCTACATTTTTTCATGAAAAATAACAAATGCATGCTTTGTAATTATTTGTTAGGAAAATAGAGCGAAGTACTCATATTTGCTAGAGGCAATAACAGCGGTTATAACCTCTCTCCTTTTTTGACATCCACTTTCACATATTTTCTTCCATTGTTGCTCTAAAGAGTTATGTAGTCTGTGTTGTGGGTTGTGCGAGAAACACTTGGTCATCAAAAAATACACCTAAATTGCAAAAAATACACCTCACCCTGAATTTGGCCAAAAGTTCTCAAAAAACTAGAATAACCATCAATTTTTGGAGTAACTTAAAAAAAATAACAGTGGACATTGTCAGAAAGACTTCAATTTTTTGAACTAAAGTCAATATAGAAGGTTTTGTAAAACAAAAGAGTGAAAATATTCCTTAAAAAATTACGCCACGTTCCACTCAAAAAACAATTACATCCTCGAAAGCTTACAATTGAAGACTCAAGGCTTTCGATTACAATCCTTTAACTTTTTCTATCAAAATTTGTATGGTTTGTTGACAAATATGATCAAACTTATTCAAAGTGAGACCATAAACAAGAATTTTCATATCCTCCAAGTTTAATTTATTGATGCGTCGTTCGATATTTTTTGTTTTCTTCTTCTTAGTCACCTTGATCACCTCAAGTAGTACTTACTTGTATTTGCATCTTCTCAAACTGCTTTGTATCTATGAACATCAATCGAATACAAATTTGTAATACACTTGTATTGTAGAATACACGAGTATGAAGATTTTTGTTCATTTGTTGTGTATAAGTATTTTAGGATTCAAGTTTTCTTAATTCTAGAAGACAAGAGTACTTAAATCTTGTATTCTGGAATACAAATTTTAGCACTTCTCAATTTTAGAACACAAGATTGTAACAATTTTGTATTTCACAAGTGTATTTTGGAATACAAGTTTGAAGTACAAGTGTATTTTGGATTACAAGTTTGTAGCACAAGTGTATTCTGGAATACAAGTTTGTAGCACAAGTGTATTATGGAATAGAAGTTTGTAGCATAGGTGTCTTTTAGGAAACAACTTTGTTGCAATCTTGTATTCCAAAACACAACGAGAAGGTTTTTCTCTCTTCAGAGGTCGTATCTAGGTATGTATTTTCCATCTTCATCTTCATGTTCTCCATCTCCTTGGTCTCTGTGTGAGTTTGCTTTATCTTCATGTGTGTACTTTGTATGGTTGTGTGCAAATCATTTTTTCGTTTTTGTGCGCACGTGAAGTTTAAAGGCAATTTTTGGGTCCAGAACTTGGACAAACATGTTCAACATTTTGAGAAATTCTCTAGTAGGTATCCTACGGTTTTACAACCCTTTTGGAGCTGTTTATACCCTCAGAATTTTGTTCTGAGCATCACAGTAGAAGATAGTTTTCAGCCATACAATAAATCTTCTTGTGTGTATCTTACACAAAACATGTAGAAATGTGGAGGTTATAATTATGCATGCATGATGGATTGTAGATAGAAAGAGAGCTATGTTAATTTGGCAATCTTGTGGAGAGAAAGTTTTGATTGGTTGTGTAGATCTTTGTAAACATGGTGCGGATTTTATTGTTATATGCATAAGGACACACCAAGAAAGCAAGTGTCATTCTTCTATTCTTGATGTACTTTTCAATGAGTATAGGTTAGATGGTATAAACTACTCTTTTTGGTCTTCCTTGGTCAAACAAGTACTTGTTGTAAGAAATTTATGAGATTATGTGGTTGGCTTGGAGATTGAACCTTGAGTGTTGCTCTAGCCACTCCGCAAAGAGATAGTGTGAGTACTATTGTAGCACCTATTGTCCTTGAGACACTAGAGCAAAGGAGATGGAACTAGCATAACACACTTGCTTTTGGTATCATTTTGCTAACATATAAAAGATCATTGTGCCATAACTAACGACATAATTTGATTTTTTTGGTTTAAATACACATAGATTCTTAATTTTCTACTTAAGAAAGCCTTAAAATGTGAGAGATCTTTTAATATTTTTTGTTTGATTTTTTTGCAAATTTTATATCCTTCTTGTTGTTTTTAAGTATATATTTTGGATTTGGCATGCTTGATAATAGCAAGAATTTATGGTTCTTTTGTCGATGTTTGCAACTTCTTCTTTGTAAAGCCTTCTCCTTCTAGTGATGCTCATGTTTTTAAAAAGCAAAGAAGAGGTCAAAAATCTAATCTCTATAATCAATCTTCATTTGCTCTAATTGGTTTAGGTCGTACAAGTTCACTCACTCCCTCACGTAGTAAACTTGCTCCCATTAGTCCTCACTTTCAAGCACTTAGGATACGAGTGTCAATAGCTAGAGAAGATTCTAGAAGACAAATGCTTCCACCTCCTTTTGCTTTTGAAAGTGGTGCTCCTTGAAAATGTTTGTTAGCTGCTCAACAATTGCTAGAACAAGCTCAAGGTATTGACGAGACTCTACCGATGGTGTCTTTACAGAGAGTCTTTGTTTCCCCTAGAGGTATGCTTTCTACCTCTCATAAACAAAAAAAAGTATCAACTCATGATATTCAAATCATTTGGGAGCATACACGACACAAGAAGCCTGAAGGTCATGCTTGGTCAATTTGAGTAGGTGTTTTTGGGCACAATCAAACAATTATTAAACCTCTTATTTCTTTATGTTGTTGCTGATAAAGGTCCCAACAATGAGGAAAGTGTTTTCAGAGTGGTAGGTTATCTTGTTGATGTCAGAGAAAATACCTCTCATGATATCTTATATTGTCTTCTAGAAGGGAAAGAAAAATAAATTTTGAATGACAAAGAGAAGAAATATGCTTTCTAACTTGCTTCATAATTTTAGTTTTTAGTTTTGTTGCAAAAGTAGAGATAATCTTGTTACTTAACTTTTTAAAAAATTAGATGCAAAATTTGGGGTTTGTAAATTATAAGCGTGTGTTTTGTTTGCATTTTTCATCACAATAGTGAAATCACAAAGTTTGGGTTTTATTAATTAGTCAAAAATTGATGTGATTATGGGAATGTAGTTTTTTAAAGTTAAATATGTGATTCTAAATTCGTCAAGTCTCCAATGTTTTCAAGATCCCTCATTGTTAAATGAAGCATGACCTAGAAATTTTAAGATTTTTTAGCCATAATTTTTTGAAAAAAACTTGCGAGCTTAAATGCTCATTTTTTGAGTTTTTTGGGCTATTTTTGGATTTTTAACTACACCTCATGCTTTGTTGTAATTTTTGATGACCAAGTGTTGAGAGTGCTTCTTCTATTGAAAATTTCTTTGAAGGAGAGCTCCTTTATTGTGCTCCTTACTCAATATCTCTTTACAGCAAGAGAGATCATTGCCACCACTATGTAAAGCCTTTCTAAATATGTGATAAATGCATGGATGTAGTCACTCGTGTGAATTACATGCGTGATATTCGGGGGAAGAGTGCGAGCCTCTTCTTTATGTTTTATTGGGACATGTGGGATAAGTGTTTTTTATTGCCATCAGTTGATGTCAAGGGAGCCTGGATGAGTAGCTAGCTTCCTTTGACTCTTTCCGGGCATGGAAATTGCAACTTTAATGTACTTATCATACATGTAAGCATGTGCGCATGTGCGCGCACCCACACACACACATAGCTTAAATAGGTATGTGTGTGTCTATTTTCCTCTTCTTTGCAAGAGTGAGACACTAGGAGAGACGGACTGATTCTTGGAAGAGCATGGCCTATACAAGCTCTCTTACTTTCTTATTGGATTTTTCTACGAATGGCGTAGATGATCCATTCCAGTAGTCTTGTTACCTTTCTTCATAATAAGGTACATGGCTATTGTGCCTCTACATCTTCATGCAATTTTCTTTTTCCTATAACAAAGGAAGGAGACACTAAAGCCCAACTTGCATGGTTTACTCTGGTACCCCTTGTCAATATTCTGACTAGCAAGAACCTCTGCTTTCTCTAAGTCATATGGTCAGCATGAACCAATGCACTGTCGGAGGGATGGATGAGGCCGCTTTGAGGAGGGCTAGGATTCGTCACATGATCCACATTGATCTCCTTGGATACCATGGGAATCATGACAGATAGTGTTTTCTCTAATTTATTAGATTAGCTTTTGGAGCTGAGCAATATATATAGTACCAAGTGTCAAAACCAAAATTTCACTCTCATTGACACGAGCAATATAAGCCAATGACGACCTACTAACATCATAATACGGATTGCGTGAGAGTATCTCTGCAATGATATTTATTACTACCACTAAATCGATTTGCTGGCTCTCTAAATCCACTTCTAGCTCCCTGTTTACCATGAACGCTAGTAACCTCTATATCCTAGCTCATGCTAACTTCACTAGTAGGGATGGAGGAAGTCAACATGGAAATTGAAAAGCATGTTTCCAACCATGGTGGTGGCAGTAGGGGGGTAGAAGAGACGAATTTAGATTCTATAAGGCTTGTTATGCGACTGTCAAAAGGAGATGCATGGGATCAAGAGGAAGAGGGCAAGGGATTCTAATTGTAGATGCCTTTGTGTGTGTGTGTGTGTGTGTGTGTGTCTATGTGTCTCAAGACCGAGAACCCCCACAAGATTCAACATAAGCATGAGTATGATCCTATTGTCAAGAAGCACGTTCTTTTCACCAAACAAAAGATGAAATAAGGGTTGGAGAACCATAGAAGCTTGAAGACGAATGTTTTTGTTCTTGGTAGTCAACTCCATCGTCACAAGCTAGAGACCTTGCATGCATATTTGTAGTTGAGTTTCATGGTCGTGGAGAGATTTTTCCATTTATGGTTTGTTTGTGCTAAGAGCTCCCAATTTCTCTCTCTCTCTCTCTCTCTCTCTCTCTCTCTCTCTCTCTCTCTCTCTCTCTCTCTTTCAATTGTCTAGCTTATGCGAGCACATTTTGGTGGTAGTACCACTCCCAAGTTATCATGTTTGTGCAGCGTAGGCTCTGGCCATGGCTCCAAGCTAATGATTCTTTCTCCCCCCCCCTCCCTTCTCTGCCCTTATGAAACCTGTCTAAACCAGTCCGCGCTGATGTGGACTAGTTTTAGCAGGTTCAACACGCTATATGGCTTTTGTTTTTTTAATAAAATTGGCTCTAATAATGTCCCCATTAGAATTTGGATACACATTTGAAAAAGGGTGAATAAAGCTCAATCTTTGTAGAATCTTTTGGTTGAAGAGATGGTGATGTATACCTTATAGCAATGCACTTGATGAGTGACGAGAGGTGTAGCAGGAGGCAAGTAGGAGCTAGTGGTGATGGCAATGGGTGGAAGGAGGGGCGATAGTGCAAGTTAGTTGAGAAGGACGCAAGGAGGCAGACACATGGAGATTGCATGCTATGCATGTCTTATTTTTTGTTATTATGATGCTACAGAAGGGAGATGTTTTGAGGGCTTGCCCAAGTGGTTTAACTCTTCTCTCCTTTGACCACAAAAAGGGTTCAATTTCCATAATGCCTAGTTCTTTTATTAAGAAAACAAACCAAGAGACCTTGAAAGAATTGTGACCTTGAAGGAGTGCCTTGGGATTCCTACTAAAGAAATTGAAAGTAAAACAGTATGTGGTATGTGGAAATGGCTTCAATAGGCTATACAAAGGTAGATAATCACCACATATGGCCTTGGTGAAACTAGTCCAAACCAGTTCTTGCCAGCGTGGACCGGTTTCATTGACTATGTTGATGTGCGTGAAGGGATTGATCCCACCTAGCTTCACCATGAAGATGTACTACATAGAGATGTTGTTGGAAGGTAGGAATTTTTTTTTTTCACATGAAGTGGCACTATAAAATTAAAAAAAGGATGTGGAGATACAAGATATGAAAAAAATTGACTACTACCACATGGCATCTCATTCACCAGTTTACTTGTGATAGTTAAGTCATCTCTACCTTTCACTTTAGAGTTGTATACTTGCTTTGGGAACACTATCATACTTCTTGTTGTAGATACTTTGCTCATCTTTTGATCATGAGCCACATTATAGCCATGCATGTGCTTGCGAATCCTTGGGCTCATGTTGTTAGTTCCCTTTGCCCCATAAACATATTATTTTCCTTGTTGATCTAAACTTTGAGATGATAGTTTGTTTTGCAAAGTCTCCTGCTCTATAGCAGTGGTACACTATATTGGTTGAAAAGGCATTGTCATGTCACTTATTATAGCTGATTTATGTGGCAGACTCTTTTGGTTCAAATTTCTGCTTTGCAATGCCTCTCGAGCTATGTCTTTGGCATACTTTACGGCCACTTATCATAGTGTTATCACACTTATTATGTCTCTTTTCCCTTATCACTTTTGGGAGTCCAATTCACAAATAACTTTATTGAGGGACTCGCTTTTTTTTCATTGCTCAAAAAAAATCGCTCACCATCTTTAAGACTCCAATCGTATAAGTCCTTGCTATGGGGATCCATGCTTTGAGTATTCTATATGAAAACTTATGATTGATAGAATCAAACAGCTCAGTTGCTACCAAAATGCCATAAAAAATTCTTTGGTGAGACCACAAACCCCATGTGTTTTATCATTGTCTAGTTTTTTTAAGGGCCCATAACAACTCATTTTCTTCAAATGGGCATTCCAATCTTTTTGCATTACACTCCTCAATGTAGGGATCCACAACTGATAGTAGTAGCTCAACATCTTGTTGCCTCTCAAATGATTGATCTGCCTTCTTATTCAAGATTGTTTTGTAGTATATCTTGCATTCCCTCATGATGTGATACATTGTTAATATCTCTTGGTCATTAGGATTAACAACTCTACTAATGCAGAGTAAGCCGCTTGTCTGGGCAATCCTTGATCAGTCTTTAGTCGAGGAGGTTGCTTTGCAGAGTGCAGGAGCATTTGTCAGGCCAAATGGCATAACTCTAAAAGCATAACAACCCCAAGGAGTGATGAAGGTTGTTTTCAATTGGTCCTCCAAAGCAATACCTATTTGAAAGTAACCCGAGTAGCCATCACACACAGTGTACTTCTCATGACCAGCTACCTCATTTAGTATCTCATCCTGAAATGGGAGGGGAAAGTGATCTCTTTTTGTTGCCTCATTGAGCGGACGGTAATCCACACACACCCTCCACTTGCCATTTTTCTTAGGAGTGACAACAACGGGGGAGACACACTCTGAATTCTCCACTGGATAAAGGAAACCTACTGCTAGAAGCTTTCTTACCTCCTTGAGTAGAGCCTGCTCCTTGATGACTCCTAGTCTTCGTAGCTTTTGAGCCTTGGGTGTGGCCTCTGGCTTCAACTCAATCTTGTGTTGAACAACATCCACTCCACGCACATCGGTGTAGTCCTTAGCAAAAAGCCTAGGAAATTTCCTTAGCACACATTTGAACTCCTCTCTTTCGTCCTTTGTAAGTGTTGTAGACAACATACCTTCTAACATTTCTTCGTCTTGCACATTTTGGTTCTCTTGAGTACCTACCTCTTCCAAACCTCGAGAAGAGGTCTCCTGGTTGTTTTGCTTAAACCTTACCCCCATGACTTCGATGGAAGACTCCTCTTCAGTAATGCTGCCGCTACTTTCTTCTTCTGAAGTGTTTTCAGTCCAATCTTCTTCCGTCTCACTTTGAGATGATTCTTCATGGACCTCCTCTTGGCGTTGCTCCTTCATGTCAAAGACAACCTTCTTATGATTGTCATTCCTGCAAATTAGCTTTCCACTCTCCCAATCCTGCAAAGCTCGCATTTTCATTATCCATGGTCTTCCTAGGATAAATGGGTAACCATTTCCTTTGGTAGACATGACATAAAAATCCACTGCCTTCTTAATGCCAAAGGCCTCCACAAAAACTTTTTTACAAATGCCTACGCATCTAGCCTTGCTATTGTTTGCCATCTTGACTGTAATTTCAGGTGTCTCATGGATGTGCATGCCTAGTCTTTGCATGAGCCCCTCTGTCATGATGCAAATTTGTGCACCTCCATCCACTAGACCTTTCCTAACCAATCTCCCTTTTACGTAACAATCTAGCACAGGTGTAATGTCCTCATTCATTTCAGCTTGTGCAATTTTTACAACAGGCACACTCTCTTTTAACTTTCTCCTAGTGCTAACTGCCTTTGTTAAATCCCTCCTAACTTGTGGGCATAATGCAAGAAACTGAGGCCATGAGATATCAGGACCCTTACCTCTCATGTCTTCCAACAGGTTGTATGGAGCCATACCATGTCCAAGAGGGAATTCTTGGAGATTGATACGACATCGAGTCCTCTTAGCTTCCTTGGTCTCCTTTGCCTTCTTGCCTCGTCCATGGTCACTCTGTGATGTGACACCTTCTTTCTCTGTACCTTTTCCTCGGCCACGCTTAATGCCATTTGCTTCCATGTCAACCTCATTTGAGTTTGTCACCTCTACCACATGCACATTTGGATCTGGCAAAGGTGGAACTCCTTCTACCCCTTGTGGAGGTGGTCTTGGTCCATTTGGTCTTTGTAGAAGCCTTGGTTGTTGACCAGTTCCTTTACCTGCATTCATCACTGGGTAATTCAAGTTAGGTCTCCCTGGCTCCCCACGGGGCCAAGGACAATTATACATCCCATGTCCAGACTCTCCGCAATTCCAACATTGCAAGACTCTCCTAGGTCGTGGATCTCGCTCTTCAGACTTCTTTGCTTGTCCCTTTGGACCTACAGCTTGTGCAAGGTGAATTGACAGGCTGCTTAAAGATTCATTTAACTTCTCAATCACTTCCGCCGTTGCCTCAGGAAGCTCCCTAGATGTTGATGCTTGTGACTTACCTTTGGGTCTAAGACCTTCTATTGGAACCTCCCTCCTTAAGCACTTGAGTTTCCTATATTTCTGAGCAGCCCTAGTTTCAGCTGCATCAAAGGTAGTAGGTGCACCCGTCTCAACTTTTACCTTAAGGTCAGGAAAGAGTCCGGATATGAACCTCTCCTTCTTTAGAAATTATGCACCATCACCAGGGTTAGCAACATTTCATATCCATAGAGCCCAAAGACGTAGAAACTCTTGCTTGTACAAGTAGAAGTCATCTAAGTCCTTTTGCTTATGAGAAACAATGTCTTGCCATAATTTTTGAGTGTTTTGGAGATCAAAGAAGTATTTCTTGAAACGATTCAAAACTTCTGTGTAATTCCCCTTAACTTCCTCAGGCAAAGAGTCAAACCAAGTGCTAGCATCTTTCCTAAGGACCACCTCAAACATTTCTACACGTTCTTGATCAGTTACTATCCTCTTGATACGGTAAGACATCTTGAAATTCGCTAAAAATAATTATGCATCCTCTCCAGGCTCTCCAAAGAAAAGAGGATATCCAGACATTTGGCGTTGGCTCTCCATTGAATTGATTTCAAAGTGACGCACATTTTTGTTTTTTTATTTCTTTAAAAGATTTACACAATAATATTTTCTAAATTGCAATCTATTTCTACAACAAAATAAAAATATTCACATCAAATGACCTATGATAATCAATAAGAGGTAGGATGACAAGGTTTGGTGACGCTAGAATTTCTCCTCCTCTTTGGGCACCAAACATGAACACCATACGTTGCTGAAAATGGATTTTTCTACTAAACGCAATGTTTACTCTAATGTGTGGAGTGAAATGGAAGGGGAAAACCTCTATTCCTGGGCCATTATCCATGGTCTATGCATGCCCTAATTCTTAAAACAAAACAAAAATATAGACGTCTAGACTAAGGTCGTACCTAATGAGAGGCAAAATAAAAGGATTTACTGAAGCATTTATCTCGACCAACCTAAGAGGACCTAAAATTCTACAAATTACACGTTGAAATTGCAACTTAGTACTAACAATTATGTGTACCTTTTGCCTTGCAATTGGAATGAAGGGATCATACAAATTCTCGTGATTCATGCAAACGACTCGACTATGCTAAAGGTTGATTCTACACAAAAATACACAATCCATCCTCAGTGGGAGCACCAAAATTGAGGCGGTCCGGGGCGGGCAACAAGAAGAGCAACCTCTAGACACCCTTAAAGGCTCTCGTGCTGCTCAATGGGGCTGGGGCACAACACAACACAAACCAAAACAGCAAACCCACAGCCAAAACCCAACTACACAAGGGGCACCACCTAGTTTAAGAGCGAACTAGGACGCAAAAGAGGAGAATCGTAGAGCAACCCACAAACAAGCAAGGAATTTACACTAACCCTAACACCAATGGAACACTCTCACACACTAAAACATGAGAGAGAGAGAGAGAGAGAGAGAGAGAGAGAGAGAGAGAGATGGTGTACAACTTAGCTTCAACTTTATATTTTGCACAAGAAGGAACTTAGAGCTTGCGGAATCAAGTGACAAGATTTGGTTATAGCATCACTAGCACATTGTCTTAGGGTTATGGGAGCCCTCTCACCATCCACCCTTTTACAATGGTAGACAACAATAGCCAATGAATCACAAGAAAAAAAACAACAACCTTCAATGAAACAAGTCACCTTATGAAGCTGAATGAGTTTGCCAAGCCAAATTGGAGGAGAAGCGTGAGCCTTTGGACATGAATTGCACCCAAAACTACCAATTATTTGATGTTGGGGTAGATACAACAATGGTAGGAAGAATATCTTCAACTCGCACTCACTCAAACTAGCTCAAGATTTTCTATGCACCAAAGTAATGGTGTATATAGAGCTTACTCTCTCCTTACAACCAAGATAAAACTGGCGTGTGCTACGCTCAATCTAGTGTGCAATGGTATAGCGATGTCTTTTACAAGGAGAAATGGGTTCTATTTATAGGTTTTTAGAAGCCTTGATTAGGATTAAGCCTAATCAATTTTATTAGGAAAGATCAAGGATTATGAATTTTTATGAATTTCAAATGAGAGTGGGGTCTCTCTTATCTCTTGAGTCACATGGATGTGGGCTCAAGTAAGAGAATTATTGATGTGGTGAAAGGAGAGAAGCTTCCATGGGAGTGAGTGAATTTGGTTTACTTGTGCGGTTGCCTACTCCATATGTTGATAGTGTGGGTGCATTTTTACAAGAGAAGTTAGTTGTTAGTAGTAATAATCACTAGAATTGTTAGTGATACATTTACAATGGGTAGAATGAGTTGATTTGATGAAGGAAGAGGGGTGAATTAAAAGAGAATCATTGAGATGGTGAATCTTTGAAGAATCTTGAAATCACCCTTGTGCAGATTGTGGAAAAAATGACCACTGGTCTTCTTCTTCTTCTTCGCTTCTTTACGCCGCCGCCACGGTTGACCACCATGATGAAAAAGAGGATTTGTTGATGAAAAATCCTCAATTTGTAGAAGTTAGCATGGTTAAGATGCTAAATTTTAGATATTTTTAGGAGAGGTAAATGAAATTGTAACATAGAAGCAATAGACAGAGATACGGAGAGGGTGTATGTATGTAGAGGTTCATAAAAGAACTATAGGGATGAGAGAGAAGGGTAATGGTGAAGAGGGTGGGAGAAGCCATGGAAATTGTAGGTTTGAGTGAGGGATGGAGATGGATGAGTGTGTGTGTGTGTGTGGAAGTGTGGAAAGGTAAGAGAAGATTTAGGGTGCTTTGTGAGGAAAAAAGTTGACAGAATAGGGTCCACAAAACAACTCATACCTCCTGTTCCTTAGCTCCAAAAATTCTGAAACCTTTTGAGCGCATTGTTGAAATCATGATCTAACTTTTCTCTTTTGATGACCTGGTGGGATTCGGATTGGAAAGAAGCGCCAAAAATTGAGCCAAAACATGTATTTTCTGCCTTTCCCAAGTCTTTGATGTGGGTTTTCCTTATAGCTCCAAGAATGGGCTCTCAACACACCCTAGCATGACCTAAGGGGACTCAATTTCATGTGGACACTTGCATGGAGGAGATTATTTATGAATATAATATATACACGTGATGGGAAAAAAACAAGCTAGTGTATGGAATTTATGATAATATAAAATCGTAAAAGATATGAAAAATAAAGGATATAAAAATAAAAGAGAATGAATTAAGGGGACCCTCATTTGATTTTACTAGGAGAGAAAAAAGATAGATTTATCTAAAGAAAAGATTGACTAAGTAGTAGAAGTTGTTTTTTATGGATTTTCACGGGATACGGATAGAAATGTGAAGGCATAGGGTTTTATTTTTACACGGTGATTGAAGAAAATAAAACAGTAATAATAATGTTGATAAAAAAAGAAGATATACTCAGGTCTAGTAATACACACACCTAATGTAAATATTTACATAAATAAAGAAATAGAAACCCCTCTATTTAGGCCCTTATAAAATAAGATAACTACACAAAATGGGCCGTAATATTTTCTATTTTTTTGGTTCACCTAGCCAAGTAAGTAGCTAGCTGAGAATTTTTATTTTTTTATTTTTTTTAAAATATAGGTAAAGATTCTAACGCACACACGCCTATGTACAGTGAAATGGTAGGGATAGCCACAGTGTTTGGGTGATTTTGGTAGGGTGAGGTGACTTATTATGGCAATTACAGAGAGCCAAAAAAATGGCTATCATTATCATTCATGTATGTTGGTCAAAACCTAGTCCGTGATAGTTAGCATACTTTCTATTCTACTTATCACACATTCTATGTAGTTTAGCATACCTCATATGCTATATATTATATTGATTATGCTTGTTAGCATAGCTAGTATGCTAGTTAGCATCATGGGTATGATGATCAAAACACCATGCTAGCTAACATACATGCTATGCTTGTTAGCATACCTTGTATGATCGTTAGCACACATGCTACCCTATTTACATGTGCTTGTTGGCACACTGAGTATGCTAGCTACCATACTTATTATGCTAACCAAAACACTATATATGGTAGTCAACAAAACCTCTTACATGAGTGTCAAGATGTTGAATGTGGTATTTAACACTCCAATTTGTTCTCATGAACATGCCGGATGTCCTAGGTAGCACTATGTATATTCCTGTTTGGATTTATTTATCCTAGTAGACATATTGATCAAATTTAAATATTGCAAGTTGAGCTCTTTCTCAGATTCAAAGAAAAACATATAGATTGCAAGATTGGAATGAGAACGTTTGAGATATTGAAGCCATTCTTCTAAAGGTGGCTGAAAGGTTGGCTTGGCAATAAGCAACCACATCTGCTGCACACCACAAAATAACTCAATGCGGTTTTAGTTGCTCATATGTCAATATTCTTTTCACAATTGCTCATGCACCATCATGATTTCCCTTGTTATGCCTTGATCCAAAAAATAACCATCTCATCCCAATACCTGTGAGTCCACCATATTTTGCAGAAAAATAGAAAAGCATGGCTCCCTTGAACTTGGAGGCCGCACTATGGGACCACACCCAAAGTTGTGTAGGAGTGACACCCGCTTGTTGTAACCAGTCACAGTGTAGCATGAAGCAATTTTGCATAAACAATGTGTCATGCACCTTGTCATCTGATATGAAGAAGTGGATTGTCTTGACTACCTTCCGTGCCCTGTGGTAGTATGCTATGTGTACAAAAATGCTACCTCTAACTAGAGTGCCAATGCATTGGCTGAATCTCATTTTTCTCCCTGAAGGCATAATTCTCAGTAAAATCAACAACTGAAACAACAACATCATTCAGAAACAGAAGTAGACAATCCTTGAATTGTTATCCTTTCCATCGAGCTATATAATTATGGGTGATGAAGAGCTTTAACTTGGTATTCAAGAGTTGCAAAAACTCCCAGCATGGCATTTCTTTATGAGAATTTTTGCTCCTCTTTTAATGTTCCCATGCTTATCTTTTGCTTCTACATATGAAAATACTTTCATAGTAATACTCTTACCTGGCTTTGCTATCTCCAAGCAACATAATTCTAACCTCTTGACTCCACATATCTTACAGTCTCCCATCAAACATTCTCTTGTATGGAAAACTGCATTTGCTATGGATTTGGACAAAGAACCAAATCCCACATTTGTTGACACCTTTGAACGTGTGATGTGAATCCATGCAACCCTTGCTAATGTTTTCACTTGTGGCACATATATTGCATGGACAGACGCAACCCCAATCATGCAGCCCAAAGGCACAAGAATGCATGTAGCTCATCGAGTCCTTTGAAAAGGGCATCTACACATGGTATTCACAACAGCATGTGTATTAGTGCCAATAGTCTAGTGCTACCTCTTATATATCATCACAATCTCAACCGTGGTAATACCAAGGGCACATTGCAATAATCCATACATGAGTGGATTGAAGACCACAACGCCACGCTTAAAAGAGGTTATAGCCAAGAGGAAGTGTTCAATCATCATGTGCTATGCTCCATTACTTAGTGCCTATATACAAGCATATACACATGTATACATAACTACATATATATACATACACACACACACATACATATACATAGCTACATAAATCTATCTCTCCTTCTTTCTATCCCTCCCTCTTTCCATATCTCCCTCTCCTTCTCTCTATCTCTGTATTTCTTTCCCTCTACCGCATCTATACTCTAAGTGAGTGAACCCTCATTAGTTGTTTTGATTACACCAAAAGTCAAGTTGTACGGTTAGCGGGTCGTCGTGAGGACGTCTGCATCATAGTGTTTTGGTACTAACATAATGTCAATACTCAGGGAAAGTGACTCGGATGGGGCACAAAGATTCTATGAGATTGTCAATCGCACGAAGTGAAACACACTAGCTCAACAAGCAAACCAACACTCAATGATCAGGGAAATCTGCCTATGTCCTTTCTCACAGCTCTAGGTCATCATGCCATTTTGGCACTCGAACGAACTCAAAATGCAACAAAACTTTAGGAGGAGGTCAAGGACACCTAGGGGCACTATCCTAGAAAATCTGGTCACAATCCAACAAGGTACCAAAATCACGATCCATCATGAAAAAGGTCCTGAAAATTACAATAGAACATACCAGAAAGCTCGCCCTATGGTCTAGGAACACTCTCCTATGGTCAAAACGACTATAAACAATGGTTTAAGTGCTCAAATCTACATTTACAGCTCACAGACATGTAGTCGTGAACCTCAAAAAAACTGACAATGTTTACACTTGAATTAAAGAGCAAAGAGGGAGGAACACAATCCAAGTTTCTACATTGAAAATGGATTACCAAATCATTAGCTATAATGAGTAGAAGTTTGGAGCAACTCCTAGCTTGAGCGTACATTTTTAGAGCTCCTTCTTCTTCTGAAGATAAGCCTCTTTTCACATTTAGGTTATTAACCTTTATACCTAGGGAATCCTAAATGGCCAGTGGCCGACTCACATAGACCTTTACAAATATTATTACAACCAAGGAATTGATCCACTACTCTGAAATCAAGATTTACACAGAGTATTACTACACTAGCTTAGAAAACTAATAGAGTACAAATGTGGTGTCCGGATATGTGCAACCATTTGGGTGCCCATTTGATATGTCCTCAAATATTCCCCCCATACTAAATCATGTCGTCCCTTGACACGACCTTGTGCAGTCTTGTCATAGGGTTGTTTCAGCTTTGTCTGCAAGGTTGGACTTCAGCTTGGGAAGTGCTTTGTCATTAATGATGCTCCCCCCTTCCTTGAGTGATTCATATTTGCCATGTTGTTGATACGTGATTTGATCTTTGATTTTTTAGGCAAATTTTCTTCTCGATGTGCATTCGCCTCTTTGTTGCTAGTCTTGGCTACCATGAAGATGGATGTTGATGTGTTTGAGCTTGTAGAACTGATCCTCTTTGGGGCATGGAATTTATCATGGATTTGCTTTCAAGGTCCACTGAAATTTGAGTTTTCCACAATAGGTAGCCAATGTTGAAGCACTCTATGAGCTACGTATGGTTGTTGTGGATAGCTCACTTGCTGAATTTTTCATTGCTTGTCATTGCAGGCCATTCTTTGACTTGCCATTGTTTGATGAAGCATTGCTGTCATCCTTGGAGGAGATAAAAGATTCTCTTGATAAGCATATGGAGATGTGAAATTTTTGCTCCAAGTTGTTGTCAATTGATTTGGGTAGCCATTTCTTTATTGTTGATGTTGAAGGAATATATACAAGAAGATAATGTGATTCTAGATTAGGGTCTAAAAACTGGATGACCAAAGGGAAAAAAACCGGTGGAAAAAAAGTGCATTTTGTATACTCTCTTATTGGAGTTGAGCATTTGGTCTTGAAGTACCTATCATGCAAGGTGAGTGCTTAAGATAAACAAATGAAGAGTGCCTAATACAAGTGCCAAATATGGGACATTCTATATGCTTATGAGAAGTTTTCAAACAAAAGCATGTAGTGGTAAGAGATGGAGTTGATGGGTGCTTCAAGGAATAGATGTAGCACATGTGACATCAAAGGATGTCAATAGCTTCCACGTTCCAAGAAGGGTTTTAGATGTAGAAGCTTGTCCACTCATACCTCATTGTGCTAAGTGCATTTTGGACTTCCTCCTTCACTTACCACTATACAACAACGATTTTGACTCTTATGCTCACCTATTGACATCAAAGGATGTCAATAGCTTCCACGTTCCAAGAAGGGTTTTAGATGTAGAAGCTTGTCCACTCATACCTCATTGTGCTAAGTGCATTTTGGACTTCCTCCTTCACTTACCACTATACGACAACGATTTTGACTCTTATGCTCACCTATACTAGCATGACCGGCACAACGTAATTATGCTCAACTCTTCCAGCTTGAGCAGTACCTAGAATAACTAAGACGCTTAGACCACAGAGAATATACATGAAGGTTTAGGACTGGCACATCACTCATTTAGTCGCTTAGCTGCTCGACTCTGACTTGTATGGCATGTATTTTTAATGGCGACTTGGATTTACCTGTTCAAGGCCAAAAACCCAATTCCATAAGTTTTGGAGATTTAGGTCTTTTTCATTGTGTTGATCTTTGGAAGCCACCAGTTTGTCGAGTAGGTTGGCATATTTTGGTTCCTCTTGACTTGCTTGTTGTATGTTCACACTTTTTTGTGAAACAAGTTCTTCAGCTGATGTAGAGACTGATGGAGCCTTTGATTTATCTCCCATGAGAAGTGGTTGAATCTGTGTGTGGGTTCTTTGTGATTGACTTTCCACGAGTGATTTTAGAACCCATCTTGTTTTTTTATCCTTGTGTGACCGTCTTCTGTATTCGCTCCTTTTGCTCGATGACTTGATGGACACTAGGATTTAGTAGCCACATCTGATGATTTCCTTTGTAGAAGCTTTGATGTTGTAGTTGATGATGAGGTATCCATCTGCAGATTGCATTGCAATTGGATTCTGTTGGATTTTGATTGGCATTGCTTGCCTTTGGATAGAAGCTTGAGCTGCATGATTTGTCTTGGTTGTTCCAGATTGAGCTACAACTTTTGGTAACCATATGCAAGTGTTGCCTTCACAGAATCCTTGTGCTTCAAGTAACTTGACTGGAATTAGTTGCTGCTTCAAGTAGCTTGGCTAAGGTCTGACTTTGGCACCCATACTTTTCGCATTTCTCGTTGCTTTGAATTTTTCTTTTAACTTTTGTGGTAGTTCTTTCTCCTGGTTGAGTTGTCTGTCTTGCGTTTATAGCTCCTCTTGCTCTTTGTAGAACTCCTTGGTTGAGGCGAGTAGATCCAGGCTCTTACTTTAGGATTTTTGGCCCGAACATTAGCATTTCCTTAGAAGTAGCCCTGAGCAGTGATTGACTCATTTGATGCTACCCACCCTGTCACCTTTTGTGTTGTGGTTAAACTTGTGCTTCATGTATCCAAACTAGGTCTTTGACTTTGATGTGCTCTTTGGATACCAACACTTGGTTGACATTCTTTGGCTTCTTCTGGATGCTTTTTTGTGAACAAAAATTTGGTTGGTAGACTTTGTGCTTTGGTTTCCATTTCATTGTTGATGGTTTGGCTCTTCATGTAGAAGCTTCATTGGAAGTTTGATGCAGGCTCGTTGAAGGTAAAGTCGTCTTGTGAGGTTGATATACTTCAGTGTTTACCTTTGCTTTACCCTTTTCTGCGATGGTTGATGATTTCTTCTCCGCATGGATTTGAGAAGCTTCATGAACTCTTACACCTGTTGTTGTTGAAGCTTTTGATTGTTGTCAAAAGAAGATGTTCCTCTAGCTTTCTATCAGGACCAAACTCTCTTTGATGTGATAGGGAGTCAATTATGTGGTAAGTATCCTTATACTCCCCGGTACTCAACTTGAGTACAGCTTCTGCCACTCCGAAGCTAGGAATCGGCATCTTTGAGCTTATGTACATGATCTTCTCTAGATCGGTGATTGATGGCTTTCCCATCATGATCCACGTTCCATAAGTCATTAGATTTTTTGTTGCTTTTGGATCTATCACATATGAACATGTGATTTTGAGTCCTGTTTCTCTGCATATGCTGAATTTTATCATCATAGGAGACAATCAATCTTCGTCCTTATCCCTATTCTTCTTTTGATCTTGCATTTGTTGAAGATTTGCCGTTGAACTTGGAAACTTTTTTCCTTCATCTACTTTCATTTGTACTTTTTCTGGAGTTGGCTTCTTTGAAACAACTTTTTCAATTCTTCAAGTATGTCAATGATGACATATTCTTGTGGTTGCTCTACTTCCTTTGTTTGCACCTTGGAACCATGCTCCAAGATGTAGCTATCTGTCTCACCTTTTCTGCTTTCACACTCACAAACTTCATTAGCTTCCTTCAACACCTTTATTGTAAATAAGGGAGTTATATCATACCCACCTTCATCGCAAAATTTAGTCAGGGTCACCTCATTCACACACACATCAAGAGTGGCCAGTATTTGATCCCATCCAAAGGGTTCAAATGACTCCTTTGGGAATGGTTCTGGAATATAGTGTGTGTCCTTCATAGGTCGATCGAGATTACAATCCTCCTTCTTAGACTTACACTCTCAGGAGCTCCGTACATCCAAATATGCACTTTGCTTTCAAAATCAGTTGTGGAGTTTAATTCTTCCCCCGAGGTTCACTCTACATCTCTATAACTATGACCTTTGACACTGATTTTGTAGTAATTTCCTTGTGTCTTAAGTAGATACAGTCATAGCCCCAGTCTTGTACCATTTTGAGCTGATGCGTGAATGGTCTGCACAATATGATATCAATGTTGCTGCTCTCATCAAAATTCATTATGGCAAAGGTGTCCTCATACTCGATGCCACACGAGGGTACAATGATTTGTTCTAATATTCCAATCGGTTTCTCCACGTATCCATCTGCTAATTGCAGCTTCATTCGAGTTTTTGTAAGATCAAGCTTTTTCCATTTTTTCCATATCTCTTTGGCTGCAATGGAAATTCCTGCCCCACTATCTAATATAGCAACCCTATTTACTCATTTGTACTCAAGTGGTAAGGTGGTGTTTCCTTCTTCTCCTTCACAGCATTCACCAACCTTATTTACTGGTATTGGCTTTGTCTATGGCCTCTTAGGCAAGATGTCATCCATGTTTTTGTCCACAAGTTGGTCATGTGAAGGGATTTTCAAGCCCATCTTTTCTAGGTTTTTGCCCATTTGAACCCATAGATGTGGTCTAATTTTTTGTAGCTCCGATAGACTTTGCCATCTTTCATAGGAGAAGACATCAATTCATGCAAGCTCTTGGTATCCATTATTTTTGGTGTGGCTTTCCACTGAGAAGTTACCACTTTCCACTAAGAAGGTACCATTTTAACCTTTGATTTTGTTTCAAGTTCTCCTATGAAAGATGGCAAAGTCTTTAGAGAGTTTGGTTTACTCTCTTCAGATGCAACAAACCCGACATCCCCATATAAAGATCGTATATCCCTTGGGGAAAATTCATGATCCATGTTTATCTCAGGGATAGGTGTTGACTATAGTGTTGCACTTCCATCTTTTCTATTTCAGATATCCTCCCATAGATCCTGTGGCCATTGTTCTTCCATTTGAGGAATTTGCATCACTGCTTGTGAGCCCACCCCATCTGTGGTATTGGCTACTTCCCTTGTATCTAAAGGTGCCTCAACTCCTAGCTCTTCCTCTTTGTTTTCGATACCATGACTTTCCAATTCCTAGATTTTTTTGCGGATTAGCACCTCTCCATTTTTGAACCATCTGGAAGTGGTTCCATATGAGCTTGGGCCTTTTGGATGAGCTCCTTGCACATTTGAAACCTCTCCTTTTCATACCCCGGGTGAGGGTACATTAGCCATCTATCCTCCTGGGTTTGGTTGGTCTTTAACCTACCATCATAAGCTTTCAAGATTGCATCCAAAGGTTCAAAGACTTTGTCGACCAAGACTGAGCCTCCCCAGTTAGTCTTTGACTCTTTAGGTCCCTTTGCGTTTTTCTTGCTTTGTTGCTCTCATCTAAGCTATTCTTTTGTTTTATTTAGTTCAATTTACAAATCAGCTTTCTCCTGCAGCCTCTTTGCTTTCATTTTATCTTGTTTGGTTTTCTAGGATTTTCTTCCTGTTATCACTGATAAGTTTTCGATTTTGTTTCAACAGGCAATGTGGCTTCCTCCTCAACGCTTGCTTTTTTAGCAGCTTCTTGAGCTTGAGCTCGAGTCATCACGTTTAAAGGAATGGAGGGTTCTACCTCGGATCCCGCTTGAAGAAGGCGTCACACCTACAACATTCATTGTTGCTTTTCCTTTGTAGTCTGGATTCTTAGCACAGTGTTGGCGTAGATGGTCTATCCCACAACGTTCACAGAATACAAATATTTATATTTGTGGACCTTATTTGGACAACTTCGTGCCCAATGATCACCTCCACACTCATAGCATGGACCTTCCTTTTTCATAGCTGGTGATCCAGCCAATGGTTGTTCTTGTCTGGTAGGAATTTTCTTTGAGCCATACTCTTAATGATTGGCTATGAACATGAGCGTATTCGCATTGGAATACTGATTTCTCATGGGTTGTGGCACATATGTTGGTTGAGCATAGTTGACTACTACTCTACCATCATTCAGAAGAGGTGGTTGTTGCCGTAGAACATGTTGTGTATTTGACTGAGTTGTACACCATGGAGTGAGATGATCCCCTCCACAAGTAATATCTCCTCAATTGAAGTTGTTGCACATTTAGGTTTTGTTTGTAGCCTTGGTTTATTCTTCTAATCACCCCCTCAACCACTTGATGAATGATTGGTTCCCAAGGAGTTTGAACATCTCTCTTTGTTGTTGATTCACTCTGTGGAGATGAGGCACTACTAGTCGTGTTATCTGTATCTTCACTTACCTCTCCATAGGACTTGCAATTGTCAACTAGATATAGAGATTCTCTAGTGACTTGATCGAATGCCCTGCATCCTTTCAAATGTAGGTCCTTTTATTCATCAAGCCCTCTATGAAGAGAGCTAATAATCTCTCATCTTTTGGTAGCTCTCTCACATGACATCTCTTGATGTATTGTTTGAAGCGAAACAGAGCTTCCTTCACTCTCTTGTTCTTTTTAGGTTTGAAAGCGTAGATTTGGGACAGTGTGTTGTGCTTGATTCCCCTTTTCAAGAACTCCTCCATAAATTCTTGCAAGAGTTGTGCTATCTTGGGAAAATCATCTCTATTCAATGGTTGGAACCAAGTCAAAGATGTTCCTTCTAATGTCAATCAAAATCCCTTATACTGAGTATGGAAATCTGCAATTCGTTCAGCTGTCAATACTTGTTCAAAGAGTGAGACATGAGAATATGGATCCCTTGACCCATTGTACTTTGTTCTGACACATTGAGCCACTTGATATGACCTTAAGCGTTGTGCTTCAATCACCAATCTAACCAATTTGTGGTCTCTTGGAGAAACGTCTCTTGTGCTCTCCTCTCGTTTTGGAGAGAATCCTGGTGGAATCCTCTCATATATGTGCTCTGGCATCATTTTTGGTTGAAAGTAAGTAGAGATTGGAGTATCCTTGTAAGTATATCTCTCTAGATCAATTGGATTGACAAGTTTGTACTCTCTTCCATACTTACCTACCATCAAAACTTGAACTTTGTGGGCATCTGTATATGTAAATGCATAGAGATTCTTATGTGTGGTCAACTCTCTAGCATAGGGTTCTACACACATGTAGAAGATATATTGATCTCCGTTTGTGAATCTATATAATCCATCATGAGCATAATCGGTTAGAACTTGCATGGCTTCATTGGTTCGAATGAATCTTACGTTCGGTTTGTTGATCAAAGGATGCCTCTCCTCTAGGTATTCTCCCAATCCCAATGTTGTCGACATTGTAGCATTTTTCATGTCCTTGAGTGGAGTAGAGAACCCTGGTGGCAGGTGATTTGTCATGTTTAAGACTCACTCAAAATTCTCAAGATAGTCCTTGACAAGCTCACCTTGGCTTAGTGCAACTTATCCCTTTTTCCCCCTGGTAAGGTCTCTCAAAAGTCAGGAGTTTGTGACTTTTTGGTCTCTAGAAACTGGTCTTGGGGTACCCTGAAAGTTTGGATTTAGGAAACCTAAGAAAATCCTATTGCCCACAAGCTTTCTTCCTGGCTATACCTGACTCAATTTGGAGTTGTCTATCAAAAGTAGAGCAATTTTAGTGAACTGCACTTGAAACAACACTCAAAACAGTCTTAGGACTAGAACACAAGAACTTTGTCTTGTAGCTTGGCCTCCTAAAGGTATTTTTAGCTCAAACTTGAGATTTGGGATGTTCTCAAGTATGTCTACAAGATCATCAAGTCAGATGCCACCACTAGTCCTCTGTCAAAAAAAAAATTCCCAAATTTTCCCAAATTTGGACTGTGTGTAAACAAGGTCGTATGCAGGCTATATACCAATTTTAATCAAATTCTGAGGTTGAGGTACATGGATTGTGATCCATGTTCAACCACATTTGGACTTGATCTCTTGGTAGCTTGTTACACTCTATGTCCACGAGCTAAATCTCAAATCGTTTTGGATTCAGACTTGGTTTGATAGGTCAAATGGCCAATACTAGGTCTGCACATTGGTTTTTTGTATGTCACCTGTCTTGATCACTTTTGACCCAAATTTGCTCTTTTTTTTAAAAAAAATGGACTTGGAGATATGTTTCCTTGTGTATGCACTAATGATCTCGAAAGTTTCAAGTCAAGCTGTCACTATGGGTACATGGATCGTGATCCATGTTTGGAGCCCAAATTGACTTCTCTTGGTACCATCAGATTCAACAAGATTACTAGGTCCTATGGTATCATTTTTTCTTAGAATGGACCTTTGAATTGAAAGTTAGGTGAATTCTAGCACTTACTCAGAGTACTTGACAGTTGTGGGCTTTTGGTATCCAAATTCACTTTTGAAAAGACCACTAGACTCCCTGTGAATTTGGTATCAGTCTGTGAAAAGGAACATGGATCATGTTTCTTGTACCTATGTGTCAGATGGTAATGAAACTTGGCACACAGCTTCCCCTTGGTCCATTGATCCCTACTATATGGTTTTTATGTGATTTGGACTTGTTTAGGTCAAGAAAAAGTCAATTCACAGGTCTGTTGTAGGTTTTTCACCTTGAACAGTTTTTGGTTCTTTTCACCCACTTTTTGAACTTTTTTGACAAAATTTCTTTGGGGAGTTTTGTTCATAATGGTCTTTGCTACAGCCTGGAAAAAGTTCTGTCCAAAAATTTCTCAGGGGTACATGGATCGTGATCCATGTTCCACCACTTTTGGATCTAAATCTTTGGTGTGATGATAGCTTATAATGTTTGTAGCTTGCTCCACAAATCTTTTTGAATATGAATCACCTTTGCCCAACCAAAACTGACTTCTACAGTCTGTTGCAATAGTTTTGACAATGAACTGTTTCTGGCTCTTTTGACCACTTTTTACAACTTTTTTGCATATGGTTCCTTTGGGAAAAGTGTTTGTCTATGTCTCAGCTACCTACTGATCAAATCTCAGCCAAAAAAATTTCAACTTTTTTTCATAAGGTACATGGATTGCGATCCATGTTTTGAAGCCAAATTGACTTTTCTTGGTACCATTAGGATCACTAGACGCTATGGTATCAAAAGCTTAAGATTTGAACTAGTTTCTGTCACTCAAAAGCAAGTTTTTCTATCTGTACTGTGATTTTTGACTAGTTTCTGTATTTGGCTATTTTGACCACCTTTCTTCAATTTTTTGACATGGCGCCTTTTGGGAAAGTTGCTTCAAATGATATCATGGATGTACTTGTCAAATATCAACCCAAAATGTCAAAAGGTACATGGATCACGATCCATGTTTGATTGCATTTTTTCATTAATTTTGTTATGCTGGTTCTCTATTCCTTGTAGAAGCCAAATCTCACCTCCTTTTGAATTTGGATCCCAAAATGTTGAAAAAATCCCAAAGTTTGTATCTGCAATGACTGTTTTTTGTTGTTTTTGCCCCAATAGTCAATTTTGATGTGATTTTTGAGTTTTTCTTTCAAGCAAACTTGATCAGAGCAATATCCTACTGATGCTCAATGTCACTGATCACCTTTCACCAAAGATGGTCTCTGGGGTACATGGATCGCGATCCATGTTCCTCCATAGATCTTACCAGACTTTCTAGATAACTTTTAGGAAGTATGTTGATACCCTAGATCCACAAATTTTTGAATTTGGATCACTTTTCAAGTCTCTACCATCAATTTTTCATAATCTCGGAGTATGGTCAGTCCGGCCAAAATATGGTTATCACCCTTTTTTCCCTCAATCTTTTAGCCCAAATTTGATGGTGGTAGTTTCTACTTACCCTACTCCTAAGTACTGAAATGAAATATAAAACAAAAACAAACAGAACGGTACAAAATAAAGTCAAAATGAAAAACGGTATAGCACACTGAAATCATAGAGAAAATCGAATAATGAAATGCGTCTGGCTATCTCATTCACAACCCTCTTTACTTTTCAAGAATAGATCTAACAAGTCCTCGACTTTTGGACTCTATCAAGCACTAAACCCCATGTCTAGGTGCTTCACTACTAAAGTGTAAATGGAATGGAGAGACAAATCTTCAAAAAAGAACGCTCTAAATGCGCACTAGGTCACTCACCATCTAAGGATCATATCCTCAGCAACGACGCCAATGTCAGCACGTCACAGCAATGGACGTCTGCAACATAGCTTTTTGGTACTAACATAATGTCAATACTCAAGGAGAGTGACTCGGATGGGGCATGAAGACTCTCCCGGGGGGTTCACCTTACATAGTATGTGACCTATCACGTGAGTTCAACAGAAGGGTATTTAAATCCCTTAAAACTTACAGAAATAAATTTACATAAGGATATATTTTTTACAAATCTCAAAAAAAAATTACAGAATTTAGAAGAAAAGGGTTCATTATTTCCTAGAAAATTCACAAAATAAGGATTTTAGAAAAAGAGCATGAACGCACGTGATATATAGTGAACCCCCCGAGAAGACTCTATGAGATCGTCAATCTCATGAAGTGAACCTTAACAAACAAACACACCAGCTCAACAAGAAAACCAACACTCAATGATCAAGGAAATCTGCCTATGTCCTTCCTCACAGCTTTAGGTCATCACGCCATTTTGGCACTCGAATAGACTCGAAATGCAACGAAACTTTAGAAGGAGGTCAAGGACACCTAGGGGCACTATCCTAGAAAATCTGGTCGCGATCCCGACAAGGTACCAAAATCATGATCATCATTAAAAAGGTTCTGAAAATTGTAATAGAACATACCAAAAAGGTCGCCCTATGGTCTAGGAACACTCTCCTATGGTCAAAACGACTATAAACAATGATTTAAGCACTCAATCTACATTTACAGCTCACAGACACATAGTCGTGAACTCAAAAAAACTGACAATGCTTACACTTGAATCAAAGAGCAAAGAGAGAGGAACACAATGCAAGTTTTTGAATCAAAAATGGATTATTAAATCATTAGCTGCGAGCGATGATTACAAGTTTGGAGAAGCTTGTAGCTTTAGGGTATGTTTTTAGAGCGCCTTCTTCTTCTAAAGATAAGCCTCTTTTCACATTTAATTTATTGACCTATATACCTAGGGCATTCTAAATGGCCAGTGGCCAAGTCACATGGACCTTAACAAATATCATTACAGCTTTACGACTCAGGGAATTGATCCACTACTCTGGAATCAATATTTGCACAGAGTATTACTACACGAGATCAAAAAAATAATAGAGTGCAAATGTGGTGTCCAGCTACGTGTCCGACCAGTTGGGTGCTCATTTGATCTATCCTCAAACATGTACTTATTGATCTTTACATTCCATTCCATCATACAAGTGTTATACATGCTTAATCGTTTCCAACTAACCACATCTTGGGCAGTTCCCCAATGGAAAGATCTCTTGTGATGATTCTCCACAAAAAAACGTGATGCTTGAAACTCATTCTTGATACCCAAATATTTGATAGCTTTTGAATCCACTAACTCTAGTTGTATTGTGCTTTCCATGTTCTGTTATATCTATCATGTATCTGAGTTCTAGGAATAAAAATGCATGTAGAATACTTTTGTAGGTGAAGACCACCAGTTGGCTGAGGTATCTGGAAACACCGAGTCATAAAATTTGAAGTTTGCATCCTAATTGCAAGCCACACTAAGGTTGAATACACAAGCACAGATATGGACCCAATGCAATTTTGAGTCCATGGCTAAGACTGAATAGAGAATACAACTCCATTTTAAGGCTCATTTTGGAGTACTTGACTTTAGGACCAAAGACTTTCTCTAATTCCACCTAAGTAGCATTTGACAATTGCACATCATCCAAATAATGAATAAAGTCATCTTCAAGAGATGTCAAAATAATACCTAATTCTTGCTTGTCCTTGCATTGTTGCTCGGTAGATAGCACTCTTGTAACAAAACAGCGATGTGCGAGTTTCATCGGTTGATAGAGGCTTGACTACACTCTAGAGATTCTTGCGCATTAAATAGCCCTTCACTTTGATTTTCCAGGTATGAAAGTCGGAACCGTTAAATTTTTCCACCTTTGATGCCATACTTGAAACTTCACATAGTGTAATAATGTGTACCACTGTTGTCTATTATACCCTTCTGGTTTTTTCGGATGGCTTTAATGCGCTTTGAGTCAACCTTTTGAGATGCTGTCAAAAAACCTTATCACTGCGATCGTTCTTGTCGTTTAGCCTTGGACTACTTACACTATGTATAGTAGCATTTTCATATGGAGTAAAATTGCCAAGCTCAAAACTATGTCTAACTACTGCAAAGTGTTTTTAAAAACGGACAAAAGATCATATAATATTTCCTACAACCTTGGCTTGCTTTCAGTAGCATTTTGAGATGTTGATGCGTAGGGATCCTCTTTTCTTTCCTGATGCTCTCAGTCGTTGCTTTGGGCAGCGTTTCAAAATGCTATGACTGCACACAGGGGAATGCTATGACTATCTTTGCCTTTGTTTTATAGGCGTTTCAATACAATGCCTAGGAGATGACCTTTACCATTCCTGAGTCAACAACGCCTGGGATATTATTCCCGCCTTGTTTCTTGCAGCATTTTAGAATGCCCCATGACTTTGCCAACACATAGGACTACCTAGAAGAACCACAATGTGCTCTGATACGAGTTGTACAAGAAGCTGGCTAGAGAGGATGGAGCCAAAAAGGCATGGTTAAGGGCATGCATATGCAAAAGGGGATGAACAAAAAAACGAGAGAGAGAGAGAGAGAGAGAGAGGAACTCCACACACAAAAAGAATAGAGCATACACTATTGTATTATGATTCAAAAAATGTTACATATATAAACCTTCCCATGCATACTCTATAAGAAAAGTTTCACACATGCAGGCGTTGACACACAAGCTAGACCCGGGCTTAAATACCCAATAGCATGTCCACCATAAGGGCTTCATAACAGTTGTGTGAGATATGCCTCAAGGAGAAACCCCTTAATTTAATTTTTTCTTGGGCAGCAGTAAATTGTCCCCATCTACCACTCTTTTCCCTTTCTCAGTAAGTTTTGCATTGTTTGAGGATAATAGATTGTTACTCTCCACACTTGATTTAAACAAAGGTCTTGGGTTGGGTGGTTGCCTATCCTAAGGTGTCCTTGCATAAGATGGGGATGCTCCACCCTGCTTGTTGTTGGCTACATACACCCTTCCTTTGTCAACTTTGGAGACATTTTTGAAATGCCTAAGGTGTGGATTGACCAACAAGGCATTCATCATGGTGAGAGATTCATTACAAAATTGGAAGCAAATAAATTGACGAGAGTGTACTCAATAGAATGGACTTGCTAGATTAATTAGAATGAGAGAGAGGAATTACAAGTGAAGCAAGAAGGCCTTATATGTGCTCACTAGTGAAAAATGGGAATAAAAGTAAGAGGGATATGCACCACATATATGAAGGGGCAAGCAGCATGTGGGCTACAAAATGTAGCTTGTGGCTTTAAAGTGTGGCATGTGTGCATGGAATGAGAAGCATGTGTTAGCAGATTCTGAGTAGGAGGTTGTACACATGCACATAGGGGTGCATGCAATTGTTCCTGTAGTGAGTGTAAGCTAAGAGGCTTACCACAACAAACACCCCCGTAAGCTAAATCTTATGCAAAATGCATGGATCCTTTTCAAGGAGTCTAATATGGGTTACTTAGGGTAATTGCATATGGCGCATAAGATGAATCTAATGCAAAAGGGTAGGTCTTACTACCAAAATTTGGGTTTGGGGTAGTGTCTAAACCCATTATCATACATCCTCGTACAAAACAGTGTTGATATCCCCTTCTTCTTTCTTCCATGACATGTGCTTTGCCTCTAGAATCTCTAGGATTCTTCGGGTTCTTTGCATTATCTTTGAAGAAACATTGGTTGGGTGCATTCCCTTCTTGTTGCAATGAGGGCACACCTTAATGTGGAAGCAATCTTGTGATTTGTGGTGCTTTTTCCACAATATGAGCAAGCTTTACCATTTACAACCAATGCATTATTTTGAGACCTTGTGTGAGTGCCAAATATTTTTTCTTCCTTTGGAACTAAATTGATTACATCTTCAACTGCAGGAATGAGATATTTCTCCTTAAGCATATTTACAATGTTAACAAAGCTACTTGGTAGGGCTTTGAGAAGGATGGCGATTTTATCCTCATTTCGAACTTGTACCTTGCATAGATAATTTGGGTTGAGATAATCTTAAGTTTGTTGATGAGGCTAGAAACATCATCTTGGTCTTGCATGATGAGACCGTAAAATTGAATTTTGAGGCTCACACTACAAGAGGCTATTCATATTAGCGACGCTCACACAGCTACGCTCAAAAAAAAAAATCCCGGCGAGTAAATTTGCGACGCTCATAGCGACTCCGGCTGGGCTAAAAAAAATAACAAAGAGCGCCCAAAAACTCAGATCTCAAATCTGAGTTTTTCGGCGCCCTCAAGCAAGGAGCAGGTAACGCTCTCCCTCTCTCTCTCTCTCTCTCTCTCTCTCTCTCTCTCTCTCTCTTTCTTCTCCACACACACACACACACACACACGAGGAGAGGAAGGAGAGCCAGGTATGCTCCTTCCCTCTCCTCACTCTCATGTTCCCTTCCCCTCTTTCTCTCTCCCTCTCTCTCTCTCTCTCTCTCACACACACACACACACACACATAGTGTTTTTGAGAGAGAGAGAGAGAGAGAGAGAGAGAGAGAGAGAGAGAGAGAGAAAGAGTACAAACATAAACAAAAATGCACACACACATACATAAACAAAGAATGCACACACACATTGAGAGAGGAAAAGAGAGAGAGAGAGCATGCATAAACAAAAAATGCACACATTGAGAGAGGAAAAGAGAGAGAGAACATGCATAAACAAAAAACGCACACATTGAGAGAGGAAAAGAGAGAGAAAACATGCATAAAC
The DNA here is from genome assembly GCF_014529385.1 of Adiantum capillus-veneris. Lineage (NCBI taxonomy): Eukaryota > Viridiplantae > Streptophyta > Polypodiopsida > Polypodiales > Pteridaceae > Adiantum > Adiantum capillus-veneris. The sequence continues at coordinate 2,442,628 of NC_140956.1, forward strand.
AAAAAAATGCACACACATTGAGAGAGAAAGAGAGAGAAACTAATTTAACGTCGTAGGAAACTAATTAAAATTAAAAGACCTAAAGATCTAGCCGACGAGGAGTTGAACTCAAGACCTATTATTCAAGAGAGAAATGGCATAACCAATCTATCATACTTACCATGGGTGATAGAAAGGTTATACCATTTATCTCTTTTTATTGGCACACACATCCACACACGCGCACACACACACAAGAAGAAGAGAGTTATAACGTCGTAGGAAACTATCCTAAAAGACGTTAAAGATTAGGTTAGATGTAGACTTACGTTAAATTAGATTTAGGTTTATTTAAGTTAAATTAGATTAGATTTAGGTTTATTTTTAGTTAGATTTACGTTTATTTACACTAGATTTAGATTTACGTTATATTAGATTAGATTTAGGTCTCCATAGACTGCGATGCCTGCATGAAGCAGGTGAAGAAAGCCCTCAATGGAATATAGGGTATTGTTGCCTTCACTCATGGTGGGCTCCGTCGATCCAAAAGTACTGGTGAAATGTCTTCAGAAGATAGGGAAGAAGGTGGATCTTCAGGGCGCCAAGAGTCACTACATCCCCGACAATGACCATCTAGACAACCTCTAGTCATTCAACAGCAACTTCAAAGTTAGTAACAAGAGCAAGAACGGTCCAAAGGGCCAATTGCTGTCGTCAGATGTGGATGGAGATGAGGCAGGGTCACCACCGGAAGTTAACTCTCACATCTTTAGTGATGAGAATGCCAACTCTTGCCGAGTTATGTGAAAAATTATGTGTTAAATCAGTTTTAAGGTTCTTATAATCCCTATTAATTAGTTTAGTTCTTTGTTTTTAATATAACATAATTTACGTTAGATTTAGATTTATGTTATATTAGATTAGACTTAGGTTTATTTAGGTTTACCCACACACACACACACACACACACACACACACACACAAGAAGAAGAGAGTTTTAACGTCGTAGGAAACTATCCCAAAAGACGTTAAAGATTAGGTTACATATAGACTTACGTTAAATTAGATTTAGGTTTATTTTTAGTTAGATTCAGGTTTATTTTTAGTTAGATTTACGTTTATTTAGATTTACGCTTATTTACGTTAGATCGAGTCCACGCAAGAATTACTTACGGTTTAGGGTTTAGAGTTAGACGAATAGTGAAAAGATCTGATAGCATGGCAGAAGGTTGGTTGGTATCAGAGTCCCTAGTGTACATTGGAGAGTGGCTAGACGGATTTGATAAAGCCCGGGACACGCTATGGCGAACCATAGATGATGAGCGCATATCTAGGATTGTCATGTGCAATCTTGGTGTTGAGAAGAAGATGACGAAAGATCTAGAGGCTAAAATCAACCGATTTTGCATGCTTCACAATCCAGTGATGCAAAAGTGGATTTCACAATATGAGGATGCAAAGCAAGAGCGACAAAGGGCACGAATCGAGTGGAGACGGGGAAGACAACCACCGATGGACTATCCGACGGGTCTAGAGAGCCTACCAACATTCATGAGCTTAAGATGGTTGCACAACCAATTGAAAAGCTCACAACAATGCGGTGACGAAGTGACTGAGGAAGAGTGGGAGTACTCTCAGGGTTGCGCGACCAAGGTAAGTTTGCAATGTACGACTAGCTAGTGACTTTATTTCTAAACTTTTGAACGGCCACTCATAATCTTTGTTCGTTGTAGTATAAGTCATACACAGCAGCATGGTGTAAAGGTCGACATTTTAGGGTGGAACGGATCGACAAAAAGCGTTTTACTCAAGATTGTGGAATCATGGCAAAATTTGAACAGTCTAGTCGACGACGTTCCTCTGATGCAGATCCTGTGGTGGCGGAACTCACTTACTTCGGCACGCTACAAGAGATTTTGAGGATCGATTACAGAGGATTTTTTGTCGACTTGTTCGACGTGCAATGGTTCAAGATAATCATGGAGGGTCGCAACGCTACTGTGCGTAGAGGAGAGTCTGGTTTTCTTGAGGTGGATTCTACTAAGAAATGGACTGACCTAAGAGACACTTTCGTACTACCCGAGCATTGTGAACAAGTAAGTATGTAAATAGTTAACATCCCCCTTTTACAAGTTATGTGCTTGAAAGCTCTCATGTAAGTTATGTGGCTCTGGGAGGTAATACTTCATCCTACAAAGTCTACATCAAACTGGTGGTACGTCATAGAGGTAGCCCCTCGTAGTGCAAGGACGTATGAAGGCTACCATGTGCCAATCACAACGGCATCAATGGAGGAGATCAGAGAAGATGCTCAATCAGAAGCCGCTGCAGTGGTGCCAGACGAGCATCAAGATGCTACTACTCTATATGGGGTGCATGCAGAGGAGCTACAAAATGAAACAGAGGATATGTATTTAAACGGAGAGCTCTATATAGATATAGGAAGTTATGCGAGGATGAGAGAGAGAGATCTCTTAAAGCCATAAATATTGTATTTGAACAATTTTGCTCCGTACCTTCCATGGTGTATAACGCTCTTTTCTACTCGCGCTCACATCTTTTGATTGAAAATTCTGAGTTTTCGACTTGCCTCTTCTATCACTCAATTCATTGCGTCATTGTATTTATATGCGTCATTACGTCATTGTATTTAATGGTCTTTGCGTCATTGTCTACTCTATTCATTGAATATTAAGTTTAAATATTCGTGTGTTTAATGCAGGTATGGATGATGAGGAGTTTCTTTCTTCTTTGTCACCGCAGCAGAGATAGTGGTACGTGGAGCGTAATCGCTCTGGCGCATCATCGCGCGTTCCTAGTCCATCCGCATCTCCCTCTCTTTCGGAGCATTCGACGCGCTCCGAAGCTTCGGTGTCGACGAGACGATCTTCACACTCGTCTAGACAACGGCGCTCTAGTGGTCGCGGTGGCGGTTGTTGTGGGGATTCCGCCGCCGATGCCTCCACACCGCCTCGTGTTCGACGAGGCTCTTTACCCTCCCCTTCTTTGCCCGCCCCCACACCAGCCACAGCATCGCCATCTACGCCAGGTTTTGTGCGGATGACTGTTCCTAGCAGCTACACACCTCTACCTACTCCGCCAGGAGCCACCCCACTCGACACTCCTCGCTTCGGGGCCCAGACGCTGGTGGAGACACCTGACATCCGTACCCCCATCGACACGCCGCTAGAGACCCCTGCCGGGACATCCAGGTTCACGCGTCACCGGCCAGAGGGCTTGCCTTACTCCGTCGACTTCAGCGACGGCATCATCATGGATGATGACGGCAAGAAGGTGATCTCGCGCATGCGTGGTCTTTGCTCTCAGCTGTTTAGACACTACATACTAAACAAATGGAGTGAAGTACCAAGTGATTTAAAAAACAGAGTCATCAGCATACTTCATGATGAGTTTCCCATTCCAACACGGGATCAGCGCTTCAATGAAGACCTGATGAAGATTCGAATGCGCGAATACTGCAAACACAAGCGTTCCGAAGTGCAAAAAGCAATCAAGCATGGGTGGAACAGGCCAGATTGGTTGGCCAAAGAAGATTGGAAGAATGCGAAGAAAGCAGCGTGCGAGAATCCCGACAAGTGGAAGCAACAAAAGGATGCAACCAGAGCGCGAGTAGAGGCAGGGAGCTCGCACCACTTGGGGAGCGGTGGATGGGCATCATTTGAGGCCGATTTTGTAAGTGTTTTCGCATTGCTCTTTATGTTCGATAGTTTAGGGTTTATGAGTTTTTTAATTCTAACATAATGAAATCTTTGTATGTTTTGACAGTGGTCGATGACAGGACGTGATCCCACACCGTACGAGCACGAGTACGCAAGCAGGAAGGGCTTAAACGCCCTGATGGACATTCTCATTTCTCGCGGCGGCATGGTTAGTATTAGGGTTTACTCTTTTCTATTTTTTGTATTGTTTTATAAATGTCGTTGTATGTTTATACTTACTGAAAGCTGTCTTATTGTCTTTTTTTGCAGAATCCGGCAGATACGCCGCTTGGACGCGATGAGACGTCTGACTAGACGACGTCAGTTTAGCCGTAGCTAGATAGCATTAGTTTAGGGTTTCTCATAGCTTATGTATCATGAGACGGATTTTATACGTCTTTTTGAACCATGTATATATATTACATTTGTCACCGGAGTTCATTTTGCCAATCAATTCTTTATGCCTATGATGTTGTACAATTGTCATTATTACATTTGCCAATCAATTCATTTTGCCTATGATGTGTACAATTGTCAATTTTACGCTTGTCAATTTTGCAAACAATGCGTCTTGTGGGTGACTATTTTGGGTCTATTATCTACCCTTGCACTTTTTTTAAAAAGTGAATCAAGTACAATATGGTTGATGGGTGGCAGGGCATTCAATGCCCTGTCACCAAAAAAAAATTCTCTCGGGCATCGCTTAAACCGTCGCTATTTATGGCTCTGTAGCGTCGCTATGAGCGTCGCTATGAGCGTTGCTATAGACTTCTGTGTAAACGTCGCTATGACCGTCGCTATGAGCGTCTCTATATAGCGACGCCTATAGCGACGCTATTAGCGACGGTTTTAGCGACGCCGGGGGTTATAAAAACCCAGTGTATTTCCGTCTCTAACAGCGTCACAAGAGCACACAACCTCTTGTAGTGTCATTTTGGAGTGCTTACCTCAAGCTCTAAAGATACGCTCTACGGTTTTTCAAGTGTGAAGTGTAGATGTAGCATCATCAATGTGGTGAATAAAGTCATCTTCGAGTGTGGTGATGATGATTCCAAGTGCTTTCTCATATTTGGCTTGTCGTTGGGCATTCAAGGTTCATGTTGAGGCTTCCCCCACACCGGATGGTGGTTTTACAATACTCCAGAGGTTCTTTTCCATTATCATGCCCTTGACTTTTTTTTGCTAAGTGTGGAAATCAAAACCATTAAATTTGGCGATGTTTTTAGTGGATATGATGTGTGTAGGGTGGTCTTACCAAATGAAGTTGGTAGTGTCTGGAGACCCTTACAATTAAAGTGCACTTTGTGAATTCCGGTTTACATAATACACAAATAAAAATGCCAACTCAAATGCGTGAGATGGAGCGCGATCGTGAAGCGTGAGATGATGAGCTTGCTAGGGTTCCCCCTTCCATACAATTCACAACCAACTTCATGGATCTCCACAATCGACATGCCATGTCATCATGTTTTCTCCCATGCCACGTCAGTCACGGCACCATGACTTCCATGGAAGGACAAAGTGGGAGGGATTAAAAAGGTTTTTTTTTAAGGGCGTCGAGGGGGATTTTGTGAAAGGGAAAAATAAGGGAAGGGAGGAGAAGATTGGAGGGGGGAAAGGAGCCAAGCTCGCTCCGTGGACAAGGAAGCTCTCTTGAGCTTATGAAGAAGAAGAAAGGAGTATCTCTTTCTGTGTGTGTGTGTGTGTGTGTGTGTGTGTGGAGGGAGGAGACACACCAATTCTAGTGAAACTTTTTTCCTCTCTCTGTCGAGCTTCGACAAGGAGATTTGGGCACAAGCAAGCAAGTAGAGGAGGAAGGGTTCTCTCTCTCTATTGACCTTGGAGAGGAGAAACACAAGCATAAGCAAGCAAGCCAAGGAAGGGATTTTATTGATCTCTCTCTCTCGACCTTGGGAAGAGAAGACTCAGCAAACTGATAGAGGGAAATCCAAATCTCGACTAAGAATAGGGTGAAAGGGTTTTTTTATTCTTTGAAACCTGTTAGGCAAAAGAGCTATACAGAGTGAAATTTACCTGGTGATTTATGGATTGTTTCCACCGGGATTGGACTATCTAAACATGGGTTTGAAAATCAATAGGCATACTGATGATGGTGTATGCAATCGATTTGTATCAGGGGTTTCAGATATTAAATTAATGAAAGCATCTGTTGGTTGCCTGTATCATTTAAGTGTCGTTATCTTCTTTCAATGTGTTATAACCCTAAATTGTGTTCCCATTTGTGTCTCTCTCTCTGTCAAATTACTCTCTAAGACACTCTTGATTACCCTTAAATTTGCCCTATCCACACCAGATTGCCTTGGTTTGAAGCTACACTGACAGTTCGTCATCTACAGCCAGAAGCCCGACTCTTTCCCGGTCGACCCAAGAGACACACACACTCTCAAAGCGAGCTTCGAAGGGATATCCTTTTCTTAGTCGGTCAATATCTCTCTCTCTCTCTCTCTCTATACATGTATTGTATATATATAGATATATATGTGTGTGTATATATATGTGTGTGAAGCATGAGATGATGAGCTTGCTAGGGTTCCCCCTTCCATACAATTCACAACCAGCTTCATGGATCTCCACAATCGACATGCCATGTCATCATGTTTTCTCCCATGCCACGTCAGTCACGGCACCATGACTTCCATGGAGGGACAAAGTGGGAGGGATTAAAAAGGTTTTTTTTAAAGGGCGTCGAGGGGGATTTTGTGAAAGGGAAAAATAAGGGAAGGGAAGAGAAGATTGGAGGGGGGAAAGGAGCCAAGCTCGCTCCGTGGACAAGGAAGCTCTCTCGAGCTTACGAAGAAGAAGAAAGGAGTATCTCTTTCTGTGTGTGTGTGTGTGTGTGTGTGTGTGGAGGGAGGAGACACACCACTTCTAGTGAAACTTTTTTCCTCTCTCTGTCGAGCTTCGACAAGGAGATTTGGGCACAAGCAAGCAAGTAGAGGAGGAAGGATTTGGGCACAAGCAAGCAAGTACAGGAGGAAGGATTCTCTCTCTCTATTGACCTTGGAGAGGAGAAGCACAAGCATAAGCAAGCAAGCCAAGGAAGGGATTTTATTGATCTCTCTCTCTCGACCTTGGGAAGAGAAGACTCAGCAAACTGATAGAGGGAAATCCAAATCTCGACTAAGAATAGGGTGAAAGGGTTTTTTAATTCTTTGAAACCTGTTAAGCAAAAGAGCTATACTGAGTGAAATTTACCTGGTGATTTATGGATTGTTTCCACCGGGATTGGACTATCTAAACACGGGTTTGAAAATCAATAGGCATACTGATGATGGTGTATGCAATCGATTTGTATCAGGGATTTCAGATATTAAATAAATGAAAGCATCTGTTGGTTGCCTGTATCATTTAAGTGTCGTTATCTTCTTTCAATGTGTTATAACCCTAAATTGTGTTCCCACTTGTGTCTCTCTCTCTGTCAAATTACTCTCTAAGACACTCTTGATTACCCTTAAATTTGCCCTATCCACACCAGATTGCCTTGGTTTGAAGCTACACTGACAGTTCGTTGTCTACAGCCAGAAGCCCGACTCTTTCCCGGTCGACCCAAGAGACACACACTCTCAAAGCGAGCTTCGAAGGGATATCCTTTTCTTAGTCGGTCAATCTCTCTCTCTCTCTCTCTCTCTCTCTCTCTATATATATATATATATATATATATATATATATATATATACATGTATTGTATATATATAGATATATATGTGTGTGTGTGTATATATATATATATATATATATATCTCCCCTTCTCTCTCTCTCTCTCTTTGGTTGTTTTTAAATAAGGCCTGGAGTTGAGAAACTATCCCATAAATATAAGAATTTGACAACGTTTTGCTGACCCACACTATGAACATGGAGTCATATCCTGTTAATACGATCATGCTTGTATACAGAAGAAGTGCAAAGTGCTTCGTCTCTCTCTCTCTCTCTCTCTCTCTCTCCCCCCACCCACCAAGACCAAGCAATGTCTATTTATAAGACTCATAAACATCACCCATGGACTATATTGATCATCAAAAACTTGCAATTTTGTAATCGGTAAGATGTTCAACTCATTTCAAATGGCGTACAATCAGCTATTGCAAGAGTTTTGATCCCACAAAAGCAAATGTGCATGTCCTCTCACGCTTTGCAAGCTCCTCTCTTACATTCTCCTTGTATGGTTTGTGTCACGCTAATATCCAAAAATCTCTACACAAGCAACTCTAGTCAAGGTCGTCAATAACTGCAGTATCCAATCTGCAGTAAAAGGACTGCATGCGAGAGGGAGGGTATGACTAATTGTAGGACTGCATGCGAGAGGGTGGGTATGACTAATTGCGGGACTGCATGCGAGATTGAGTGCATGGACTCTTTTGGGCTGTCTGTGGTGAACGTGACCTCTGGGTCTAGTGCTTCTGGGTGTGTAGGGGCGTGCAAAACTGGCACCAAGAAGATGGCCAATTATGGAGCCTCCGTTGCTGAGTGCTGGACTTGCAGGGGACATTTTCTCTGTGGGCCTCTCCAAATGCAATAGTACTAGCCTTCAAGATATAGAGCTCTCCTCCAACTTCTTCTCCGGCTGTCTCCCTAGTGATTTTTGTTGCCTCTTTCCTTATCTCTCTGGGCTCGACCTCTCCTACAAAAAATTCTCTGGCCCCATTCCCACCTCCCTCTAGGACTGCCTCTACCTCAACTCTCTCAACTTGCAAGGCATCCGTTTCAGTGGACCAGTCCCCTCGCAGCTAGCTAACCTCCCGCGCTTGCAACACCTCAATCTCCCTAGTAATTCCCTCTAAGGGTGAATCCCTCCATCCTTTTATGCCGTCAACTCCTCACCGACGTCTACATCCCCATCGACATCATCATTTGCACAAGAGAGCTTGGCCACAAAATTCCTTGCCCCTGCCTTCACTTGAAACTCTCGCCTCTGTGGGTCACCTTTGCCGATCATGTGCACTGATCATAGCCAATTTCCTCATAGCTCCATTAGCATATTCATTGCATCAAGAGCTTCTATCTTTCTTCTCCTACTACTCAAACTTATAGTATATTGGTGCCGTCCATTAATTCATAGTGCCAGCAAGGTGGATAGTACCTCAGCCACAACCTCCGTTGTGGAGAGTTGTGGAGATAGTTGATTCACATCTCAGGCTTTCATGGAAGAGCCTAACTCGATAAAACCTTCTAAATATTTCTCATAACCCCATAATATGACCTATCATTGGAAAGATCTTGAAAAAATGGATTCTAAAGAACAAGGTCCAAAAAGTTTGGATAAATTCTATGAAAATTATGTTTTTTTTTCAATAAGCTAGTTTTTGTTATGGTTACAATAATATGAAATCACCTTTTTCTAGATCTATATGAAACATTTGTCTGGTGCATGCATGCTATATATCAATAGATAGCATGAAGAGTAGATTTTAGATGTCCAATCTCCAAAAAAAATCGATCTTATTTGCAAAATTTTTATTGGTATTAGGCTTTAGGCTATCCCCATAACCTTAAGCATAAGCTCTAATACTAGGTAAGAGATACCCCTCCCCAGTAGTCAATGCACAAAATATACAATTTACACATTTTTACAATTTTCAATATACCTTAGAGTTGCGGAAGCGTTTGCATAGGGGAGGAGTTCTCAACGCCAGACCAAGCACGAAATTTAGGCCATGAAGCAGCCTACATCTAGAGGCACCTAGCGGCTAGTGCTACTTCTGAATGGGTGTTATGAATGAAAGCGTATTCAAGAAAAAATATAACATTGTGGAGGGTAAATATATGTGTACACCTCATTGCGGGAAGAGAGAGAGAGAGAGAGAGAGAGAGAGAGAGAGAGAGAGAGAGAGAGAGAAAATATAGTGATGGGTGAAATAGAGTGCACAAAGACATGAGAGAATGACAAGAGAGAATGTTTAAATGCCCCATCTAAATTAAACAGAAAACCATGTATTAATGCAATGACAAAATATGGGTACACCATAACATCAAAAGTATAATAAAATAAATAGAAGAGCACCAGACCCTGTATATTGATCAACCGGTCCACCCATACACTTCTGCTCGTGAGCGATCTAGATTACCTCCAACCTACCTGAGTCAGACATAAGCTGAGGCCGCTTTGCCTCCCTCCATGAACCCAAGCTCTGAAAGGATCCCAAGTGCTTAGGGTATCAACACCAACCATACCAGTTTAGGCACCATATTGCCTCCTCGGTGCCCAGCATCGAGTGTTTAGGCAAAGCCAAGGCAAAATTCCCGACATGTTAGCCGTGTAGGTCATTCAACCCCCGATGCACTAACCGTGTAGATGAGCCTAACAAAAATAAAAGACCTAGGCAACACCTCGGATCCAGCAAAGCCCCAAGTCAATGACTCTTTTATCTAAGGCTAAGCAGTGTAGGTGATGCTAGTCTTGTAGCGACGCTGCAATGAAAAAACATAACATGTAAGTCCACTCACAATAGCACCTTCCATATGCACAAACAATTGTTTCCACGCAGCAAGATTGTAGAGGGTCTCTACCCTTACACGTCTACCATAAAACATCCAAACCACTTCATGATCTAATCCCAAAATCATAAACCATGATCCAATCACTTCACACGGGTGAGTACTCCACCCAACTCGGGTGAGGCACAACCAATCCTGCATAACCACTTTAGAACATAACGTGGCTGGTAAAATTTTGGCAGCATAACCATATCCTAAAAAAAAACCAAGAGCCACACTAGCTTCTACCATAAAATCACAACCATAACCCATGAGGTAATCTCATCCCTTAGCCACAAATCATATTCACACTGAACCAACTCGCACACGTGGAGTTTGACATATCCCCTGCAATCAATTGGAGTCCACACACATATGACTCTTAAGACATGAGCCTTTTATGCATAAAATAAGTCCAACCAGAACAAAACATGATATAAAAATCCAATTTTCCAACCATGTAAATTAGTTAATGCATTATATCTGCACTTCACCCTCTAGCACATGGATCTAGTTTTGACCTAGAAAGGTGGACAGCAATCATACCCATGTACATGAGACATCCACATCTATTCATAAGGTTCGATACATCATATTCTATCATTCCATCACCATAAACATGATGCAAAATAGTTTCGACCCTTAGGTTGACCATAAACCATAACTTCACACATATGCAAAAACAGCTTTTTGCCATTTTCGGGAGCATGCATAACAGAAAATGAAATGGTTGCACCTCAAACCATTGCATCAAGCTCAAATTCATATTATAGACTAACATTCTATCACATCAGTTTTCCTATATGATACTCATACAATAAACGGTAACACAAAAAGAAGCCACCTTATTCATATTGGCCTATGCGGTTCGAGTTGACTAACCATTTACCCTCACATGATTTTATGAACATATAATAACTAAAATCAACTCACAAAAATAAACCATAAATTATACATAAACGGCTCAATTAACTCACGGTGTTGTATGGGACTCCCCCTAGGTAGCGGCCCTATACGTGTAGGTAAAACTGGTTATGGAATGATTAATAATTCGCATACTCAAGGTGATAATGGATACCTAAATACGTTTATCATCAAGTTTAGCCAAGATTTTCAATTGTCTAAGTGGGTTCTCCCATCCGGTGAATGACCGTAGTGGAAAGTAAGCTATTTTTTTACTAGATCTCTTAGCTCGCATGTGATTTTCACATGAATCCTAAGAGAGAAAACGTTCTAAATGATGTGTTTATTTATGGTTAAAGGATTCGGGCTGATTCATAATGTTTTGTGAGTTATGACCAAAACAATGTTCATACCGCATCTATGACATGAAACGAAAAAGCACTTTTTATGCACGTACTTATCATAAACACATCGTGTGAATAAATCAGTGTGTTAAACATGATGAAATAATCATGGATCAACTTCATACGTACTCGAAAAATCCATACATGCACTTGTATATGAAAAAACAAGCACCGAGAGGGTGACTACTAAAAAAACGATATAGAGAGAGGGATGATGATGGCTATGGACCTTAGAGCTTCTTACGGTGCTTTAGAATTGATTAGAGGTTGTCGAAAGGCTTCTTGCTTTGTTGCAAGAGAGCGGTGATAAAAGCTACGTAGAGGTGTTCACCACGAGAGCTTTCGGAGATAATTATGATGCCTTAACATAATTATGACTTTCTCGTACTACACTGGCCTATTTATGGTACTGCTTTTTATAAAAATAATTCTCGTAAAAATCTCGTTTAATTTCGTTGTTGCTCTTTGTGATCATTTTTAAATCCGAAAGAGACTAAAATTAATATTTTTATGTTTAGGTCATTCTTAAAAGCACATTGTTTTTCAAAAACATCGAAAAGCACAAAAAGTTAAAAATAATATAAAAAGCAAAAAAAAAAAGTAAAATTTTCTAAAATTTAACCACGGGTTCCCCTTGTCCACTGGAATAAGAAAGCGGACTCGGCTTTCACTTAAAAGCACTAGAAATCATGAAAAGCTAAAAATAGTGTGAAAATCACTCAAAAAGTAGATTTTTACAAAATTGAACTATAGCTTCCCCGAAACACGTAGGTTAAGGATCCGACCTGCTTTTTGCAAAAAAGCACCTAAAAGCACAAAAAGAATGAAAAAGCTAAAAAAACATATTTTCTTAAAATTGAAACAAACATCCGCCTGACCTATTGGAACATGGAAACGACCTTGCTTTTTACATTAGAACCTTACAATACTATCAAGCAAGCATTCTAAACCAGAATTTGACGAAATAGATATTGAAAGATATTTTTCTTATTTTTAAAAGAGACCCAAAAATTGGGGATCTTACACAAGAAGAGCATGCAATTTGTAGTGCTATATCCTCTATCGAGGAATCCTCATGTACAAATACATAGCAATAAGTAGCACTATGGTTTGTATAAAAAAATAGATCACAATATGTCTACAACTAGTTGCATCAAGCGACATCAAAATGAACTTGGCTAATGGAAAAAGTGTCTGTAACAAGTCTGGACCAGGAGCTTAGCTGTGTGTGGTGCATGAACTCAAGAGCCTAGACCTTGAGCCAATCGATTACTATATGCAGAGTCCATTTTGTGTGATCCCTACCACATAGCACAAAGGAAAAACCAACTAGTGTATACAAGGCCTTGAAACATCTGGTTGGCAAAAAAAAGAACATGTACCCTCAACCAAGCTACCTCAAGGTCAAGGATGGATCGCTAAGAAATCTCATAAAATCATACTTGAAGAAGCCTCATCATTGATGAATGTCCAAATTGGTCAGCTGGCAAGGGACTATCCCAAAAAGAGAAGCTTGCACTGAAAGTAGAATCCTCAGGTAGGGAAGCCCCTCTTAAGCAAACCGGCTTGTAGTAAAATCACATCAGTCAGCATTTGGGGGGTGGGGGAACTGGCGGCGGCAAGGCTGAGGTGGAAGGAGAATCCCTAGGAGTACCATACTACTAAGGGTCAAAATGGTTCCCTAGAGGAGCCCAATGTTGTTGGCTTTTCATAGTCCACAACGATAGGTAGTGTGGTGAGGCCATCCTAATAATTTTTAGCTTTTCATGATTTCTAGTGCTTTTTAGTAAGAAACGAGTCAAGGGGAACCCGTGGTTCAATTTTAGAAAATATTGTTTTTTTTTAACGCTATTTTTAGCTTTTCATATTTTTGGCATTTTTGAAAAGCAATGTGCTTTTTATGATGGTCTAAGCATGAAATAATTAATTTTAGTATCCGCCGGATTTGAAAATGATCACCTAGAGGAAAAACGGGACCAAACGGGATTTTTACAGGAATTATTTTTATAAAACATGGTATCGTAAATACATCGGGCAGTATGAGAAAGTCTTAATTATGCCGAACATCACTGTGCGGCATAGTCTAGCTAAGGTTCCATTAGTTGGCCGAATACTGTTCAATTGATCAATTTTACTGTAAAAATGGAATGGTAAGTGGGAGAGTTGACCACCAAAAGCAAAGGCATATTTTGAGGAAAGTTCCAAAAAGCATGGAGCTATTCCTAGTTGAGAAGGGTGCACTACTAGCTAGCTTGGGACTCTCTCTTGCTTTTTGCAGAGGCTATAAAATCACCTACAAGCCTCAGTTTACAATGTCGTCTGTTGCGTCTACTACCGCAAGGCTATACACATCTATTATATGGAGTGGTGCAAGCTCTTCATCACCATCTCCATAAGATCTTCTCTCTCGTATATGGGAAAAAGAACAAGAAAAAGAAGAAGAAGAAGGATATTCTCTCTCTACTTGCTTAATGTCTCCTCTCTCGTTCACAATGTACGCGCTCTCCAGAAGCTCTCATAGTAAAAAACCTCTACGTAGCTCTCATCACCACTCTCTAGTGGAAAATCAAGAATCCTTTTGATAGCCATCATCATCTCTCTCTCTCTCTCTCTATGTCGTTTTTCTGAGTAGTCACTCTCTCGATGATTGTTTTTCTATGTATGAGTGCATGTATGGATTAATCGAGTACGTATGAAGTTTCCCCATGATTAATTCATCATTTTTAACACGTTGATTTATGTACACAATGTGTTTATGATCATGTGCGTCCATAAAAAGCGCTCTTCGTTTCATGTCATAGAAGCGGAACACTGTTATGGCTATAACTCACAAACCATTATGAATCAGCCCAAACCCTTTATATCAGAGATAAAACACATCATTTAGAACATTTTCTCTCTTTGGTGTCATGTGAAAATCACACACACGGTAGAGATATGGTAAAAAAACAGCTTGTTTTCCACTGCACAACCACTTTTATTGACTCCAGGCTCCTTGGAGAACCACCATATAGATTCACAAAATGGGAAAATCCACTTAACCAATTGAAAATACTAATGAAACTTGATGATAATTATATTTAGGTCTCCGTTATCACCACTGGTATGAGAGTTATTAATCATTCCATAACCGGTTTTACCTACGCGTGTGGAAGTGCTACCAAGGGGAAGTACCATATGATGTCGTGAGTGAACCGATATGATTATGTATGATTGATGGTTTGTTTTGGTGATTTTATTTCAGTTATTGGATGCCCATAAAGGGTATATGGTTAGACAACCCGAACCGCATAGGTAGATATGATTAACGTGGCCTTCTTTTTGGTTTACCTTTTCTTGTGTGAGTATCATATGAGAAAAGTTATGTCATAGAGTGCCCCTAGTCTATACTATCGAGTTAAGATTGATGCATTGGTTTGAGGTCAAATACTTTCATTTGCATGTTATGCATGCTCTCGAAAGTGTCAAAAAGTTGTTTTTTGCATATGTGTGAAGTTATGGTGAATGGTTGACCTAAAGGTTAGAGCTGTTTTGTATCATGTTTATGGTGATGGAATGTTATCATATGATATATGGAACCTTATGTGTTGATGTGGATGTCTGGTGTGCATGGTTATGATTACTTTCCACTTTTCTAGGTCAAAAGTAGCTCTATGTGCTAGAGAGGTAAAGTGCAGATGTGATGCATCAACTTTGCATGGTTGGATGTTTTCAAATTTGGATTTTTATATCATGTTTAATTGCTAGTCGGATCTCTTTCATGCATGAAAAACTCATGTCTTAAGAGTCATATGTGTGTGGACTCCAATTGACTGCAGGGGATATGTCAAACTTCAAGTGTGGGAGTTGGTTCATTGTGATTAAGGGCTAAGATTCCCTGATGGATTATGGTTGTGATTTTATGGTGGAAGCCGGTGTGGCTCTTGGTTTTATTCTGAAGTTGGTTATGCTGTCAAAATTTTTGCAACCATGTTATGTTCTAAAGTGGTTATGCAGGATTAGTTGTACCTCACCTGAGTTGGGTGGAGTGCTCATCCATGTGATGTAATGAGATTATGGTTTATGGTTTTGGGATTAGATCATGAAGTGATGTGGATGGTTTATGGTAGACATGTAAGGGTAGAGACCCTATACAATCTAACTGCTTGGAAAAAATTGTTTGTGCATATGGAAAGTGCTATTGTGATTAGACTCACGTGTTATGTTTTTCATGGAAGCATCGCTACAAGACTAGGATCACCTACATCGCTTGGCCTTAGACTAAAGGGTGGTTGACCTGTGGCTTTGCTGGATCGGGGGTGTTACCTAGGTCTTCTTCTTTTTGTTAGCCTCATTTACACGGTTAGTGCGTCGGGAATTGAATGATCTACACAACTAACACATCGGGGAATTTGACTTGGATTTGCCTAAACACCTGATGCTGGGCATCGAAGAGGTGTGATGCCTAAATGGTATGGTTTGTATTGATACCCTACCACCTACTAGAACTTGGGATCCTTTCAGAGCTCGGGTTCATAGAGGGAGGCGAAGCGGCCTCAGCTTATGTTTGGCTCAGGTAGGCTAGAGGTGTTCTGGCTCGCTCTTGGAGAAGTGAAATTCTCTCTCTCCATAGTAGAGCGGAAGTGGATGGGTGTGACCGGTCCATCCCTACCAGTCCATCCCTACACAAGGTCCCATGCTTTGCTAGTTATTTTGTCATTAACTTTTTGATGTTATGGTATATAACTTTTTGATGTTATGCTATACCCAGATTCGGTCATTGCATTAATACATGGTTTCCTGTTTCATTTAGATGGGGCATTTAAAGATTCTTTGTTGTCATTCTTGTTACCATATACATGTGGTAGTGATGTGTGTGAACACAATAGGACCGCCGTGTTGGAGCTATATATGGCTCACTCTACTCAACTTGGTCTTACCTATATATTTGTATCTTGTCCTCAATATGAATCAGTCTTTGGAAGCGTATATGGTGTGTCTCTTGTCTCGTCTCTCTCTCTTTCTCTCTACATCTCAACATGGTATCAGAGTGGTAACGATCACGTGCCGATTCAATTCATGGTGACAAAACAGTATGTGTATGCGATTCGCATGTAAGATTCAAATTTTATTTTTGAGCGTTGATTCTTGTTAACTGTGGTTGTTTTGTGTTAAGAAGAATATGATTAGTGTTTTGTGTGGCATTTATTGGTAATCAATCTAATCGTTGATTACGTTTTCTTGTTGATGACACCCTGAACTTCATCTCAATTTTTGGGGGTGTTCTGCTCAAAATTTGGAGAAACGGGAAAAGCGCAATGGAGCGTAGCGCAATGGCAATGGTAGAAAGTTATGTTGTTTTTATTGCAATTGAGCTTGACGTAGCTTTCTTCGTCCTACTTCTTTGTGAAGCGTCCGCGATCGTTTTTCTTATTTTGGCGTTAACTTTTCCGATAAGATTTAGCTTTTTGCTATTCGTATTGTGGCCGTCAATCTTGTGTCTCACGCCACTCTATTTTGAGGACTCTTTTATTATTAACGCCTCCTTTACCTTGCCTTTTTTGGGTGATGTCTCTCACATCTTTGGACGTTCGTTGAGCATCCTTCTTACGTTTATCATTGACAGAACGCAGTCCTCATATTTCTCTCATTCTAAATTGCATCCTTCACCATATATGGTGTGCAGATTCTGCGATCTTATCTTATACGTCTTCTCGCAACAAGATATGACTATGAATATTCTCGTCAACCGCTTTCCTTCTGGCCAACGTTCCGTTCCTCCTTTTCAAGGCCAAGGATTTCCATGCTGGAAATCAAAGATGTTGTTAATTCTTGAAGGCGATGAACTCTCCGATGTTGTTCTTGGAAATCGTGTTTGTCCGCCTCAGCCTGTTGATACGGATAATGATAACGTGTTTATCACTGAAGGACCTATATTTGAAGATTGGAATGTTGCCTATACGGATTGGCAACGACGTGATAAAGCATCTCGTCGGTATATTCTTTCTGCTCTTACTGATTCGCTTTTGCTTGATATGTATGAACTGCCTACTTCCCACGACGTATGGAAGTACCTTCTTGCAAACTTTCAGAAGAAATCTGTTACAGAAATACTTTATTTGAGAGGGTTGCTTAACAAGTTACAATATGAAGTTGGTACTGCCATGACGGGACATATTGAATCTTTCAAATCTATTATTAATCAACTTGCTGCTGCCGGTGATCCTGTTACACAAAAGCAACTCATTACACTTCTCCTTGATACGGTGAAGCGTGATGCTACTTTTAACGAACAGCTTATGGGAGGCTCATGGTCCATGGATGATTCTGATGATACTAAATCATTGCTTCAGGCTTTTCCATTTCTTTCAGAAGATGAAACTCTTCCTATAGAGAAACTTTCCTCTTCACAACCATCCATTCCGAATGTTGCCAATGATAATATTGATATTTTTGTTGATCTGCCTATTGATTTTGAACATGGCTCATGTCATGTTTATGATGACGATATTGCTGATAATGCTTTTTCTACTTCTGAAGATCCCGTTACTTATGATGAAGCTATCTTTTCACCACAAAAGGATCAATGGCAAGAGGCTATGGAAGCAGAGTACGATTCTCTTATCTCTAAAGGTACATGGATACTAACTGAATTACCTCCTGGTCGTACAGCTATTAAATGTAAGTGGATTTATAAGAAAAAAGTAAAAGCAGATGGATCTTTTGACAAGTTCAAGGCGCGTTTAGTTGCAAAAGGTTACTCCCAAGTAGCTGGTGTTGATTATCAAGAGACTTTTTCACCAGTTGTTCGCATTACAAGTGTTCGAGTTTTATTGGCATTTGCTGTTCAATTTGATTTAGAAGCTCATCAAATGGATGTGCGAACTTCTTTTCTTAATGGTGACTTGGAAGAGGAAATTTATATGGAACAACCAGAAGGGTTTGTTATTCCAGGTAAAGAAGACCTTGTTGCTCAACTCCATAAGGAACTATATGGTCTCAAACAAGCTTTGCGAGCCTGGTATACAAAATTTGATCTTTTTCTCACCTCTAAAGGATTCATCTCTTGCTCTTCAGAACCCAACTTATACATAAAACGCCAAGGTAGCAGTTTTGTGATTCTTGCTCTTTATGTGGATGATACCATCCTTGTTTCCAATGATTTGGGATTTCTTCAGCAAGTGAAAAAGTTATTGTATTTTGCATTTGATATGGTGGATCTTGGAGAGATTCACTCGTGTATTGCACTACAGGCAGTATTGCACAGTCTATTTCGTCATTTTGTGCAAATTTTTTGTCAGTGCCGTTTTTTGCATAACAGGTGCCTCATAGTCTTCTACGGTTTGTGCTATATAGCACGTGTTGTTCTCGCTCTGTTTCTCCTACTTTCGGGAAGTTTTCACATCAGGTGCAGCATTTACCATGGCTGACAACAACACAGATGTGTTCAAGATGTTTGCTGCTAAGGACATGTTGGATGGGGACAACTGCCCTATGTGGGTTTATATGATGCAACATGTTCTTGTCTCAAAGGGCGTTTGGAACATTGTGCAGGGCATTGATGTACGTCCTGGTTCTAAGGATGTAGGTGATGTTGAGTATGTTGCAGGTCTTGCTGCAAGGATTGCTGCTATTAGATTTGTTTTGCCTACAGTAGAACAAGCTCGTTGGGATGGAAAGGATGCACAGGCTCATGCATTGATTGTGTTGTCTGTGAAGCACACCATTGTTCCTCACATCCGTTCATCAAAATCTGCAAAACAAGCTTGGGATATTTTGGTTGGTCTTTATGCAAGCCGCAATGAGGCTAAAATTTCTTTGCTGCGTAAAGAGCTGGAGTCGAAGATTATGCATGAGGAAGATGATATGGACACTTTCCTTGCTAGTGTCAAGGATATCAATGAGCAACTTATTTCTGCAGGTGAAGTCATTTCAGACAGTTTCCTTGTGCAAACTGTTCTTGATGCCTTACCAGATTCTTACCAGACTATTGCTAGTACTTGGAGACTTATGACCCAAGGAAATCTAGAAGTTTTCAAGTTTGATGTATTATGCACATTGTTGTTGCAAGAGTTACTTTCCAAAAAAAACAGGACTAGACAGCGTGCAGTTGAACAGGCTTTTATTGCTTCTCAAAGAAAGGGTGGTAACAGCAATGCAGCCAATTCTTATGGTTCTGCTGCAAGTAGTAAAACTTTTGTTCCTAATGCTTCTGCTGGAAGCACTTCGTATGGAAATTCTGGTGATAAGGGAAAAAAGAAGATGCGTTGCCATTATTGTAAAGCTAATGATTACTTGATCAAGAAGTGTCCTAAGTTGAAGGCCAAAGAGGCTACGAAGAAAGAGGGTGGTTACACTGCAAATGTTGGTTCCATTACAAATGCAACCATTGTTGGGTCTTATGTGAAAGGAGGCTGTGATCCTGATGTTGATTTAGAATGGGCTTTTAGCGCAGAGTGCACTTACAATCCTATTGTCCATGATGCATGCTTGTCAGTTGCTGAAGATTCACATGTGTGGTATTTTGATAGTGGTGCTACAAAGCACATTACCTCACATCATGAATTTTTCACCTCTCTCTAGTCTATCCCTCATAAGAATTCTGTCACTTGTGCCAACAATGTCTCTTATCCAATTCGGGGAGTTGGAAAGATTGTGCTTACTGCTACTAGTGGCAGTTTCTTCACACTTGTTGATGCACTTTATGTACCTGGGATCAAGAAGAATATCTTGTCTATATCCACACTTGCTAGACTTGGACTTGTAGTCAAATTTGTGGATGACAAATGTACAGTTCATGATATCAATTTTCTGGTGATGAAATTGTTACATCTAGCCTTTGTGCTATGAGCTGTATAAGCTCACTTTGTATGACAAGTGTGGACAAAATTTTGTAAATGCTGTTGCAGATTCAAGGGCTATTTCAGATGCAAAACTTTGGCATGCACGTTTTGATCATCTGAATTTTGCCAGTTTGCTGCGTTTGCAGAAATCTGATATGGTTGCTTCTTTGCCGCCTCTTGAAGAACCTGTCAAACATGTTTGTGAAGGTTGTATCTTAGGTAAGATGCAGCATTCTAAGTTTCCAAAGGATGGTTCAGTTTGTTCCACATGCAGGTTGCAGCTTGTGCATAGTGATGTTTGTGGGCCCATGCAAACTCCGTCCTTGGGCAATTACCTGTACTTCGTGACTTTCATTGATGATTACTCCAAGCATGCATGGGTATTTCCGCTTAAAGCGAAGTCCGAAGTTTTTATGTGCTTCAAACAATTTTTGGCTATGGCTGAAAATGTCTCAAAATGTACTATGGGCACCCTCCGTTCCGATCGAGGGGGGGAGTATATGTCTCATGAATTTAATGCATTTCTGGATAGTCGTGGGATAAAACACCAATGTACAGTGCCTTATACACCTCAGCAAAATGGTGTTGCTGAGAGGAAAAACAGGTCACTAACGGAAATGGCACGATGTATGGTCAAAAGTCAAGCTTTGCCGCATTCTTTTTGGCTTGAGGCCATCATGTGTGCCACTTATGTACTTAACAGGTGTCCTACGAAAGCTTTGCAGTCTATTACTCCATATGAAGCATGGCATGATAGAAAACCTTCTATTGAGCACATGCGTGTTTTTGGCTGTTTGGCATATGCTTTGGTGCCACAAGTGCAGCGCAGAAAATTGGATGATAAGGCTGTCAAATGTATTTTTGTTGGTTATAGTGTTGAAAGCAAAGGTTTCAGGTTACATCATCCGCAAACAAAGCGTATTCTGGTTTTGCGAGATGTAGTATTTGTGGAAGATTCTGTTCAGCCCTTGCTGTCATGTACTAGAGACAGTAATGTAAGCTCATAGGACATTTATGACACTTTGTTGCCTCTTTTCAGTGGTGGAAATACAAAAGTAATTTCCAATGAGGCAAATGTACAGCCTATGGGGTTTTCTGAAAATGTTACAGATCAGTCTATTACTGATGCAGATGTACATGATGTACTTGATGAGGAAAGGATTGAAAATGAGCAGGCTAGAGGTATGCCAAAATGGCTGGTGCACACTTTGCGTGACAATAAATTGGATGCACCTTTGTCTAGTTGTACTCTGCATCTTATGCATCAGATTGTTATGCTTTGGCTGTGTCTAGCTTACATGATGTTGAGGAGCCTCTGTCTTTTGATGAAGCAAAGAATTCAAAAAGTTGGATGGCTGCCATGCAATCAGTATATGATGCACTTATAGAAAATGACACATGGAATTTATGTGATTTGCCTCCTGCCAAAAAGGCCATTGGTACGAAGTGGGTTTACAAGTTGAAACTCAAGCCGGATGGTGAGATCGATTTCCATAATTCTTGACTTGTTGCGAAGGGTTATGCACAACAAAAAGGCATAGATTATGAACAGACTTTTGCTCCCACTTGTCATATGACTACTGTGCCTTTTCTGTGTGCATTGGCAGCTCATTTTGGTTGGGATGTACATCAATCAGACATTGTTACTGCTTTCTTGAATGGTGACATATTTGAGGAAGTTATGTAACACAGCCTCGTGGTTTTGTCATAAAAGGACAAGAGGACAAAGTGTGCAGACGTAAGAAGGCTTTGTATGGGTTGAAGCAATCTCCTCGTGCTTGGTATGAGAAAGCAGACACTCATTTGGTTAAGCGAGGCTTTCGTAATAGTCCAACAGAAAGCACATTGTATGTAAAGCATGAGGGTGATGTACTTCTCATTGTGGTTCTTTATGTCGATGATTTGTTGATCACTGGACCAAATGAGAGACATATTGCTGAATTTAAGGCTCATTTGAATGCTACTTTCAAGATAAAAGATTTGGGGCTGTTGCATCATTACTTGGGTATATAGTTTAAGCAATGTGATGGTGGTATTGCCTTGTGTCAGAAAAGTTACATAGAGACATGGCTATGTAAGTTTGGACTTGAGGATTGCAAACCTATTGCCACTCCCATGGAAACAGGTTTGAAGTTGAGTCTACATGATGCTGGCGATCCTGCTGATGTCACTCTTTACCAAAGTGTTGTTGGCTGCCTCAGTATGTATGCAACACGAGGCCAGATATTTAGTTTGTAGTCTCACAGGTCAGCAGATTTATGCATAGCCCAGGGTCTAAGCATTGGCAAGCTATCAAGAGGATTTTCTGCTACCTTAGTGGCACTTTACATCTTGACTTGTTTTATCCCAAGGGGGGATCATTGCCGCCAGATGTACATGCTTTTTCGGACTCAGATTGGGCTCGTTGTTTTGACACAGGCGTGTCCACAAGTGGTTTTTGCTTCATGCTTGGTAGTTCATGTATATCATGGTTGAGCAAGAAGCAACCTACTATGGCCACTTTGAGTTGTGAGGCTGAGTACAGGGCAGTCTTCACAGCTACGGTTGAGTGTGTATAGCTCAGACGCCTTATGGCTAATTTGGGTGTTGGACGGACACTGCCAACACTATCTACACTGACAGTCAAAGCGTATTCGTAGTTGCGAGGAACCCATTTTTTCATGCTCGCACAAAGCACATTGAGGTGCATTACCACTATGTCAGGGAGAGTCTCTCAACAGGAGAGATAAGCTTGGCTTATGTGCCAACACACGACAACCTTGCATATCTTTTCACGAAGGAATTTTCTCATGAGAAGCTTGAAGCTTTCTACAAATCTTTGGGCTTACTCCCCTTTGTGGACTGATCATGTCCTCTGGGCATGGCACTTCCCTTTACTCATGTGCCAGCTCTCGTTCACCCGCATATACCATATACATGTGGTAGTGATGTGTGTAAACACACTAGGACCGACGGGGCATTTATCCCCTCTTTAGGAGGTTTTCCCTCTGGAGCATTGTATATATGCCCATCACTCTAGGGCTATCTATTTTTCTATTGCATACTAAGTAACACACTCTCTATTGTGTGCCTTGAGCTTCCTTCGTCTTCTCCAAACTGTGTGCGTTTATTTGCAACCCTAATTCCAACAATTATATCATGTCTTTGTGCACTCTATTTCATCCTCCACTATCCACAAACTCTCTCTCTCTCCCTGCAATGCGGTGCACACATATATTCACCCTCCACAATGTTATATTTTTCTTGAGTACGCTTTCATTCATAACACCCATTCAAGGGTAGCACTAGTTGCTAGGTGCCTCTGGATGCAGTTCGGCTCATGGCTTAAACTCCATGCTTGGTTGGGCACTGAGAGCTCCTCCCCTATGCAAACGCTTCCGCAACTTTGATGTATATTAAAAATTGTATAAAGCTGTAAGTTGTATATTTTGTGCACAGACCCCCAAGGAGAGGTATCTCTCACTTGTGGAGTACACGATAAATATGCATCAAAACCCCTCACATCAACTTCCTACAATTTCATGGGAAGCAATCAAAAAAGGTTTAAAATATGCATAAAGCAAGATCTTCAGTATGGGATGGATGCAAGACACAAAGAATTGGTGTGGGAGATGGGATGCATTACACTTGCTACATCATGCTCCAAATAGACTCCCAAGTGAATAAATATTTTCAATGGACTAGGAGAAATCCAGTGAGCCACACTTCATACATATCATCATCCATATTGCTCCAAAGTCCCAAATACAAAACCATGTTCTTCGCTGAAAGAGGAATCCGGTGGGTCATGCTTCATTCATTTCATACCCATATTTCCCCCAACTACAAAATTATGTTCTTCGCTGAAAGAGGAAACCGTACTCACCATCATATTCTTGAGTGTAATCCCTTGTCAATGATACGCACTATGGAAGCCATTTGGTTGGGCTTCCACTCCCTTCGATGCTAGACTTGCCATTGGGGTAGTGGAAAAGAGTCCAACCGGTTGTGCACATTATGTTCACGACAAGTTCAAGAGTCTAAGTAACACACACTACTATAATGTTCAGATTTTTATTACATCCATACTTTTTTTCTCTCACATTTTTAGCCATGTCTTAGACCTACACACTTTCCTCTTCGAGCCACAGTGTGGGCTCTCCATTGTGACTCTCATCACCACAATTTTGGAGCATGGAGAACCGCTTATCACTCCTAGACATACTGCATGCATCACATATAACTTTGGTCCCATAGGTCATATTTGACCTCCAATGATGATAATAAAATGTATATATCTATCTCTCTCTTTTTACTCTCTCTCTCTCTCTCTCTCTCTCTCTCTCTCTCTCTCTCTCTCTCTCTCTCTCTCTCTCTCTCTCTCTCTCTCTCTCTCTCTCTCGCTCACACACACACACACACACACACACACTCACTTACTCTCTTGCTATCTCTCTCTACGCACATATATGCACGCTCTCCCCCCCTCTCTTTGCATGGAGAATGACATACTACGGGTTTTCTTTTTTGAGAATGGTAATCTCAAGAGGACACATGAGGTGCAAACAATATGTTGATGCATCTTGATGCAAAGTGGAGTATGACTACATATTAAAAAATTAGAAACTTGATACCATGAGCCGTGATGAATGTGAGGTGAAAAACGTATGCACGAACAATTCTTGGGCTGATGTAAGTGGTAGAAATGTGGTTCCAAAATTCTCTCTCATGCAAGACATGTCCCAAACAAAGAATGTTGAGGATATAGGTGTATAGGGATAGGATCGATTTCCAAGAGCATTGTTATTCATGGAATTCCCAAAGAAAACCTAGAGAATCCTTGTCTTACCGTTGTTATCACACATTTCTTCAAAATCTACTTTGGAATGTTAAGAGTTATGGTGTATGAAGCACATAGAGTGTGTAAGAAAGGAGCTCCTTGCTCGAGAGAATGGAAAATTCTATGTACCATGCCAGATGAGACCAAATGAAATATTATCCTTGATAATAGTTGGATTTTTTTGAGAGATGTAATTTTTTTGGTATATGATGAAGACTGTACTACAAAGCAGCAAATGTGTGTCGCAAGGCATATCAGGATAGGAAAAAGAAGAACAAGAAGATCTCTCGTAAGAAATTATGTCCAAGGAGGAGGCAAGTCCCTCGATGAAAGAGGAGTGCATGACCTATGAGGCTGAATTAGAATTGAAAGAATGCTTTTGAAATCACAATGGATACCCATGGAATGTAGAGGCTTGCATAGATAACTTAGAAGCAATGTTGATGTTGTACTTCTTGTTGAAACTTGGGAGTGTGATATACAAAGGATCAACGGGTTGAAGGATTAATTACAATGTACATTCCTTGATGTGGTAAAAGAATATCAAGCACCAAAGAGGTAAAGTGGGGATAGCATGTACAATTAAGAAAGAATTGGAAGATTTGTATCAATTGTGAAAGATAATAAGCACAAACATTAGCTAAAAATTATGACACCAAAAAAAGCACCTACTTTTTTAGCCGGTTTTTACATTCCTTATCATGATTCTCTCTTTTATGATTTTATAGATAGAAATTAGAAATTTGTTGATTTAGAGGATAACATTGCTTATTTTAGAGAAAAAGATGATGTTATTATTTTGGGGATATGAATGCTTACACAAAAACATTACAACATGATAGTCAACAATTTGATATGCCATACATTTCAAGGCAGTTGCAGAAAGTTCAATTAAATGATCGTGCTTCAATGGATGAGAAATAGTTGAATCACTATGGAGAGTTACTTTTACGCATGTGAAATAGCACGGGTATGCTTATTGCCGATGGTGTAGCTTTATGTAGTGAAATTGATGGATTTTCATGTAGAAAACACAATGGGATTACTATTATTGACTATATGCTACTCTTCAAAGACATTATGTTTCACATAAAGAGTTTTATACTTGGCCAATGGACACCAAAATCACACCATCATACCTTATTTATTGACCGTACATGTGGAGAAAAAAACTAAGCATGATAATCTCAACCAAAAGGAAGTGACGTTATCTCTTTGTATGGATTTCAAACAGGCACCAATGTATATGTAAATGGTTGAAGAAACTTTATGATTGACAAAGCTACAATATGACATAACCATTGGAATCTAAATTGCAAGCTTTCAAGAAAGTTATTTGTTCTTGTACTGAAGAACGATTTTTCATAAAGTATGTCCATGGTACAAACAAAGGTAGAATACAAAAAAGGTTGTTTGATAAAGAATGTCAAGATGCTTGAAAGTCCTTGATAAAGCTAGATACAACTATGTAAAAAGACAATATCAAAGTCACTTGCATACATACAATGCATTGATTTAAAAAAAGAGAAGAACATGGAAAGTCAAGCATCAATTTTTTCAAGTCCAAGAAATGGCACAGACATGTAAAAGCTTTTGGAGAAACTTGAAGGACAAGTGGGTTGAGAGTTTTGGTAAATTGAGTCTTATGGATAGTCTTATGGATATGTACACGCATTGTAGGTAGCTATATGAGTAACCAAATGCAACAAAGATGCCTTTTATGTTGAATCCTATGTATGTCCTCTTTTTTCTACTATTGAGGATGTGTGTGGACTCAAAATCTTGGCCACTCATAAAGTTGGAGATCTTTAAGTTATCATTTTGGATATGATTAAATGGACGCAAGATTTTACACATGATTGAATATGTGATATGTTCAACCTTGCACTTCAACACGGTATACCTTGTGATTGGAGCACTAATTGGATCAAACCTTTGCATAAAGGAGGGGATGCAAAGAATGTAAATAATTGCCAAACTATAATCTGTTAGGGTTACCGAACTAGGGCGGCCTAGGGCAACAAACACCCATGTGAACACTTTGTAAAGGCTATTTAAAGTTTTCAAAATACCTACTAATGCATCCTTCTCTTTTCATTCTATTGCTCGTGTGCCTTATCTCCTTATTTTCTCTCTTTCTTGCTTCCTTGCTCGCTCTCCTCTGCATTCCATGTCTATCAAAGAATCCATGCTAGAAGATGAATGAACTCTCTATCACGATGACAGAGGGTTGTTTCAGGTGGTTGTCAAAGAGGTTGAAGATAGAGCTGCATGTAGGGTAAAAGAGCGATGCAATGTCGAGACTAACTTGCAGAATTAAGCGAGCAAAGAATGAACATACTCAAAGAATGAATTAGGAAATCAAGGCCCCTCGAAGGTGGCAGAGAAGGGTGAATCCAGCCGGCGCCAAGGCAATATTGCAGATAGAAGCGGTGGTCATTTGCCAGTGCATCATAAATTTTCTCCTTTTTCTATTTTTTAGAAATTTTATTTAAGAGGTTGTTCACACGATCTCATTTATAAAGCTCATCTAACGATGGTCAGGCACATGAACTGTGTGGTAAGTGGCCGAGGGAACCAACAAACCCTCCAGATATCTCTATATATCTTCAATGAAACTCCGGTCAACATGTCCTTTTTTTAAAGTGTGATGGGATTGGGAATTGCCCCAACCATTGATGTTCTTGGAGGTAAGCCCTTCCCAATTAGAAGCCCCACCTTTGTGGCCCACTCTCATGAGGTTAATGGGTAAACCTAAACACGAGGTTTGGGAGTAAACAAAAAACCCCACACGATGGTAGCTCGATCGTAGCACCAAGTTGTGAGAAAACCTAAAACTCACGTTGGCAAAGTATATAAAAGACGTGTGGTGTCATGAGAGTAGAAGTTAATTCAAAGGGGCAGATGATGACAAAGATGATGCCAAGATTGGTTGAAGGGGACGATTGTTAGGTTCAGCCTAGGATAACAAAAACCTATGTGAACACTTTGTAAAGGCTATTTAAAGTCTTAAAAATACCTAATGCATCCTTCTCCTTTCATTCTATTGCTCGTGTGTATCTCCTTATCTTCTCTCTTTCTTGCTTCTTTGCTCGCTCTTCTACTCCCCATGTCTATCAAATAAGCTATTGACCTATCTTGCGTGCTTAACATAATCATTGGATATCTTATGGAAAATTTGTTTGGGTGTATAATGGATATAAAATTGAGTGATTGGGCTAAAAATAAAGGCAGCCATGCAAAAGTGCAAGCAAATTTCCATCAACGGTGTGTCACCATTGACCATCATCTTGCCACTCTTTGTGTTCTCGTGGAGGAAAGTTGGTTGAAAGGCAATTGATTGTATTATTGCTTTGTGCACTTTAAGAAATCTTTTGATATGATTCCACATAACAATTTGTGGAGAAGGATGGAAGAAAACAAAGTGCCAAGTAAGTTTATACTTGCGGTTTCTTGACTCTATGAGAAGGTTATTTGTCACTTGCGCATGGAAAGAGGAATTTCAAAAAAAATTGCAAGCACTATTGGGGCCAAACAAGGATTTCCATTGTCACTAAGTCTCTTTGGTCTATGCATCGATCAATTGGTACTTCACTTTATGCAAGAAGAAGAAGGCATTGAAGAGGTCACAATTTGCAATGTGGTTATCACGATTTTGTTGTATGTGAATGATGTAGTGCTTCTAGCATAAACTTGAAGGATCCATAAAAGATTATGGTTGTCCTTGATAACTTTTTCTTGCATAGTGTGCTGATTGTGAATGAATCCAAAACAAAGGTTATGCTTGTGGAAACCAACCATAAGGAGAAGCCATGCATTGTAAGTTGTTGAGAGCTTAAAGTACCTTAGGCTTGAGGTTCTCAGGAATCACAAGTGGCATGAGTGTGGTATGCATTGTTTGGAAGCCGGGTAGAGAGCATATGATATGCATTTGGGAGCATGGGTAATGTAGGAAATATCAAATGTTGGGTTCCCAAGAAGTATATTTTTGACACATTGGTGACACTGCTTCTTCTTCTTTATAGGGTTGAAGTGTGTGGCAAGAGCCTCTCAAAGTCTACTTGTAAAGCATGGAAAGGATTGTTGAGTACATGATAAAGATACATCAAATCCCCTGACATTGACTTCCTCCAATTTCAGGGGAAGCAAGAAAAAAAGTTCAAAGATGCATAAAAGCAAGATCTTGAGCACACTTGGGATACAAGAAATGTAGAAGTGGTTTGGGAGATGGGATGCGTTACATTTTCTATATGATTCCTCAAGAGACTCCCAAGTGAATGAAGCTTTCGTACAATGCCAATGTATTATGGATTAGGTGGGTCACACTTTATACATTACACAACCCATATTGTCCCAATCTAAAAAACCATGTCTTTCTTTTGAAAGAGGAATCTATAGTCACGGGTTATATGGTTGAGCCCATTCCCTTGTTAGTGATATGCACTTTTCAACCATTTGGCTTAGCTCTCACTTTCTTCGATGTGATACAGGATGTGGGGAAAATGGAGAAGAGTCAAATAGATTGTGCACATTATGCTTATTACAAGTTTGAGAGTCTTCCAGTACCACACACCATTAGAACTTTCTTCTCACATTTTTATTCTTGACTTAGACCTACAAACTTTCCTCTCCCAACCACAATGTGGGATCTCCATTGAAACTCTCATCATCACAATTTTGGAACATCAGGAATCACTCAATAACGCCATACATACTGCATCAAATGTAACTTTGGTCCCATACGCCACATTGACCTCCCAGGAAAATACTAAAATCTATCTATCTGCAATCTATTATCTTGATCTCTATAGATGCACATACTCTCTCTCTTTCTCTCTCTCTCTCTCTCTCTCTCTCTCTCTCTCTCTCTCTCTCTCTCTCTCTCTCTCTCTCTCTCTCTCTCTCTCTCTCTCTCTCTCTCTCTCTCTGTGTGTGTGTGTGTGTGTGTGTGTGTGTGTGTGTGTGTGTGTGTGTGTGTGTGTGTATGTGTGTGCGTGCGTGTGCGCACACATGTACACTCTATAATGGAATCGATATTTTATTATTTATTGCAGCTGAGAGGTGGAAAATGAATAGTTGCTCTATGGAATGTGCAAAGGCTCTTTAATAATACAATGATAATGAATCTCCTATCCTTTGCACATTCCATAGAGAAGCTATGCATTTTCCACATGTCAATTGCAGTAAATAATAAAATATCAATTCCATTACAATCAGTGTCTTGTGTAGTGCCATATGTCTTGAAAATGCAAGCGTAGGTAATTCCCTATGGAGAGATAGCCTCACTTTGCATCCTCTGAAAATAGCCCCGAGCTTCCTGGCATTGCCTCTGTTGGGCATATAATAATTCCCTATGAAGAGATAGCCTCACTTCTCATCCTCTGAAAACAGCCTTGAGCTACCTAGCATTGCCCGTGTTGGGCATATAGTAAATCCCTATGGAGAGATAGCCTCACTTCTCATCCTCTGAAAATAGCCCTAAGCTTCCTAGCATTGCCCGTGCTAGGCATATATCCTGCATTCATACACTTCAAGAGAGGGAGTACGGGATGGGAAACTCCTCAAGTATTCTTTGTGATCTTTGAAATAAACAACATTTGGAATACATGTTGACTAGGGCATTGCAAAGGACAATATTTTCTCTCAATGGGGAATGTCGCCACGGTAACTCTTCAAAATGAAGAACCTCTATACTGATTTGATGCAACTTTGGATCCGTCTCGATAAGGGCCACTAGGGGGTATATGTGGGGGATTTATTTGCGAGAGGAAACAAGGCCAAAAAGCTGGCTATAAAGACATAGCCAATCTATCCCGTAAAGCAAGGCCAAAACATTTGGCATACATGGCAATCAAGGGATTGAAATGCATGAAGTTTTCTTTTAAGAGTCCAAGGGCAACAATATAATTGTGAATTCGTTTTCCACGATCAACATCTTGAGTGGTGCCACACATTTTCAAGATGCAAGCCTAAATGATTGCATCTAGAGAGATGCCCGCACTTTGCATCCACTAAAAGTGGCCCAAAGCATCCTTGCCTTTCCTCGACTGGGCACATCCCGCAATCATAAATTTCAAGAGACTACATCCTAGAGAGATGGCTCCTAAAGCACTTTCAATGCTTTGCCAAGCATGACATTTTGTCTCAAGAGTTCCTAACATTGTTCAAGATTCTTTTGTTGATATCAATGTAATGGAATTGATATTTTATTCTTTACTCCAGCTGACAGGTGGAAAATGCATAGCTGCTCTATGGAATGTGAAAAGGATAGCAAATTCATTATCATTGTATTATTAAAGAGCTCTTTGATAATACGATGATAATGAATTTGCTATCCTTTGCACATTCCATAGAGAAGCTATGCATTTTCCACATGTCAGCTGTAGTAAATATTAAAATAACAATTCCATTACACACACTCTCTCTACACACGCACTCTCTTGACACACACTCTCCCCCACTCTCTATGTAAAAACGTGCACACACACACACTCACTCCTTTTAGTCTCTCTCTATCCGTGTCTCTATGTATGCATGCACTCTCTCTCTCTCTCTCTCTCTCTCTCTCTCTCTCTCTCTCTCTCTCTCTCTCTCTCTCTCTCTCTCTCTCTCTCTCTTCCCCCCCCCCCCCCCCCCTTCTACCAATTGGCAATGAGAGCGGATCGATGAGAGAGAGAGAGAGAGAATGTGTGACGGTGTGTATGCATAGTCACACACACCCTCTCTCCCTCAACATGTATCTCCTCTCTCACCAACCCACCCCCTCTCCCTCACACACCCTCATTCCCCCCCCCCCCCCATTCCACCACCCCTGGCACACGCACCTCATCTACATCCCTTTTCCCGATCCCCCTGGCCATCACCCATGCCCTCATCCCCCCAAACCCCGACATCCACTCCTTGCCCGTCACCCCTAGCCCTGTAGCCTCATTTCCCCACAACCCTACCCGTCAACCCATATCTCTTCTTTGTATCTCTCTCTCTCTATATATATATCACTCACTATCGCTCTCTCTCTCTCTCTGTCTCTCTCTCTCTCTCTCTCTCTCTCTCTCTCTCTCTCTATGTTTCAACACACACATACACACAACTTACTCTCATGCTTATCCCAAAGCACAAGCTAGGTAATGTCATATTAGATATATAAAATCCGTTTTTTGATGCTATTATGCAACACATTTTCATATTGAAAATGCTTCAAACAAAACCGTAAGCTATTCTTATGCCACTATAAGGGCAACAAACCAAGTGATGAATTTGAGGTATACACAAGCAACAATAAAACCATCTTTCATAAATTCATGATATATCGATGAGTAAATATTGGATCTCAGTAGGTACAGAGACTTACTTGATGGTCTGAAGTGGCATCCATATGTGTGATATATCGCAATAGGAGCAATCAGATATAGCGTATGCGGCCGTAACCAAAGGAAATAAAGTAAGGAAAACTAATCTCCTTAGCTTGCCAGGTCGTATGAGCAGTGAATTAAATATCAATGGGGAACACCATGTCAATGTGTGTGTGTCTACGCAGGCTATGCGAGCAAAACAATGCTCTGTAGAGACAAGTGAATGATTTTGTGCCAGATCGTAGTAGGGAAGGCAAGCAAATACTCACAAGTATTTATTGACACGAACCATAGTAGCCTAAATAATTTCAAGCCACTGGGAGTGTGGTGAGCAATAAATAAGGCCTAGTTTATTAGGATGGAGAACCACTACACATATTTAGTTGGCCAATTTAGCCATAGTCTCCATATGCATGTTACAAGCTAATTAGTAAGGAGTACCCAAATTAGAAATGTAATTAAAAAGGTACATTAGAGGTTTGCATCAAGCCATGTCTACTTACAAGGTATGCCCAAATTTGCAAACGATAATAACCGCGGCTTATTGTAATAGCCGAACTTCGATAACCTTCCGGTCATATACTGCTCAAAGGATTGCTTGAGGATACCGTACCTCCTGAAGCAGTTTTTTTCTGCACAAATGTACATATAATTAATCTTGTTACCATCACACACTACTTTTCAAAAATGGTAGTTGGAGTAACCCAGCATAATGTATTACAATTGTTAATCAACATATCGGATTTTAGGTCCAACATTTGTCAGAATATGCACTGGGATTGCGTATAAAGGTGCTATTTTGATAAGAAATCAGGATCCACCAATGTTATGTGTGTGTGAGTGTGTGTGTTGGGGGGGGGGGGTGGGGGGGGGGGGGGGGGGGGGGGGGGGGGTGAGAGGAGAGATAGATAGATTGAATTATCATCCACAGAGGTCAGATATGACCCATGGGACCGAAGACAAAATCATTACAATGTGTCCTTCTAAGTAGGTACATTAGATACATATCAGTTAAGGACTGAGGGTCCATCAATAGGGTGGAGAAAAAAGAAAAAAAAACTAGGTGGGGGTAGGGGGGGAGCCCCTTTGGGAGTTCAAAACTCTTGAATGATGGCCTTACCCCCTCGATATACTGCCCATTTACCTTGTTTTCATGCTTCATGGACCTTTTTGAGTTCTTGTTTTTTCACCTTGAGGTGAGTCGTGGTCAACTCTTCAACAATCCAAACCTTTGTTCCCTTGAGTAGGTGGGTTTGGTGCAACAGTCGCACCCACTCCTCTTTGTCCTTGAAAGTCATAAGGCAATGCTCTGGTGGAACTTGCCTATGTGTGTCATTGATCCAAGAAATGGCTTCCAACTTGATGTTGATTGTTTGCAGAATATTGTTGAGCTTGATAATTACTTCTTCAATGGTATCGTTGTTGGTGATGCACCATGGTAAGGAGAGCCCACCAATCCAGACCTTGAGGGAGTTCTCTTCTTGAAGCTCCATTGCCACATAGGTCTGGACTTTTTCAATGGTTGGGTGACTTTGATTTCAACTTCTTTGACTTAGTCTGCAGTGAGATTGACCATAGAGTCAAAGCTTGCCTTGAGCTTGCTAAGGTGCACTTTGAGGTCTTGATTCTCTTCCATAAGTTGATCAAAATCTCTTTGAAGCTATTCGATCTGGTCGCATTTGCTTGGTGCTGCTACAACGACCGTGAAACTAGGTCGACTCCTCGCAGTGACCTTTGGGGTATTCATGATTAGAGTTAGCTTCAATATGACCTAGCTTTAAACCAGGTCCAATTAACACTTCAAAGAGATTTTACAAAGCTCCGTTATGAAGGGATTTGTTGTCCGCGGAGTGGGTTTGTAGAGTGGGCTACCGTTGTCCGCCAAGTGGGTTTGGAGGCCTTTTATTTACAGAGTGGGGGATTGCAGCTTTTGTTGCTTGTGTGAGGTGGTTTGCAGACCTTTGATTTATAGAGCAAGGAATTGTAGCTTCTGTTGGGTGAGGTGGTTTGCTGAGAGAGTTTGAGCTCGGGCCTGGTTTGCTGAAGGAGTTGGAGTGAGGGGTGTGGTTCTACAGAGGTTAGAGTTGGCTTGAATTCGTGCAGGGCCGACAAGAGGCCCTCCAATAATTTTTGGGTTGGCTTGAGTTTGGGTAGCACATCGTAAAGGCTAACGCCCCCCTTAGGCCAGACCCTCTCCCATAGGGAGGCTAAGGGAGGCACGAAGCAAAGAAAAATCTAGGGTTGCGAGAGAGAGAGAGAGAGAGAGAGAGAGAGAGAGAGAGAGAGAGAGAGAGAGAGAGAGAGAGGAGAGAGAGAGAGAGAGAGAGAGAGAGAGAGAGAGAGAGAGAGAATGTGCATGTGTACATAGAGACAGTGGTAGAGAGAGAGTGAAAAAGAGTGAGTGTGTGTGTGTGTGTGTGACGTGTGTATAGAGAGTGGGGAGAGTGCGTGTGTAGAGAGAGTGTGTGCATGAGAGAAATAAAGAGATGGGGTGTTTGTGTGTAGAGAGAGAGTGTGTAATGGAATTGATATTTTGTTATTTACTGCAGCTGACAGGTGAAAAATGCATAGCTACTCTATGGAATGTGCAAAGGATAGTAGATTCATTATCATTGTATTATTAAAGAGCTGTTTAATAATACAATGATAATGAATTTGCTATCCTTTGCACATTTTGTGGAGTAGCCATGCATTTTCCACCTGTCAGTTGTAGTAAATAATAAGATATCAACTCCATTATAGTGATAACGGAAAAAGCATTCGAAACAATGATATTGTTAGTCAAGAGCTCTTGAGACAAAATGTCGTGCTTGGCAAAGCATTAAAAGTGCTTTAGGAGCTACCTGCCTAGGATGTTGTCTCTTGAAATTCATTGATTGCAAGATATACCGAATGGGGGAAAGGCCAGGAAGATCTTGGCCACTTTCAATGGATGCAAAGAAAGAACATCTCTCCAGACGGAGTTACTTATGCTTGCACCTCGAAAGCGTGTGGAACCCTCAAGATGATGAACCTTGCAAAAGAATTCATGATGATATTGTTATCCTCGGGCTCTTGGGAGAAAATGTTTCTTGCCAATGCCTTGATCACCATGTGTGCTGAATGTGGTGAAATTTAGAAAGCACAAAAAGTGCTCAAGGGGAGAAACCGCCTAGTGTTTTTCCACTTTACCGCAAGCAAATGCCTGTATCAACAATTAAGCCCTATGTTGTCAGATTTAAGCGCTTTCTCTCAGTGAAACTCACCTAGATCTGACACTGCTAGCATTTTTTTGCAACCCAAACCTTGGGCAGCCCATTGATCCTCTCCATGGCAATTTCCTTGCTGCATCGAGTGCTCCCATTCTACCCATCATTTACTTCAACAAGATCTGCATTTTTCAGTTGTGCTGTACGCAATAGAAATTTGGCTTCTTTTTTGTATCCAGATCTGCATTTTGGAAGCCAAATTTCAACCTTATTTCCTCTCACATTGGGAGCGCAAATCAGCCCCCACATCCACCCCTGGGTGGCCTTTAGCAACCCCGCATTAAGATAGATCCAAAGGTGCATCGAATCAGCCTAGATGTGATTTATTTTATAGAGTTACCATGGAAACATTTTCCATTCAAGTCAGTAGAGTCTCTATCATAAAAACTAATATCTAATACTCCCAAATCATTTTCTCATGTTAAACTGATCATTTAATGTGGGGAAGTACCAGGGGAGTAAAAGCTAGAATATTGGTAAGGCTGCCAGACCAGTCTCTGTCAGGGATTCAAAGGAGGGAAAATAGGGATCCAAAGCGGGACAACTTGCAAAAGAGCAATGTGCTTCAATGGGTCTTATATGACCTAATGTTCAGCTCCATGAAGACTTCCATAGGCTAAGGTTCCAAAAATTAAATCTTTTATCCTATGGCCAAAGCAAGGGGAAGTTGGATGGTCATGGGAAGACTAAAAAGTCTTCCCACATCCCTAGGAAGGAGGGGGTGAGCCCATATTGTAGGAGATGAGAGAGAAACACACACACACACACACACTCCAAGGCTCCTCCCCCTTTACACAAAGGGAATAGTGGACACATGTCAAGCTCATAGGCCAGTTGCCGCCAACCTCCCCTTAAATCCTATTGGATGGCCATAGAGGTGGAACAATGAAAATTAGGCTAGAGTAAATTTAGTCTAATCAATTAAAAATGCTTGATAAAAGAACTAATAGAAATTAAGCTCTCTAGAAGACTATTGGACAATCTACCAAGGGGTCCAATGAGCATCCAGCAGCCGAATGGCTTGCCTGATTCCTATTGGCCAGAAGACAAAAAGGTCCAATGAGAGTTTAGATGAATTGTTTAAATACCTAAAGCTCTCACAAAAGGGGAAAGGGTGACACTTTTCAAAAGGCTATCAACTATGCTTCTAATTTGTGATTGGCTAAGCTTTACAGGAGCCAATGGGAGGCCAGCATGAGCATTTAGCAAGAGGGGTCAACCACAGTGAGAGAAGGGGGTGAATTTTACTCTAACACAATGCTACACACACACACACACAACTCATGTGTGCAATAAGAACTCCATCTCCTTCTCCAAGCATTGAGAAGTAGAGGCCTACATCAACAACTCTTGGGTTTGGAATGCAACTCCAACCAAGAGCCAAGCTTCAATGGCATGCTCATCTCCTCTACCATGCTAATTACTAAACTAGGCTATGCTATTAGATTATGTGAGGAGATTACTTCTTTCTCGTAAGATACCTCTTCTTCCTCTCAATCTATCCTTATTCCCTACTAGCTCTCACCATTTTTTAAGGTGTGTGAGGTCTTGGGACTGAGGCTAAGGACACTTGGTGTGATTTTCAAGAATAATTTGGTGCATGAAGCTTCCTTCTTCATTGCACCAACAAATTTTGTCAAGGAATACAAGAATTGTATTGTACAAAAGTCTCCTTTTATGGGAGAAGCTATAATACAAAGCCTTTATGGAGGAGGAACCGGCTCCATGTAATTTCGGTCCTCAACTGTTGCCAATTGTTCTATTTCTCTATCTTTTCAAGTATTGTCAAAGCCAAATTAGCTAGGTGTATATTGCTTTGTTGCTTTCTCAATTAAGTACTCTCTCTATGCTTATTAGGAACTTGTTCTTAATGAAATTCTCACTATGTTATCAATTTCGGCTACACACAAGCTATTAGTGCATTAAATGTTACATTGGTATCAGAGCTATTCGTTTCTCTTTTCTTGCTCAAGAAGAGAGGTCCTAAAGCTTGCTACAAATGATTGCTGGTTTTTATTGCAAAAGAGTAAGTAGAATGGGATTTTTCATCCTTGAAGCATGCCTGCTTTATGCAGTTAACGGGGACACCGTCGAGAGCTATGGTCTTTATAATGGAGTCCTATGGGGCTTGCTTATGGCTTAACCATTATTGAGCTATTAGAAGCTTGACAAGAATTGATGCTCTCTTGGCTCTGTCGAACCCTCTCTTCTATTCTTTGCAATTAGTAATATTTGAGCCACGCGTATAGATGCTTGAGTGCTTATCTTTGAAGGTAAAGAGGAGTAGCAACTAGGACTTAAAGTGCCAAAGTACAAGTAAATGTTTACACCTAAAATTTTCTAGTATGGTTGAAAAATGAAAAGAGATTGATATGAATGTTGACAGCTTTGATTTTGCTAATGAAAGAGAAACTAATGATGCCCCTATGCTTGTAAACTATCTTGCCCTGGGCCACCCATCCCTCCAAGGTGAAGTGCTACACCAATTGCGCACCCATGGTATTCTCCAAACTCCCCACCAAGAAGAGAGAGTACCTAGGAAGCCTCCTAGTGAGACTTCCAACAGAGGACTCTCTCCGATAAGGGAAGAAGAAGAGGATCCATACGAAGGGCTCAAAAATCTACTACTCGATGACACATCTTCTTCCCAAATGAGAACCCCAGTTTCGTGGTAGATCCCCCACCAAAAGAAAGCAAAAAAAGTGAGTCTCTTTCCAACTCGGCGGAGATAGCTCCACGAAGACGGAGAGAAAAACGCTCTCCAACACCCCCTAAACGGAGAAGACCATCGCATACTTCTCTACACCATAATTCAAAGAGGGACGAGAGAAAACAAGAGAAGAAAAAGGCGAGAAAGGGGTCACCCTCTTCTCCATCTTCTTCATCCTCTTCCTCTTTTGAATAAAGTGATGGTGTAGACAAGGAGGAACAAGGGAAGAAAAGGCGAGAAAGAGTTCACCCTCTTCTCCATCCTCCTCATACTCTTTGTCTTCTGAAGAAAGTGATGGTGCAGCTCTTGAACCACCTAAAAGAAGAGGCCATAGGAAATCCTATGCCACCTGGAAGAGGTCGTCCAAGCTCAAAAAGTTAAAAGAGGGAGGAAAGAACATCTCTTTCCTTACCTACAGGCCTTTATCCAATAATTTGATGCGGCGTTTGGAGATGAGGGATTCACGGAGTCCACTAAGCTACGTCATGTAGCTTAGAGTTCACCAGGCAATGGTGGTCTAGCCTACAAGCAAATGGTGAAGCTTCACGAACGTGTAAAGCTTTAAGAGCTTCCATCATGAAGAATTTTTTGGCTACCGATGCCAAAGACAAAGTACTCACCAAATGGTGATGCTTGAAGCTCTTTCCCTATGAATCTATTCACATATGTAGACAAGGTTTGGGATTTACATCTCAAAGCCACTGTCTTCATAAAGATGGATTTTGGAGAGAAAAAACAACAATTTTGTGCGGGTTTAATTGAGGATATGGTGGAGTATGTTAACTCCCAAATACCACGCACCATATCTATGGTCATACACCATACCATGGTGGCTTCACAAATCAATTTCCAACAAGGGGCTAAGAGAAATCTTAAGCCCACAAAAAACAAGGACCGTAACGAGCCTAAGGGGAAGGAAAATGTCCAAAAGTCTCCCAAAGGTAACCCCATAACAAAGCTAAGGAGATGGGAGTTTATAAAGGCAAAAATAAACTCTCTCCTGAAGAGCTAGAGCGTTATCAAAAAGATAACCATTGTTTCAAGTGCGGGGAGCAAGGGCATGCCTATTGTGCTTGCCCCCACAAGAATACACATAATGAGCCTCCTAGAGCTACCTTGGTCGAAATTCAAGAAGAGTATGCTCATCACAAAGGATCTCCTCAATGCCATGCTTGGGAAAAGGTAAGAGAACATGATGCTTTTATTCTCTTTGACCCTGGTTCTACTCACAATTTCATATCCACAGAGTTGGCCACCAAGCTAGGCATCCAAGCCTATGAGATGGGAGATGTCCTATCTGTTGTCGATGGTGCTTTCAAGGGGCAAGAAGCCTCAGTCACTCCCTTCATTGGTAAATTGAGGCTCCATGTCCAAAGCTATGTGGACAAGGAGGATTTCTTTATCTCTCCTCTCAAGCACGAGGATGTAATCCTAGGGGCACCATGGTTAACATGGCTGCCAATGTTAAATTCCTTGAAAGTAAAATCTACTCTAGGTTTAGGGAAAAAGATATGTACATAAATGCTAAGGAGTTGGGTAGTACCATACCTCTTATACATGAGCAAGCTTTCAATAAATCAATAAAGAGCTCTATTTCAGTGTACATGATTTTTGCTAAAGATTCTCAAAATGAACTTAATGCTTTAGCACAATAAAATATAAATAATCAAAAAGAATTAGAGTGACCCAATTTCCTCAAGGGGTTTCAAGATGTTTTTATTGACGATATCCCTTGTGAACTACCTCCCAAATGAGGCAATGCCGACCATGCAATTGAACTTCTTCCAGGAAGTTCACCGCCTAATAAACCTCCTTATAGAGTTTCCCAAGCTCAACAAGAGGAGATTATACGGCAAGTGCATGAGTTAGTTGAGAAAGGCATGGTTAGGCCTATCTCATCTCCATTTTGTTCACCCTTGTTATTAGTGCAAAAGAAATACGGCACATATCATATGTGTGTTGACTATACAGTACTAAATCACTATCAAGAATAGGTTTCCCGTTCCACGGGTAGAAGATTATTTGATAAGCTACAAGGGTCGACCTACTTCAGCAGGATTGACCTAAAAGTTGGCTATCATCAAATAAGGATAGTTGATCAAGACATTGTAAAGACCTCATTTCGCAGTACGTTTGGTCTTTACAAGTACATTGTCAAGCCTTTTGGCTTGACCAATGCACCAACCACATTTAACCGTTTGATGGAGAAGCTATTCAGGCCTCACTGAACCTTTACTGGAGTGTTATTTGATGATATAATCATCTACTCTAATTCACTAGATGAACACAAGAAACACCTCCAAGAGATTCATTATTTAGGTCACATTATCTCTCAAGATGGCATCCAAATGGATCCATCAAAGCTACAGGTAATAAAAGGATGGCCTAATCCAAGGAATCTACATGAACTAAGAAGCTTTATAGGTATGTGGGCATACTATAGACTCTTCATAGAAAAGTTCTCGCAAATTGCGGGACCATTACATGACCTAACAAAGAAAAATATTAGGTATGTGTGGTCCACCAAGGAGAAAAATGCTAGTTTCAAAAAGCTTAAAGAAGAATCTTATCTCTCAACCTATGCTTACACTGGCGTATCTCCCAAAGCCATTTGAGGTCCAATGTGACTCTTGTGTTGATTGCCTTGAAGCTGTTTTGCTCCAAGAAGGGCACGCCATAGCCCATGAAAGTTGAAGGCTTGACCCTATTGAGCAAGCTCTAGGCATATATGAGAAGGAACTCTTAGCAGTTCTACATGCTATAGACTCGTGGAAGCACTATTTATTGGGGACTCCTTTCATGCGAATGGATCACCAAAGCCTTAAGTACTTCATGATGCAAGCCAAACTCTCCAACAAACAAATGATGTGGGCAAATTTCCTTTCGCAATTTCATTTTCATATTGC
Source organism: Adiantum capillus-veneris (assembly GCF_014529385.1). Taxonomy (NCBI): domain Eukaryota; kingdom Viridiplantae; phylum Streptophyta; class Polypodiopsida; order Polypodiales; family Pteridaceae; genus Adiantum; species Adiantum capillus-veneris. The sequence continues at coordinate 2,483,982 of NC_140956.1, forward strand.
TCACATTGCTGGCAAGCATAATCAAGTAGCTGATGCACTCTCAAGATGACCGAGAGTGTCCATAGCAACTCACAATGATCTATATTCTATGATAGATGAGTAAGCTATTGATCCCGATTTTAGAGATGTGATTTCAGCCTTGCACTCGGGAAGAAAGAAGAACCATTTACCCTACAAGATGGTTATACTGTCTATGGAAATAGACTATGTGCTACTAACTCACTACATGAGAAAGTAATGTATGAATCTCATGCTCCTCCTTATGCAGGGCATAAAGGGATTCGGTCTACCCTAAAAGGGATAGAAACATATTTCTATTGGCCTACCATGAAATCAAACATACAAGGGTATGTTTCAAAATGTGTGGTATGCCAAAAGACAAAGTTTGATAGAGGAAACCAACCTGGATTGCTTCAACCTTTGCCAATCCCTAGTTCCCCATGGGAGAGCATATCCATGGATTTTATCTTTGGATTTCCCAAGTCTATCCATGGGAATACAGGAATATGGATGATATTAGATAGGTTAGTAGCAAACAAGCACATTTCATACCTGTCAAAAAGACTATCAAAGCTCATCAAACGGCAACCCTCTTTATATCACAAATCTTCAAGTACCACGGCTTGTCAATGTCCGTAGTGTCAGATAGAGATCCTAGAATGACAAGTAATTTTTGGAAGGGTCTCGTTGAGAATTTAGGTACAAGACTAAACTTCTCTTTGGCCTATCATCCCCAAACGGATGGCCAAAGTGAAATAGCTAATCTAACCATTCTTGATCTACTAAAATCTTATGTCACAGAATTAGACCAAAAGTCCTAATGGGAGAAGTACTTACCCTTAGTGGAGTATGCTTACAATAACACTGTACATACTTCCATGGGAAAAGCAACTTTTGAGGTAATAGAGGGAAGATCAAAAAGTCCCTTGCTCCTCAAGTTACATGGGGAGACCTTTGCTCTACAAATGAATATAGAGGAGACTTGCAAGAATCTTTCCAAAAGATTAAGGATGCTATATCCATCTCTCAGAAAAGGCAAAAAGCTGTTTTTGCTGATAACCACAAAAGAGCCGTAGCCTTTAAACAAAATGATTGGTTCTTGCTTAAGTTTCCCAAGGCTCGGTTAAGGCACACAACAAGCAAGAATCCTAGGGACACCAAAAGTACTATGCTAAGTTATCAAAAAGGTACTATGATCCCTTCTAGATTCTTAGACCAATCAATGAGATGACCTATCAATCAAGTTTCCTAGCCATTGGCTCATACACAATTCTTTCCACGTGATCCTACTAAAGCCTTACAAAGGAGAGCCACCTCAAGAATCAATTATTGAAGACCCACCGGAGATCGAGGACCAAGAAGAGGTGCTACAGCCCAAGTCCATTCTCCGACATGAATACAAGGTATTACAAGGCGGTAAGACTATTCGATGATATCTTATCAAGTTTAAAAATTATCCTTTTGAAGATGCTAGATGGATGCAAGACATAGAGTAAGAAAATGTAAATATGTATAAATGAACAAATTTTTTGTCTTATAAGACTCTCTTTTTATTTATTGTGCACAAGTTCTAATAAGTATGCATGCTTAGGATCATATTTGTGGAGACGATGTCTCCTGAACACCAAGTAGAGCTTGTCACTCTACTATGGAATATTGATATGGACTAGTGTGCAGACATGCTTGCGACAGATAATGCTCTCAAGAACCAATTAATGGATTCATCCATTCTTGGACGATGTTGTAGGGTAAAATAGGGGTCCTCTACCCGCTAGCAAACGGACTAATGACTAGGCTTTATCTTCTCTACCTCATAGTCGAGGATGACTATGATTTCAAGAGAGAGGTAATGTCATAAAAACTAATATCTAATACTCCTAATTGATTTTCTCATGTTAAATTGATCATTTAATATGGGAAAGTACCAAGGGAGTAAAAGCTAGAATATTGGTAAGGCTATCAGACTGGTCTCTATCAGGCATCCAAAGGAGGGAAAATAGTGATTCAAAGGGGGGTAGCCTGTAAAAGAGAAATGTGCTTCAATGGGGCTTAAAATACCTAAGTTCAGCTCCATTAATACTTCCATAGGCTAAGGTTCCAAAAGTTAAATTTTTTATCCAATGGCCAAAGGAAAGGGAATTTGGATGGTGATGGGAAGACTAAAAAGTCTTCCCACATCCCTAGGAAGGAGGGGGCGAGCCCATTTGTAGGCAATCAGAGAGAAACCCACACACACACTCCAAGTCTCCCCCTTTACACAAAGGGAATAGTGGACACATGTCAAGCTCCTAGGCCAATTGCCCCCAACCTCCCCTCAAATCCTATTGGATGGCCATAGAGGTGGACCAATGAGAATTAGGCTAGAGTAAATTTAGTTTAATCATTTAAAAAATGCGTGATAAAAGAACTAATCTAAGTTAAGCTCCCTAGAATACTATTGGACAATCTACCAAGGGTCCAATGAGCATCCAACACCCCAATGGCTTTCCTCATTCCTATTGGCTAGAAGACAAAAAGGTCCAATGAGAGTTTAGATGAATTATTGAAATACCTAAAGCTCTCACAAAAGGGGAAAGGGGAACACTTGTTAAAAGGCTATCAACTATGCTTCTACTTTGTGATTGGCTAAGCTTTACAGAATCCAAAGGGAGGTAAGCATGAGAATTTAAAAAGAGGGGTCAACCAAGATGAGAGAAGGGGCTGCATTTTACTCTAACACAATGCTACACACACACACACACACACACACACACACACACACACACACAACAACTCATGTGTACAAGAAGAACTCCATCTCCTTCTCCAAGAATTGAGAAGTAGAGGCCTACACTAACAACTCTTGGCTTTGGAATGCAAATCCACCCAAGAGACAAGCTTCAATGGCATGCTCATCTTCTCTACCATGCTAATTGTGAAGCTAAGCTATGCTATTAGAGTGATAATATGAGGAGAATACTTCTTTCTTGTAAGATACCTCTTCTTCCTCTCAATCTATCCTCATTCCCTGCTAGCTCTCACCATTTTTGAAGGCGTGTGAGGTCTTGGGACTGAGGCTAGGGACACTAGGTGTGATTTTTCAAGCATAATTTGGTGCATGAAGCTTCCATCTTCGTTGCACCAACGATTTTTTTCAAGGAACACAAGAATTTTATTGTACAAAAGTCTCCTCTGATGGGAGAAGCTATAATTCAAAGCCTTTATGGAGGGGGAACTGGCTCCATGTAAATCCAGTCCTCAACTATTGTCAATTGTTCTATTTCTCTCTTTTTTCAAGTATTGTCAATGCCAAATTAGATAGGTGTAAATTGCTATGTTTCTTTCTTAATTAAGTATTTTCTCTTTGCTCATTAGGAAAATGTTCTTAATGAAATTCTCACTATGTTATAAATTTTTGCTACACACAAGTTATTAGTGCATTAAATGTTACATACTCTCTTGAGGGATCGCATGTGTGTACATTCCATACCACATCGGCAACCATGTGGGGGGACTTGAGAGGGTTGATTGGGACCCATCTGATGTCTTTCCTATTTTCTTTATCTCCTCCTCTACACATATCTACCTCTTTCTTGCATTCCCTCTCTTCAGGGAAATAAAATGAACCATCTCTCATGCTAAGTAGCAATTATCAATGCAAGAAAGAAAGTAAATATTTGTGAAAGTGTAAAGTCTAGATCTTCACCGTATCAATTCCAGTGCACCCAACACAAAAAAAATCACGATCGTATCATTAATGAAAGGTTGTTCAAAGAAAACTTCATGCTTGGCAATGCCTTGGTCCACATGTATGCCAAATGTGGTGTACTTTAGGAAGCACAGATAGTGCTCGAGGAGCTACATGTGTTGGATGTTTTCTCTTCAAATTCATTGATCAAAGGATATGCCAAATAGAAATCTCTAGGCTCTTTTTAGTGGATTCAAAGTGAGGAAATCTCTCCAAATGCAATCACTTATGCTTGAATATTGAATGGGTATGGCACCAGTCAACATGCTAATCCGGGCAAAAGAATTCAAAATGATATTTTTAGGTCGGGGCTATTGAAAGAAAACGTGGATGAACTCATTTACTCTTTCCACTTGAACACATGTGGAACTACACAATACACCAATATGGGAAAAAGAATTCATGATCATATTGTTAGTCAAGGGTTGTTGAGAGAAAACATTGTCCTTCACAATGCCCTGGTCAACTTGTATGCCAAATGTTGTTTACTTCATTAATCACAAAAAGTACTTGAGGAGTTGCCCATCCCATATTCCCTATCTTGGAGTTCTCTGAATGCGGGATATACACCCTACAGGAGCAATGCCAGGAAGCTCAAGGCTATTTTTAGAGGATACAAAGTGAGGCTATCCCTCCATAGGGAATTACCTACGCTTGCATTTTCATGGCATGTGGAACTCCGCAAGTCACTAATATTGGCAAAAGCATTCGGAACAATGATATTGTTATTCAGGATGTCTTGAGACAAATGTCGTGCTTGGAAAAACACTAAAAGTTCTTTATGAGCTATCTATCCAGGATGCTTTCTCTTGAAATTCATTGATGGTAGGATATGCCAAATGCGCTAAAGGCTAGGAAGCTCTCGGCCTCTTTTAGTGGATGCAAAGTGAGGGAATCATGTATGCTTGCATCTTGAAATCATGTGGCACCACTCAAGATGCTCACCCTATTAAAAGAATTCACGATGATATTGTAACCCTCGGGGCTCTGGAGGGAAAATTTCGTGTTTGCCAATGCCTTGATCGCCTGTGTGCCAATGTCGTGTACTTCAGAAAGCACAAAACTGCTCGAGGAGCATCTGCCTAGCGTTTTGATGCTCCACTGCAAGGAGCTATCAAGGCTAGGAATTCAGCCCTACGTTTTCAAATTTCAACCCTTTTCGTCACCGAAACTCACCTAAAGTTATCATCAATAGCGTTTCCATTGCAGCACAAACCTTGGGTAGCCCATTGAGCCTCTCCTTGGCCATTTCCTTGCTGCATCAAGTGATCCCATTGCTACCCATCATCTAATTCATCAAGATCTCCATTTTTATCCTTGTTTTATGCAATAGATTGCTAGCAATATTTTTGCAGCTAGATTTGCATTTTTGCAGCCATCTTTGAGCCCTTGTTTCCTCTCACATTGGGAGCACAAAACAGGCCCCTTGGTGGCGTTCAACAACCTCTCATTGAGATGGATTCAAGGTGCATTAAATCATCCTAGAGATGCTTTATATTGAAGAGTTACCATGACAACATTCCCCATTCAAGCAATTGAGTCCCTCTTGAGGTATTACATGTGTGTACATTCCATACCCCATCGGCAACCATGTGGGGGGGCCTTGAGAGGGTTGGTTGGGACACCACTTGGTGTCATTCTCTCTCTCTCTCTCTCTCTCTCTCTCTCTCTCTCTCTCTCTCTCTCTCTCTCTCTCTCTCTCTCCTCTCTCTCTCTCTCTCTCTCTCTCTCTCTCTCTCTCTCTCTCTCTCTCTCTCTCTTTCTCTCTCTCTCTCTATCTCCCTCTTCACAACTCTACCTCCCTCTCTGATTCCCTCTCTTCAAGGAAATAAAAAGAATCATCTCTTATGCTAAGTTCCAATCATAATGCAAGGAAAGAGTAAATATTTGTAGAAGTATAAATTCTAGATCTTCACCATTTCAATTCCGCTACACGTGACACAAAAGAATTCACAATCATATTGTTAGTTGGGGTTGTCAAAAGAAAAATTCCTACTTGGCAATGACCTAGTCTAGATGTATGCTAAATGTAGTGTAATTTAGAAAGCATAGACAATGCTCAAGGAGCTACATGTCTGGGATGTTATCTCTTCAAATTCTTTGGTTAAAGGATATGCCAAATGAGAGCAAGGACAGCAATCTCCGAACTGTTTTCAAAGGATGCAAAGTGAGGGCATCTTTCTAGATGCAATTGCTCATTCTTGCATCTTGAAGGCTTGTGGAACCATTCAAGATGTTGATCCGTGCAAAAGAATTCACGATGATATTGTTAGTCTGAAAGAAACCATAAATGAAATCTATGATTTTGTCTTAAAGACATGTGGCACTATGCAAGACACTAACATAGGCAAACAAATTCATGATCATATTTTTAGTCAAGGGTTGTTGAAAGAGAACAACGCACTTGGCAATACCTTGGTCAAGATGTATACCAAATGTGGTCTACTATAGAAATCCTAGAAAGTGCTTGAAGAGCTGCCTATCCGAGAAGCCCTCTCTTGGAGATTTTTGATTGCAAGATACTCCCTACAGCACCGGCAAGGGGACTGAACAGGTGGTTGATTTCCATACTCAATATGAAGGATTTGGATTGACCCTAGAAGGAGAAGCCTTGACTTAACCATTAAACAGCCGAGAATTTCCAAGTATCGAGTAAATTCTCGGAGAATTTGATGAGGAGTTTTCAGAGAGAGGAATTAAACATAATACGGTCTCCCAAATCTATGCATTTAGACAAAAGGAGAAGGAAAAGATGAAGGAAGCCTCACTTCAATTTAAGCAATACATAGAAAGATGCCTTGCTAGAAAACTACCTCAGGATGAGAGACCGTCAGTCCTTCTCATAGAAGGATTGCAAAATGACACTCTCAAAAAAGACTTGCACTTAAAGGCATGTGTTACTTTTGATCAAGTCACAAAAGAGGTGTTGTATTTGGTAGAAAATTGTAAGGCATATGGGGAGGTGGCAGAGGACACAAACCAATGGATGAGTAGCACCTCTTCAACCACTAGTGAATCCACAATAAAACTTGGGGGGGGGGGGGTGGGGGGGGGGGGGGTGAAACCCAACTGTGTTGGACATTGATCAAGTGATCGAGGAAGTGATCCGAAGGATGAACCAAGGAAACAGGATGAACCCAAACACACAACAACAGCCCACACAAAAATGTGACACTTGTGGAGGAGATCATCCAACTCAGTGGTGCAACATACAGCCAAGGCCAAGAGCAAATGCAACGTGTAATGAAGTGGTGAGCTATTGAACAAAAATGTAAAAACCATGAGACCCACGAATGTTTCTACAATAGAAACTATGTTACAGAAAGACAATATGGGCCACCTGGGAGGGCAAAAATTACCACCTCCTCCAAGGTAACCAAGTAGGATCAAATAATGCAGTCTAAGGGCAGCAAAAACCTCAACCTGTTTTGGGACCTGAGCCTCCTTTACCCCAGGAAAATAGGGCCATGGTAAGAGTTTCACAACCTGTAGAAGCACCTGTGAATTAGAGTATGGTCCAGGTAGTTTCCTACCGAGAAGACTCACAAAATTCCTATGAGGAAGGGTTTGACGGAAACGCATATGCTTCTAATGGACACATTCCATGGATAGTGTCTAAAGATATGTTAGAATCATCATACTTGGTCCATGAAAATATGCTCATGTTCATGGCAACCCAGAACTATAAACCTAGGGGATATCCTCCTAGAACCGGGCAACCAATGGGAGCTCTACAAGCCTCTCCACCATTAGTGGGACCATGCTATGAATGCGGCTGTGATCATTGGGCAAGGAGTTGTCCACACAAAGGAGAACGTATCAAAATCTTTGGGTACTATGAAGGGTGTACAAATGACCATCTCAATCCTTATTGTCCAAAAACCCCTAACAACAAAGAGAAAGCAACCATGAAAAGAATCAGAATTGTATCAAGCTCAAGTGGATTAAAAATAGAACCAACCATTCCAATAAATGCGATAACAAGAGCACAAGCACAAGAGGCTGCAAGGGATGTCCCAGCCAGCCAAGCTGTGATAGAGAATTTGTCTTTTAGAACCCCTAGGAAATCCTAGAGTCAAAATGAGACAAGATGAAAGCCAAAAGGGTGAAAGAAAAATCACCTTTAGAAACCAAATTTCAAAAAATAGAGGAACAAGTGAGAATGGAAAGGGACCTTTAAGAAAAGGGTAATTTAGCAAAACCATCAGTAATACAGTCCAGAGGATCTGTCTTGGTAGACAAGGTCTTCGAACCCTTGGATGCAATATTGAAATCTTAGGAAGCTAGGCTAAAGCCCAACCAAACGCAAGATCATATACATATAATGTATCTTCACCCAGGGTATGAGAAAGAGAGGTTAAAGATGTGCAAGGAGTTCATTGAGGCAACTAAATCTCTTATGGAACTGCCTGTTCTGACTGCTCCAAGGACTCAGGTGTTAATCCGTGAAAAAAACCAAGAGTTAAAAAAGTGAGGGATCGAAGATGGAGACCAAAAAGGTTCAATAGATGAAACACCTTTGGATACAAGGATGGAAGCCAATACAGCAGATGGGGTGTATTCACATGCACCCATGCCAATTTCTAAAGTGGAAGAACCATGGCCACAATATCTGTGGGAGGATATCATAAACAAGAAAGATGGATGCACAATGCTTTAGTCAGCTACTATCACTAAGATCCACCTCAAACATGAACTCTAACCAAATGATATTTGATCATTGTATGGTGATGCAGGTACAAAAATTTCGGAAGACAACAAACCTCAATCATTGAAGACACTACCCTCATTCATAAGCAACCATGAAACTAGATCAGAAGTAAGGAAAGTACCATCTCAATGGAGACCTGGTCCTAAAATGATGGATACCAAAACTCTTCATGAGCTGATGTCGTCCCCTATCTATTATATGCTAACTCTATCTAAGTTACTACATGTAAGATCTCACCTTTGAGAGGAGGTTGGAATTTCTTTTGAGAAACTAGGGCTGGTATTTCTTCCACCAATTGTTTCTCCAAAAGCACTAAATAACCAGCCCTCAAAACATACTAAACATGAGCCAATACCTATGAATAAGGTGGGAGACTATTGCGAAGGAGAAGGAGGGAATGCTACCTTACCTGTGGAGTACAAAGGATTAAAATCAATTGCTATATTGGATAGTGGAGCAAGAATTTCCATAGTCACCAAAGCAATGTGGGAAAAATGGAGAAAGCTTTCTTTAAAGAAAACTAGAATAAAACTTCAACTAGTGGATGGGTACCAAGAGATACCTATTGGCATTTTGGAGCAAATCATAGGAACCTGTCGTGGAATCGCATATGAACACACCTTCGCTATTATGAATTTTGATGAAAATATCAATTTTGATATCATATTGGGCACACCATTTATACGTCAGATCAAAATGGTTCAAGATTGGGGCTGACTTATATCTACCTAAGACACAAGGATGTCACTACAAAGATCAGTGTCACAGATCATAGTTATAGAGATGTGGAGCGAACCCCAGGAGAATAATTAAAGCCCAAACTAAAAAGGAAGGAGAAATACCTGCTTGGCTGCAAAACAAAGCTCACAATTGGACGGGTGAAGCTCTTCAGGGTGGAAATTTGAAAAAAGAGGATTGTATTCACAATAGGTCCATACATGACGAGGCGTATGTACCAAAGCCTTTTTTGAAAGAGATGTTCGAACCTTTTGGATGGCAGCAAATACTAGCCTTTCTTTATGTGTGTGTGAATGAGGTGACCCTAACTAAATTCTGTGATGAGGAGGGATATAATACCATTCCATTCCAAATGATGGGTATCTACCTAAGTCCAAAATTTGGATCTGATGTCCATGATATGGAGAGATTTGCAAGGTGCCGACACATAGTGGATGAGATCTTTGTAAGGGACCTTGATCAAGCTGATGTGGAAACATTTCAAGACTCCAAAAACAAGCCTTTAGAAGACAACACAGACAATAATCTTTTTAGCAACTCAGACCAAGACATCAAAAGGAAGGATTGACAGGTGGTCTACTATGATTTTCCAAACCAAAATCCTCAAAGACAACGTAAATATTTGAATAGACGCATGGACAAATGAAATAAGAAAAAATAAAATATTGTTAATCTTTTAACCAATGAAACATAGTATTTAAGGCTGGTTGAAGCAACTAACTGCCTTAAAGATCAGATATCAAAGAGGTTCATGAACCCCGACTCAACCAAAAAATACTTGAAGAAGAACAACAAACAAAGACCACAAACTGAAAGTGTCTTGGAGAAGTCAACGAAATTTTTCAAAACCGAGCACAAACACAAATACAATGAATTGAAAGGAATTTTGAAAGAAGCTTGGACAAGAAAAATGGAAAACGACGATGAATTGAACGATGATAAGTTTGATGCACCTTCCCACTACAAAAGGTATACTATTCAAGACAGAAAAATTGTAGTGCAAAAACCCAAATGAGACTAGAAAGAGCCTAGAACCTCATAAGATGGGCTTGAAAAATCCAAGTGCATAAACTTAGCAGAACCAGGTGAGGACCTAAACCTACATACATTGCCACAGACCTCACTGAAGAAGAAGAACGTCTATTGATAGCAACACTCAGACAATATAAAGATGTGTTTGCTTGGTCATACAAAGACCTAAAGGGAATAGATGGAGAAATCTTCCAACACACGATACTCCTTAGAAGTGATGCGAGACCACGTAGACAATGTCCTTATACATACAATGAGACTTTTGCAAAAAAAATTAAGGAGGAGATAGACAAATTAAGGAATGTAGAGTTTATCTATGAGATTGAACACACCGATTGGGTGTCCCCGTTTGTGGTAGTACCCAATAATAATGGTAAATTACGGGTCTGTGTGTACCTTAAACAGGTAAATGCTGCCACCATCAGAGACAACTATCTACTATCGATAACAGAACATGTCATCGAGAGAGTTGCAAAGAAGGAGGCCGATAGTTTTTTAGATGGGTTCTCAGGCTACAACCAATTGACTATAAAACCAAAAGACCAACATAAGATAACTTTTGCAACAGATACATCTTCAGGTGCTTCCCCATAAAACACTCTCAAAAGATGATCTGCTCGCCGATCTCCTTTTTTATGACTACTGTGAAATCAAACTCAAGCCATATGATAAATCAACGAATAATCCTTCCAGTGTTGCAAGGTTTGTTTACCGGATATAACAATGTTTGGTGATCTATGGAGTACTTACATAATCGATTTGCATTCATTGAGAGAGAGAGAGAGAGAGAGAGAGAGAGAGAGAGAGAGAGAGAGAGAAGCCTAGAGATACCAGCTATGTTTTTGCCTACTGCGACCACCTTAGTAGCTCTTAATCCACCAGATTTGACAGGTATGATCAGTAACCCTACAAGAACACTTGTTTATGCTCCACACTATACCAGCAATACAAAACAACAGATCAAGTCAAAAATTCTCCAAATAGAGCCTACATGGCTAGGTGGCATTGATCTACAAATTTTGTTGCAACTTAATGATGGTACCACCAAGCGAGCATTAGTGACAGCGGGGCAAGAGAAAATGTCATCAACTACTCCACCTTCATAAAATTGACAAAGGAACCTTTATTGCCAAATACTACTGGATTCAAAGTGGCCAACAAAGAAACACTGAGAAACTTGGGACATGTCAATTTACCAATAGTTGTTGATGGAACAGTTTATCCTCATCAATTTCATGTGGTGGCGGATACAAACCTTAATGAAGCACTTATGTTGGGGGTGCCATGGATGTGCACTTATAAAGCCACACCAAATTGGCAGGATAATACCTTACAACTCATGCTAGATGACAAATCTTTTGCCACACCATTTGTACAATCAGATTACCTATGGGAACCTCTTCAATCAGCCCCTGCTCCAATACCACGAAGGTCTCGAAAGGTGATCAAGAAAACGTGGGTGAGAAAGTCCATTATACAAACCCACCCACAAAAATTATGGATACCAAAACAACATTGTACTTAAAGTCAATCTATGTAGCACCAACCAAACCCAAACCCAAACCCTACTCAGCCAACAAAAGCTCCAACTTTTGCTAAGCAAACAGGGTCAGTACAATCACACCATTGTCAACCAGAAGAAGTCAAGTGGACATGGAAACAAAAACCAACTCGCACACTACATGACTTAAACTCGAAGACCACATCAAAGCAATTTTAGTGGCATCCAAAAACAAGCCATCAATCAAAAGACAAGGTAGTGTCAAAACTTCTAGGTGACGCTGTCAAAGACCGAGCGCATCTTCTACAACTTCTCTTGTTTGGACCCAGCAGCTTCAAACTAACCTCATCATCAAAAGCCATTGAACATATGGTTCAGTGCCCACATCTTGCATAACACATTGTTACCCCATGCATATTCTCCATTCGCATCCTAGAGCCATAATATACGTCTTTGCATAGACACTAACTCTGTACCCATGCACTTTGACAAATGTTCGTCACGAACGCTCACTCTAGGAAGGGGGGCAAATGCAGCAAGATACTCATCATTTTGTATATATTATTTTCCTTTATTAGTTTTTCAGAGCTTTCTAGCTCTTAGCAAGCATAAACATGAGCCATATTGACACAAACCCGACAAATAAAATGTCGGGCTAAGAATATGTATGTATGAGTGATGGCAATAATTAATTTTGGCTAATTAATAATAATGGAGGGTAATTTTCTTATTTTTAACACTAAAAAACTAAAAAGGATATATAATCAACAAAAATTAATAAGTTGAGCCACAAAAGTCAAAATTGACTTCTGAGAGCAAATGCTAAATCTTCAAAGCAAGGGGTTCGAACATGGCAAACATGAAAAGGTTTGGCACGGGATGGATTTTTAGCCAACTTCTAAAGGATCAAAAGTGCATATTGAAGGCCATTTTTCGATCAAATATCATAATGAAGAACGGTTTGAAGTGCAAGAGATATGAACAGGAAGTTATGACAGTCAAGGTAGTATGAATGGGGCATTCCGAGTAGGTAGGGAACATATAGTCAAAATGGGGCAAATTAAGCTCATTTGCATTCACTGAGAGAGAGAGAGCGAGAGAGAGACAGAGAGAGAGAGAGAGCCGGAGAATCCTAGAGATACTGATGCCCGGCTTTGAGAAGCTACGACCGCGGGAACCAACCCCAACTGGGGAGCTTAACCAAAAAAAAAAACAATTTTTTTGCATGTTGATGCCGCCACTCAACCTCCCCTCCATGCTTGTTCGTCACAGAGGGGCCGCGCCCCCTTTGGCCTTACCGTCTCCCTCTTCTCCATTATCTCTCTCTCTCTCTCTCTCTCTCTCTCTCTCTCTCTCTCTCTCTCTCTCTCTCTCTCTCTCTCTCTCCAATTCTCACCCTTGTTCAGCCATGCACTTTCTCTCTCTCTCGTTCTTAGCAAAGTATCTCTCTCTCTCTCTATTTACCTATACACACACGCACTTACCATACACACTCACACACTTACATACACATACACACACACACACTCTCTCGACCTCAAACCTCTCTCTCTCTCTCTCTCTCTCTCTCTCTCTCTCTCTCTCTCTCTCTCTCTCTCTCTCTCTCTCTCTCTCTCTCTCTCTCTCTCTCTCTCTCTCTCTCTCTCTCTTTCAAAAAAAAATTAAGTTCTCTCTCTTTCCATACACACACACACACACACAAATCACATACGTACACTACACACATGAGCGCACACACACAATCTACCAAAAACAATTGCACAAAGACACTCGAATGCACACATTCAAACAAACACACGCACGCCATATG